>NC_132846.1:61044765-61656328 GCF_048164855.1 Canis lupus baileyi
TCCCTGCGTTTCGAAGACATGATGCTTGCCGGAGCTTCTGCAGCCCTCTTGCCACCACTCGGGGAGCATTGGCCAATGAGATGAAGGGAGGCAGGGTGGAAAGCTGGACAAACCTGGGTCCTCGGTGGCATTGCAAAGCAGCTGAGCCAACACTGCAGGCCCCACGTTCAGGGAGAAGATAACTCGCTTAACAGTGAGGGTCCTTACTGCTTAAGCTTCTTTGGATGGGACATTCTGCTACATGCAGCTAAAGCATCCTGATACTTGAGACACAAGAACAAAAAGGGGAATGCAGTGGCCGCTGAGAACGTCGGTCAGATCAGCCCATGTGAAGAGGTGATGGCTTAGAAAGAAGGCGGGCCGGGAAAAGTGGAGACCATGACCATGACGCCAGACAACTCTTACCATCCATTTGGCTGTGAAGGGCATAAAGGAATTAGCTGGTGGCCACCGGGGATGTGGAACAAGGGATGCTAGAAGGTACTGAAGCACGTTCACACACTAGCGGGGAAATTCCAGTAGAGGGGGAGAGGGTGATGGCTGGGGAGAAGGGAGGAGGCCAAAAGAGCATCAGTGGTGGGGTCCCCAGGATACTTGGAAGGACCAGACCTACTTAGTCCACTGAGGCACAAAGGTAGGGTACTGGGTATAGACGTGGGCAGTCTGGCAGGAAGTGAAGTCGTTCTAGCCAATTACCTGCTTTATTCTCAATGATGTAGGATGCTCAAAATGTCTCTCAAGGCCTATCTAAAATTCTCCCCCCACTGAAAATTCTGTCCTCAGTTACCCTCAATTCCTTCCTCCGTATTTCCACAGAACTGTGTCTCTCTCTTCTGGAGTATGTATTTGTCTAGGGTCAGGGTTTTAATCCCCCATGCCACCAGAATGGAAACTTCTTAAGGGGCAAGGAACATCTGGGGCACCTGGGTGGCACAGCTGGTTATGTTCCCAACTCTTTGGTTCCGGTCATGATCTCAGGGTCCTGGAATCAAGCTCTGCTTGGAGGCTCCACACCGAGTATGGAGTCAGCTTGAGATCCTCTCTCTCTCTCTCTCTTTCTCTGCCCTCCCCTCACCCCCCACTCATGCTGTCTCTCCCTAAAATAAATAGACTTTTTTTAAAAGGGCAAGGAACATCTAATTAACACCTCAGAACTCATCACAGATCCTGCCATATGTGTTTTAATAAATATACTGAATTGAAAGAAAGTCTTACTGTGCCGGGGTGAAAAAAGACAATCGGCCCTTATTCGCAGACTCTACATTTGCAAATTCTCCTACTTGCTAGCATATATTTGTAACCCAGAAACAATACTCACAGGACTTTCACGGTCACTTGTGGACATGTGCAGAGCAGTGAGACGTTTCAGTCATCCAGCACACATGTTCCCAGCTCAGTCGAACAAAGCAACGCTCTGCCTTCTTGTTGTGGCTCTGATACTGTAAGCAAGTGTCCTTTTCGTGGTCTATTTAGTGCCATGTTTTTCACATATTTTTGCTTTTTGCTGGTCATTTCCCTGTTTAAAAGAGCACTCAGGCATAGTGCTGAAGTGCTTTCTAGTGCTCCTAAGTGCAAGGCTGTGATTGCCTTATGGAGAAAATATGTGTGCTAGGTAAACCTCCAGCAGGCACCAGCATCAAAAGGTGCTTTTGCCAGGGGTTCAATGTTAATGATCAACAATATATATATTAAATAAAATGTCTCTAAACAGACACATAAAACGAGGTCGTGTATGGATCAGGTGAACGAAAATGGGGTGACCGGAGGCTCTCAGGAACCTAACCCTGTCTTTCCCCTAGAAGCAATGGTTCAGTATTCACTAACTTTGGATTCGCAGAGACTTTATAGAACATAACCTCTGCAAATAATGAGAATCAACCATACTCCATTTTGCCATCTTCTGAGAAGAAGAATTATGGAAACAGAATGGTTTGATGAGGCGGAGATGAGTCTCATCAAGCCTTAACCTCTCTTTTCATGCTTTATGGATTACTCATCAACACCAGGATTTGTGCTGAAGACGTCTTGCAGAAAAAGCTGCTGATTAGCTGTAAATCGTATCCCCTGAGAGCCACTAGCCTGCCTGGGTGGGGGCATCATGGGGCACTGTGCCCTATCCTCTCACAGCTAGGGGCTGGGGAATAAGGCAGAGAAACAAGGGAAGGATGAAGCTTTACCATATGTCTTAATGTGGTTTCCCCCAGGAGCTGATCCTAAGATAAGGACTTTAGTATAGTAGTTGTTTGGGAGGTGAAGAAAGCACTGGTGAGGGGCGGGAGGGCAGGGGTGGAAAAGAGGAGATCGGAAAGCAGCCAAGAAAACCAATAAAAGGTGTAATATCAAGGTAGCTTTCACTGTAGGGAGAAGAGAATTTTTCCCATTGGAGAAACTAAGACCTCATGCAAAACACAATCCTGAGTTATTCCTACCCAAGGCTGAAGGAACTGGCGTATTTATATACCATCTCCCAGCAGTAATGGGTTGAGGGATCCTCTTGGGGTGTGCTAATTTCCCTGCACTTTCTGCCTTCCACAGAAGCAGCAAAAGAGGCAATGTCAAGAAAACGGGAAAAGACGCAAGAAATGGCAGTCAGAAGTCAGCTGGTTTGCACTGAAAGGGTGAGAGTACAAGCATTAGGATGGTCCCTGGCACATCTGCTCCACCGTACAGGGCTGACACCGAAAGCCTCACGTAAACCGAGACCAGGAATGGGCCACTTCCGTGAGAAATCTACAAAACAGTCATGTAACCATTATCTAAGTCCTGGGATCCTCGTGTACTTTCAGCAAATGAACTAATACATAGACCAATTCCCACTAGTTTTAAGTCAAAATAAGGTTTAATGATGTTTCTAAAGGAACCTGGAGGCAGTACATAAGGTTATTTTCCTTCTTTGGCAGAAGCAAGATGAAAACCTGATTTGCATTTTTAATGATCAAATGGGGCCTTTTCCCTAAAATAGCACATGAGAGAACAGCAGGACAGAGCAATTTTTGGAAAATCTGGAGAATCTAGCACTTCTTAGGATGTGCTGACTCACCATCACTAACAAGGTAGGTCCCTGATGAACATACAATGTAGACACACATCCCTGCCCAAGAGCCAGCTGGTGCTGTGTCTTCCCTTCCACAGGCACCTATACCCACCATCTCGAACACTGTCACAGCAACTGAGGAATGTACACTACAACTCATATCTCAGGAAAAGTCCTGTGGCTGGGAGAGGGGAGCCAGCTCACACCTCGTAGTGGACAATTACAATCTACTATTAAAGATAAGGCATTTCTTCTATCACATCAAGTGAGTGGATTTCCAGGCTTTGAACACGAAAAGTGTACTTCTCTTTTCATCTCGATTTCTATGGCTTACACAGTTCATGCCACAACCATTGAAAAATGGACAAAAGAACTAGACTCCATCAAGATAAAAAGTTTTGTGCAGCAAAGGAACCAGGCAACAAAACTAAAAGGCAGCCTACAGAACAGCAGAAGATATTTGCAATTGAAGTATCAGATAAAGGGCTAGTAGCCAAGTTCTATAAAGAACTTATCAAACTCAACACCCAAAAAACAAATAATCCAGTCAAGAAATGGGCAGAAGACATGAACAGACATTTCTTCAAAGAAAACATACAAATGGCCAACAGACATGAAAAAAATGCTCAATATCACTCAGCATCAGGGAAATACAAATCAAAACCACAATGAGATACTATCTCATACTGGTCAGAATGGCTAAAATTAACAAGACAGGAAACAACAAACGTTAGAGAGGATGTGGAGAAGGGGGAACCCTCTTACACTGTTGGCAGGAATGCAAGCTGGTACAGCCACTCTGGAAAACAGTGTGGGGATTCCTCAAAAAGTTAAAAATAGAGCTACCCTACAAGCCAGCAATTGCACTACTGGGTATTTATCCAAAGGATACAAATACAGTGATTCTAAGGGGGACCTGCACCCCAGTGTTTATAGCAGCAATGTCCACAATAGCCAAACTATGGAAAGAGCCCAGATGTCCATCAACAGATGATGTATAAAGATGTGATACACACACACAAACATACACACACACACATACACATGCACACACGCAAACACACACATACACACAATGGAACATTATTCAGCCATTAAAAAGAATGAAAACTTGACATTTGCAACAACATAGATGGAACTAGTGGGTATTATGCTAAGCTAAATAAGCCAGTCAGAGAAAGACAAGCACCATATGATCTCACTCAAACGTGGAATATAAGAAACAAAACAGATGAACACAGGGGAAAGAAAGGGAAAATAAAATAAGATTAAAATAGAGAGGCAAACCATAAAAGGTGCTGAACTCTAGGAAACAAACTGAAGGTTCCTAGAGGGGAGGTGGGTGGGGAGAAGGGATAATCAGGTGATGGGCATTAAGGAGGGCACTTGATATCATGAGCACTGGGTGTTACATGCAACTGATGAATCACTAAATTCTACACCAGAAACTAATAGTACAATATATGTTAACTAAATTGAACGTAAATTTAAAATCTTAAAAAAAGAACTAGACTCACCAACATAATTCACAAAAGCCACCTGTGGGTATGCAGCCACTGCAATCAGATTCTCCTCCAGGAGGCAGATGGAGAATATCGGTGTCCGGTGAGCAGGGATTCCCTCAACCAGGAAGGAAGAGGGGCCAGGTCTAAGGGCCAGGTAACCCACACCTAGTGAGACACATTCCTCTACCTGGATGTGGCGCTCAGCATGATGCAAAGGCCCAGTCACAAGCCAGCAAATGGCCCTGGCACCCACACAGACTGGGGTGCAAGCCCCAGCTCAAACACTTTAAAGCAGGGTGGCCATGAGTAGTTCCATACACCATCTCAGCTTTGGTTTACTCATCCTCAAGTGAAGCTGACACTACCTTGTCTCAGGAGATCACCCATTTCTTCCTTCAGGAGCAGATATGGATGCTACAGGATGAGTGAACCTTGGAAACATGATGCTAAGTGAAAGAAGCCAGTCACAAAAAGCCACATGTTATAAGATTCCATTTATATATGTAACATCCAAAATAGACATATCCATGGAGACAGAAGGAGATTGTGGTTGCCTAGGACTGGGAGAGAATGGGGGGAATAGGGAGTGACGGCTAATGGGTATGGGGTTTCTTCTTGGAGTCATGAAATATTCCAAAAAATCAGACAGTGGTAATGGTATCAAGGCTCTGTCAATAAAGTAAAAGACAACAACAACAATAAAACAAAACAAAAAAACTACACTGAACTGTACATTCTAGATGGGTAAATTTTGTTATGTAAATGGTATCTCCATAAAGCTGTTATCTTAAAAAAAAAAAAAAAAAAAAAAAAAACTAGATCTGGAGCCCTCACTATGTGCAGATTCTTCAAAAGCCAGGAACACCCAGGTCATCAGGCTTAAGCACTGGGATATTAACTGGAAAAAGAAGCAAAGTGGCTCAGGCTGCTCAGTACCATGGTCATCATCTGGTATGGATCTCCTGTGTGCCAGGCACTGCGTCCTGTCCTTCGTGCCTACTGTCTCATTTAAGTCCCACCATCCCTGGGGCATGGGTCTCATCAGCACCTCAGCCAGCAGCTTGGCAGGGGCAAGCTGGAGGGCTGGAGGGCAAACGTGGGCTCTTTCTTTTTTTAAAAGATTTAATTTATTTATTCATGAGAGACACGCACAGAGAGAGAAAGAGAGAGAGGCAGAGGGAGAAGCAGGCTCCATTCCATGCAGGGAGCCTGACATGGGACTCGATCCCAGGTCTCCAGGACCACACCTGGGCTGAAGGCAGCGCTAAACCGCTGAGCCACCCGGGCTGCCCCAAACGTGGGCTCTTACCCAGCTTCTCATCACACAGCCCTCACCTCCAGCAGCAGCAGTGGCAGCGAGCGCCCTCAGTACCCTCATCAGCACTCAGTACCATGGGGCAGGGGCCCCTCGATCACCAGCACCGGTTTAAAATAGAATAGAAACTTCTGGTAGCTGCTGGCAAAATGGCTCGTACAGGTCTCCCCCAGCTACTCAGCTGAGAATCCTGGCACGGCAAGCGTGGCCTCGCCACAACCCCGCCTTTAAGCCCAAGTGAGACTCCTGCAGCGCCCTGGGGTTCACAGTGGACACCCGGCCAGGCCAACGGGCCGCTGCCTCTTAAGCTTTCGTGACCCAGGTCAGCGTCCTTGACTGTTGGCCTCAGTCCGGCCCAGCATGCCAGATGTAGCAGAGACTGCCAGGCTCAGAACCAGCACAAGCTCCAATTTCCCCCTATTCAGAAGATCCATAAATTTAGACACTTTGGAAATCATGTATAGCAAGAAGTTCCCATCTGCCAGAGAGAGAGAGAACGAGAAAGAGAGGGTGCTCAAGAGGGTGCTAACATTTCGACCTCTTGAGATTCCTCGGAGATAACTCACACGTCACCATCAAGGGTGGGGAGACTCCCACTCTCCTCACTTTCTAGTGATACATGCACAGCCCACACTGTCCTAGTGAACAAAGACTCTTAATGAACATTCAGGGGCACCTGGATGGCTTCGTCAAGAGTCATTTGGGTGTCTGGCTCTTGATTTCAGTGCGAGTCTAATATTGGGGTCTTGGGATCCGGCCCAGTGTCGGGCTCCACGCTCAGGGGGAGCCTGCTTACGATTCTCCCTCTCCCTCTCTCTCTCTCTCTTTCTCTCTCTGCCCCTCTCCCCTCTCCCTCTCTTTGTCTTTCTAAAATAAAATAAATAAATCTTAAAAAAAAAAAAAAGTTCAGCACACATTAGGCAGATCTGAGACCTTCAACGAAATCACTGAGTTCTCTAACAGGACGTTGCTTCCTTCAGCAGGATCAATATTCATTCCCTACGAAATTATCAAACTAAATAATTTTTGCAAAGCAGTGTAACACCAGAATGGCCTCATTTCCATCCTATCCTAAGATTGCTTAAACGCCTTTATGTGTCAAATGTGTATCTGAAAAAAGATTTCTTTTTTTTTTTTTTTTTTTTTTTTTTTTTTTGAAAAAAGATTTCTACAATGCAGGGGAAGTTGACCTGAGTGTCTACAAGACAGGCTGAGAGGTCGGGCCCGGTGCTATGTTTCGGGAGGGCAGGGATTTTGTGTCACTGGCCCCTGCACCCCCAGGCCTGGAATAGCAGTGAGTACAAAGAAGTCATGCAGTAAATATTCACTGAATAAATGATTGGATGTCTTCCCCAGGGGGCTGAATATACACTCACACCCATACTATTACAATATTTAGTTTGGAATCTCAGAACTAATATGCCATAAGCTCTACAGAGCTCTAGCTCTGCATTAATTCTTCCCCAAAGGAAGGGAAAGGGTTTCAAAACAGGTCCCAGCACCTCTTGGCATTCCCTTAAGAAGCAATGTTGAACAATGGAGGTTAGCAGATAAGGATGCAAAGATGTAGGGGCACCTGCGGGGCTCAGTGGTTGAGCATCTCCCTTCGGCTCAGGGTGTGATCCCAGGGTCCTGGGATCGAGTGCTGCATCGGAGCCCGCTTCTCCCTCTGACTGTGTCTCTGCCTCTCTCTGTGTCTCTCATGAACAAAAAAATAAAATCTTAAAAAAAAAAAAAAAAAAAGGATGCGAAGATGTGCTTTGTCCTTCTTTGCTGTCTGGTCAAAGGCAAGTCACTTGGCCTCTCAAAGACCCCAGTGTTTTCCTTTATGTGTCACCAAAGTCCCTTCCAATCTCTGAAGTGAGTTTCACGTGAAGTGGTTAACATTAACACAAGGGAAAGTTTGCCTTCAGTGTCCTCATCCTATCCTATCCTCTCTGCACCTTCATTACTCTCCCCCAGCCTCCCCCCCACCCGCCTCCATCACACAGCCTTTGGTTCCAGGGTCCTCCAGGCACTTCCCAGTGGTTCCTTCCCAAGGCCTGACCTCCCTGCTCCTGATTTTTCCCTTCCCCAATTTAAACCAACCTCCATCAATGGGTTTGGGTCCTGTGTCCCATTCCTTCTTGGGAAAGGAGGAAACTTAGAAACTTGATTAACTGGGCCGCCCTGATGTGTAATTGAGAGTTCGTATGTTACCCAAAGAAATACATTTGCATTTTAACAAGATGTGTTCTGGAAATGATTTTTTATTTTGTTTTTATAGATTTTATTTACTTATTCATCATGAGAGACACAGAGAGAGAGGCAGAGACACAGGCAGAGGGAGAAGCAGGCTCCCTGTGGGGAGCCCGATGCAGGACTCGATCCCGGGACCCCAGGATCACATCCTGAGCTGAAGGCAGACACTCAACCACTGAGCCCCCCAAGTGCCCCTGGAGATGATATTTAAATCCACATTTCTATCAGTGCATTTATCGTGACATATCACGATACTTGATTATGCACCTGGCTCAGTAGCTGGACTCTGACTTTTCTGGATATAAAGCCTCAGGTCTTTTTCCCCTTTCTGTGTCTGGTTCCTGGCCCTGTTTCTCTGGGCGCTCACTCAATAAATGTTTATGGATAAGCATGCAGATGAGCGAAAGGCTGCTGATGGAGAGTTAACTGATAGATTTCAGGCGATCTGATGATCACGGGAAGGATTGATATAGGTCAGCAGTACACAAGGACTTAGGGGGCTTCTCAAATCCCACCCCCCCACCCCCCATGGCTGTCGGCTCCGCCTGTCTTTAGAACTGAGTCTGAATGCAGACATTATTGCCTGACAGCAGGCATTCATGCTCCTATAGAAGCTGTGTTCTCACCCTGCCAGAGAAAGGGACCTGCAAATCATAGCGTCTCATTAATTCAGGCTTTTGGGAAGCCTTCTGAGCTGAAGCCACAGAGACACAGGGGTTCCCATTATAGTCAAAGGAGAAATACCCCAATGTCACAATGCATCTCAACACTCCAGACACAGTGACAGTGGGGATAGAGGGGATGCTGGCAATTTTTCTCAGGCCCATTATGCTGGATTCATAGACAAATGCTTCTGAAAGGCGTCTGAAACACAAAATACAGGCATTCCATAGTTTTTGGTTTATTGATTCTTTGACTTCAGATATGTAAATTATGACAGATTCAAGGGCCATGTCACAAAGCCAGGGAAAAGATTATTTTAATTAACAGAAATTGAAAATGCAGTGGCCGTCGTTTTACGATACACCTCCCACTTGCAGCCAGAAGTTTAGAATTGGTTATCATAAAACAAAGATACCAAGGGAAGCTTTTTTTCCTGCCTAGATGTTTTTTTTAAAAATCCCTACAATTCTGGAGCCCCTGGGTGGCTCAGTGGTTGAGCGTCTGCCTTCGGCTCAGGGTGTGATCCCGAGGCCCTGGAATCAAGTTCCACATCGGGCTCCCCACAGAAAGCCTGCTTCTCCCTCTGCCTGTGTCTCTGCCTCTGTGTGTGTGTGTCTCATGAATAAATAAATAAAATCTTTCTTTAAAAAAATCCGTATGATTCTTAAAAGGAGATGCAAAGTCCCCCAGGTGAGTCCCCCAGACCATGCCTGGGACATAGTAAGCATCCGCCATAAAGACTTGCTGAATCAATCATTCAATGTATGAGTGACTGAAATTATCTTTAAAATGCAAACCTGATTGTGTCATCCTCCCACTTCAAGCCATTCAGCGCCTTCTCCTCATTCTAAGAAAGCACAAAGTCTTTCATATAACCCACTATACCCTGCACAACATGGCCAGCACCCACACCCTCTCATGCCTCCATACCTACCTCCCTATCCAGCCAGCACCAAACTGCGGGTCTCCTGAGACCAGTACTCTCCTTACTGTGCCTCACTGGCTTTCTCTCTCCTTTTATAACAAACCCAAACACTCCCAAGTTCTAAACCACCCTAACTGCAGGAGCGTTATCTGAAACAAGAGTGCCAGGAGCCACCATCCTTACACACAGTTACAATCACATCTATGTATAATCACAGTATGTGTACTAGATGACTTATGATCAGTCTTTCACAGTAAAAGTGGAAATGCTGAGGAAATGATGTGCATGTGGCTCAGTCTGGATCATAATGAATCAGCTGTAGGTCCAGGAAGTGAAAATGGGGCTTCAGAAAATACAAGAATCAGAAGATAAAATCACTCTAAAAGTCTTTCTCTTGGCAGGGGTAAGTGGAGGCGGGAGGTGAGGGTCATTCCTAGATGAAGGAATAGAGGGGAAAATCACAGGACCAGAAGGTGAGTACAATGGCATATCGGTACCCTGAGAAATTCTCAGCCTGTGGTTACTATGGTTACAGACGCCTGAGAGTCGGCTCCAGAATGTGATGAGGGGGAGGGGGCCACTCTCTCTGTCCTAGGGCCTCTTTTTCATTTTGTGCGGGAAGTGACACATTCAACAAAGCCCATGGTGGCACTCAAAAGAAACTGTATTCACTCTCCTCTGCCCAGGGCACAGAAGCTCTAAAACTTTCCTCAGAATGTAAAACTGCCTCAGGAAGGAGCCAGGCATGCAGTGTTTGGAAATGTGAGAACCTCTAAGGCATCAAATACATCCTGCTTCCTGGAAATGAAAGTTCTCTCTTTAAGAATGTGCAGGAAAAGCAATGAGGTAGTCAAAAAAAGTTCACTCAAAATACGACAGGGAGTGCTAATAACCCTCTACCGGTGGCTTTTTCCATGTGCTGGCTGGGCCCACTGCCCCCCAGCACGCTCTCCCTGCCATGCTAGCTACATTCTGACTTCTGTTTCAGTCACACCACTCCGACACAAGGTCTGCTCCAGAAACACACCCAACATCCATTCCCTGATATTTCTGCTGCTCAGCCTGAAGGATGGATGTCCTGTTCTTTTGGCTTTATCCAAGGAGGCTGGGTTTTCAGGCACTGAATCTGTAAAGGAAGGGGATTGTCATAGAAGTGGAATCTGGAAAAGAAGCGGGCCCATGAGTTGTCACACAGCCTCTGGTTTCGGAAGAAATAGAGTTTATCATGCGGGTCATTTCCTGGTGAATGTTCTACAGATGCACATGTAGCATGATGCCCACACAAGACAGGCTCGATACATGCTTTTTGTATTTGAATAATCTCCTTGGACTCGTAGATATACTGGGATCTATTACAAGACCATCTATTCATATTTTATATAAATCATCATCATACTGTCTTTCTAAAACACCATTTTGAGTAGTGGGGAGTAACAGGACTAAATGGAGTTCAGTGGATCACTGTTCTGTGGTAAGTGGGAAATGCAGAGTTAAACAAGACCAACCAGGTTTCTGTACTACAGGATTATCAGAGGAGTTGTACAGGTAGACATGAGAGCTCCAGCATTAAGAGAAAGACCTAGTTCAAGCCAGAGAACTATAATGTAACTCTGTGCACTCAAGCTCTGTAGGACTAAGTCCCCTCATTCAGAAAATGGATAATAATTTCATCTGTTTTTTTTTTGGACCATAAAGAGGATTTTATGAGATAATGGCTATAAAGCACTTAGCAGAATACCTGGAACTCAGTATATATCCAATGAATAAGAAGGGGAAATGCTTATGGTAATTTTAAAATATGTCCTCAAATTCTGTAGCGCTCCTCCCTTCCAAAGTGAGCTTAATCACCCCAAGTATAAACTGAATTTAGTCACTCACATCTAATGAAAAGACTGTGGTTGTAGTAACAGTATGTAATTTCTGAGATTGGGTCGTAAGAGGCATCACCAGTTCTACCTTGTTCTCTCTCAAATGGCTTGGTCTGGAGGAAGCCAGCCACCATGTTGGGAGGACGTTCAAACAGCCTGTATAGAGGGTCATATTGGCAGGAAGTGTGGCCTCTCCCTCAACAACTGACAGCGATCTGCAAGTCACATAAGCACATCATCTCAGAAGTTGATCCTCCAACCCCAATCAAGCCATCGGATGACAGCAGCCCCAGCTGACATCCGACCACAACCACTGAATGACTCCTGAGCCAGACCACCCAGCTAAGCTGTTCCCAAATTCCTGATCCACAGAAACTATGAGATAATATTTGTCATTGGTTTAAGCCACCAAATGTTAAAGTTTTTGTTACACAACAATATCCACTCTCCAGGAAAGAATGAGAGAGCACACATCATTCTGTAAACCAACCATGAAACCATTTTTTCTCAGAGCATCTAGTGAGATTAATCTGTATCTTATGGAACACACTTTGGGAAATGCTGGTCTAGAACTTAACAGTTTATAAAACTCGTTCACATTTATTAACTCATTTAATCATCTCAGCAACTGTGAAACAGGTGCTGACTGCAATCTTTATTTTACCCAGGAGAAAACTTAGGCTCAAAGAGGTTAAATGACTTGCCCAATTTATTGTCTACTAATAACATTGGTAGAACAAGAACTCAGACTCAAGTATTATGACTCCAAACTATATATTTTTTCTCTACTCTTTTCTCTGGTTTGACCCAAACTTAGGTTTCTTAAACCTGGGGTAAGAATACTGACAATCGAAGAGAGTCCCAGGAAGGGGGACTGTGCAATAGGCTGCCCTCCCAGACAATCTGGAAAATGAAACATGCTTCTCAAGTGGCTGGAGCTGGAGTCTTTCCTAACTTCACAGATCAGGGACCCCTTAAACCGTGATAAGAACATAATGCAAAAAAAACAAAAAAACAAAAAAAAAAAACAAGAAAAAAAAAAAGAACATAATGCAGGTAACACTCATGGAGCCTTTGCAGTGCTCCAAGATGTTTTGAAAGTTGGCATATATTACTTTATTTTTTTTAAGATTTTATTTATGAGAGTCAGAGAGAGACAGAGGCAGAGATATAGGCAGAGGGGGAAGCAGGCTCCGTGCAGGGAGCCTGATGTGGGACTTGATCCCAGGACTCCAGGATCACACCCTGGGCAAAAGGCAGGCGCTCAACCGTTGAACCACCCACGCATCCCTATATTACTTTATTTAATTCACATAACGAATCAAGGAAGTACAGGTTGGGGCACTTAGGTGGTGCAGTTGATTAAGTGGCCGGCTCTTGATTTCAGCTCAGGTCATGATCTCAGGGTCCTGGGATCGAGCCCCATGGTCAGGCTCTATGTTCAATTGGGAGTCTGCTTGATGATTTTTTCTCTCTCTCCCTCCCCTTCTCCCCCTCTCATCCTGCTCGTACTCTCACTCTCTCAGATAAATACATAAATATCTTTAAAAAAAAAAAAAAAAAAAGGAGGGCAGCTCCTGTTGGTGCAGCAGTTTAGCACCGCCTGCAGCCTGGGGTGTGATCCTGGAAGCCCGGGATCGAGTCCCATGTCGGGCTCCCTACATGGAGCCTGCTTCTCCCTCTGCCTGTGTCTCTGCCTCTGTGTGTGTGTGTGTGTCTCTATGAATAAATAAATAAAAATTAAAAAAAAATTTAAAAAGGATGTATGGGGTATCATCATCTCCACTTTACAGATGAGACTAAGTCATGGAGAAATGAAGCTACTTGCCAAAATCAACCACTAGTAAGTGATACAGTTCAAATTAGAACCCAGGATATCTAAGAATATCAAGGCATGAAGGTAACTGAGCCATCACCATCTCAACTCTCTCCTTTCCCATAAGAGTAGTAGAGCCAGCCCTAGAATCCAGATCCTTCCACCTTAAGATCGCTGTTAGAGACAAGAGCATCTAACCAGAAGATAAGTTAAATGAATATAATATACATTTACTTCTACCAAGTTTTAAGGTTGTATATGGGGAACCGGATCTACCATAACTACTTCCCATATGGCCTCACATTCCAACATGAAAAATGAATGCCTTTGGCCTAAAGTGGCATTCACAACCAGTAGAATCTGGTTGCTGACTCAGGTTGGTTCATGGTTAAAATGAATAACATTAGATTACCTCAAATTTGCAGACAGAAAATATAAGTCAATGGATAGAATCCTTTCATCTCTAAGCTTTTTCTCCCATCAGCTTTTCTTAAACATTTGGATACTGGTTTCTTATCTCATATGATAAAAGTGAGTAAATGTTAAATTGTCAAATATCACACCTGATACCAAACATCTCTATTCAGACTGTCAAGTTCATACTACATTAAATTTGATAAGTTATGCTATTTGTCTTTATCCCGCTAAAATATTTTATATTTGGGGACCTACATGTATCCTTACACATAAGAAACTCATTTCTGGGCAGCCCAGGTGGCTCAGCGGTTTAGCGCCACCTTCAGCCCAGGGCGTGATCCTGGAGACCCAGGATGGAGTCCCACGTCAGGCTCCCCACATGGAGCCTTCTCCCTCTGCCTGTATCTCTGCCTCTCTCTCTCTCTCTGTGTGCCTCTCTTAAATAAATAAAATCTTTAAAAAAGAAAAAGAAAAAAGAAACCCATTTCCTGGTATTAAATTGTTTTAGAAACACAAACAGAGGTGCACCTAGGTGACTCAGTCAGTTGAGCAGCTGACTCTTGATTTCAGCTCAGGTCATGATCTCAAGGTCCGAAGATCATGCATTGGGCTCCATGCTGGGTGTGGAACCTGCTTAAGATTCTCTCTCCCCCTCTTCCTCTGCCCCTCCCTCTGTTTGCTGTCTCTCTCCCTCTCTCTAAAATATACAAAAAAAATTTTTTAAAGGGGGGTGGGGGGGATATCCCATTCTGCAAAGGTCACCATGACTTCCAGATTCCTAACACTTGAGTAAATCTGCATTCTCTTTGAGCATCTCTTCTTAAACTGAAACTACCACCACCCCTACATTGGGTAGCTGAACAACAACAACAAAAAATTAGGATCCTTTGCGCAAGAGATAGTGATTGAAATGAGAAGTCTGTAGGAAGGCGGGGGCGGGGGAGGAAGATGAAGGAAGGAAGGAACAAGGAAGAGAGAGAGGAATGAGAGAGGTAAAGTTCCCTATGATGATGTGATTTATGTACTGCAGCAGTGAAATCTCCAAAGCCTAAGTTTCGACACCATTATACTCTGTTTCAAAGTCCCCTCCATGGCAGGGGGAAGTCATGGGACCAAAATTAGTGGTAGTATAGGAAATGGAATCCCCTGAAATCCTGCCTACCTACCTACCCCTCCACTCCACTTCTTATGCCCATCTCTCCCACCTCCCTGGCTCTGAGAATGGAGGAGAAAGAGAACATAATTCCCCTCATGACCACTAGCTCCCCCTTGCCAAGGGTTCTGGCACTCGTCACTGCCACCACCCCAATCCTAAACAGAGGATTCAAACGTCAGGTCTCATTTTTCAATTCATAGCACTCAGTCCCAAACACTTAGGAAGGGAGGGGGGAAAAATCTCAAACTGTCTGCAAACCACAAATAAATGCTCTCAAAATTAAGTAGGAGGTTTTTGTTTCTCCATTCTGGGTAACACGCATGAGCCTGACCTAGATAAACAGTAAAGTCCCCACCAAGAATTTCCCCAGGACCAGAACCCAAAAGTGTATGGCCCCGCAGCGTGCCTGGGTGGCTCAGTCGGTTACGTGTCTGCCTTCGGCTCGAGTCTTGGTCCTAGAGTCCTGGGATTGAGCCTCACACCAGGCTCTCTGCTCAGTGAGGAGCCTGCTTCTCCGTCTCCCTCTGCCTGCCTCTCCCCCTGCTTGTGATCTCTCTTCCTCTTTCTCTGTCAAATAAATAAAATATTTTTAAAAAATTTTTGTTAAAAAGTGGATGGCCCTGCTGACCACCATGAAAACGCCTGCCTGACGTGGTGCTGGTGCCACATTTAGGTAGATTCCATAACCAAAGCCATTTGTCTGCATTATCTTGGAAGTGCCCTTTAGAACAGAATCAGAGTAGAGCAGAAGATTCTTCCTTTAATTCACCTCCTGGCTGTGGTCAAGGAAGCTATCCAAATGGAAAGCTCCTAATTGGCTATCAGTAAATGGCTTTATTCTGTTTCATTAAACTCTTCTAGTTCTCTATGGACTAAAAGTGAAAAAAGCCTCCACTGTCTCCATAACCTTTTTCTTGCCAACAGTGGGTTCCCAGCTCTGTGTCTATAGTACATAACCCTTCATACGGCATCTCTGTTGTTGGCAGAAGTGTCCCAATTTCCTGCAAAGTGCACACTGTATTTTTTGAATGTGCCTTGATTTATGATGCTAATATAGAGCCTGTTAGGGACTGAATTGTGTCCCCTGCAAAATTCATATGTTGAAACCTTCCCTACCAGCATGGCTGTATTGAAGATAGAACCCTAAGGGGGTAATTAAGGTTAAATGAGGTTATGAGGGTGGGACTCTAATTCAATAGCACTGGTGCCCTCATAAGAAGGGGAAGCCACCAGAGTGTTCTCTCTTCCCACTGTGAGGGTGCAGCGAGAAGGTGGCCATCTGGAACCCAAGGGAAGAGCTCTCATCAGACACTGACCCCACCTTCACCTTGATCTTGGACTTCTAGTCTCTACATCCTTGAGAAAATAAATTTCCCTTGTATAAGCCTCCCAGTCTATGGTATTTTGTTATGACAGCTTGAGTCAACTAATATAGAGTCAAAGCACAGATGTTTTGGAAATGGGGCAAAATAGCAAAATCAACCTGCCGCATCTTTTTTTTTTTTAAGATTTTATTTATTTATTCATGAGAGACACAGAGAGAGAGGCAGAGACATAGGCAGAGGGAGAAGCAGACTCCCTGCGGGGAGCCCAAAGCAGGACTAGATCCCAGGACCCCGGGACCATGCCCCGAGCCAAAAGCAGAGGCTCAGTCACTGGGCCACCCAGGCGTCCCCTCAACCTGCCCCCATCTTAATTCTACCCAGCAATCGCTGGGATTGGCAAGAGGCTGGTGAACTTCCCTCAGACACTGCTGGAAAAGAACCCTGAACCAAATCTTGGCCCAGACGATCTTTGGAACGATCTTTCCTTTTTACTTTCTAGGATAATTGTGGTGATTTTGGCACATGATTAATCCCATTTGGAATGCTGATCTCCTGAAAGTTGGATATTAAATCAAAAATAGATGATCTTCTTTCCAGAAAATCTAAGCTGTACAAATGTGTGTTTGGAAACACATTAATAAAGACAGCGCTCAAACGACCTTGCACATTGAGCACGACTCACATTCACAACACACAGACATCTCTCTTTAGCCAGGAGAGCGAAAGTGAAATCCAAGGGTCTTCTACTGAACTCCTGAGTTAGAGTGTCAGTCAGTGGATGACCTGCTAAAAACAGCCATCCGTGAAGGTCCCACCGATCGACTGAGAGCCTTTTTCCTCTACATCTCTCAGAGAAACTTCTGAATCCACTTTTGGATAAGAGGCAAGGAGAGCGTGCAGGATAAACAAAGCCCCTGGAAGGGTGAAAAGCGAGAGGGAAATTATCCTGGACAGAAGCATCAAAAGGACTGAATTGCCCCCCCCCTCCCCACCCCGCCGTTGTCTGCAGCCCTTGAGCCTCCGAATCACTCACTTCCTCTCTCTATTCCCATCAGTAAACCGAACGTTCCAATACCAACAAAAATAGGGCTGTTTAAAGATCAAATGAGATAATTTGTAAAAAGCGTTCTGTAAACTGGAAGATGCTATACATGTACAATGTAGGTCTCTCTGGAATTTTGCATTAAATTATGCACTGAAAATGCAGCTTAAAAAAAAAATCCAGGAGTGCCTGGGTGGCTCAGCAGTTGAGCATCTGCCTTCAGCTTAGGGTGTGATCCCAGGGTTGTACGATCAAGTCCCACATCAGGCTCCCTACAGAGAGCCTCCTTCTCACTCTGCCTGTGTCTCTGCCTCTCTCTGTGTGTCTCTCATGAATAAACAAAATCTTTTTTTTAATAAAATCTTTTAAAAAAAAAAACAGCTCCAACTCTGAAGCTTTGCCTCTTTCTTAAGTGAATTTAAATACCTACAAAGAGCTATGTGTCAATGGCCAATATGTGCCAAACTACTAACTGGACACCTACCATATCTTTGTCAGGCTAAAGCACCTCCCTGCCCCAGGACCCACCTCACCCACCCCTCTCAGCCTTTTTTACTCCTGGTGAAAGGGAGAATAGAAACAAAAGCCTGTTGGAGACTTGAGAGAGATGGGAGCTTGCAAGAAGTGGGAATATCCACGTCCTTTCCAATACCCCATTATTTAGAGATACCCTTCCTTTCTCCTTTGTTATACTTCGCCATTTGTAGTGTGGAGGAGTGCTGGAATTTCCTTCACACATGAAGACTTAGAGATCCTCACCATTCCAACCCCTCACCCATCCATCCATTCAGCAAAAGTTACCGAATGCCTACCGTGTGCCAGGCGCTCCCTGGAGCACTGGGTATGTAAGAGTCAATGAGACAGGAAAGGCTCCTGTTCATGAAGTTCACACGCCAGTGAGGGAGGCTGGCATCACATGAGACACACGAATAAGATGTTTTCAGATGACGACAAGTGCCAGGAAGACAACTGAGCAGGTGACATGATAGAAAGTGACAGGGCTGGGTAACAAGAGGAGAGGTCTTCAGATAGGACGAGGAAGCCCTTGCTAAAAAGGTGACATGTGAGCTGAGATCCAAAGGCAGAAAGGAGCCAGTCACATGACACGCATCACAAGCAGTGGAAAGCACAAGTGCAAGTCCCTGAGACAGGAGCAAGTTTGATCTATTGAAAGAACAAAAGGAAGACAAGTGGCCCGAAGGTCAAACCAAGAAAGAGGGTTGGAGAGATAGGGTCAAAGAGGCCATGTCACTGGGAGGAAGGTGAAACGTTAAATGGGCAGCCCCAAGTCACACAGCTAATTATTGCTATGGCTCACTCTAGAAACTAATTCTTTCGCCTCCAAATCCAGAGTTTTCGATACCACGTTTATCTGCTTGCCTTGATGTGTGGGAATATTGCTTGCTGATCTTAATGATTTTTAAAAGCTCTCAGGAGGGGCACCTGGGTGGCTCATTTGGTTGAGCATCTGACTCTTGATTTTGGCCTGGGTACTGATATTGGCATCAGGGGACCAAGCCCCATGTTGGGCTCCATGCTCAGTACGGAGTCTGCTTGTCCCTCTCCCTCTCCTCCTCCTCCTCCTTCACTCTCTCTTTTTCTCAAAAAAATAATTAAAGAACATATAAAATCTTTAAAAGCCCTTAAGATATCTAAAAACAGCAAGCCAATCCCAATTTTCAGAAAAAAAAAAAATCATGGACAAGTGATCCCAGTGATTCAAAAGGCACGTAAGTTCATCTATGAAAGCCAAGACATAGCCAGTCTCCTTCTCTGTAGGTCCTACAGAAGCAGTAACTCTACTTGTTGCCGGCTCAGCATTACAAATATGGAAAAAGGCCACAGCTCAGCAGAGAATAATCATTTTACAGTTAGGTCTTATTTTTGCACCTAAACCCCTTGACAGTGCTTCGCTTAATTCACGCAAGTGCAATCAAAACCAATCTGCTCTCAATCCACCTTCATTCTGTGCCACTAAATTGTCAGGTAATGGGGATGTAAGCAAAACATCCTAATTGCAACTTCCTTCTACAATGTGTGAGCACCTCCACCTGAAGGTTCAAATCTGTTACTACTCCAGTCCCTAGAACCGTCAGTCCCCTTTCCTACTATCATGCTAGGCTCCCTTTCCTCTCTGCCCTGCTAACCATACTCGATCTGTATAAACCCAAAGCTCCAAAGAACAGACCTAAAGTCTGTCCAGTGGCCAGTGACTGGGCCACCCGAGGGACGGGCGGAGATGCTATTTGGCCAGATGGGCTAATGGAGAAAGGAATGGGTGGGAAAGGCATCCTTCCTCTCCTTCTCCTCTTTCAATTTCCCTTCCTCCATTCCCACCCTCCCATCCTCCCCCCCCAACCCCTCTTTATTCTTTTCTCTCTCTTTGCAACAAGCTTCCCCAGTCCCTGAGCTCTAGGAGCCTCACCAGACAAGAGTCAGAGATCTCAATAACTTAAGAGACAGACTTAAGAGATAGACTCAAAGAATATATAAGCACCCCTGTTCTAGTCCAACACTCCTCCCCTCCATCTGCTAGCTGCGTCACCTTGCACAAGTTACTCAACCTCTTTGTTCTTTAGTTCCCTCACCTGTAAAATCAGGACAGCATCTTCCTCCTAAGATTAAATAAAGAATATTAAATAATGTATTCTTCTAGTCAAAGTGCAATGAATTAGCTAACAATAAGCCGTTTGAAAAAAAAAAGGAAAAAAACAATAAGTCGTTTGCTTTTTAATGTGTGTAAAGCACTTTACAGAGTTCTATACAGGTGTGAGATACTCCTCCCTCACGCCCTACTCTCCTCCTGCCTCCACCCCCGGGTCTAGGAAAGACTACCATGGCCCCCACCTACAAGAACAGTTGTGCATGAAGTCAGAGCATCTCACCGGGAGGTAGCTTAGTGGTATCCTGATGGCAATCAGGTGGGGGGGGGGGGCAAGCACATACACCACTGGATAAGCATCATGAAAATAAGTGGATGAAATAATGTGCCTAAAACACCTGGCATGCAATGATTTCTCATTAAATGTTGGTCCTTCCACGGGAATCTTTTCATTTTTAGCACCATCAGTTATGACTGGAGACACTACTTGTGTACTTCTCCACTGTGTCAGGCTGTAAAATGTTGGATTCATCTGTGTTTATCCCTGTGATATAAATATACACAATGATGATCATACAGAAATGTATTCTCAAAGCCAAGGCATGCCTCACAGCCCTCCCTCCCGACCAGAGTCCCTCGAAGATCCCAATGTGAATCCCCACAGCCACCGCCCTGGTCTACATACGTCACCATGGTGTCTGGTCCCTCACATCCACAAGAGCTACAACAGCACTTGTTTTGAAACTGAGTTCAGGTCAGGTCACTCCTCAGCTTGAAACCTTTCGGTGGCTTAAGCTAAAGGCAACACTCCTACCCCCACCTGCACAACCCTGCCCTACCTGCAACAACAGGAGGCTTTGGGGGTCTGACCCTCTGGATCCACCAGCCACACCTGCTCCCTTACTCCCATTCTAGCCATGGAAACTGCCTTTCAGGTCCTCAAACACACATGTTCCTTCTGTCTCGGGGCCTTTGCACTTGCTGTTCCCTTTTCTGCATCAGTTCACCTCCTCAGTAGCTGCATCATCGCTATATATCCTCCAGGTCTTGATACAAGTGTCTGACTACCTTCCCTGACGACCCACCTTCACTGATCCTTGTCAATCTCTTCTATCACTTTCTTAAAACCCTGATGCTTTCTTTTGGGAAATGTACATAAACATGTAATTATGCACTCTTCCGTGCATTGACTGATTTAGGTCTGTTTCCCTCACTATAAACTCCAAGAAGTGGACCCCGCGCCTGAAAAAATAAATAAATAAATAAATAAATAAATAAATAAATAAATAAATAAATAAATAAATAAATAAAAAACAAAACTCCAAGAAGGCTTTGTCTATACTGTTCTGACTCTATCTCCAGGGATAGCATTTGGTAAGTAGTAGGTATTCAATAAATATGTTTTTATAAGGATCAAATAAAAAATAAAATAAAGTAAAATAAGATAAAATATTAAGGCACACTTTCCAGAGATGAACAGACAAAACTGGATTGGGTTTGGGCTGTAGTAAAGTGTAACAACACGCATCTTCACTCATGCTATGTAATAGCCAGTTTATAAGACATTTACTCAACAAATAAGTGGGTTTCATCTTTTCTGGTCTGGAGAAAAGGATAAATGCACTCGTAAAAACACACACACACACACACACACACACACACATTAAGCATACATCAAACAAATTTCAACCCAATACCACACAGAGGTATTGCCTAGACCGACCCAGCTTATGAGGAGCTGAGAGCAAGGATAAAGCGCATTCTTGTCAAAACTGGACACTTGGTTTCAACTTGTTCAGCTCCTGTACCAGTCACTCAGGAGGGACCGTAACATCTGTATGCTAATTACGGAGACGGTGGTGGAGCTCGGCTCCAACAAATCCGCCTCAGCCGCTCTGTCTCTTGCGCCAAGGGGACACTGTCCAACATTGATAAGAGCTTGCGAACCACAGCACGGCTCAGGCGGACACACTGCGCGCCCCCTCCCCAGCCCCTGCCAACCCCACCCTTCTCGCAAGCCCCTCCCTCCCCCCCACTTCTACTCCGATCTGAGCCAAACTAGCTGCCTGCTTTGGTAATAAGACTGAGGGAAGACTCCCAAGGCCCCGTGGGCTCCATTATCCCACATGCCCTCCAAGAAGGGCCCCCTCCAGGGACCGTGGCTGCAGATCCGAGCTCTCCACTTGCTGCCAGGAAACCTTCCCCACTGAGGACACCCTGGGCAGGCGGCGCAGCTCCAGGTCCAGGGGGAGGCACCCCACCCATCTGCCAGAGAGACAAAGATCACCAGAAACAAAGGACACACACACGCACACACACACACACACACACATACACACACGCACACACTCGCACGCATGAAGTCAAAAGCAAATACCGACACTTGGTGTGATTTCAAGCCAAACAGCCGGCTTGGTGTATCTTTAAATAGGTTTTGAAACAATCCAGGAGGGACAATGATTATGTGGTAATGACAGGCACTATCTGGGTTAGGAACCCACGCTGCCTCCGCCCTCCTCCCACCCGCGCTGCGGTTCCCGGGCGCATTTTCCAGCCTCAGGACACACGCTGCCGGGAGCCAGAGTGCCTCCTTCCACTCACGGAGGCGCGCGCACGCAGGGGATGGAGGCAGGGCGAGGGCCGCCAAAAGTAGGAAATACCAACCTTTAGGATCCCAGTTCACCTGTTTTCTTGGAGTCTCGATTGGAAATTTCATTGCTCCGTTGCCCAGAAGGGGAGGAAATAGAAAGAATCAAAAGAATAATAAAGTCCTCGAGCTTTACACGCCTCGGTCCAGCAGTCCAACAAAACAATTTCCAAGGATGGGGGAGCCTTGGACCGGCTCGCGGAGGCACCCCAGAGGAGGATGAGTGGGGAGGACTGGCTAAGGAGGGACTGGAAACGGCTCAGGGGTCGGCGCCGGCGGGGGGTGGTCAGCTGCGGGCCCCCTCCCCGGGTGCAAGGAAAAGTAAGACTGGCGAGGGGCGGATGCAGAGCGAAGCTCGGGAGGATCGAAGCGCCAAGCTGCTCCCCGAACGCGGCGGCGGCGGGGGGGGCCGAGCAGCCGGAGGGCCGGCGCGAGGGAGAACCCACTGCGGTGTCACCCCAGCCCCCGAAGGCGTGTGCGCACACACTCCCGCACACACACTGCCCGGGCGCGCGCTCCGGCGGGCACGTCAGCCGCGCTCGGCCGCGCACAGCGCACACGCCCCACCCCGGCCGCGGCTCCTCGGCCCCGGGCGACGCCCCCCACTCCCCACCCCCCGAAAGCCATTGGACGTCGGGGTGGCGCGGCACCCGGGGAGCGCGCGGCCGGGGCGACCCTCCCCGCGGCGCGCCGCAGACGCGGGGCCACGGCGGGAGAGCGCGCGGGGCGCGGGGGCGCGGGGCCCGGAGGCGCGCGGGGCGCGGGGCGCGGGGCGCGGGGCGGCGGACTGGCCCGCGGGGCGGCGGCGGGGGGCGGCGGAGGGCGGGGCGCGGCGGCCGGAAGCCGGGGCGGGGAGCCGGGCGCCGGGAGCCGGGAGCCGGGCGCCGGGAGCCGGGCGCCGCGCTACTTACTGGCTCGGCCGGCCGGCGGGCGTGGAGGCGCGCGTGGAGGCGGCCGCGGCGCGCTCGGTGGAGTTGCAGCCGGAGACACGCTTGGCTGCCTGGAAGGCGCTGCGGGAGGCGGAGGAAGGGCCGCCGCGGCCCCGCCGCAGACCCCGGCCTCGGAGCTGCCCGCCGGTCGCCGCGCCCACCCTGGGCGCACACGCGCACCCCCTTCTTCCCTCACTTCATATTCCCACTCCAGCCCGCGCCCCGAACCCGCGTCCCCAGCGCACCCGGAGGAGGCCGGTGCCAGCCATGAGCCTTTTGTTCTGGGCCGCTCGGCGTCGGCTGAGCTCTCCCCGCCCCGGGAAGCTGGCTCCCCAGGCGCAGCCCGGTCCCTTCCCCGGCTACCCGCCGCGCGGTGGGGGAGGCCGCTGCGGAGAGACGCCGCGGCCCCAGAGGGAAGAGGAGTTGCCAAGACCCAGCGGCCCCGGGAGCCCGGCAGCCCGGGGGCCCAGCAGGCGCCAGTGCGAAGGGACCCCGCACCTGTTCCCGGGGAGACGCTGAACCTGGCGCATTTCCCCTACCCCCACTGAGGCCTCGACCTCCAGAAGAGCCAGGGGGTGCTGAGATGCCCTTGAATGGGCCCCTCGAAGTACTGATATGCATGATGCTTACAAATTACTCGGGCTCCTAGCAACGGAGACTTGCACATAGTAGATGTTCAAGAAATACTTGCTAAAGGAAGGCATAAGCTGCATGAGGCAGTGTTGGACAGAAAGTAGTTTAAATTACTGTCCAGTCACTGTCCACTCGACGGATTTCTTGAACCCCTTCTAAGTGCCATTGCTGTGCCAGGTGCTGCTGATAGGGCAAAGAACCACACAGATATAGACCTTGCTTTCATGAGTCTTATGTCTAGCGCCCAGGAGGTCCGGCTAGATTTGTCATTGCCTTACTTAGGAAGGAGGAAGTGACTACCTGGTTCATCACCAAGCCTGCCCTCTGTGGTCCTAACGCCCTACACTGGCAGTTGTTCTCTGGATGCATGCCACTCTAGGGCACCTTGAGTCTTCTGGGAGCCCTGTTACAGCAGCATCTTTCTCATCATCCTCCCCCCATTGTCACATCCAGGTTTCTGAGTCCCAGGGCAAGACCCACAGAGGTCCACTGTCATCTGTGGAAAGGGTTGGTAAGTGCTTTGTCACTGACCCTACAGACTGATGGGACTAGAACCCTGAGTTCTCTGCAGACCCCATTCAGGCACACCTGGTACCAATCTGCTGGCACTACTTGGACTCCTCGGCCCTTTGGGGAGACACAGGTTCCCAAGGCACTTGACCGCCACCCTCCCTGGGACTCCATTTCCACACTTTGTTTCCCTCTACTAAAAGGCTGAGAGGATGGATGACACATGGAAATGAGACAAACAAGGAATTTCTGCTTCTCCAGCCATGTCCCCAGAGACACTAATATGTGTGCAAATTCTGCCCCAAAACCCAAAGGGAGCTGCTCCTAAAGCTCCTGAGATAGGCTTCAAAGCTTCACTCTGCCCTCTCCTCAACACTCTGCCCCCACTCACAGGCAGGAGGGTTCCAGCCCAGTCACTGCAATGCAATGTTTTTACCTGCATCTGAGTCAGAGAGAAGTGCTCCCTGAGAAAGATAGCCTCTCTCCCGAAGCCTCCGGGATAGGAGAGCAAGACTGACATGTATCAAATGGCCCCTCACAGCCTCATCCTTCTCTCCATTTATCTTCCCTGTGTCATGCTGAAGAGGCTGTAAGTGGTCTCATTTTACAGATGGAAAGATCAAGGCTCAGACAGGTAAAGGAACACACCCAAGGTCACAACACAGAGAGTCAAACCCAAGGGAGCTCATCTGGTCCCTGAACCCATTAACCTGCCCCTGAAGCTGTCAGATGGGTTCTTTGGGGTCATAAAGATGTATATACTATATTAGCCTGGACGCCAGCCCTTCCTGCTTTGCAAAATAAATTGGACTACCCTGGTGCCCTGAGGCCTCCACCAGGGAATTAGGTCACTATCAAAGGCAAATTCCCATGGCATGAAATGTAGCCTTAGGGTGCATCATTCAGTCAATCAACAAACATGTATCAAGCAGGTCTTGTGAGACAAGATAGGAAGTTTTCCTCAGAAGTTATATTGGGCCCTATTGAGAACCTTTCCCCAGAAAAGCATCAGCAGGATGGTTATTTGGGGGCTTAGGGAGGCTGAGGAGGGACCTACCAGGGTGAGGAAGGGGGATCAGGGGTCCAGAGCACCTGATATAGGTAGTTTAGGACTTGCCCTAGTCATAGGCCCTTAGGATCTCTCTGCTAAATCACTCGCCCCATCCCCCACCCTCACCCCCTGGGGCTCTCTCTTTCCCCCACTTCCTTACTCCCTGCCCAGCCTCGGGACAGCACAAGTGGGGTTGGAAGCCACCAAAAATTAAGTAAGTAAGTAATCCCAGCCCCCCGTCCCCTAATGTGCCTGAAATCAAGTCCAACTCCTAAACTGCGTATGTGGAATGCACTGCGGGGTTTGGGGGTGCGGGGGGGGGAGAGGTGTCAAGGGACAGCCACCCCCGCACCCCAACCACCCCAAGAAAAACAACGTAGCACATTAGCCCTTTGTGTGACCGCCGTCATGCCTCCCCTTCGCTATTACGCACTCGAGTCCACTTACCCCAAGGAGGAGGAACGAAGCGGACCGCGTCGAGACGCAACATCCAAGCCCGAAGCCGCGCCGAGCGGTTCCCGGAGCGTCTGTGCCGCCGCAACTTCCATGGCTATCGCCGCGGGCGGGTCAGTCCGGGGAGAGGGGGCGCCCCGGGCTCCTGCGGCAGGAAGACAAAGCGTCGTGGCGCCGAGTCCGCCCGCACCGGCCGAGCCCCGCCAGCAGCCCCGGGCGCGCTCGGGGGCACAGGGCGCAGGGCCTCGGCGGGCCAGCGTGCGGCGGGGGCCCGGGTCTCTGCGATCGCCCGGTGGCCCCGCGCGGGAGCGCTCGGGGAAGCCGGCGAGCCCCAGGCTCCTCCCGGGAGGAAGTTTGCGGCGAGTTGGCGGCTCCCCAGCGCCCTCCCCGCGCCGCAGTCCGGGATGAGCGCGAGAGGCGAGGGGGGCCCCGGGCGCGGGGAGCCGGTCTCTCCAGGGGCGCGCGGGGCGGGGGCTGGCACCGAACCACTGAGCCCGCGGAGAGGTGAGCGCGGAGTCGGGCGGGAGGCCGGGGAGGTCCTGGACGGAGGGTAGCGGGGAGTGATGAAGCAGCTTGGGGAGCCCTGCTTAGAGCTGGTTGGGCAAACAGAAGCGGGAGGACGGAGCAGGGGGAGCCTCAACTCTGAATTCGCGGATACCAGAATGAATTCATTAACCTGCTTTGAACGTTTCCCTTTGCTCTCATCATTTCTCCCTAAAGCCAGAAGAAATCCCCACCTTCTGAGATGTTCTCCAATTACCCCTGCCCCCCCCCCCCCCCCTGCGCGCAGGACACCTCCGGGTCTTTTTCTTCCAAAGACCTGCAAAGAGGTTTCCGTGTCCTTTTGTGCAGATATCACACACTCACACACACACACACACACACACACACACCCCTTACGCGCCCACTCTGTGGTAGGACCGACAAGCTTATGCATTCAAGTTAACTTAAAATTTCTCCTCCCCAGAAATGTTTTCCCCAGTGAAGTTCCCACTTTGTTCTCCGCATTTAATCACTCCTCCATTTGGCTTCATGTCCCAACCAGCATCTGCAAAACACACCCTTAAGTATATGTTGCTCTAATCTCGGGTTCTGCTTTGGGCTTGGAAAAGCTGGAGACACATCAGTAGCTAAAGGGCAGAGGGTGTTCTATGTCTTACTGCTCAATAGCAAACTCCGTGAACTGAACCCTGAAGATTTATTTTGGTGACTCAAACCTCTGCGGATGAATGAAGACCACGTATTATGAACTCCAAAGAAGTTGTACTTAAAGCGTCATCAGGCTGATGAGGGTGCTTCCTAATGAGGAGCTGCATTCCTCTTCCCTTGTAAGTTTCTCTGTTACATTTTAGTCCTTAAGAAAATATTATTTATGCTTCCGTAAGGCACCGTGCCCAACATTTTACCAAATATATACAAAGCTGTAATGTTGCTTCTTATGAAACACATTTTAAGGTGATTCCCTCACTCTCAGTTACCACCAGAACATAATCCCAGGTAACTCTTTTTTTTTAAGAGATGGAGCTGAATTATTTTTGTTTTTCCCCTTGAACTTTTTTACTTTTAAAATTTTCAATCACACAGAAAAGTTAGTGCTGTTTGGTAATAACCAAAATGCGGTCAGAGATTGCATTTGTTTGTTATTTCTATCTAGTGCATTTTATTCTAGTGTATTCTATTGATTCCTGACCACAGCAGATCATTAAAAGAACTCAATACCTTCTATAAATTCAGCATCAATGACAATATCCATGGCACAGAAGGCAGTTGTATCCCTGCTCACTCAAGTTTCTCCCCAGACTTAGTCCTAGCCTTAGTCAAAGAACATTTCTTTGTTTCTTGTCCCCCAAAAGGCCATGTTTCAGGGATAAATGAGTGTTTTTACATATGTACACCGATTGGAGAAGCACATAAATTATTTTACTAAATTTTAGGAGAAGAATTCAGTAAGGTACACACCATTATGAATGAGCTCAGATTTTCATGTCATTCTAGGAAGGTTTTAACGTGAACCAAACTTTTAAGGCACGTAGAAGTCATGCCTGTTTTCAATAACCTACTTATTTATGGGTGAGTCTTTTTCCCAAAGTCTTTCAGCTTGAAAAGAGTTGAAAATCTCTTTGCAAGGGGGATCTACTGTCTCAGCATATTGACAGATGCTTCTCTCAAGCAACCAATGAAAGGCTTGGGACAATCTGGCCAATAGAAAAGGTTTTGCTCAGTATGGGGTGGGACATAGTCTCCGCATCCAATGGGAATGTTTGAAATAGATTCATTTCATTTTTGCTTCCGTCAAGCAAATATTTGTTTGGTCGAAAATGGTTAGAACAAATGTAGTGTCAGAACTTTCCTACCATTAAATCATCTAGATGTTTGCTGAATCATAGAACGAGATTTGGAAGAAGTCAGCTCAAGATACTTCCTGGTTCAATTTTCCACCTCTGAATAGGATTCCAATTTATATGACCATTCAGGAATACTAAATACAAGAGACTCTCAACTCTAGGAAACAAACTGAGAGTTGCTGGAGGGGAGGTGGGGAGGAGTTGTTGGGTGATGGGCATTAAGGAGGGCACTTGATGTAATGGGCACCGGGTACTGCTATATGCAAATGAGAAACCACTAAATTCTACCCCTGGAACTAATAAAACAATACATGTTAACTAAAATGAATTTAAAGATTTTTTTTTTAAAGAAAAGATACTAAATACAAAAAAAGAATACTAAATAGATCTAGTGAAAGAGATTGCAAACTCTGTATTGATGGGCTTTTTCAAAATTTAAGATACTTAGCTTAGGCCAGAGTTTTTCTCACTTCTGGTCTAAATCTTTTCCTTCCTTAAATTATTCAATACTGGGACGCCTGGGTGGCTCAGCCGTTGAGCGTCTGCCTTTGGCTCAGGGTATGATCCTGGAGTCCCAGGATCGAGTCCCCCGTTGGGCTTCCTGTGTGGAGTCTGCTTCTCCCTCTATGTCTCTGCCTCCCTCTGTCTGTGTCTCTTGTGAATAAATAAATAAAATTTTTAAAAAAATATTCAATATTTATATGAAGATGAAGAACAACAATACCCTTACCTATTAGAGATTAAATTGTCCAACACCTTCTTCATATCAGGTAACTTTTTGTACCCCTTTACCAATATATACACGAATTTGGCCAACTCATACTTTTCTTAAAAGCATCTCTTTTTTAATTTTAAAGATTTTATTTTTAAGTAATCTGTACACCCAACGTGGAGCTCAAACTCACAACCCCAAGATCAAGAGTCACATGCTCTACCAGCCAGCCAGGTGCCCTCACTTCAAAGCACCTTTTTTACTACAAATTTCCAAAAGATAAGGTCAAAATCTCTCCAAACCTTACTGATCTTCTCCATCTATAAAATAAAGATAAGCAAGAAGTACAAAATATTTGACCAACTTATGCATATTTTAGCCAGTCATCCTCCTGAGTAGAAAGTGCAACCAAGCAGGAGAATTGTGCCAACCTTTACTCAGTTTCTTCCATCTACAAAATGGGGTACTAAATATCTGGCTAGTTGTAACTCCAGAGTTGCTTAAGGAGACAATAGATGTGAAAGTGCTTTGTAAACTGTGCAGGCATTTGCAGATTTAAGGGATCATTCTTATTACTTAAGCCATCAGATTTTTCTTACTCTGCCAAGCACATAGCAAGCATGTTTTAAGAATACGTCACTTATTCCTCATAGCAATCGTAGCAGATGGGCACACTTATCATCATGATTTCATTTAAAACAATGCCTGACATAATCTAGGCACCTAAATATTTGTTAAGGGGGAAATTGGAGCTTGGAAAGGCCAATGGTTTGTCTAAGTAAACATGGCTAGTTAGGAATGAAAGTAGAAATCAAACCAGGAGGGGCACCTGGGTGGCTTAGTTGGTTAAGGGACTGCCTTCAGCTCAGGTCATGAATTCTAGGGTCCTGGAATTGAGCCCAATGTCAAGCTCCCTGCTCAGTGGGGAGTCTGCTTGCTTCTCCTTCTCCCTTTCCCTCTGCTCATGCTCTCTCACCCTCTCACACTTGCTCAGTCTCTCTCTTTTTCAAATGAATAAATAAAATCCTAAAAAAAAAAAAAGAGGAAAGAAAGAGAAAGAAAGAAAGAAAGAAAGAAAGAAAGAAAGAAAGAAAGAAAGAAAGAAAGAAAGAAAGAAAGAAATCACACCAGGCCCTCACTCATCTCTAGATCAAATTACCATTTCTTACCCAGAGCAAATTACATAAAATTATCTTGATCTCTGGAGTAGTCAGTTTCACTGGAAATTGCAGCCTAAACCATCTGTATCCTTTTCCCATTGCATTGGCATCTCCCCACCTTCTGAAATTCCTTATATTCTTCCCCCCTGTCAAAGTGAATATTAATCTTAGACCATCAGGCATCATCAAACAAATAAAAGAAGTACTGGGGAAGAGGTGAGCAGGAAAGGCAGTGGGAAAGCCTTTATAATTGTTCCTAAAGTCACACCAAACCAAATGTGCAGTCATCTTACAGTAGTCAGATAAGCAGTCTTGTTGGAATTACTTTGACTTTTCCAGGTCTTACTCACTTCTGCACAACCACATTATGTTGCTAGGTCTGCTCTACTCTTTCAGTGGTCGATTAATAATGCTGATTATAGAAAGAGGACCTCCGTCCAGTTTATGTAATACTTCTATATTTAGAGTCTGATATTGCATTTTTAAAATAGTCATATAATGTTACTGATACATATTGAAATATGGATCTATTCTGACCTGAAAAATAATTACTGATATGAACCATTCTTTCCATCAGGAATCAAAGTTAAGCTGACAACTGTAATTTCTAGGAGTATTATTGTATCTTTTATGGAAGATAATGCTTTTTCATTTCTTTCCAAATATGGGGAATTATTTTTTCACGAAGAGTCTCTAAAGAGCCATATCCTTGGATTCCAAAAGTTGTGACCATAACCTTCAGTTAGAAAGAATCCAACATTTTTAGAAAGCCATCATCAATTATTACCCCATCATTCATTGCACCGTACTAAAACCTTGGCTCATCAGAACTCACCGAATTAAATCTGCCCTCAGCAACATCTTAGAAGGGTCAAATCCTGTATTTGCTAGGATATAAACAAGGTCACTGCAAGTCTAAATGGCCACTGCTATCCTATATGATAATATAAGCAAAGTTCCTGCCAGTCAATATGGCAATTAGAGAATGGCACTCCCTCCAGTGGAAAAAGCACCATGGCACGGCTTGATTTGTAGACACTGCCTTTGTTCAAACCAGAAGATACCCCCTGGGGCTGGAGGGTGGGGTGAAGGAGGACATACTGATACAAGAAAACATAGGAGTGTGTCCAAAACTTGGCTTGGCCTTTAGTCCCTGTTCATTCCTTCAGCTTGATGCAATGCAGAAACTTCATAACTGCATGCTCTGGCCCCTTATATAAAATATATAGATGGGATACATTGAGCAGGAGGAGTACATGGTGGGTTCCAATTATTCAAGGTCAATTTTTGTAAAACAAATATTTAGTACTTTATACCATACATTAATTCAACTTAATTTTTTAATTTATTTATTTATTTATTTATTTATTTATTTATTTATTTATTCATGAGAGAGTAAGAGTGAGCACAAGCAAGGGGAGGGGCAGAGTGTGGAACCCGACTTGGAGCTCAATCTCACAACCCTGAGATCATGATCTGAACTGAAATCAAGAGTTGGATGCTTAACCAACTGAGCCACCCAGGGGCCCCCAAATTAATTTTAAAGCAGTCTATCATTATTATTTATTATCTTATTATTATGTTTGTCATTTCTGGACGTGTTCAGTTTCTCTTGTTTTCATTATTTTTCTCAGTAATAGAAGATCAAACTATCATAGCTCTGCAACATTCTAGCTGTGTTCTTTTATGAAATCCATAACATTTAGCTTAACTTAATTTTGTAGTGATATATCCATTGCTTTTGAGTCATGAATGATGGAAACAATAAATTTAATTCTAAAATATTAATATTAAATATTACTGAATTCTAAAGTATCACCTTCTAACTCTGACCAGCTAGGAAACTTATTATATTAGAAAAGCTACTGAGAGGATGTGAAATTCACAGAGATGGTTTACTTTCTTCTACTTAATCCTTAGGAGATAGCGTCACCTACTATATTCTGTCTTTGATGCTGAGACTTTTATTTGTAATGCAGGCACATTGGATATAGAGTATTTTTTCTGGCAAATAGAATTTTAAAAGCTAACATCAGAGACCTCATTTATTAAATTTTATATTCAAAAGAGGTAACTGGAGGTTAGTGTATTTATCCATTTTTCTGCCCTTTCTTCATGCATAGCTACAGATCCTTACACTGTTTATATTGGTAGTGATCTCCAGTCCATCAAACAGAGATGTAGTTACTTTAGAAATTCTGAGCTTACTCCAGTGAGAAAGCTGAATCATAGAGTATAATCATTAGTAGCAGCAACTTCAGAGATCATGTAGTGAGAGCTTTCCAAACTTTCCTGGTGCTTCCATGGTCCAAGTGCTTCTGGAAGTCCTGTTTCAATGGATCTAAGATGGTTGTCTGGGGATTTACTTCTTTAACAAGGGACCCAGATGATTCTTTCATGCAAAGTGGAAACCTCCTAGCACTGGAGCCCTTTGTTTTTACAGATTCAGCAGTGAAGTCCTGAGAGGTAAGATGATTTTCCCAAGGGCAAACAGCTGGTCCATGACAGAGTCAGGACAGGAACACAGATATCCTGACAGGCCTCAAGTCTTCAGAAAATGGAATGTGTTTGAGAGACATTTTCAACCATGGAAGAGGTTGTAGCTTGTGGGGGGGAAAACCAAAGATACATAATCAGAAATTTCAATTGTCTGAAACTCCTTACTTCAGATGCATTCTAGCTAATTGAGCACTGATGACTCTCTTGTCCTTTATTTCCTGAACACATTCCTCCAGCCTTTGCTCTGATTGGACCCATATGCCTGCATATGGTTTATGGGGCTCTCCTCAGTAACTTTGGATCTATCATCACATCTGTCTTCTTCATTGCCCTCCTTAAAACTTTTATCAAACCAGACATGTCTCCCCCAATTCACACAAAGTTCCTTTCCATACCATTAACTCTATCATCCTTCCGTTTTATTACCTATTTCTGCATCTAACATTAGTGCATGCTCATTCATATGAATGTTACACTTTTGACAGCTGTCAGAGTGGAAAAACCACCATGATAGAGATTGGAACTCCTAATTCCTACTCCCAGCTCTGTCATTTATAAGCTGTGTGACCTTGAGCAAGTCACTTAGCCTTTCTGAGCTGTTGTTCAATGAAAGAGTTAAAGTCTCAGATTCTGAGTCCTGTCTTTCTGAGTCTGCCCTATCTCTTTAAGGAAGAAAGGAACTATCTTTTCTCATTTATTTTTCCCTTTGTACTGGGCCTATTTTTATAAAGCCACATAGAGTGCTCACTCATTCAATAAATGCTGACACTTCCTTCCTTGGTCTAGTTTGACTTTCCTCCTCCCATCACAGATGGTGTATGAGCTACATATCTGATCACAGCTGACCTTTGTATTTGGTAAGAACTGGATTTTTTAAAAATAGTACAAACTGTATGTCTTTCCAGTGCCACCATTCCTTTTCATGAAATGGCACATCCTGTTCCTTGACTCTCCATATTTTCCATTAAAACAAAACGTTGTTTCCTCCTTTCCCTTTTATCTTACAGGTTCTTTTTAATTTTAAGTATAAGTATAACACTCCTGATTTTTTAGTTTTTTCCATACTATTTATTCATATTCCTGAGGACCTGGTCTACTCACCTCTTTCTTTAAAACCTCCATTCATAATTAGGTCTCTATTCAGCTGTGGCTTGGGTCATGTTTGTTTATGTTTGAAGATACTTGGTTTCACAATCAGAACCATAAGCCCATTTATTTGTTTTGGTGATTTTTTTAGGTAGCTCTTAAAACATTTGGCACTCTATCACATGTAAAATTTCTCTATTCAGTCAAGTGATCCACACCCAAATTTACTAACCTTAGAAAAACATACTTGAAAGAGGACAAAAAGAAGTATGAGGTAATAGAAAGTCACTCAGAGTTCAAAATAATACACAAGATTGTAGAATAAAAATATGTGAGACTTCAGGACCTTGGACAGTTAAACATAGTCCTGCTGCAATCTCTGGCATCACTGAATCCGCAAGCGTGCGGTACATTGGAAAATCCACAGCACCGTATCAGACACCGTACCTTGAAATACTATGAATGGTTTTTCATAACTCATATCTTACAAGAAGAAAATAAAGACTTCCCTAATGAAAACAATAAAACTCAGACTATACACTCAAATAGACAAGCATGAACAGTTTCAAAGCATTGATGGAATGCTAACACAGGGCAGGGTGGTAGGATCTCTACAAAGCAGTGCGGAGTGGCTTACATGACTCTTCCTTAGATAGTTTGCTGTTTCGTTTTTTTAATGTAAGCGAACACTTTTAATTACACAATTATGAAGAACTAGAGGTGAGCAATATCAGAAACGAAAAAGTTCAACCTCACTACCATTCAAGAAATGCAAATTGAAAAAATAGGGTGCTGTGTTTCATCTTTCAGATTGGCAGAGATTACAAAAATTTCCAAGGATGTAGGGAAATAAGCACGTTCATGCACTGCTGATGTGAATGCAAATTGGTACAAGTCTTTGTTTAAGGTGATGCAGAAATATGGATCAAAAGCCAAAATAATGATAAAGCTATATATATATAACATGAAAATAGATTTCCAATTCATTGTTAAATAGAAAAAGCAGGTTATCAATTGATACAGTAATTTACTTATGATAATTAAACATAGATTCCGAAAGGATATAGCCCAAAATGTCATCTTCTTAGAAACATAGATGAGGGAGGGGAGGAGATCATTTACATTTTGTTTACATGTTTTCTAATGTATCTGTATTCAACATAAATTACTGTGTCTGTTATAAAACAACAATTTGGGACACCTTGGTAGCACAGTCAGCTGAGCGTCTCTTAGTTTCGGCTCAGGTCGTGCTCCAAGTGTGGTAAGATGGAGCCCCACATGGGCTCTGTGCTCAGCACAGAGTCTGCTTGGGATTCTCTCTCTCCTCTTCTCCTCCACTCATGCTCTCTACCTCTCTCTCTCTCTAAAATAATAAATAAATCTTTTTTTTAAAAAAGTGAATTTATGAAACAACAATTTACCCCATTATCAACAGAATTCCAGTGGTAAAAATTACCTAGTTTAGGAATTACATTTGGTGGATTGACTTGGCGTGTTTAAGGGAGGTCAGGGGGGTGAACAGTCATTAGCAAGAAAGTGAATGTCCCCAAATAATTGTAAACAAAGAGTTGGGGTCTGAATTACTCCAAGCTTTGAAGCTATGGTACAGAGTTTGGATTTTATTCTGGAAGCAATAGACCACCATTTCATGTACTGAGCAAGGAAGGAGCAATGATTAAATCTGTGAAGTTTTTGTTTTCTTTTGTTTTAATTACTCCAGCTTTTTCTTTTTTCTTTTTTTTTTTTTTTTTTTACTCCAGCTTTTTCACGGAGAATGGAATGAAGTGAGATAAGATTGAAAGCCAGCAAGATCAGTAAGAAGACCACAGTAAAGGCTATCCTCTTAGGGATCCATTTCTATAGTAAGAAGACCACTGTAGAATATGGCAGATGAGAGTATAGAAATCAATGAAAAAATAAAATAGTTTCTATTTAAGGTAGAAATGAAGAAATCAGTGATACTTCACATCTTTGGAATTAGAGATAACTTTGACAGTATTTTTTAAAGTAATACCTATACCTAACGTGTGGCTCAAACTTACAACCCCGAGATCAAGAGTCACATGCTCTATATTGAGTGAGCCAGCCAGGTGCCATCTGACAACTATTCTTTAATATCAAATTAAGAAAGACTAAACAACTCCTTTTGGGTATCAGTTCTCAAATCTTCTTATGGAAGTCTATCATTGTTGGGGGTTGAATGGTGACCTCCAAAAAGATATATCCACGTCCTAATCTTAGTAATTTGTGAATATTACCTTATTTAGGAAAAGGGTGTTTGCGGATATAATTAAATACCATAGGATTTCACTCTTATATGGAATTTAAGAAACCAAACAAATGAACAAAGGGGGACATAGAGAGAGAGAGAATGGGAGAGGCAAAACAAGAAACATACTGTTAACTATAGAGAACAAACTGATGGTTACTGCAGGGAGGTAGGTGGGGGAAATGAGTTTAATAGGTGATGAGGATTGAGGAGGGCACTTCTTGTGATGAACACCAGGTGTTATACGGAACTGTTGAATCATTATATTGCACACATGAAACTAATATTACTCTGTACATTCACTAACTGGAATTTAAATTAAAACTTTAATAATTAATTAATTAAGGATCAACCAAGACTATCTGAATGGGCCCTAAATCTAATGATAAATATCCTTATAAGAGTGAGACAGAGGGAGGAGATCCCTGGGTGGCGCAGCGGTTTGGCGCCTGCCTTTGGCCCAGGGCGCGATCCTGGAGACCCGGGATCGAATCCCACGTCGGGCTCCTGGTGCATGGAGCCTGCTTCTCCCTCTGCCTGTGTCTCTGCCTCTGTCTCTCTCTCTGTGATTATCATGAATAAATTTTTAAAATTTTTAAAAAAAGAGTGAGATAGAGGGAGATTACAAGAAGAAGAGAAGATAATGTGACCCTGGAAGCAGGAACTGGAGTGATGCACCTACAAGTCAAGCAATGCTAGCACCACTAGAAGCTGGAAGAGGCAAAAATTGGGATTCTCCCCTAGAGCCCATGGAGGGAGCACAACCTTGCTGGATTTTAGACTTCTAAACTCCAGCAGTGTGAGAGCATACTTTTCTATTATTTTAATCCACCCAGCTGTGTCAATGTGTTGTGGCAGCCACATGGAACTTATAAAAATATAGATCCAAAAACCTGTAAACCAGTATGAATGATAAGTATACGATTTAATCAGTGTTCATTACTCTTTCCTATTAAAAAAAAAAAAGTTTAATTCAGGGAAATCCTCAACCACACATGAAAGCAGAGAGAATAATATAATGAACCTTCATGTTTCCCAAACTCAGTTTCAATAACCATCAACACATAATCAATTGGTTTCATTTCTAGTTTCTTTTTTTTTTTTCATTTCTAGTTTCGCCCATCACCCTGGCACTCGATTATTTCAAGGCAGATCCTAATCACCATATTTTCCATCAAAAATACTTGAAAAGTATTTAACATAAGAAAATGCCATTTTTCATCTTAACAACATATCCTTGATAATATCAGATATCTAGTCAGTATTCAAATTTCCCCTGATTTTCTCATATGCAACTTCTTTCTTCAGTTGGCTGTTTGAAACAGGATCCAAACAAAATGTGCATTCTATATTTGGTTCCTACCTATCTTAATTCTCATCACCTATGAGTTCCCTCTCCTTTTCTTTTTCCTTCTAGTTTGTTCATTGAAGAAACCAGCTCAGGTCATTTGCATGGTAGAACTTCCAGGATTTTAATCCATCCCTGAGTGTCTTCAATATGCTCGTATTTCCCATGTTTCCTGTAAGCTAGAAATTAGATCTCGAGCAGATTCAGCTTCAATAGTTTGGGTGAGAATACTTCCTAGGTGGGGTTTGGGATGGCACTGCATGGCACTAATGCCTGGATGTCTTCTTGTGCAACACAAAGATCAGCCAATGGTTTCAGGAGTTATTGACCTGATCTACCCATTATGAACTTCCCTGTTAGCTTGACCCCCAACTGTTTTATGTTAATTAATGATCATTGCCCAGAATCTCCATTTGAGGTTGCAAAATTATGATATCTTAATTCTACCACTCTTTTTGCATTTATTAGCTGGAACTATTATTTGGGGGGGTTAAAGATTTTATTTATGTATTTGAGAGAGAGAGCACACATGAGAGAAAGCATGAACAGGGGAAAGGGGCATAGGGAGAGGGAGAAGCAGACTCCTCAATGAGCAAGAAGCCAGACATAGGGCTCAATCTCAGGACCCTGGGATCATGACCTGAGCCGAAGGCAGACGCTCAACTGACTGAGCCATCCAGACGCCCCTAGCTGGAACTATTGTAAAAAGAACTTTGCCTCATAAACTATTTGACCACCTTGATGTAGAGACTGTACAGGAGAGACAGGATAGATGCTCAACTCTTTCTCTGTATGTACCAATTTTCACAATAAGATGTTGATTCCCTAGCACTCTCCAAGGATGACCAATAGGGTTTATTTTGCCTTGTGTCATTAGGAAATAATAAATTTTCCTCTAGTTGTTTTCTTATTTGGGGGGTTCTGATCAGAAGATAAAGGTACTATTTCCTTGTCTGTGTCTCCTGGGAGTCAATGTCTATAAGTGAATCCCAGACCCATTCACTTTTATGCCTATATATGCATCACTGATTTCAGCTCCTCTAATAATAGAGGAGGACACAGAGGGCCAGAGTAGCTTGGCAATTTGCTAACATAACAGCTAATTAGTAGCAGGATCCAAATGAGATTCCAAATCCATGCTTTTTCCATTGTAAGGTAACTAAGATAGCTATTTAGATTGCTAAATACTGTGCTGCCAGATGCAGAGTAGCCACAATTATCACAATAATAAATACATTCATGTGCCAGATAAGGAAGTCAAATTTACACATCTTGTGGTTATGTGCAAGTCTTCTTATTGTAGTTTGATCAAGAAGGTCAGTAAATGGCAATGTACACACACACACACACACACACACACACACACACAAAGAGAGATTCAAGCCAATTGTTCAAAGGACTTGAGCTTGATTAGGAGAAAAATGCTCTTCTATTTTGACATTGGAAAGAATCATATTTTGCTTAAATTCTGAGACAGAATATAAAAAAGCAACACCAGAAAGACAGTTCCCACAGTGTGTTCTACCCCACTTTGTCTTTACTTAACTTTATTTTAATTTAAAAAATACTTTTTTTCAAATTGAATTAAATAAAAAAATAAAAATAAAAAATATTCACAGATCTTTACGACGTGGATTCAGATAAAACATAGTTCAAATTCTGTTTCCCTCCTTCCTAAAATGTAAGTGATAACAGTCAAGTATAATGTAATACTCTCAGGGCTGTAAGAAAAGGGTTAGCTCTTTGGGGCACCTGGGTGGTTCAGTTGGTTAAGCGTCTGCCTTTGACTCAGGTCATGATACCAGGGTCCTAGGATGGAGCTCTGCACTGAGCCCTCCACCCACTCAGCGAGGAGTCTGCTTCTCCCTCTCCCTCTGCCTGTTGCTCTGCCTACGTGTGCGCACACACTCTGTCAAATAAATAAATAAAATATTTTTAAAAACTGTATTTGAAATCAGCATGTATCCTTGAAGAAACCCTTTATATTTACATTATTTATTATATTTAGTATATATGATGTGTATGGCAATAGACGATAGAATTAGAAAATTCCTGGAGAAGACTAAAAATCAGTGTTTTCTTATCTATTGTATCAACAGCTAAATAAAAGTGGAATTGATGTCTTCTTTGTGGCTCCATACAAAGAGCAATGTGTACAAAATACAATGACATATTTTGATCCAGCAATGTCACAGGAAAGAGAGCTAGAACGACCTCTCTTCATTCTCTTCCCTATAAGTGAAGTATCCAAGAAGGGAAGAATACACAAGTACCTTCACATTTCCGGATCAGTTTATTTCATTTATAGAAAACTCTGATTTTAAAAAACAATATTAGGGGATCCCTGGGTGGCTCAGCGGTTTGGCGCCTGCCTTCGGCCCAGGGGGTGATCCTGGAGACCCGGGATCGAGTCCCACGTCAGGCTCCCTGCATGGAGCCTGCTTCTCCCTCTGCCTATGTCTCTGTCTCTGTCTATCATGAATAAAATAAAAATCTTTTTTAAAAAATAAAATAATAAAAAACCATATTAACATAAGTACTCACTTCTCTCCACTAACTCCACCCCAGCAATCTTCAATCCTTTAGCAGTTATGTTTCTCTAACAGCCTCTCTGCATCTCTCTCTCTCCTGTCTCTTTCTTCTGCCCAGTGTCTTCCCTTGTTTGGTTCAGAATTCTTGGAAGAAGACTGGGCATCTGTGCCCCAGGATTAGTGAGGGAAATCCTGTTGGTTCCCCAATCTTGGAGTTTAAAAAGATGGGTTCTAGGCATCATCCCATATGTAGTGATCCAGGTCTCCAGGGATAGAGTACCAAAATGTGTATTTGCATCAAGCTTCTCCCAGAATTCTGATAGAACAGGCCTAAGGACAGGTGTCTGGGAACCAGTCTCATGAAGCAGAGTGATTTTTCATCACCATAGACAGGACACACATTTGTCTTTTCCCATCTCCCTCTACCCAATATACCCTAACCAAACATTACCACTATAATAAACTTTTAATTCTATACGCAAACCCTATAAGAATATTAAAATCCCAGTACCTAAATTTTAAAACTATCATTTGAAACAGTGTTTTCCTTTCAGAGAGAAGGCTTTGCTTAAGACTATATCATCACCTTACTTTGTATAGTACACGCAAGGTTGAAAACCCCATCTGGGCAAGATATTTGCATCAGCAAAGGCTCTTTCAATCTCAAGTGTAAAAAAAAAAAAAAATCCAACCCATCTTAAGCAGACAAGGAATTTACTGGTTCAAAAAAAAAAAAAAAAGGAATTTACTGGTTCATCTTACTGAGAAGTCCAGATATTACTGACTTCACTCATGGCTTGATCCGGGGACTCAAAATAGTATTTCAATTCCATTTCTCTTTATCTCTTAGCTCTCCTTCTTCTGGTCTGGCTCTGATCTCAACAGAATATTTTCTCAAGGTTGCAAGATGGTCACAGCAGTTCTACTTCACATCCTCCTGAAGTCAAGGCCAGCAGGGAAGAGGCTTCCTTTCCCTCCATAGTCCCAGAACTGATCTCATTACATGTCATTGGATCTAATGAGTCACATAGCCATCCTTGAACCACGGACTATGCTCTGAGGAATGTGGTACTCATTTGGTCAAGTCTAAGTCACTGCTCTCTGCTGAAGCCATTGGTAGAATCAACACATATGTACCAACTGTGATCGGGATAGCCCTCCAAAAAAGATACTGGGTGCTGTCACCAAAAGGATACTGGACAGCTAAAAATGGCAAATGCCCTTCCAAGTATATCATGATTTCAAGCCTATTTTGACTAATATAGGAAAAACTAGTAGGTTGCAAAACTTAAACCCAAACCAGAATTTTTCATCTTTTTATGAACTTCATCATAGATACGTCCCCAAATGAGACATCATGATCTATTCTAACAAATTCAAAGCAAATTAGACAAGGTTGTCTTTCTTATCTTCATATTCAATTTTAAGCAATGAATCAAACAATATGAAAAAGCTGAAAATAAAAAATAGATCATGAATGTAAAATGTCATTAAATAATGATGATGCATTTTGTGGTAGCTGATTGCATTCAGCACTTTCATTCTGGAATAAGGTTATTTTTCTACCTAAGTGTCATTAGAAGCTTTTCAGAACTGAATATACAGTGATCTAAGATGCGTATAGATGCATATTCTGCATAAGCAATACCTGAAAATATGATGAAACGCCTGGGTGGTTCAGTGGTTGAGCATCTGCCTTCAGCTCAGGTTGTAATCCCAGGGTCCTGGGATTGAGTCCCACATCGGGCTCCCCACAAGGAGCCTGCTTCTCCCTCTGCCTATGTCTCTGCCTCTCTCCCAGTGTCTCTCATGAATAAATAAATAAATCTTAAAAGAATACCTGAAAACATGAAAAACATACCTAGCATAAACCGAAACACTTAAAAGCACGTTGTATGTAAGAAAATTAAGAAATCATCCAATATATATAAAGAACACTCACAAATCAATAAGAAAAAGATAAACAACCAGCAGAAAATTGGGCAAAGATCCTGAACGGGCATGCCTCACAAAGGAGCTATCCAAATAACCAATACACGTATGAAAAGGTGCTCAACTTTCTTTGTCATCAAGAAAATGCAAATTAAAAGCATAATGTAATAGCACCACACACCCACTAGAAAAATAACAAATGTTGGAAAGTATATACAGCAACCAGGATCCTCACCCACCACTGTTGAGAGTATAACTTGATACAACCTTTTTGAAAAGTGCCAGAACCTATTCACGTGGACATGTGCTTCTTCTATACCAGTAATTTCACTCCTAAAAGTATACCCAAAAGACATGACCAAGGATGTTCATTAGAAGCACAATTCATAGCAGTCAAATACCAAAAACTCCCAAAAGGCCCATCAGCAGTGGGATGGATCAATAAATTGTGTTACAGTGGCACAATTTGAATCTGTGTAGCAGAATGAACAGACAGCACAGATGAGTCCTCACAAACATAAAATTAAATATAAGAAACCAGCCACAAGGGATCCCTGGGTGGCTCAATGGTTTGGCGCCTGCCTTCGGCCCGGGGCGTGATCCTCGAGTCCCGGGATAGAATCCCACATCGGGCTCCCTGCATGGAGCCTGCTTCTCTCTCTGCCTGTGTCTCTGCCTCTCTCTTTCTCTCTGTGTGTGTGTGTGTGTGTGTGTGTGTGTGTGTGTGTCTCATGAATAAATAAATAAAATCTTTAAAAAAAAAAAAAAAAGAAAGAAAAGAAACCAGCCACAAAAAAGTGCATACTGCAGCATTCCATTGATATAAAAATTAAGAACAAACTAAACTAACCTGTGCAATTAGAAGACAAGACACCAGGTAACCTTGAGAGGACAGTGCCCAGAAGACTTGGGGGTTTTAAATACTCTGTTTCTTGATATGGCTGCAACCTACATGAATGTGTTAAGTTTCTGAAAATTCAGCTAGCTGACACTTACCTACATTTCTCTGAATATATATTCCACTTTAAAGGTTAAAAATAGAAAAGGAAGAAATCAGTTAAGTCTCTAGCCTGTCATTCCCAGCCTATCCTTTCTTTCCACTACCAATTCCCTTGCTGTTCTGTAAAGTTGCCTTTGTGTTAAAATAGTGCTCTGTTTTAACGTGTGGTGGGTGGTTGATGTGATGTCTCTATAAATAGTTTGTAGAGAAACTATTTATAACCACGATAATGGTTTGGGAAGTACAATATAAATGTTAGTTTTAAGCATCTGGGGATGTACACAATATTTTGTTCTCATAAAAATCACATTATTAAGTTATAGTACTTTTACTGGGTTTTATTTTACCTTTGCAGCAGAGCACCCATAACCCCTCATGATTTCTAGCTGCAGATGACACCACACTTCATTCCTACTCAGATCACAGCTATTAGAGACATGAAATCAAGGCAAGAGTCAGAGAAAGCCTTCATTGTTGATCCTGTTGAATCTTGTTTGAGATAATGAAAGTCTGAGATTTGCTGCCCTCTTCATTCTATTCCTACTTCTCATCAGTGGCCCCATATCTAGTACACATAGAATAATGATCAGAAAAAAAAAGAATAATGATCAGGTTTTCAACAAAATCTTCATTTCTCCAGGCGCCTAGAGCTTCCAACTCTTGACTTCTGTTTGGATCATGAACTCAGGGTCATGAGATTGAGCCCCTCCCCCTTCTTCTGCCACTGGACTCCACATTTAGTGTGGAATCTGCTTGAAATTCTCTCTCTGTCTCCCCCTCTGCCATTCCCCCAGCTCATGCTCTCTATCTCTCTAAAATAAATACATATTTTTTTAAATATTATTTGGGGATGCCTGGGTGGCTCAGTGGTTGAGCATATGCCTTCGGCTCAGGTCGTGATCCCGGGGTCCAGGGATTGAGTCCCATATCAGGTTCCCCACAGGGAGCCCGCTTCTCCCTCTGCCTGTGTCTCTACCTCCCTCTCTGTGTCACTCATGAATAAATAAATAAACTCTTTTTAAAAAATTCATTTCCCCAGCTTTCTCCACATGAGCCCAAAAGTCATTGATCCAACCAGAGTTCTTCTCACTGTTGCAACTTCCTCTGTAAATAAAAGCAGAAGCATTCTGCATAAATACAGGTAGAGGCTGGATTAACATTGACAATAAACAAATGATCCTTATAAGCAACATTCTATATTACTCAGGATAATGGAGTTCGTGGGCTATCTAGTGCCATAAAAAATTTCAAAAAGAATATAAACTATTTTTAATTATGAAACAATGAGTTAAGTGATAAACATTTGTAAATGGACAAAATAGCAAGAGATGCATTGAGCAGTAAATCACTTTACTGTGAGGTCTCATAACAAATAGGCAGTGGAAGAGGACTCACATCAGTATCCACTGAGGTCAAATAACAGGAAAATCAAGGTAACAGATTTTTTTTTTCTTAAGCTCTATGCCCAAAGTGGGGTTTGGACTTCTGAGCCACTTGGACTGAGCCAACCAGGTGCCCCAAGGCAACAGTTTTTCTAACACATAATGTTGAAAATAATAAAAGTGAAGAGAGAATCCTGAAGCAGGCTTCCTGCTGAGCACAGAGGCTGACACAGAGCTCCATCTCAGGACCCTGAGATCATGACCTGAGCTGAAATCAAGAGCTGGCCACCCAACAAACTAAGCCACGCAGGTGCCCCTGGGTTTTATCTGAAGAATGCATTCAACTATTTAAAAATAGGAAATAAACTGTTAAAGCAGACAATTCATCTGGTCCCAGTATCCTCAAAACTGAAGAGTTTACAAAAAGGCAAGTGAGGCCCAAGCAGATTAAGTAATTTGCCCCAGATCCCAGAACCAAGTCAGGGACAGGACTGGAACTAGGCCTTTTGTTTTCTGATTCTAGTTTGAATGAACTTTCCAAACCACCAAGCGTCCATCAAAGAGCTTCCAGGGTTTCTAAAAAGAGGGGTTGGAAATCTTGAGTGGAAATTAGCATACACTTATTTATCGAGACTTTATAAATTCTTCTATTTTCAGTGTCAAAGCCCTTCATGCAGAGTCCATCTGCATTTTCTTAATAATGCATAACATGCCACATGAAATAATGCGGACACCAGAAACAAGGATAAAGTGTCCACTGTTTACTCCAAAGTGCTATTTGCAAATGGAAAAAGAAATTAGCTGCTAAAAATGTTTCTTTGGTTAAAATCTGAAATCCTTCAACAGAGTAAAGCTGCCATGGGAACTGACTAGCTGAATTTAAAACTTAAAACAGGCCTTTTACATATACATATACATATACATATACATATACATATACATACATCAGAGTTTTTTAAAATATTGAGATGTTTGCTCAAAAATGCTATATAATTAGATGTCAGCTTTCCCTGTGTCCTGCCAGCTGTATTTTCTGAAAAGAATACACTGCAATTAATTTTTTTATCCAATTTGGTAGCTAAGGGGTTAATTAAAGAGAAAGCCCCTCTATTTTTAGCTGTTACTATAGCCAGACTCCCATTCAATCTAAAAACAGCCATGCCTTCTGCACCATTTTTAACCCTGCAAAGCTGAGACTCATGCCTATCCAAATTAAGAATAAGCTTAAATAGCCCATCCTCAGCCAAAACCATGGCAACCAGTACACAGTACACATCCTACATCTTGCCCGGTAGTCCTTAACATTCTTTCATCACAAGACAGGAAATCTGTTTTGTTTGGTTGTCATTTAAGGACATATTTACACTATAGGATAGCTAACCATTTGCTTTTATTTAAGAAAAAAATGGATTCATGATGCTGTAAGGTTTATAATTAGGGAAAGACAGGAATAATTTTCATTATTTATTTATGTATTTATATATCCACCGACTTATTTCAAAAAGAGACCAGTGATAACTCCCAAAACCGCCAAAAGGGAATACAACCAAAATGGGAAAAATAACTAGAGTGTGGGCCTTCTGTATTTATGACCATGTGCACAACTGGTTTGGCAGTGAGGTTAAATAATAAAAGTAAAATTGGATTCTGCACAGTGACACTACCTAAGTATCACCCAAGTACCCAAGTATCAAATATGGTGGGATCCTTATTTTTCTAACTTATTTCAAACTAAAAATAGCTTTATGATTTTCTTCTGATAATAAAGTCAGTACATGCTCAAGTAAACAATCCACACATTTTTAAAAGATTTTATTCATTTATTTATTGATGAGACACACAGAGAGAGAGGCAGAGACATAGGCAGAGGGAGAAGCAGGCTCCATGCAGGGAGTCCTGATGAGGGACACAATCCCAGGACCAGGATCATGCCCTGAGCCAAAGGCAGGTGTCAACCACCGAGCCACCCAGACGCCCCACAATCCATACGTTTTAAGATTATTAAGAAGGAAGTAAAAATCAGCCCAGATCACCCAGGAGCAATGGTTACAATCATGGTGACCATCCTCCCATCTCTGTGTATAGACATGTGCATGCTTTAATAAATGCATATTAATGCAGGTGTATGCTACATAATGTCCTCTGACCTGCTTTTCCCATTCAACTCATTGCAAAAATATTTCCATATCAATTAATATAGTTCTGATACATAGAAGTACTGCAATTATTTAATTATTAATTAACTATTTAGGAATATTAAGAGTGTTTCCAGTATCTCGCTCTTATAAACAACACTATAGTGAAAATCCTTTTACAAATTTATCTTTGTTTAATTGGGCATTTACCTCCATAGGATAAATACCTAGATGTAAGATTGCTAAGTCAACGGGTATATATATTTAAATTTTGGGTCCTTATCATCTGGACTGCACCCTGGAAAAGTTGAGCTTGAGCCAATCTAAATACATGCTTATTAGAGATGTGCATAGTTTCCCCACACTCCTACCAATATTTGGTATCTCGTTATTTTTTATCTTTTTCTGTCAAGCAGACAAGTTGTCATTATGTTTCGATGGTAGCAGGTCTTCTCCCATCAATTCATAACTCCAAGAAAAGGAGCAATATAATTAAACTGAATGAGACAGTTGAACTACATGATTTTGAAAGGTTCTTCCAGTTTTAACATTCTAGTAGTGCAGTTGCTGCATCATAGGGAACTTCTATTTTTAACTTTTTGAGGTACCTTTATACTGTTTTCTACAGTGGCTGCATCAGTTTGCATTCCCACCAACAGTGTAATGCATCTTCACCAACCCTTGTTATTTTCTGTGTTAATTTTAGCCATTCTGACTGGTGTGAGGTGATATCTCGTTGTAGTTTTGACATTTATTTCCTTAACGATGAGTGATGTTGAACATCTTTTCATGTGTCTGTTGACCATATTGGATGTCTTCTTTGGAATTTGAAGGGATGGTGATGTTTATAGTAGCATTATCAACAATAGCCAGATTATGGAACTAGCCCAAATGTTCATCAACTGATAAACGGATAAAGAAAAATGGTATATATTTACAATGAACTATTATTTTGCCATGAAAAAGAATGAGATCTTGCCATTTGTAATGATGTGGATGAAACTAGAGAGTATTATGCTAAGTGAAATAAAATCAGTCAGCAGAAGACAAATATCATACGATTTCACTCATATTTTGGAATTTAAGAAACAAAATAAATGATCATAGGGGGAGAAAAAGAAGAAAGCCAAGAAACACTATATGTTAACTAAATGGAATTAAACTAAAAATCTTAAAATGATGCTTACATACATATTACAATTAAAAAGTTTTAAATATTATCATCATCATTAGTGTTACTGATATCAATCACTAAACATGGGTAACTCGTATTTTCTATGGTTCAATGTTGGTTTAAAATGGGACTTCTCAACTACTACTGTTCTAGCTTAGTTACTGAGTTCTGAGAGCTAGTGTATGGTGTGAGCCAAAGCTCAGCACCCAAAAGGTAACTGAGTTCAGACTGGTTGTGGTCAACAGGTCAACACTTGTGGTCAATAGATCCAAAAGTTGGTGCTGATGTGCATTCACGACATCTAGGACCTAGACTCCACATAACCACTCTTGCAAAGAAATCACATAATGTGCGTTTTATATTTCACTTAGCTCTTTAATTTGGTTTGTGTAAGTATATTCAAACTGCAATTCAATGCTTTCTATAGATGAAATATCCTCAAAAAAAAAAAGCTGGAAAGCTGTGTACATTTACACTGTAAAATTCATGTAAACCTTATCTGGTATATGAAGCTGGGCTACATGTCTGTAATAACTGAATGTTTCAGGTGCTTTGGTTAAGCTAAGAAAATGTTTATTTTTTCTTATATTCAAATAATACATCTTCACTGGGTATTATATAAGACCAGTGGGGGCACCTGGGTGGCTCAGTGGTTGATCTCTGTCTTTGGCTCAGATCATGATTCCAGGGTCTAGGATTGAGTCCCACATCGGGCTCCCCACAGAGAGAATATTTCTCCCTCTGCCTATGTCTCTGCCTCTTTCTGTGTGTCTCTCATGAATAAATAAAGAAAATCGAAAAAAAAACTGATGAATCACTGATCTCTACCTCTGAAACTAATAATGCATTACATGTTAATTAATTGAATTTAAATTTTTAAAAATTGAATTAATTTTTTTTCTTCTTACTTCCTAACAACTAACTCTGAATTCAATTAATCAATTGAATTTAAGTGTAAAAAAACAAACATCTTTATTATTTTATGTCACCACTACAACTTTACATTTAATTTTTTTTACCTTTTTTTTAAGTAGCCTCCATAACCAGCATGGAGCCCAAAGTGGGACTCGAATTTGTGACCCAGAGATCAAGATCTGAGCTGAGATCAAGAGTTGGACACCTAACCAACTGAGCCACCCAGGTACCCCTACATTTAATTTTATGACTTTGTTATTAAACTTCTCAAATAGTGTTCTAACTATTCTTCTTGGCTCTGCATTTTTAAAATACTCCCAATGCCACTACCAACAAATATGACAGTAGTAGTAATAAATATTATTAATAATTACTGAATGTTCATAATATGCCCGACACTTTTCTAAGTGTTTTATAAAGATTATCCAAGCTGTTCTATAACGTGGTTTTTTATGATAGATAGTATTCATATACCACTTTATAGTTAAAGGGATTGAAGCAGAGAGATAAAGTAACTTGTCCAAATCATCTACTTGGTAGGTGGATGAACATCCAGTTCCCTCCAAAAGAAGAATTATCTCCTAAAATATAACAAGAAAATATGTATTTTGATCAATGCCTATGATTTTTCCAGGCTCTTGAATATGACAAGCCCTCCACTGTGGCCTACGTCACTAAGACTAGCCTCTCTGTAGAAGAGACAATGGCTATGGGCAAGGATATTTGGGCCTACAATGACAGCCCATTCTCAGAAAGAAGAGTGGGCCTATTATATTTGCTGCCATAGAATCATGCCCTTCCTTCTGACATGCCACCTTTTTTTTTCTTTTCAAACAAATGTGTTATTGCTCAACAACAAAGGACCTGACAAGATGCCACAGACCTCCTACTATTGAGCTACATAAAAGCAGGAGATGATGAATGTTAAGTGCATTCTGGCTTGATTTGATTTAAAGAGATCACTTCCAAGAAACACTTGGAATCAGTACTTGAGGTATTAGAGATGTGCCCTGACAGCTGGGGTTTGTTGGAACAAGGGCGGCTTTGTTCTCTTTTATGTCCATTTGTTCCCATGCATTTGTTGTCAGTAGCTGCTCATGCACGGGGCAGAGCAGAAGATGACACAACAGAGCACAGCAAAGAAGTGGGAGATTTTCTCCACTAATGCTGAAGAGGAGGGATTGGCTGTCACAAGTCTATTTTTAGTAGTTGCCGCTATGGTGCTGAGTACTGAGTCCAGCCTGTCCCTACAAATGACTTCATGTTTGGGCATCAACAGCCATGTGAACAACCAAACTCATAACCTTTTTCTTGTGCCCAGAACTAGACTTCTCAACCTCCCTTGAGAAAGAGCTAATGGAATATAACCAGAAGTGATGTAGGCCACTTCTGCATCTGACCCTTGAAGATATCCTTAGGTCATTCTCCTCTCATTTCCCTCATCTTCCAGTTGGATGTCCATGACCAGGTAACCATGAAGTCATGTTTGAAGGATAATGGTGCTGCCCATAGCTAGATCCTTGAATGATTGTGTAAAGCTAAGCCTGCCGATATCTATTGATTGGAATTTATGAAAAGAAAATATAAACATCTATAATATCAGGCTCCTGAAATGTAGGTGGGGAGTTGAGGGAGGTCTGTTACAGCAGCGAGCCTACCCTACCGATAGAGTTTGCTAAGAGCCCAGAGAAAGAATGGATGATGCTCATTCTGGATATGCTAGCTGTGGCTGCCTTTCTGTGTGTCTCTCATAGAAAGGATCACCTTTCCTTTGTCTTCCCCCTTGCTTGCTCCCTAAAAACTGACCCTGAACTGGAGAATGATGGAGGAAAACATACTGGATCATTTGACACAAGCATATGGCTGTAACTTTGGGAAAGACTCTGTGAAGAGAATGAAGAACTCTCATTCTTGAGGAAAGAAATGCTATCCCAATCAATGAATGTTTATTGGACACTTTTGCTAAAGAAATCATTTTTCTAGGTTCTGGGAATTCAAAGATGCCAAACTTCACCTCTACCTTGGAATTAAAAAAAAAAAAAGAAATTTACACTCCCATCAACAAGCTTGCAAACTGTTTGGGGAAACATGATTTAAAAGATAGTTGGGGTGGGGCTTGGGCGGTGCAGTCGGTTAAGTGTCCAACTCTTGGTTTCAGCTCAAGTTGTGATCTTACGGTCATGAGTTTGAGATCCACATCAGTTCTGTGCTCAGCACAGAGTCTATTGGAGATTCTTTCTCCCTCTCCCTCTGCCCCTACACCCTGTGCACTCTCTCTCTCTCTCTCAAATAAATAATCTTTTTTTTTAAAAAAGAAGGTAGTTAATTAATGAAAGAAGACATGCTTTACCATTAGACCAGAACACTAGATATGGAACTTATTAAATTATGGAAAGTCATTTAATCACTCTGTGCCTCTGTATTCTCATCTTTGAACTGGGATAATACCTATTAAACAGAGTTAAGAGGGTTCTCTTCTCTACATCCTCCCCAACATTTATTGTTTCCTGTCTTGTTAATTTTCCCCATTCTCACTGGTGTGAGGTGGTATCTCATTGTGGTTTTGATTTGTATTTCCCTGATGGCAAGTGATGTGGAGCATTTCTCATGTCTATGTCTTCCTCTGCGAAATTTCTGTTCATGTCTTTTGCCCATTTCATGATTGGATTGTTTGTTTCTTTGCTGTTGAGTTTAGTAAGTTCTTTATAGATCTTGGATACTAGCCCTTTTTCTGATAGGTCATTTGCAAATATCTTCTCCCATTCTGTAGGTTGTCTTTTAGTTTTGTTGATTGTTTCTGTTTTTTATCTTGATTAAGTTGGTGGGAATGTGAACTGGTGCAGCCACTCTGGAAAACTGTGTGGAGGTTCCTCAAAGAGTTAAAAATAGAATTGCCCTATGACACAGCAATTGCACTGCTGGGGATTTACTCCAAAGATACTGATAAAGTGAAATGCCGGGACACCTGCACCCCGATGTTGATAGCAGCAATGTCCACAATAGCCAAACTGTGGAAGGAGCCTCGGTGTCCATCGAAAGATGAATGGATAAAGAAGATGTGGTCTATGTATACAATGGAATATTCCTCAGCCATTAGAAATGACAAATACCCACCATTTGCTTCGACGTGGAGGGAACTGGAGGGTATTATGCTGAGTGAAATAAGTGAATCGGAGAAGGACAAACATTATATGGTCTCATTCATTGGGGGAATATAAATAATAGTGAAAGGGAATAAAGGGGAAAGGAGAAAGATGAGTGGGAAATATCAGAAAGGGAGACAGAACATGAGAGACTCGTAACTCTGGGAAACGAACCAGGGGTGGTGGAAGGGGAGTTGGGCGGGGGGTGGGGGTGACTGGGTGACGGGCACTGAGGTGGGCACTTGGCGGGATGAGCACTGGGTGTTATTCTGTATGTTGGCAAATTGAACACCAATAAAAAATAAACTTATATATATATAAAAAGATTATCAGATATGTGACTTGAAACATTTTTTTCAAGTTTGTGGCTTATCTTTTCATTCTCCTAAGTGTCTTTTATAGACCAAATATCTTTAATTTTAATAAATTGTAATCCATCAAGATTTTTCCTTTTATGGACCATACTTTTGGTGTCATGCTCTCAAACCCCACATCAGGCAAGTTTCCTCCTTTGTTTTCTTCTACAGGTTCTATAGCTTTGGGTTTTACACTCAGGTCTATCATCCATTTTGGTTTTTTGTTGTTGTTGTTGTTTTTTAAATTTTTTATTTATTCATGATAGTCACACAGAGAGAGAGAGAGGCAGAGACACAGGCAGAGGGAGAAGCAGGCTCCATGCACTGGAAGCCCGATGTGGGATTCGATCCTGGGTCTCCAGGATCGCGCCCTGGGCCAAAGGCAGGCGCTAAACGGCTGCGCCACCCAGGGATCCCTATTTTGAATTAATTTTTGTAAAAGATCTGAGATAAATGTCTAGGTTAATTTTTTTACAGATGAACCATCAATTGTTTCAGCACCATTTGTTGAAAAGATGACATGATTCTTTCTACATTGAATTGCCTTTGCAACTTCATAAAAAATACAGTGATTATATTTGAATGAGTCTATTTCTGGACTCTCTCCTGTTGCATTTATCTGTGTTCTAAATTTTCGCCAACACCACTTTGTCTTAATTACAGTAGATTTATAGTAAGTCATAAAATAAGGTAATATGAGACTTCCAACTTTGTATTTTACAAAATTCTTTTAGCCATTTTATTTCCTTCACTTTTCCATATAAATTTCAGAATCAGCTTGTTGAAATCAGAAAAGAAGCATATAGTTGGGTCTTATTTTATAACCAGTCTGATAATCTGTCTTTTAAGTGTTTAGATCACTCACATGTAAAATGGATTAAAATCTACCTTTTGGGGTGCCTGGGTGGTGCAGTTGGTTAAGCCCCCAACTCTTGATTTCAGCTCAGGTCATGATCTCAGGGTCCTGGGATTGAGCCCTGCATCAGGCTCCACATTCAGTGAGGAGTCTGCTTGAGACTCCCTCTCTCCCTCTTCCTCTGCCCCTCCCGCTTATATTCTCTCTCTCTCCCTCTCTCTCTCTCTCTCAAATAAATAAATCTTTAAAAAGATATAAAAATTAAAATCTACCTTCTTATTAGTTTTTTTCTATTTGTTCCATCATTTGTCTCTTTTTCCTTTTTCACTGTCTACTGTCAAGTTCATTAACTATTTCTTAGAATTCCATTTGATCACTTCTATAGACATTACTTATGTCTGTTTTTTTTTTTTTTAATGTCTAGTGGTGAGACACCTGGCTAGCTCAGTCAGTAGGACATCTGACTCATGATCTCCAGATTGTGAGTTCAAGCCCCATGTTGGGCATGGAACCTAGTTAAAAAATAAATAAATAAAATAAAATGTTTAGTGGATGCCCTAGGTTTACAATATGTATCTTTAGTTAGTGAGAGTCTACTTGCAAATGTATTATACCACCCTACTCGTAGTATAAAGAACTATAGCACCTGAGAATCACCATAGGAAACGTAGAAAAATATACCAATGCCCAAGCTTAACTGAAAATAATTATTCAACAGATGAATGGATAAAGAAGAACTCAGAAGTTATGCTGAGTGAAGTAAGTCAATAGGAGAAGGTCAATCATCATATGGTTTCACTCATTCATGGAATATAAGAAATAGTGAAAGAGACTAAGGGAAAGGAGGGAAACTGAGTGGGGAAAAATCAGAGAGGAAGACAAACCATGAAAGACTCCTAACTCTGGGAAACAAACAAAGGGTTGCAGAAGGGGAGGTGGGTAGAGGGATGGGGTGACTGGTTGATGGGCACTAAGGAGGGCACTTGATGGGATGAGCACTGGGTGTTATACTATATGTTGACAAATTGAATTTAAATTAAAAATTATAAATAAATAAATAAATGGCTCCATGACCAGCATGGAACCCAACACAGGACCTGAACCCACGACCCTGAGACAAAGACCTGAGCCGAGACCAAGATTTGGACACTCAATGAACTGAGCTACCCAGGTGCCCCCCACCAAAAATTAATTTAATCAGAATCTGGGGTGGAGGCCTGAGGGGGGAGTGTAAGGCATCAGTATTTTCCCAAACTTCCCAGGAGATTCTTAATAAGCAGCCAGAATGGACCACCAATCCTTAAAGATCATGTGTTACCACTTAGTGCTTATGTATGATGCATAGCCTGGGGATGAGTTTGATTATATCTGTCATTGAGAAGGCAAAGTGCATGAGCAGTGCTTACACCCGGTAGCAGTATCAGCGACTGAGCACCTATTGTCCTCATACATTTATGTCAACGGTCCACCCCCTGCAGGCTGTTGTGATTTCTACTTTAGACTGTAACCATTAGAAGACACTGAATTATGGTATAAGGAATGTGTAAAAGCATGTTTAATGGAAATGGGTAAAAGAAATCAATTTCTTATAGGTTTGATATAACATGCCTCACTCCAATCCATCAAGGAAGTTCCAGGCAGAATAATTTACTTCCTCATCTGGAAACTCTTCAAGTTTTATAGATGGTAATGTCAACAATCCGAGAGCCTGAATGTGATTTAAGGCCATGAATAATTTTCTAAGAACAAAATATCAGTGAAATCACTAACACTAAATCTGTCATTTTCCATAAGCAGCTTGATAACATAAGCCCTAAAATAACTCCAAAGTTTAGCCTTTGTCAGAACAGTAGGAAAAGGCTAACTTTAAAAATACTCAGTTTTTCATAGAAGACTAGAAGCAATATTTATTGCACTTTTACTTTTTTATCTTTAAGGTTAGGAACAGAGGCACCCAGGTAGCTCAGTTGGTTAAGCACTGACTCTTGATTTCGGCTCAGGTCATGATCTCATGGGTGATGAGATCGAACCCCCAAGTCGGGCTCCACACTCAGCAGGAAGTCTGCCTAAGATTCTCTCCCTCTGCTCTTTCCCTTGCTTGCATGCATGCACTTGCTCTCTCTCTATCTATCTCTATCTCTATCTCTATCTCTATCTCTCTGTCTCTCTCTTTAGGAAATAAAATCTTTCAAAAAAAATTAAAAAGTAAAGGTTGGGGGGTGCCTGGGTGGCTCAGTCGGTTAAGCATCTGCCTTTGACTCAGGCCATGATCCTGGAGTCCCAAGATCAAGCACCTCGTGGGGCTCCCTGCTCAGTGAGGAGTCTGCTTCTCCCTCTGACTCTCCCCCTGCTTGTACGCTCTCATTCTCTCTCTCTTTCCCTCAAATAATAAAATCTTTTTTAAAAAAATGTAAAATAAAGGTTAGGAAACCAAAGCTCAGAAAAGTGCTTTGTTCAAGTTCACAAAATTGGACCGTGCAGCCTAAAGATTCTGATCTCGTAAATATTCATTCTCTAATGTTTCCATGCTCTCATAAGCTAAGCATTCAGAAGTGTTAAAACAGTTATTCTGGATAACCCCAAGAGTAGAGAATACAGTGAGGAAATGGTAACCTTTATATAAAATTTGAATATAGGTTTGATTTATTTAAAGTGAGTTCCCAAGTTGCCCTGATTAGAAATTATGAAATTATCCCAGGATCAAGTCCCTCATCGGGCTCCCTGCTTGGAGCCTGCTTCTCTCTCTGCCCCTGTCTATGCCTGCCTCTCTCTCTCTCTCTCTCTCTCTAATGAATAAATAAATAAAATCTTTTTTAAAAAGAGAGAAATTATGAAAACATCCATACATTACACTAAAAGTACTGCTATATTTTTATTCTGGCCATTCTGGTAGGCATTTCTGAATTGACTGACTATTCCAAGTGGTCAATAAAGTTTCTTTTAGGAGGATCCATTCCCATAGTCCAGTTTGAAGATGATAAACATCCTCACTATGATTGGTTAGGATTACGTATATCAGTGAGTAAGAGAAAATCCAAAAGTTTAGTTTTCTCTTTTATAAAGGTCTAACTCCAGGGTTGGAGATCTATTCCAGGATCTGTACGAAACTCCATAGTGTCAGAGACATATGCTCTTTCTAGCATGTTCTACAGTGAGCATTAACTTCATTCCCAGGACCAGTTCATGGGCTGAGATGGCAGCCCCAGATCCTGCTATCATATCCACATTCCAGCCAATAGGAAGAAGAAAAGAAAAAGAGGACGAGGGCACACTCCCTCCTTTACAGGCACATGCATAATGTATACATCTCTTCTATTTTACACATTAAGAATGTTGTCACAGATGAATGCTTCTTGCAAAAGAGGATGAGAAATATTTTGATCCCCTATGACCCAGCCAAAAATTGGGAGTGCAATTATTTTTTAAGGGAAAACAGACATTGAGGCAAGTAGTCGTCTCTCTCGTAACTTGTGAGAGAATCTTTTGTTTGTTATATATAAATGAAAACCAACATTTTCAGTTGTCTGGAAAGCAAGATTATTTTTTAATGACCATTCTAGGAGTTAATGGTGATACTCCTTTTTGGAACAGGATGCTGTTAAGTGTTTAGTGGGATTTTTTTTCCTGGGCTCCCTAAATTGTAATCAAGAGCCAAAATCAGAATGAAAATAGATGGACACTTGCACTGTTATTTCTGAGAAATGCTTGTCTTGGACATAGTCATTGAGAGACATAATTTTAGCAAAAAGTGTCTTACTCCACTGTATTAGTTTCCCAGGGCTGCTGTAACAAATTCTGATAGTTTAAAACAACAAAAGTTTATTCTCTGACAGCTCTGGAGGCCTCAAGTCTGAAATCAATATCACTGAGCTAAAATCAAAGTGTCAGCAGGGTCTCAACTCCCCCTGGCAGTTCCAGAGGACAACCCATTCCTTGCCCCTTCTGGCTTCTCTGGTGGGTGCTGACAATCACTTGGCTTGTGACCACATACTCCAAACTCTGCTTCTATATTCATAATTTTCTCTTCACCTGTGTGACCGCTCTCTGCTTCTCTTTTATAAGGACATTTGTGATTGTATTTAGGGCCCATTTGGATAATCCAGGATCACTGTCCCATCTGAAGACCTTTCATTCCACCACCTCTACAGAGACCCCTTTTCCTTATAAAATAGCATTGATGGGATCCAGAGATTAGGAGCTGATATCTTTGAGTGGCCATCACTCAGCATACTACATCTACCAATAAGAAAATACGAAGATTGGGAAAAATGAAGTCATCACCTTTCGGTGAAGGGCATTTCCTATAAAGAGAAGCCATTTCTTGCCTCTCCTCTTTGTCATCGGGAAAAGGAGTGCTGCTTCCCCTCCTGGAAACCAAGGGAGGTAGATGCCAAGAGAATAATTCATTGGTGGATTTATAAGTGCCTACGAAAAGGGGAATTCTGATTCCACTCCCTGGTTACATACATGTCTATGTCAGCCAGTGGCTCTGCTCACCTGCACCTAGGATCCATGCAGAGAGGAATAAATTAAGGAGACAATGCAAGGTCGGGGGTAGTCGGATAGAGAGGGGCCACTCCCCTTCCTTGGACCATTCTCAATGGTTCCAGTTCCCGAAAAGCACAGAAAGGATTTCTCACACACCTGCAAGTCAGTAAGTCTAGGGTCTACAGTCTGGTTGGGAATTGCTGATGCACGGGCCAAAGAGGCAGGTGCATTAAAGCTGTAGGGACCAACGCAGCCAGTGGGGTTCATTAGGAGTCGAATATTCAACATATTACCAACATCCAGGGAAGCTGCTTAGAACTGAGACACCGTCAGAATAGCCCGTTGGAGCCACCACTCCTCCACATTGAGTTCATAGGCAAAGAGCTAGAAGAACAACGTCGACCATCCATGGAGAGATCAGTAAAGACATCCAACCAAAGAAGAGCTTGGTCTATCTTATTCCTTTTTCCTCTCCACCTTAGCAACAGAGGAGCCAGGGCAAGGAGGTGGGGAGAGGGGGAGTGTAAAAGCTGATCCCAGGCACCTCCATGACCAGCCAGCAGAACCCGCTAGTCTGGTCAGTGCTACAGGAGGGGAAGAGAAGAGCTTTCGATCCCACTGGGAAGGGACTTCAGTAGAGCACAAGTGAAAAGCAGTGACTTCAGTAGACTTCAGTAGACTGAAGGGACTTCAGTAGAGCACAAGTGAAAGCAGTGACTTGGAAAAATAAAAGTGTTCTGTGTGTTTACCCCCACTTGAAATTGAAACTTCCTAATAAACCCATTTTGTTTCTCAATCAAAATCACACCAGAGCATCGGCCTCTATAAATCTGAGTGCCACCTTGTCTACCAAGTCCCTCCTTTCCCCCCACCCAGTGGAAGCCGGGATACCATTATACTAAACAGGTGATTTCCAAACTCCAGTCTTTTAAGTGTCATCTGCACGACTCCTGCCATATTCTGTTACCAGTAAACATGACTGTTTCCTTTATAGTTTTCCTTTGAATTTACTCACTTTTTAACTATTTTCAAAAAAACTATACCTCAAACTATAATTGGAAGAAGGTAGTAATTGCCATAAATAAGCACAACCAAGGCAAATAAAGATGCCCTCAAATACTATGGCCTGAGATTAAGCTTCAGTCTTTTTTTTTTAATTCAGTTAGCCAACCTAGTACATATTTCGTTTATATTGTAGTGTTCAATAATTCATCACTTGTGTATAACACCCGGTGCTCATCACATCACGTGCCCTCCTTAATGCCCGTCACCCAGTTACCCCATCCCCCCACCCACCTCCCCTCCAGCAACCTTCATTTTGTTTCCCAGAGTTAAGAGTCTCTCATGGTTTGTCTTGTTCTCTGATGTCTTCGCATTCAGTTTTTCTTCCCTTAGCCTATGACCCTCTGCACTGTTTCTTATATTCCACATATGAATGAAACCATATAAGTGTCTTTCTCTGATTGACTTATTTCACTCAGCACGTTCCATCCATGTTGATGTAAATGGTAGGCATTCAACCTTCCTGATGTCTGAGTAATATTCCATTGTATATATAGACCACATCTTCTTTATCCATTCATCTCTCCATGGACATCTGGGCTCCTTCCACTGTTTGGCTATTGTGGACATTGCTGCTGTGAACATTGGGGTACAGGTGTCCTATCGTTTCACTACATTGGTATCTTTGGGGTAAATACCTAGTAGTGCAATTGCTGGGTGTCATAGGGTAGCTCTATTTTTAACTCCTTGAGGAACCTCTATACTGTTTTCCAGAATGGCTGCACCAGTTTACATCCCCACCAACATTGTAAGAGGGTTCCCTTTTTCTTAGCATCCTCACCAACATTTCTTGTATCCCATCTTCTTAATTTTAGCTATTCTCACTGGTGTCTGGTGATATCTCATTGTAGTTTTGATTGTATTTCCCTGATGCCAAGTGCTATGGAGCACTTTTTCATGTTGCCATGTGTATGTCTTCTTTGGAGATAGGTCTGTTTATGTCTTCTGCCCATTTCTTGACTAGATTATTTGGTTTTTGGGTGTTGAGTTTGATAAGTTCTCTGTAGATCTTAGATACTAGCCCTTTATCTGATATGTCATTTGCATATATCTTCTCCCATTCTGTAGGTTCCCTTTTAGTTTTGTTGCCTGTTTCCTTTTCTGAGCTTTTTATCTTGATGAAGTCACAATAGTGGGCAGCCCTGGTGGTGCAGCGGTTTGGCGCAGCTTGCAGCCTGGGGTGTGATCCTGGAGACCCGGGATCGAGTCCCGCATCGGGCTCCCTGCATGGAGTCTGCTTCTCCCTCTGTCTGTGTCTCTGCCTCTCTCTCTCTCTGTCTATGAATAAATAAATAAAATCTTTTTAAAAAAAGTCACAATAGTTCATTTTTGCTTTTGTTTCCCTTGCCTTTGAAGACATGTCTAGCAAGAAATTGCTGTGGCCAAGATCGAAGGGGTTGCTGCCTGTGTTCTCCTCTAGGATTTTGATGAATTCCTGTCTCACATTTAGGCCTTTCATCCATTCTTGGTTTATTTTAGTGTATGATGTAACAAAACGGTCCAGTTTCCTTCTTCTACATGTCAGTCTTTGTTTAAAAAGGAAGATTAGCAAAGGTGATGGGCTAAAGCCATACCAGGATCACACTGAGACTTTCTTCTTGATGTAATTAGGAGTGAAAGAATCGCAAAAGGAATAACTTTCTCTGGGGTAATCAGAATTTATTCAACACTGTGACTGAGCAATAAGGTATGAAATTCCAAAACCTCAAATGAGAGGAAGGCCATTCCAGAATATAAAGATACCGTCAGGGGCACCTGGGTGGCTCAGTTGGTTGGGTGTCTGCCTTCAACTCAGGTCATGATCTCAAGGTCCTGCGATGGAGTCCTGTGTCTGGCTCCCTGCTCAGTGAGCAGTCTGCTTCACCCTCTCCCTCTGCCACTGCCCCACCACCACCACTTCTGCTTTCTCTCTTTAAAATAAATAAAGTCTTTTTTAAAAATTCCATCAGTACATACCTGCCTCTGCCATCCTGCTAGCAGTTTTTATAACTACTTGGGAATTTATACAAGAAGATGAGATGTTAGAAGATGTCCCAGAATTTTATAGCATGAAATGCTATGAATGTGCCCTTTAGGACTCTTTCCTTCCAAGTGAGAGCAAAGAATTTATTGGCTCCTATAACTGGTAGGTCTGGTTCAAATACTTCCACCAGAGCTGTAGTGGGGGACTCAAATAATGTCTTCAGGGTGTTTCCCTCTCTTTCCATCTCTCCCTCTCCCTTCTTCTCTCTCTCTTTCTCTCTCTCTCTGTTTCCCCTTATCTGTTGTACATGTGCTTTCCACTGAGAGCAAGATACCTGTTCAGCAGCAAGACCTCTCTCTCCCAGCTCAGCAAACCCAGCAGACGGAGTCAGTGCTAATAGCTCTAGCTGCTAGGTCCCAGTGAGGATACTGAAAGGATGGGATGCTGACTAGGTTTCTGCACCCATCTTTGAACCAGTCCCCATAGCCAGCTGGCTGGACCAATTCTGGCCGGGTCAGAGTCACAGTCCCCCTTCCTGTGATAAAGGGCAAGAGAAGAGAGAGGTCTGAGAAGGAGGGAAGATGGAGAATATCACCCAAAGGACAAGGGATGCCTTTCCCACAGGAAGACAAGGTAGAGGATGCTGGGCGGACAAAAATGATAGGTGTTCACAACAAATGCCTTCCCTATACCAGGCATATGTAATTTGAAAAGAACCTAAAAGGTCACTTAATGATAATGACATTTAAAAATACAAAGGACCCCACCAAAAATAAATGAATAAATAAATAATAAATAATACAAAGGATAGGGACACCTGGGTGGCTCAGTGGTTGAGCATCTGCCGTCAGCTCAGGGGGTGGTCCTGGGGTCCCAGGATCGAGTCCCACATTGGGCTCCCTGCTTCTCTCTCTGCCCCTATGCCTGCCTCTCTCTCTCTCTCTCTCTCTTTCTCTCTCTATGTCTCTGCCTCTATCTGCGTGTCTCTCACGAATCAATGAAATACGATATTTAAAAAAATGAAAATACAAAGGGTAAATGTGTGTTGAATGGCTATTGTCTCCAGCACAGCTGACCTAGTCAGTGCCACTTCTTTGCATGCCAATCCCAACTTCAACACTGAGTCCCTGCACCTTATTGCCTAGAGCTTTCTCTGAACACTGAAGCCCACTTTACACACCCATTGGGAATTAACCACTCACCCCTGTAGCCCATAGACACAGTCGGATGGTAGACGGTGGATAAATCCCCTGGCTCCCCACCCTCAGATAAGGTGACTCCACATTGTTTTGTTCCCCAGAGTTCTCTGGAGGGGCTGAGCTCCAGTTGTGCACTAATTGATAGATCCCTTTACAGCTTCCCTCTTTTCTCTGTCTCACATGTACTCCTCACTGGTGTTTACCGGGATGACCTGCTAAATAAACACCTTGTCCTTGAATTCTTGTCCCAAGGTCTGCTTCTGGGGAACCCAAGGTATGGCAGCCAGTCAGGCACTTAGATAAGCTATTTATTTGTGTTACCTCTGATCATTCTCACAATAATCACAATGACACTATTATTATGCTACGATATCTTAACAAAGAAATGGGGTCCTTGGTTAAGTTTACCCAGTTAGGAAACAGCAAAGCCAGGATTCAAAAGTGAGTACTTTCCAACACAGACTTATTGGCTATTCCGTGTAACCTGACACTTTACAATATCTCTATAGACGTCCAGCTTCCAGGATCACTGTAAATGAACTAGAGAAAACATGGTTGTGTCCTATAGAATCTAAAAGGGAAATGTGATGAGGCACCTGGATGGCTTAGTGGGATGGTGTCTGCCTCCAGCTCAGGTCATGATCCCAGGGTCCTGGGATGGAGCCCTGAGTGGGGGTTCCCTGCACAGCGAGGAGTTTGCTTCTCCTCCCTCTGCTCCTCCCCACCTCTCATGCGCACTCTCTCTCTCTCTTTTTCTTTCTCTTTCTCTCTCTCTCTCTCTCTCAAATGAATAAAATCTTTTCAATAAATAAAATAGATTAAATTAAAATAAATAAAAGGGTAATGTGAGCTGGAGTCATGAGCCTTGCACAGAGTAGGTGCTCATTAATGAGTTATTCTACTGAAATAACAGGTGATAGTTTTTAGTTTCCAGGATGTCATTAATGTTGTTCTTTTCTGCCATCCTTGAAAACAAGAAGCTGCTCCTTCTCAGAAATAATTCTCCAATATAAAATGTTCCTAAACTCAATGTCAGTGACAGTCTCTCTGGATTATGGTAAAGTTATCATCTTCAAGGGTGGGAGAAAAACTGGACTCAACTGAGCTCTATTTCATGTCAGAAGAATAATATATGTTGGTTTTTAGGGGAAAATATGACTTTAAAATATACAAACATTTATCTTAGCTTAGACACAGGTTTATCTACGAAAAAGGACTTAAGCAAAGTCTCATTTACCCTTTCCATTTTATATGTCCATGATTGCACATGAAAATAACCTTTCCATTATTTTAGGTAGCATATGCATAAAAGTGCAAACAGGCATAATGAAATGTCACTGAGATAATTGTCTAGCTGTCTATTTCCTGATTTAGTGGAATGAGCATTAAATCAAGAGTCAGAAAGCTGAGTTGTGGGAGCTAATTATTTATCTTCTCTGTGCTCCAGGAGTCTTTTTTTTCTGCAAGATGAGGATTTTGGTTTAGGGATCACTGGCATCCTTCCTTCTAGCCTCCAAATTTCATGACATGCAAGGAAAAATATTTTTTCATTGCCAACCATATTTAAAAAGTAAATTAAGGAAGCTTGGAGAATCACACACTATATCCTATCTATCCGTTTATCATACATAAGCATCCGCTCCACATGTGATAAATGACACAGAGGAAGTCTTTCTGTGCCCAGAGTACAACCAAAGTTTCTAGACTGTGTCCTCATTGTAGGAAAGGCCTCCTGAATTCACTTCTTGACTCACAGTATTTTTCTTTAATCTAAGGTTGACCATGAGTATAAACTTTAGTGGATATTTAATGTTACATGACAAGAAGTTATTCTCATAAGACATTTTCATACTGTTAGTCAATTTAGATTGTGTTAAAAACACAAAACAAGGTTGCCTGGGTTGCTCAGTGAGTTAGGCACCTGCCTTCAGTTCAGGTCATGATCCCGGAGTCCTGGGATTAAGCCCCACACCAGGTTCCCTGTTCAGCAGGGAGTCTGCTTCTCCCTCCCCCAGCCCATGCTCGCTCGCTCGCTCTCTCTCTTAAATTAATTAATTAGTTAATTAATTTAATCTTTTTTAAAAGAACACGAAGCACAAAGAACACTGAGTTATTTTTGCAGGCAGGGAAATGGAAGGACTCAAAGAGGGTAAAAGAAACTTCATGCCTGAGCCAAATCAAGTCAGAAAGTAAGCATATATCGGGGGTTAGCACATCTCCCCACCTTTATTGTCTAAGCTTACTTACTCAAATATCCTAAAGAAATGATTAATGCAGTCTAAATCTACATCTAAGTTTCCAGTGGTGCTCTCCAAATACTTTAAGTTATTAAGTCAAACCAAATGGCCCTTTCTCTTCTTCGATGCTGCTTCTGAAAGTGGCAGCCATCACCTACTCAGCATCAGACCTCTAGGGAAGCCCAAGATTGTTAAAATAAAAAAAAGGACCAAGAAATTCATCCAACTCCAGTCAGACCAATATGCCAAAATTAAGCACAACTGGTGGAAACCCAGAGGCGTTGGCAATAGGGTGCTCAGAAGATTCAAGGACCAGATCTTGATGCCCAACACTGGTTACAGAAGCAACAAGAAAACAAAGCCCATGCTGCTCAGTGGCTTCGAGAAATTCCTAGTCTACAACATCAAAGAGGTTGAAGTGCTGCTCATGTGCAACAAGTCTACTATCCAGAGATTGCTCACAGTGTCTCCTCCAAGAACCACAAAGCCATTGTGGAAAAACCAGCCCATTTGGCCATCAGAGTCACCAACCCCAATGCCAGGTTGCCTAGCAAAAAAAATCAACAGACAGCTTATGTGCATGTCGTATTTGTGTTAATAAAACCATAAAACTACAAAAAAATGGCATTGTCTGTATTTGACTACTTTTGATTTATAAAAGAGCAATTTTGTGTCATTCAGCCTAATAATTTAAGTGTTTAAGGAGTATATTGCAGGCAGATATCCCAAAAGGCAAAGCACTAAAGGATGACTGGAGAGGAGAGTGCATCCCTAAGGAAAACTAGATAGGGCATCAATAAAGGATGGTTTTCATTGGTGGCTTACAAAACTCAGTTGTTGTTGTTGCTGTTGTTGTTGTTGTTGTTGTTGTTGTTGTTGTTAATTTGTACGTGGCAGTTTTGAATCACAGATGCACTTATAAGAGCTTCGCTGCAACTTCCCAGAAATCCATTAACTGTTAAAACTCCAAACTCTGCTTTTCTAAGTGAAACAAATATTACCAGGATAGACTAACAACTTGGTTATGTTTTTTGTTTTGCTTTGTTTTTAATGGTGAAGCCACTTGTAAAGAGAGAATACTTTAGGTGGAGATTATCAAACCTTTTGGCTGAGCATTGCCCCTGATGTATTGTGGCAACTGATTGGCAGTGGATGAACAGATGAAATGCTCTTCCTAAGCTATGGGGACAGGTTACCTAGTAACCACCACATGATTAAATTCTGTTCACAGAGACTTGTTCTCTTAATTGGATGGAAAGATCTAAAGAACACAGCTGGAGAGAAACTGGAGCCATGCAGGACTGTGATAGGTATCAGTGGGCTTAATATCAGTAGTTCTAGCAGCCTTCACTTAAGGGCCGCGAGATAGGATCGAATCTTTTGTTAGAAATAAGAAGCAGCTAAGATGCCTACAGAGCTATAATTTTGTGCTCTTCTCACCCATAGGAAAAATGAAGATAAAGTATGGAATGGAGCACATTTAAATGCAGTGCAAACTCCATATGGCGTTCTAGTTCTGAGAATGATCACTTTCTATGTTCAAGATTATGTCTGTGCTCGGATATCAAAGTTCCATTCCTTACTAGAACTCAGAATGGCCATTTGGGGTCAGTATATCCGTTATCACTCTCTTTTGTCTGTTAGGCACATATTGCTTTACAGAGAATTATGGTCATTCCATTCTCTGCTTTGACAATAAAATTTAGAAAAACCAAGTTCTAGGTCAACAATGAAGAAGATGTTTTTGACCATTAAGGACCTTTAGATAACACAATAATTTTTTCCTGTGCTCAAAAAAAGAACTCAGCATACACATAACTAACTATAATTGAAAAATCTCTACTGAGGAGTCACTTTTAAAAATATTTTTCAGAGGGTGCCTGGGTGGCTCAGTCCATTGAGCATCTGACTCTTGACTTCTGCTCAGGGTCATGAGATCAAGCCCCACGTTGGGCTCCATGCTGGTGTGAAGCCTGCTCAAGATTCTCCCTCTCTCCCTCTAACCCCCTTCCCCTACTCATGCTCTCTCTCTCTCTCCAAAAGAAAAAAGATTTTCAGTTACACCTTATACTCCTTAAGTAAGATTTGTAGGTTAATGTTGCCTCAGTTTGGCTGCTTTCCTAACAAGGACTCAGCTTAAAACTTTCTTAAAGCCGCCTCTAGTGAAAACAAATTAATCCATTACTTCATAACATGCTAATACCTACTAGCTGCAACTTCTGCTTTCTCTTTAAAGATTAGAGGAATCAATAGCTACAGTATTTTGATTGGAGAATGGCACAGTCTCAAGCCTCTTCAGGCACCAAAACCTAAGGGATTTTGTCTTGAAACTGAAGTCAACACAAAGTTCACACATATCATGTGATTCTACTTTTATTCTGCCCTGTTATATATTTCTTTAAAATTTTTCCCTAAATATTTATTTTTGTCCTTCAAGGACATTAGGGATTGAAATATGCTCATGATAACCCAATGAATGAAAAAATTATATTGGCCTTTTACATCTTTTTGCTTTTATTGTATTTATTGAATAACTTTTGCTGTGGTGTTAAGCATGTCCAAACAGACAAATATGAGTTCCAAATATCCTCTGAATCATGAAACTAAAGATTATCTATAAATACATAGATTAAATGTACACCTAATAATATAATAGGCTTTTTTTTTAATTTATTTATGATAATCAGAGAGAGATAGAGAGAGAGAGAGAGAGAGGCAGAGACACAGGCAGAGGGAGAAGCAGGCTCCATGCACCGGGAGCCCGACGTGGGATTCAATCCCGGGTCTCCAGGATCGCGCCCTGGGCCAAAGGCAGGCGCTAAACCGCTGTGCCACCCAGGGATCCCCTATAATAGGCTTTTAATGTAAAATAAAATGCAATAACATGAGAAAATGCTCTGCATCACTTGCCATCAGGGAAATACAAATCAAAACCACAATGAGATACCACCTCACACCAGTGAGAATGGGGAAAATTAACAAGGCAGGAAACCACAAATGTTGGAGAGGATGTGGAGAAAGGGGAACCCTCCTGCACTGTTGGTGGGAATGTGAATTGGTGCAGCCGCTCTGGAAAACTGTGTGGAGGTTCCTCAAAGAGTTAAAAATAGATCTGCCCTACGACCCAGCAATTGCGCTGCTGGGGATTTACCCCAAAGATAGAGATGCAGTGAAACGCCAGGACACCTGCACCCCGATGTTGATAGCAGCAATGTCCACAATAGCCACACTGTGGAAGGAGCCTTGGTGTCCATCAAAAGATGAATGGATAAAGAAGCTGTGGTCTATGTATACAATGGAATATTACTCAGCCATTAGAAATGACAAATACCCACCATTTGCTTCGACGTGGAGGGAACTGGAGGGTATTATGCTGAGTGAAGTAAGTCAATCGGAGAAGGACAAACATTATATGGTCTCATTCATTGGGGGAATATAAATAATAGTGAAAGGGAATAAAGGGGAAAGGAGAAAAATAAGTGGGAAATATCAGAAAGGGAGACAGAACATGGGAGACTCCTAACTCTGAGAAACGAACTAGGGGTGGTGGAAGGGGAGGTGGGCGGGGGGTGGGGGTGACTGGGTGACGGGCACTGAGGGCAGCACTTGATGGGATGAGCACTGGGTGTTATTCTGTATGTTGGCAAATTGAACACCAATAAAAAACAAATTTATTATTAAAAATAATAAAATAAAATGCAATAAATAAGCTATATATTCTATGTATTAGACAATATATTATGATATATGTGAAAGATAGTTTATTTTACTCATATCTCCAGTTCCATAGGGCTTAGAACTCCTCCAAAAAATATAGGCTTAATTGAGTGGTTTTTTTTTTTTTAATATTTTATTTACTTATTCATGAGAGACACAGAGAGAGAGGCAGAGACACAGGCAGAGGGAGAAAGAAGCAGGCTCCTCGCAGGGAGACCAATGTGGAATTTGATCGCAGGACTCCAGGATCACACCCTGGGCCGAAGGCAGGCTCCAAACTGGTGAGCCACCCGGGGATCCCAATTGAGTGGTTTTTAAAAAGAAAAGCCACCTGCCATGGGACGCCTGGGTGGCTCAGTGGTTGAGTGTCTGCCTTCAGCTCAGGGCATGATCCTGGGTCCTGGGATCGAGTCCCATATCGGGCTCCCTGTATGGAGCCTGCTTCTCTCTCTGCCTGTGTCTCTGCCTCTCTCTCTGTGTCCCTCATGAATAGATAAATAATTTTTTAAAATTATTTTTTAAAAAGCCACCTGTAATAAAGGGAATTAAAGATAAATAGAGGGGATCCCTGGGTGGCGCAGCGGTTTGGCGCCTGCCTTTGGCTCAGGGCGCGATCCTGGAGACCCGGGATTAAGTCCTGCGTCGGGCTCCCGGTGCATGGAGCCTGCTTCTCCCTCTGCCTGTGTCTCTGCCTCTCTCTCTCTCTGTGTGACTATCATAAATAAAAAAAAAATTAAAAAATTAAAAAAAAAAGATAAATAGAAAAATAGGCTATGAATAATTATTGCAACTGAGCATAAATCTTAGTTTCAAGCTTCCTATCAGCTAAGAAAAAAAGGGAAGCCCAATAATAAAAGTAAGCATGCCAATTCATTAGGGAAGAAAAAGATTTTCCTTCTAAAATACATAAATTTCCAGATATCAATAAAAAATACACCATTGGAAAAAATTTTTAAAGATTTTTATTTATTCATGAGAGACACACAGAGAGAGGCAGAGACAGAGGCAGAGGGAGAAATAGGCTCCGTGCAGGGAGCCCAGTGCAGGACTCGATTCGGGGACCGTGGGATCACGCCCTGAGCCAAAGGCAGACGCTCAACCGCTGAGCCATTCAGGTGTCCCATACATTGGAATAATTTAATATGAAATTTATATTTCAATATACAATAAAAGGTCTTTAGGAATGCCAAGTCTCCAAGTCTATTGCACCTGGTGGTGATTCCCCGCAACGGAAGGGTGTTTCTGGGAACTACCATAAGCTCATTCTGGCTGCATGCATCTGCCCATGATCATGGATTGCTTCCTGGGCATAGCAATCAAAAAGGATCCTCTTTTTCTTATTTATACACACAGAGTGAAAGCCAAGGACAAATTAAACCGAACTTATGATAATATGTTCTCTGCTAAAATTGGAGAGAAAAAGTAAATTCTTCAAAGAACTGGAACAAAATACTTAAATAATGAAATGAGGATGGCTTCAGTTGAAGTTGGATACCAAGCAGTGTTGTCTCCAGAACCCTCTCCCAATCTTGGAGATGTTTTCCTATTCCAAAGCAGTATCTACTTTTTGTCTTAAAATTTGCTTTCATAAAGAGGAGGTTGGCATTACTTTTGTGTGAATCAAATCACCATGTTACCTCTCCCAGGGGTGTTTGCCCTTTAAGTTTTAGTTCTGATTCAATTTAACAAATGCTTACTGAAGGCCTATTATATGCAAGGTATTTTCCAGATGCTAATAGTGGAATAAAAGGCTTCATGTTCTTTTTTTTTAATAATAAATTTATTTGTTATTGGTGTTCAATTTGCCAACATACAGAATAACATCCAGTGCTCATCCCGTCAAGTGCCCCCCTCAATGCCCGTCACCCATTCACCCCCACCCCCCGCTCTCCTCCCCTTCCACCACCCCTAGTTCGTTTCCCAGAGTTAGCAGTCTTTATGTTCTGTCTCCCTTTCTCATATTTCCTACCCATTTAAAAGGCTTCATGTTCTTAGAGATTTCAAGCATCACTGAATAGGTAGGCAAGAGACTTTTCATTCTCTGGGTAACATCTGAATCTCTGCCCCTGTACCCTTCTAAATGACCCTTCTTGTTGGGGCCACAGAGCCATCACACATATTTACAAATTCTTCAAATTCTTAATCTAATTTTCTCCTTTCCCTAGTCTTAGAGAACCAGGAGTTCAGATGTTACTGTAGCTGAATTCCTGGCTTATTCCCCTCTCCTTGTCATAGGATTCCTGACTTACTCCCTTATGTCTGAATTTTTCTGAAACCCCAGCTTTTCCGAGACAGAGCCTTAGACAAGGGAAAAACTATTATTTGTTGAAAACCTAGTTAAAAAAAAAAAAAGAAAAGAAAACCTAGTTTTATTTTCCAGGCAGTGTACATATTAATCCTTGCAACTACAATATTAGTGGCATCATTTATATTTTCGAAAAGAGGGACCTGAGGCTCAGAGAGGTTTCCAAACAAAAATTAAGCTGGCAAGTGGCAGAAAAGTTCCACATACTGGTTCCAAAGCCAGTACTTTTTCCATTTCAGCAGCAGTTCTCAAAGGGGGTGCAATTTTGCCCCTACACTACCCAGGGGGAAATTTGGTGACATCTGGAGACATTTTTGTCACAACCAGAGGCAGAGTAGGTGGGTTACTACTGTCATCTAGTGGGTAGAAGCTGGATGCTGTCAAGCATCCTACTATGTACAGAGCACCTCCCACAACAAAGAATTCTGCACCCAGCCAAGTGTCAGTGGTGCCACGATGAGAAGGCAACACTACATTACAGAATGCCCCGTGCCTTATTCTGAGCTCATTTCCAAGGATCCAAAGGTAGGTAACTCCACACAGTTTTCCAGAGTGGCTGCACCAGTTCACATTCCCACCAACAGTGCAGGAGGGTTCCCCTTTCTCCACATCCTCTCCAACATCTGTGGTTTCCTGCCTTGTTCATTTTCCCCATGTCTCACTGGTGTGAAGTAGTATCTCATTGTGGTTTTGATCTGTATTTCCCTGATGGCAAGTGATGCGGAGCATTTTCTCCTGTGCTTGTTGGCCATGTCTAGGTCTTCCTCTGTGAGATTTCTCTTCATGTCTTTTGCCCATTTCATGATTGGATTGTTTGCACTGGGTGTTATTCTAGATGTTGGCAAATTGAACACCAATAAAAAATAAATTAAAAAAAAAAAAAACAAAGGTAGGTAACTGCTTCAAAATTAAATTGTAGGGATCCCTGGGTGGCTCAGCGGTTTAGTGCTGCCTTCGGCCCAGGGTCTGATCCTGGAGTCCCAGGATCGAGTCCCACATGGGGCTCCCCGCATGGAGCCTGCTTCCCCCTCTGCCTGTGTCTCTGCCTCTCTCTGTGTCTCTCATGAAAAAACAAAATCTTTTTTAAAAAAAATTAAATTGTATTAAGCCACAGATCAAACAACGCCTGTTCATCCTGCAACTCTCTTCCCGCAGAAAGAAAAACAGCCTGGAGCCTTAAAATGAAAATGCCAGGTGTAGAAAGAGATGGGGGGGGGGGGGGGGGGGTAGAGCTCAGCAGGTAGAAAGGAAATGCTGAGCTCAAAACTCAAGATGTAAATATACAGATTTCTTTTTTTCATCCCCAGGGGTTTTCACTTAGCCAAATGTTCACGCACTGCTTTGAAATTTAACTCTCTGGACCTGGTTAAATGTTACCCTGACCTCAACCAACATTTGCGTTTGATTTTTTTCCCCCGCCCCGGGACCCGGGGGACACGGATGCCAGATGAGGCCGCCTTGCCTCCCGCTCTTCCCGCAGGGACACGACGTGCCCGGTGCTGGGGGCCCGGCTCGCGACACGAGGCCGCCCCGCGGACGACTGGCCGGACCCCCGGGCCGCCTTCCCGCGCTCCGGCCGCATCCTCCGCGGCCCGCCCCTCCCCCGGGCACCGCGCCTCCCGGGGGGCGGGGCTGCGGGACAGCACGTCCCTGCGCCGTGACGTCACAATCCGGGCGCCGGGGCCCCGGCCCTTAGCAACCGGCCTGGCGACGGTGTCGTGCGGCTGCCGGCGCGCGCCGCCCCGTGTGCGCCAGTCCTCTCCGGCGGGGGCTGGCCCGGCCCCGGGAAGGTCCGAAGGGGGCCCGGGGGTCCTCACGGCGGCGGCTGCAAGAGGATCTAAGCATGGATGGCAGCCGGAGAGGTAAAGGGAGCTCGCGCGGGGCCCGGCGCCCGCGCGGGGCCTGGGGTCCGGGATGCGGGATGCGGGGCGCGGGCCAGGCCCCCGAGGAGTCGCCGCCGCCGCCCCCGGCGTTGCCCCGCGCACGCGGGAGGCCTTCCCTGCTCAGAATCTGGTCGCCTGAGCTCGGGGCATGCAGCCTTTTTTTTTTTTTTTTTTTTACCTCCGTGGCTCGGAGGCGGAGGAACTAAATTTGGTCTTTGGAGACCCACCTCGCAGAGCCCCCACCTCTGCTCTCCGCAAGGACCACGCTCAGCCCCCCCTCCCCCCCCATCTCTTCCTGAACGCGGCAGTACAACATCCATGTCCCAGACAGTTCTTGAAATTTAAATGCAGATAATATATAATTTCCTGGCGTAGTTTAAGTAATCCGTAAAGACGAAATCATCTTTTCTGTAACAACCACCTCCCTCCCTGTAAAACAGGTAACCCAGGGATTCTCTTTAAGGGCAATGTGTGTGTGAATAGGAATCCCCTGGGAATCATGTTGAAATGTGGATTGTGATTCCATAGGTCTGGTGAGGGCTGAGATTTTGCATTTTTCTTTTCTTTTTTTTCTTTAACATTTTATTTATTTATTCATGAGAGAGACAGAGAAGCAGAGACACAGGCAGAGGAGGAAGCAGGCTCCATGCAGGGAGCCCAACGTGGGACTCCATCCTAGGACTCCAGGATCACACCCTGGGCCAAAGGCAGGTGCTAAACCACTGAGCCATCCAGGCGTCCCAGATTTTGCATTTCTAAAAGCTTCCGAATGATGCAGTGCTGCCGGCCACAGTTTTAGTGGCAGAGGCCTAATCCGTCGTCACTGTGTGCACCTGCACTTTCCTGAATACTCCCCTGGGTCAAGTGGACACCACAGTGGAACTCTTGGGGCGGTACAACTTTTAAAGCTCTATGAATTGGCTCAGTCCAAATAATTTGCATTTTCACATCTTCTGAGCAGGTGGAGTTCTTGCCTCAAGCCGGATATCTCCAGATACTCTCCGCTCCCAATTACCTGTTTTAAAAGTATCTTTGTGGGCAGCACGGGTGGCTCAGCGGTTTGGCGCCGCCTTCAGTGCAGGGCCTGATCCTGGAGTCCCGCGATCGAGTCCCATGTCCCATGTCGGGCTCCCTGCATGGAGCCTGCTTCTCCCTCTGCCTGTGTCTCTGCCACTCTCTCTCTCTGTGTCTGTCATGAATAAATTAAAATCTTTAATTAAAAAAAAAAGTATCTTTAAATCAAACTGCTAGATGGTTCCCTGCAAGAAGTCTTGCTTTGAATATGAGTGTGACTTTATTATGTAATCATTGGTCGAAATAAGTCCTGTTCTGAATAGAGGAGATGACTATCCACTGATAGCAAACTGTATATTCTGACAGTCTCTCAACCTAAATTCCAGAAGAAGCAACCCAACATGCTTTTATGGTTTTTTTGTTTTTGTTTTTGTTTTTTTTCTTTTATGGGTTTTTTTTTTTTTTTTAGAAATTTTGGCCACATAAGCTACCTTTGCTGTGTATCAGAAACAATTTTCAAGTTATCTCTTTGTAGGTATTAGCCCCATTGTCCAGCAAATAAACTAAGATTATAAATAACTTGCCACGGTCATAGTAAGTGGCAAAACAGGTTTTATATCCAGATGAGGAATGTGAAACCGTCAGGCCATTGTTTTTACTTACTATCCTGTGGCAGAGATGTATGTAAAATTTCAAATATGCAGGCATACCTCGGAGATACTGCAGGATCCGATCTGCTGCGATAAAGCAAATATCTCAATAAAGCGAGGCAAATGAATTTTTTGGCTTCCCAGTATATATAAAAGTTGTGTTTACCCTACACCGTAGTCTATTAAGTATGCAGTAACCTTATGTTTAAAAGAACAATGCTCATACCCTCATTTAATAATACCTTATTGCTAAAAATTTCTAACCATTGTCTGAGCTTTCAGCAAGTAATATATTTACTGGTAGAAGGTCTTGCATTGCTGTTGATGGTACTGACTGGTCACCTCGTTGGGGTGACTGGCAAATTCTTAAACAACATTGGGGGTGCCTGGCATGCTCTAGTCAATGGAACATGTAATTCTTGATCTTGGGGTCCTGAGTTTGAGCCCCACACTGGGTGTAGAGATTACTTTTTAAAAATGAAATCTTAGGGCAGCCCAGGTGGCTCAGTGATTTAGCGCCGCCTTTGGCCCAGGGCGTGATCCTGGAGACCCTGGATCAAGTCTCACGTTGGGCTCCCTACATGGAACCAGCTTCTCCCTCTGCCTGTGTCTCTGCCCCCACCCCTCTCTCTGTCTCTCATGAATAAATAAATAAAATCTTTTAAAAGATAAAAATGAAATCTTTAAAAAAAAAAGAAAGAAAAGACAACATTGAAGTTTGCTGCATTGATTGTTCTTCTTTTCATAGATGATTCCTCTGTAGAATGTGATTCTGTTTGATAGCTTACATAGATAGATACAGTAGAGCTTCTTTCAAAACTAGAGTCAGTTCTATCAGCTTAGTTTATATAGTATTCTAAATCCTTTGTTGTCATTTCAATCTTCACAGCGTCTTTGCCAGGAATAGATTCCATCTCAAACCACTTTCTTTGCTTGTCTTTAAGAAGCAGCTCCTCTGGCAGCCTGGGTGGCTCAGTGATCCTGGGTGGATCACACCTTCAGCCCAGGACGTGATCCTGGAGACCCAGGATCGAGTCCCATGTCAGGCTCCCTGCATGGAGCCTGCTTCTCCCTCTGCCTGTGTCTCTGCCTCTTTCTCTCTCTTTCTGTCTCTCTCATGAATAAATAATAAAATAAAATAAATAAAATAAAATAATAAAATAAATAATAAAGCAACTCCTCATCCGTCTTATTGTGAGATTGCAGCAATTTAGTCACATCTTCAGGTTCTACTTCTAATTCTAGTTCTTTTGTTATTTCTGCCTATCTGCAGGTACTTCCTCCACTGAAGTCTTGAACCCCTCAGTCATCCATGAGGGTTGGAATCAGTTTGTTCTAAATTCATATTAGTGATATTTTGACTTCTTCCTATAAATCACAAATATTTTTTTAATCACAAATATTCTTAATGGTATCTAGAATGGTGAATCCTTTCCAGAAGGTTTTTCAATTTATTTTGCCCAGATCATCAGTGGAATGGCACCTATAGCCTTTTGAAATATATTTCTTAAATAATAAGACTTGAAAGTTGAAAGTACTCCTTGATCCATGGGCTGCAGAATGGATATTGTGTAAGCAGGCATGAAAACATTAATCTCGGGATCCCTGGGTGGCGCAGCAGTTTAGCGCCTGCCTTTGGCCCGGGGCGCTATCCTGGAGAACCGGGATCGAATCCCACGTCGGGCTCCCAGTGCATGGAGCCTGCTTCTCCTTCTGCCTATGTCTCTGCCTCTCTCTCTCTCTCTGTGTGACTATCATAAATAAATAAAAATTAAAAAAAAAAAAGAAAACATTAATCTCATTGTACATCTCTGTCAGAGCTCTTAGGTGACCAGGTACATTGTCAGTGAGCAGTAATGTTTTGAAAGGAATTTTTTTCTGAGCAGTAGGCCTCAACAGTGAGCCTAAAATATCCATCAGGCCCACCCAGGGATGCCAAAGGGGAAAAAAAAAATCCCAAAAACAAAAACCTAAACTATTCATTAGCTGTGTTGTAAACAGATTTGCCATCATGTAGGCATTGTTCCATTTATAGTGCACTAGCACAGTAGATTTGGCGTAATACTTAAGGGCCCTAGGATTTTCAAAATAGTAAATGAGCATTGACTCCCACTTAAAATCACCAGCTGCATTAGCCCCTAACAAAAGAGTCAGCCTGTCCTTTGAAGCACTAAATCCAGGCATTGACTTCTCGCTCAGGCTGTAAAAAGTCCCAGATGGCATCTTCCAATGTAAAGCTGTTTCACCTACATTGAAAATCTGTTTAGTGTAGCCACCTTTATTAATTATCTTCACTACATCTTCTGAATAACTTGCCCCACCTTATACTTTTATGTTATAGAGGTAGCTTCTTTTCCTTAAACTTCATGAACCAACCCCTGCTAGCTTCAGACTTTTCTTCTGCAACTTCCTTACCTCTCTCAGCCTTCAAAGAAATAAAAAGAATTGGGGGCTTGCTCTGGATTAGGCTTTGGGGTTTTGTTTTTGTGTTTGTGCTTGTGGAATAGGCTTTAGTTTAAGGGAATGTTGTAGTTAGTTTAATCTTTTAAATGATAGACGACTTAAACTTTCTACATGTTAGCAATAAGGCTATTTCACTTTCTTATAATTTATGTTTCCTGGAGCAGCAATTTAAATTTCCTACAAGCACCTTTCCGTTGCATTTATAACTTGGCTAAGTGTTTGACTCAAAGGGGGCTCAGATTTGGCATATTAGCTTTTTCAACATGCCTTCCTCACTTAAGCTTAATCATTTCTAACTTGATTGAAAGTAAGATGCATGCAACTATTCCTTTCACTTGAATACTTAGAGGTCATTGTAGGATTATTAATTGGCCTAATTTCAATATTGCTGTTTAGCAGGGAATAGGGAGGTCTGAGAAAGTAAGAAAGACAGAGGAATGGCTGGTCAGTAGAACAATCAGAACCCACAACATTCATCAAGTTCCCCTGGATTTAGATCCAGAATCTGAATCCATTACACATAATTGTTGTGTAGCCTTGGGCAAATAACATGCTTTACCTCTTTGTGCTTCATCTGTTTTATTTTAAAAAAAAATTTTTTTTTTTTAATTTTATTTATTTACTCATGAGAGACCGAGAGAAAGGCAGAGACACAGGCAGAGGGAGAAGCAGGCTCCATGCAAGGAGCCCGACTTGGACTCAATCCCGGGTCTCCAGGATCAGGCCCTGGGCCAAAGGCGGCGCTAAACCGTTGAGGCACCCAGGCTGCCCGTGTTTTTTTTATTTATTCATGAGAAACACAGAGAGGCAGAAACACAGGCAGAGAGAGAAGCAGGCTCCTTGCAAGGAGCCCGATGTGAGTGAGACTCAATCCTGGGACTCCGGGATCATCCCCTGAGCCGAAAGCAGACACTCAACTGCTGAGCAACCCAGATGTCCCACTTCATTTGTTTTAAAGTGGGCATAATGATAATACCTATTTCATAGGCTTGTTGTAAGGATTAAATGAATTTATAACTACCAAGTGTTTAGAATAATACCTGGCACAGTTAGTATTAAATAAATTAGCTTTTTCAAGCTGGTTTAGAGAATTTTTAGCTCTTATAAAGTAACATCTAGTAATGTCAAACATGGTTAGATCCAGGGACTCAAATGATATTATCAGGAATCTTTCTGTCTTCCATTTTTTTCTGTGTAGGCTTCATTCTCAGACAGGTTCCCCTATATGGTACAAGACAGCCACCAGGAGTGCCAGACTTATTTCTGTATTACACTGGGCTCCAACCCAGTAGAAAGAGTTTTCTCTTTCCTCTTTTTTTTTTTTTTTTTAAGATTTTATTCATTTGAGACAGAGAGACACAGAGAGAAAGAGTATTATACACAGGGGAGAGGCAGAGAGAGAGGGAGAAAGCAGACTCTCTGTGAGCTAGGATCAGACATGGAGCTTGATTCCAAGACCTGGAGATGACAACCTGAGCAAAGGCAGACAGTTAACCATCTGAGCCACCCAGGTGCCCCTGAATATCTCTTTCCTAATTGTTCCAGTAAAAGTCCCAGGATTGTATATCATTGGCTGGACTTAGATCACATAGTCATTCCTGATTCACTGAACAGAACCAGTCAGATTTGGATTATATGCCCACCTCTGAGCAGTGGGATAAACTCTACTTGAACTACTTGAGCTAAAAGTGAGGGAAGTTCCCCAAGTGCAAACAAGGTAAGGTCCTATTTCGAGATGAAGGGACATTGGATTCTGGACAGGCAAAATGTGAAACACTTTGTTTTCCCTTAGAAAAACAGTTTGCTTGAGAAGTTTTATTGGTTATTTATTTGTGTGTGTGTGTGTGTGTGTGTGTGTGTGTGTTTAGGTCTTAGATCCCCTTCTTTCCTGGTAGAAACAAACTATGCTACTTTCATGATATGATTACCAACTCAAATGGTATCACCTTGACTTCTCTTGCCCTAAATAATAAGATTTGGGGGTTTTTTTTGTTTCTTTTTTTTACTTCCTGCTCTGTGGTCTGTGGTAGAGAAGGATGTTCTCAGATAATCAGATCTCAAGTTTTTTTTTTTTATTTCAGTCTGTTCTAGCAGGCTTGTTCTCTGGTCCTGGATTTTAGTTCTATCTTGATACCTCTCTTTCTATTTTCAATCATCCATATTTCTTCCAGACTTTGTGTCCCTTCCACACCTTTTTAGCTTATAGCAGCCCACCTGATAGCAGACTGACCATTTTACCCTCTTAAAACATGTCTTGGGGATACACTATAGACATTTGGCTTGTTAAATTCCATTAAACTCTGTAACTCAGCCTTCTTATCTTGAAGGTTACCCCTAAAAACACAGTCCATTTTTAGGAGAGATAAATTAATTTTGTGGTGAGGTATATAATTTTCTGATAGTCCATCTGGTCTGAAAGGTGACAAACTGACTTTAGAGGAGATAGTGAGGATCCAAACAAAAGCAAAACTAGGTTGGAGACAAAGAGCAAAACTAAGACATCTTTTAAAGTTAAGTTCTGATTCTGAACTTAATTTTTATATATTTATTTTATATATGTTATACATAGTAGCATTATATAATTTCTAATTTACTAACCTGCTTCTTGAGAGGATTACTTAAAATTTTTTTTAAGAACAGACTTACCTATGAGTAACTGAAATAGTTAATATGTATTAACTCAAAATCTCAGTTTTACTATATCCAAATCGTTAAAAAATCTGGTAGGTCATTGGTGTAGAGAATAAAATTAATATATATATATATCAAATAACATGATTGAGATATTTATCATTTTATCCAGTGAAACTAAAGTCTCAAGGTACAACTATTCTGAAAACAATATATTTTCTTAAAAGAGAAAGCCTTTTATCTTCTATGGCAGTAGAATTTTTGTCTGTCTAATGTATCCTTGCTGATTAGTAACATGATTGAATAGAATTTTAAACAATTCTGATAGTTAAAATCAAAGATATTTTTATTATTTTTAAATGTTTGGTATTGTTTTTGTACAAGTTGTGTTTCATTTATCCTAATTCATATTCTTTTGTTAAAAGTCAGAGCAACCTCTGTCCTTCCCAGATATGGTACACCATGCCTGTTTAAAGGACACTTGAGCACCAAAAGTAATGGTAAGTGAGGTATTTAAGTGGTAGAAGATTGTGTTAAAAGATTGACTATTTCCTTTATTTGTGAATTATAGAACATGATGAAAAATTACTTCATTTAATCAATATTGAACTTCATATTGTTAATTATAATTAAATATTATCAGAGTTCTTCAGATGAGAGAATTTAGGAAGGTATCCTTTTAAACTATTGTTGTGCCCAGGATGTGGACCTGGCCCCCTCCTCCTGCCCCTGCTGCAGCCCCAGCCCCACTCTACCCTGCTGGCCTACCTCCCCTGGCGTCCAGCACGCCTTCCTCAATAAAATGGTTACCAAGGTTATTAGAAGAGGTTATTAAAGACACCGGCACTGGAAAGGAAAATCTGTGCAGAGAAAAAGCACTTGAAAAACGCATTTTGTATCAGGAGTAAACACCTATGGTTTTACTTTTCCAAGTGGATTTCTAGATTCTATGAAAAAGAAATCTGTATTTTCTGTGTTTTCACATTTTAAAGCCTTTAAATTTTTATTATGAACATAAAATATATTTTTATAATTATGGATTCAAAATTTAAATTCTGAAAAAAAATTAAACTGGGTTTTTTAGGCAAAATAATTGAAAGTCTTTTTCCTTATTAACATGAAAAATCTTTGATACTGGTTCCTCTAAAAGTGAAAGAAGGATCACATTTTCAGTTAACTTAGTTCTTATAATAAAGTATATATACACAGAGATGGGAATCATAAATGTTGAAAAATTATTTCTAACTACAAATTTAAAACCAGATGTAAAATATATGTACATTAGAAAAGCCAGATAAAGAACACTAAGTAGTTTACTCACATTTTTTTTAAGAATATATGTACAGAGCTCTTATAGGTTTAGTGGTTCTAAGTAGGAGGCTGCCTGGGTTCACATCTAAACTGCGTCCTTTATCAGCTGTGGCACCTTGAAGACCTTATTGACATCTCTCTGCCTTAGTTTCCATTTCTCTTAAGTGGTGATGATAATGACTAAATGATTGTTTACCTGTGAAGAGCTTGGAACAATGAATGTATGGTACCTGTTCAATAAATTTCAATAGTAATAGTATCAAGCTTATCATTATTATGTATGCTTGTATTATGCATAGAATTTCCCTAGAAGGTTGCATAAAAATAGTAGCAGAGTATACTTCTGGGAGGGGAGACTAGAGGTCATGGCAGGAAATTCATTTTTTTTTTATCCTTTTTTTTAATTAATTTATTTATTCATGAGAGACACAGAGGGAGGCAGAGACAGAGGCAGAGGGAGAAGCAGGCTCCATGCAGGGAGCCTAATGAGGGACTCGATTCCGGAACTCTGGGATCACATCCTGAGCCGAAGGCAGACACCCAACTGCTGAGCCACCCAGGCGTCCCTATTTTTTTAATATTTATAATGCCATTTTAGCTGTTGATTTTCTTTAACTATATGTACGTATTCTCAAAAACAGTTTTTAATGTTTAAAAGTTATGCCTATATTTATTTATATTTTATACATTTATACTTCTATAAGAACTTACTTATTTCTAAGATTTAAACAGTTTAGATGAGATTGAGAAGTTTAATGTCATGAATTTCTTTTTTTTTTTTTTTTTTAAGGTTTTATTCATTTATGATAGAGAGAAAGAGAGGCAGAGACACAGGCAGAGGGAGAAGCAGGCTCCATGCCAGGAGTCTGACTCGGGACTCAATCCCAGGACCCCAGGATCGCGCCCTGGGCCAAAAGCAGGCGCCAAACCACTGAGCCACCCAGGGATCCCCAAATGTCATGAATTCTGTGTGACTTTAAGATAGTCGTAATACTTCAAGAAGAGTGTGGTAGGTAAACTGATCATGTTTTCAGGTGTAAAATTAGAAGTTGCCTCTCAGAAAAGAATCTTTGCATGGTATTTTAGAGTTTCAATTTTGTTTGATTCATTTAACTATTAACAGTGCTAACATTTTATAATCAGGAAAGTGGCTAAACATTTTTAGTTATGAAATTGAGACCTTTCAATAAGAAACAGTTTTGTAGGGCAGCCTGGGTGGCTCAGCAGTTTAGGGCTCCCTTCAGCCCAGGGTGTGATCCTGGAAACCCGGGATAGAGTCCCATATCGGGCTCCCTGCATGGAGCCTGCTTCTCCCTCTGCCTGTGTCTCTGCCTCTCCCTCTCTCTCTCTCTCTCTGTACCTCATGAATAAATAAATAAACTCTTTTAAAAAAAGAAAACAAAAGTTGTGTAAATAAATACTGATAGATTGATTATGTTTTAGAATCTCTTCCCAAACTCTCAGTCTTAGAAAGGTTTGAACCCAACTAGTCAGTAGATTGTCAGTTATCAGTGCAAGATCAAGTCTAGGCCATACTCAGCATCACAGATATGTCAGTATGTCCGTGGTTAATTTTCAGAACATTTTATAAAAATGAGCTTAATAATCAGTATCTTGTTTATCTCATGATGACTTTTATATTGATCTAAATATATAATGATTAAATATGTTTTAATTTTTAGCTTTTTGCACTGACTCCTCCTCTCTCAGACTAAGTACTCTCCACCTGGTCAAGAATCACATGGCTGTTCACTATAATAAAATCCTTTCAGCCAAAGGTAAAAATGTACAAATGTGAACTTTCTATATGAAATTTAAGCCCTCAACTTCACTTTTCATTAGGGTAAATCTGTAACAAAAATGAACACATTATATATAAATGGATTTGTGTTTGGTATGGTAAGATATCAGCTATTAACTCTTAACTTTTACATAGAAAATTCAGAATGCCATTTTTATTCACTATATTTGATATCTGTGTAATAGCTACATTATTTCATCTTACCTCTATTATCCCTAATACATTTTTGTGGTTAGATATTGATCTTAATAAAAGTTTATAATCTGCTTTTTTGCTTTCAAATCTACTAAAGTTGTACAAAGAGGATGCAAGCTACTGTTTTTTTTCTTTTTTGTTGCTGTATTGAGATAATAACTTACAATAAAATGCGCTAATTTTAAGTATACGGTTAAGTGTTTTGGAGCATATATACATTTGTATAATCACCACAACAATCATTCTATAACAGGGATCAGCTAATATAGCTTGTAGGCCAAATCCTCCTGACACCTGTTTTTGTACAGCTCTTAAACTAAGAATTATATTTATATGTATGTTTTTAGTTGGTCAGAAAAAAATCAAAAGATCAATATTTCCTAACATATGAAAGTCACATAGAATTCAAATTTCATTGTCCATAAATAAACACAATTATGTTCATTCTTGGATATACTGTTTATGGTGGCTTTCTCACTAACAGGCAGAGTGGACTAGTTGTGACAGAGACTGTAATCACTCTGTAAAGCCAGAAGAATTTGCCATCTGTCCCTTTGCACAAAAAGTTCGCTGACCCCTATTATGGAACATTCTCATCACCCTAAAAAGATCTCCCTAGTCCTTTGCAATCAGTCTCTACCCCCGATCCCTGGCAATCACTGATCTGCTCTCTGTCACTATAGTTTTGCCTTTTCTAGAATTTCGTATAAATGGAGTCATCCCCTGTGTAACATTTTGTTTCTGGCTTCTTTCAATTAGCTAATGCTCTGGGGACTAATCCATGTTGGCATATGCATCCATAGTTCTTCCTTTTTATTGTTAAATAGTTTTCCATTCAATGAATATACCACAGTTTGATTATTAATTCATCAGGTGGATATTTGGATTGTTGTTTGGATATTTTTGACTCAATTTTGGCCATTAAGGATAAAGCTGCTATAAAATCACATATAATCTTTGAATATGTGCTTTCTTTTCACTCGGATAAATGTATTCACTAGGATTGGAATTGTGGAGTAAAATGGTAAGTATGTGTTTAACTTTATAAGAAACTGCCTGTTTGCCAGAGTAAGTGCCATTGTGTATTTCTATCACTTCCACATTCTCACCAGCAATTCCTTTGGGCAGTCCTTCTGTAGCCATTCTAGTGGAGATGTAGTGGTCACGCATCAGAGTTTAGCTTGTATTTCCCTGATGATGTTGAGCAACTTTTCTTGTGCTTATTTGCTATCTGTAGACCTTCTTTGGTGAAATAGCTGTTCAAATATTTTGCCATTTTTTAAAAATAAGTTGTTTATTTCTTAATATTAAATTGTGAGAGTTCTTTGTGTATTAAATACAGATCTGGTATCAGGTACAGTTTCTCCCAGGCTGAGACTTATCTTTTCATTTTCTTCTTAAAATTTTTATTGTGAAATAATTTTAGACTTAAAGTTGCAATGATAGTATGGTATCACAGAAACCCTTTACCCAGCTTTCCCTAATGTTAAAATCTTATATAGCCACAGTACAATTATTAAAACTTGCAAATGAATATTGATAGAATACTATTCACTACAGACCTTACTTGATTTTCACCAGTTTTTCGGTACCATCTTCTAAAAATTTTTTTGTTTTCTTATTTGGAGAGCTAAAGTTTTTAAATTTTAGCTCAAATTTTATGAAGTTTATATTTTAAATGATTGAGAAATCTGAAGAAAAATTGTATTTTGTGACATGTGAAATCAGGTTCAGCTTTTCAGTTAGTTGTTTTAATAGTATATACTTTTCACTCCTTTTTAAGAAATCTTTTCCTAATCTTAGGTCACTAAGATTTCCTTACGTGTTTTCTTTTAGGAGTATAAGTTTAGCTCCTACATTTAAGTGTGTGATCCATTTTGAGTGACTTTTTAGCTGTGATGTAAGTATCAGTTTTTTGCCTATGAATATCTAGATACTCCCAGTACCATTTTTTGAAGAGATTGTCTTTTCTGTGTTGAATTGCCTTTGCCTTGGCAGTTTTTAAAAGACACCTGCCCCATATTGGAGGGTATATTTCTGGACTTATTCCTCGGTTCTGTTGATTTTATATATCTATCTTTATTATAATACCATACTTTCTTAATCATTGTAGCATTATAGTAAGTCTTGAAAGCAGATAGTATAGGACCTTTTATTTTGCCTTTTTGGGGGGACTTGTTTTGGAACTCCAATTACAAGTATGCTAAGTGCATTAATAGAGGTAGGTTACGTCAGTGACGCTCTGCATTTATTTTCCAATCTTTCTTTACTCTGTTTCACTTTTAATAGTTTATATTGCTGTGCTTTCTTCACTAATACTTCCTTCTTCTACAGTATCCAATGAGCTAGTAATCCCAACCAGTATATTTTTTTATCAAGGGTATTATATTTTTCATCTCTAGAAGTACCATAAAAATCAGAACAAGGAACTGCAAATTCTGGAGCTTTTTGTGCTTTCCACATTTGATATATGTTGTCATTTATAATATTAAGAATATTATTAAACAACGATTTTTTTTCTTTCAGCTGCAGTAGACTGCTCGGTTCCATTAAGCATAAGTGCCAGCATCAAATGTAAGTAATTTTTGACATGCTAACTTTTATTTATTTTTTTTTAAAGGTTTTATTTATTTATTCATGAGAGACACAGAGAGAGACAGGCAGAGACATAGGCAGAGGGAGAAACAGGTTCCCTGTGGGGAGCCCAATGTGGAGACTCAATCCCAGGACCCCAGAATCACAACCTGAGCCAAAGGCAGATGCCTAACCTCTGAGCCACCCAGGCGTCCTGACATACTAATTTTTTAAAAAAACTTATGGCTAGATGGGTGATGGAGACCAAGGAGGGCACTTGTGATGAGCACTGGGTGTTGTCTGTAAGTGATAAATTGCTGAACTCTACTCCTGAAACCAGTATTGCACTGTATGCTAGCTAACTAAAATTTAAATAAAAATTTTTTATAAACCTTAATGGTAAACTATATATAACATAAAATTTACCATCATAACCATTTGTAAGTCTAACCATCTTAACCATTTCAGTGGCATTAGTTGTGTTCATGTTGTGGTATAACTGTCATTATTGCCCATTTCTAGAACCCTTCTCATCTTGCAAAGCTGAAACTCATACCTATTAAACAATACTACCTTGCATCTATCATTCTGTTTTCTGTCTCTGATTCTTACTACTCTGGTACCTCATGTAAGTGGAATCATCCCATAGTTTTCCTTTTGTGACTGGCTTTTTTCCCTTAGCATAATGTGCTTGAATTTCATCCATGTTGTAATACATGTCAGAATCTCCTTCCTTTTTAAGGCTTTTTTGTTGCTACAATCCTAAGTCAGTAGACACTTGGGTTGTTTCCACCTTTTTTATTGTAAATAGTTCTTCTGTGGACATGGATATACAAATATCTCTGAGACCTTACATTCCCTTCTTTTGGGTATATACCCAAAAGTAGAATTGCAATATCATACAGGAATTCTACTTGTAATTTTTTGAGAAACCACCATAGTATTTTGTATAGCAGCTACATCATTTTGCATTGCAAGAGCTCCAGGTTCTCCACATACTCCCCAATAATTGTTATTTTCTATGTTTTTGATAGTAGCCAACCTAATGGATTGTTGATGTATTGCCTTTTGAGGAGGCATTTTCAAACTTTTAAAAATTATCCATAAATAAAAGAAGCTTGTATTTCTAAGTTTGAGAACTTAGAATTGAGCCCAGGCTTTACCACTACGTTGCTGCATGACTTTGGATGAATTATTCAACTTATCTGGATTTCATTATTCCTACATATAGAAATTTGAATAGGAAAAAAAAAAAATTTGAATAGGGCAGCCCGGGTGGCTCAGGGGTTTGGCGCTGCCTTCAGCCCAGGGCCTGATCCTGGAGACCCCTGATCGAGTCCCACATTGGGCTCCCTGCATGGAGCCTGCTTCTCCCTCTGCCTGTGTCTCTGCCTCTCTCTCTGTCTGTGTCTCTCATGAATTAATAAGTAAAATCTTTAAAAAAAAAAAAAAGAAAAATTTGAAAAGGACTAAAAGGCTTGCCAAAGTTAAGTTCTAGGATTCTGTGATTCTCACTTCTCTTGGTTTATTAAATTAAATGAGCAAATACAATAGAGTGATTCATTAAAACTACCATAACTGGTACTTTTCTTCAGATAAAAGTTGTCTAATATTTATTATATCTATTTATCTTAACTGATACACTTGATAGTATCAGAAAATCTATATTTACCGAAGGTTTTTATTTATATGTATATATATATATATAACTATATAACTATATATAACTATATATATATATAGTGTGCTGGATTCTCTCTTTTTTTTTTTTTAATTTTATTTTTAAAGATTTTATTTATTTATTCATGAGAGTCAGAGAGAGAGAGAAGCAGGCACACAGGCAGAGGGAGAAGCAGGCTCCATGCAGGGAGCCTGATGTGGGACTCGATCCTGGGGCTCCAGGATCGCGCCCTGGGTGGAAGGCAGGCACTAAACCGCTGAGCCACCTAGGGATCCCCATGACTGAAGGTTCCTAAATAATCTTTACTAAGGAAATAATAAGAGCCCAAAATTTGAAATTCCTATTTTAAAATGTTCTAAAAGGTATCATTTGAGGCCTTTGTTTGAGTTCAAGTCAGGAAATATATACTTAAAAATAGCCAGAGGACATAGATATCATAGCCTGTGCTTGTCTTATTAGTAATCCAGTACTACTAGAAAGACAAAATCAGAGAAGATTTCTACATTAGAAAATAAGTATCAGGGGTGCCTGGGTGGCTCAGTTGGTTAAGTGTCTTGCCTTCAGCTCAGGTTATGATCCCAGGATTTGGGATTGAGCAGGGATTCTCCCTGCTCAGTGGGGTGCCTGCTTCTCCCTCTGCCTGCCTCTCCCCCGCTTGTGCGTGTAAATGTACACATGTGTGCGCACCTCTCTCTCTCTCTCTCTCTCTGAAATAAATAAAATCTTTAATTTTTAAAAAAAATTTTATTTATCTATTCATGAGAGACACAGAGAGAGGCAGAGACACAGGCAGAGGGAGAAGCAGGCTCCCTGCAGGGAGCCTGATGCCTGGACTTGATCCAGGACCCCGAGATCACAACTGGAGCCAAAGGCAGACGCTCAACCACTGAGCCACTCAGGTGCCCCATATGTAAAATTAAAAAAAAAGAAAGAAAGAAAGAAATATCAGGTGGTACCAAGGTAGTGCATGCTAAGTGGTGAATGAATGAGAGAATAGGTAGGAGAATGCCCCTTGGGTGCAGTCTGGGAAAGATCAAAGACAGCAGGATCACTGGAACCCTGTCTCTTCTCAGAGATCTTCTTGGTGAAAGAGATATGACTTTTTAAGTTGAGCCAGTTGCTACCAGCTGCCACTAAGTGAGCAGTACCTTTGCAGGCCCCGTTACTTGGCACTTTGTATTCTCACCCTTAGGTTCCTTTATTTGTAACAAGCCCCAGAGTAGGCTCTCTTACCTGTGAAGGAATCTTGGAGTTCAAATAATTTTAGAAGGGCAGAGACCTTGTAGGCAAGCGTCCAGACTTCAATATATAATTTTAAAAACCAAATTGACCACAGCATAAAAGGTATGTGGGCAAATCAATTTACCTCTTACCCTCCTAAGGATGTAAAATAATCTCTAAGGATCCTTGCAGATTTTTAATTTCTTGGTGTGTTCTTTTTCTTCTGTGTTGTATTAATGATATTTTTATAACAAAAACTGATTCAGTATTTACCAACTTAAAAAATCTGAATATGGGATCCCTGGGTGGCACAGCGGTTTGGTGCGGGCCTTTGGCCCAGGGCGCGATCCTGGAGACCCGGGATCGAATCCCACATCGGGCTCCCGGTGCATGGAGCCTGCTTCTGCCTCTGCCTGTGTCTCTGCCTCTCTCTCTCTCTCTCTCTGTGACTATCATAAATAAAAAAATAAAAAATAAAATAAAATAAAAATCTGAATATATGGGGTGCCTGGCTGGCTGAGTCCATAGAGCATGTGACTCTTGATCTCAGGGGGTCATGAGTTCGAGCCCTATGTTGAGTATAGAGATTACTAAAAATAAATAAATAATACTTAGAGCTGTCAACCAAAAGGACACTTATAATTTACTGAATGAGGAACATGATAGGAAGAGAGTTGGGGGAGGAAGTGAACCAGGAGCTTACTCTTGGTCATTATTAAGTTTGAAATAAATACCTGTGAGTAGAGAGCCAGGTAAAGATCCTAAGAAGGCAGCTGGAGTTTGAGTCTACAGAGAAAGAGAGAAAGAAAGATCAATTGATAGATCCAAGATGCAGAAAAAAAAAATTGGGAATTGACAGCATGTAGATTGTGTTTAAAGATTGTTCCTATTGCATGTATTTTTGTTTTTGGAATTTAAATGTAGCTAGTGCTTGGTTTATCCCATGGTATTTTTGTGATCCTGGAGACCCGGGATCAAGTCCCACATCGGGCTCCCTGCATGGAGCCTGCTTCTCCCTCTGCCTGTGTCTCTGCCTCTCTCTCTCTCTGTCTCTCATGAATAAATAAGTAAAAATTTAAAAATTAAAATTAAAAATAAGATAATAGGTCTGACAGTGAAATTTCTATTTAATCCACTCCATAGATATCATCTGCTTTAGTGTGGTTAATATATTAATAATAATTAATATATAGTATATAGTTCCATGTGTAATAATATATAATAAATAATACTTAATAATTAAGCAGGCATTTGAGGATAGAATAAGCTGTAAGTAATACAGTCGACACCAACAGTTCACATAGTTGGGGCACCAACTCCCCACATAGTCAAAAATCCCTGTGTAACTTTCGCCTCCCCAAAAACTTAACTACCAAGAGCCTACTGTTGACCTTACCGATAACATAGTCAGTTAACATATTCTCTGTGTTATATGTATTAATGTTGTATTGTTATAATAAATTAAGCTAGAGAAAAAATGTTATTAAGAAAATCACAAAACTGGCACCCCGGCTGGTAGGTAGACTATGGGACACTTGATCTCAGGGTTGTAAGTTTGCGTCCCATTTGGGAGTAGAGATTACTTAAAAATAAAAAAATATTTTTTTAAAAAAATGGCCAAGTTACTAATTAGGTTTTTAAAAAAAGAAAATTGAAAGAAAGAGAGGAAGGAAGGAAGAAAGAAGGAAAATTATAAGGGGGAGAGAAAATACATTTACAGTACTGTGTTATAAAAAATCCACATATAAGTGGACCCATGCAGTTGTTCAAGAGTCATCTATATTTCAGTCTACCTTTTAAAATAATAAATATTTATTATGCTTATTTTTAAATATTTATAGTTCAAACTTTAAATATACATGTATATTTTTTAAGCTTGTAGAAATTTTTTTTAAGACTTTATTCATGAGAGACACAGAGAGAGATCAAAGACAGAGGCAGATGGAGAAGCAAGCTATCTGCATGAAGCCCGATTTGGGCCCAGGACCCTGGGACCACTACGTAAGCCAAAGGCAGTCACTCAGCCACTGAGCCACCCAGGCACACCCCTAAGCTTATAGAAATCTTTATAAAGTCTGATTCAAATCAGAGTGATTTGAAACTTGAAATTATCTTATCCATTAAATTGGGATAAATTCCAATTTTAAAAGTACATGATAAATTTTAATTTTATATGGAAACAAAAGTCATTTTGCTTATGGTTAATCTTATATTTAACTTTGAAATTTGACTAGCTTTAATTTCACCATTTTCAGCCTTCATACAATGATAAATCTTTGATGATAACAATTCAATACCTGACTTAAAGCATTGTGAAGTGCAAAACCATATTTTCATTTATATTTTCAAATGAATGGCAGTTAAGAGAAGTAGAAATCAGTTATCCTAATTGAAAATAATGTTATCTTTTTGAAGTCTATAAAACTTAAATTTGTATGGCATGTGTTGTTATTGGCAGTAATATTGCATTTGAGGGAGAGTGTGTGGACTAATTCAGATTTCGCATTTGGTGATGATAGAGTCACAAATAACATGTCAAGCATTTCTCACATTCAATATCTCTGAATATCTGCTAGGAATTGCTTTCTTGAGCTCTTAAGCTTAGCCAGTTTGTCACATCTTGTTTACGCTCTTTAAATACTTAATTTAAATTAAATACTTAATTTAAATACTTAATGCTCTTTAAGTTTCTGTATATTAAATATCTGTTAGCTTCTCTTTATATAGAAAAGTGTATGGGTTTTTATTGATGTATCAATAGTGTAAACATTTTTAGCAAGAAAAAAGTGCACCCTTATTCGTCTTCCAAGACTAAAACCTTAATTTTTCAGTCTTGTTCTTGATTTTAAAAGATTTGTTTTCCCCATCAGATGCAGACCAACAACGAAGAGAGAAACTTAAAAAGGAATTAGCACGATGTGAAAGGGAGTTGAAATTAAATAAAACAGCAATGCAGGCCAATTCTAAAAATAATTCCAAGTCATTATTTAACACTCTACAAAAGGTAAGATAGTATTTTTACCTGTTAAAAGCAGATGCTTCTGAGATATTTCATTAGTGGTACAATCTGTTTTTGTGGTAGCGTGTTTACTATAGGTCAGAATCAGGAAACTTCTATAAAGAGCCAGGTAATAAATATAAGCTTTTTAGGCCCCACAGTCTCTCACAACTCCTGTGCCCTTGGATAGTAGCCACAGATTGTTCATGTAAATGAACAGACATAGCTGTGTTCCAGTAAAACTTTATTAAGAAAGACAGGAGGCCAGATTTGGCCTGCAGGCTATAGTTTACTGACCCCTACTCTTGGTGTTTTGTGATACCCTTAACATCTGATTGGGGAAGTTCTCTTATTCCTAGTTTGCTAAGAGGATTTGTTTTTCCTTTCTCGTGGATGGATGTTAATTTTATCAAATGCTTTTTCTGTATTTTTTTGAAAAGATGGTATCATTTTTCTTTTTAATCTGTGTATGTAATAAATTATAGTCAAGTTTCTAATGTTCCTAGTATAAACACAACTTGTCACAATGCAATACCTTTTTTATATGTTGCTGGATACAGTTACTAATACTTTGTTTAGAATTTTAGTATCTACCTCCATTATTAATATTGACCTGTCATTCTCCTTTTTGTCTACCCTATGTCAGGTTACACTAGCTTCATAAAATAAATTAGATTCTGTTTCCTCTTTCTGTGCTCTAGAATAGTTTACATAAGTTTGGAATTTTTACTCCTTGAATTTCATGGAACTCAACATTAAAATTATCTGGGCCTAGAGTTTTCTTTGTGAGAAGATTTTTGACTACTAATTCAATTTTTTGAATCATAAGGACTATTTAAGTTGTATTTATGTTGGAAATTGTCCATTTCATCTAAATTTTCAAATTTTGGGCATAGGCCTGTTTAAATATAATCTCTCTTAATCTCTCCTCAGTATATATTATTTCCCCTTTTTATTCCTCCTGTTGTTTGTGTCTTTATTCTTTTTTCTTTTTTTTTTTTTTAAGATTTTATTTATTTATTCATGAGAGACGGAGAGAGAGAGAGGCAGAGACACAGGCAGAGGGAGAAGCAGGCTCCATGCAGGGAGCCCAATGCGGGACTCGATCCCGGGTCTCCAGGATCATGCCCTGGGCAGAAGGCAGGCACTAAACTGCTGAGCCATCCAGGGATCCCTCTTTATTCTTTTTTCTTTGATTTTTCTCACCAGAGATTTGTTGGTTTTTAAAATCTTTTTAAATGGCATTTTGTTTTTACTTCATTAATCTTCTCTATTGTATTTTGTTTTCTAGTTTATTAATATCTGCTCTTATCTTTCTTTTCCCCTTTTGGTTTCCTTTGGATTTATTTTTGCTTACTTTTCCTACTTTTGCTTAGCTTATTTTCAGCCTTCTGGCACAGTACAAGCATATTTTAAGGTTATAAACTTTCTTCCACATGCTGCTTTAGCTGCATCCTGTAAGTAAGTTTTGTTATAAGGTATTTTTATTATGATTCAACTCAGAGTATTTACCATTATAATTTCTTTTTTAACCTAAGAGTCATTTAGAAATATTTCTTAATCTCTGTCATTTTTTTTCTTTAGAAGTTTTCTCTTGTTCCAATTTCTAGCTTAATTATATTGTGATTAGAGGATATATGATACTCATTTCCTGAAATTTGTTGAGAAATTTGTTTTATGGCCCAGTAGGTAAACAGATTTCTTAAAATGTACTGTGCTATTGTGTGTTTGAAATGAAAATATAGTTGTGTACAGTATTCAATATACAGTGTATTCATTATATTAAACTTGATATGTATTTAAGTCTGATTTTTTTTGTCTGATCAATCATTTATTAAGAAATCTCCCACATGATTATGTATTTACCTATTTCTCTAAAAATTAGTACTGCCAATTTTTGTTTTGTAGATTTTGAGTCTATATTATTATTTTATACATGCAGATTGAGAGATAATATATTTTCTTGGTGAATCAAATCTATTATCACTGTGCTTTGAGCTTCTTTATCTTAATGTTTTTTGCATTAAAGTGTTTTCTGGGGATCCCTTGGTGGCTCAGTGGTTAAGTGCCTGCCTTTGGCCTAGGGCATGATTCTGGAGTCCTGGGATCAAGTCCCACGTCGGGCTCCCTGCATGGAGCCTGCTTCTCTCTCTCTGCCTGTGTCTCTGTCTCTCTCTCTCTTTCTCTGTCTCTCTCATGAATAAATAAATAAAATCTTTTTAAAAAGAAATTAATTAATTAACTAAAGTGTTTTCTGATAGTGATAAAGTTAAACCAGTTTTCTTTTGATTATTCTCCCTTGCTGTATCTTAAAACTTATTTATTTATTTATTTATTTATTTATTTATTTATTTATTTATTTATTTATTTATTTATGATAGTCACACAGAGAGAGAGGCAGAGACACAGGCAGAGGGAGAAGCAGGCTCCATGCACCGGGAGCCCTATGTGGGACTCGATCCCGGGTCCCCAGGATCGCGCCCTGGGCCAAGGGCAAGCGCCGATCCGCTGCGCCACCCAGGGATCCCCCTTGCTGTATCTTTTTCCATTTTTTAATCCTAATGTTTCAGGTGGGTCCTAAAGTTTTGTGGTATTTTTTTATGATTTTATTTTTAATGAATCTCTATACGCAATGTGCTGTTCAAAGCCTAAGAGTCACATGCTCTACCAACTAAGCCAGCCAGGTGCCCCTTTTTTAACTGAACATTTAAAATATTTCTCTATTTCCAGCATTTTTAATATAAATTAATAATTATATTTGGGGATAAGAATGGAGTTTGTTAAAAATATAGAATTAAGATGTTTTCTTTCATTTTTTTCCTTAAATTGTAACCTTAAGTTTTCTGCCTCCATAAAGTAGTTCATTTATGTTTTATGTGTGTGTATTATATATTTTTCCAGCTTCATTTAGAATTCATAGTAATTTACAGTTTGCCTACATTTTTATAAGCCTTGATAAATATTTAGACAAATTCAGATTCAAATTATTATTTTAGATATTTTAATAATTGGGCTTTATGGTTAATATATACCTATCTTAGTTATAATCTGCATTTACTGAAAACTCTGCTACAATTAAAAGGAAAATGCTAACTTTAGCCTCTAAACATATTAACCACTATATACATAAGATCATATATATCAAAAACCTTTCCAGGGAACCTTGGTGGCTCAGTTGGTTAAGTGTCTGCCTTCAGCTCAGGTCATGATCCCAGGGTCCTGGGATCAAGCCCCACATTGGGCTCCCTGCTCAGTTTCTCCCTCATCCTCTGCTGCTCCTCCTACTTGTTCTCTCTTTCTCTCTCAAATAAATAAATAAAATCTTTAAAGAAAAAAAAAACACCTTATAATTGCCCACACTCTCATGCTATTCTTTCTCTTACACTTTGACTCTTCTCAGGAGCCTCCAGTGCCTTTCCATCTGCACCCTGTCACCTCCACACCATTATTCACTAATCACTCACATCACTGGTACAGCACTTACTACGTGCTATTAATATTAGTTGAAAATGTGGATGTGACCCATATTCCTAAATAAATCTATGAAACATTTTTAAAGCAGTATAAAACCATGAAAAGCAAGAGTTATCAATGTATTTGCTTTTTTAAAGATTTTATTTATTTATTTGAAAGAACATAAGCAGGGAGGAGGGTCAAAGGGAGAAGGAGAAGCAGACCCCCACTGGTAAGAAGAGAGCCCAATGTGGGGCTCTATCCCAGGATCCTAGGATCATGACCTGAGCTAGGGGCAGACACTTAACCAACTAAGCCATCCAGGTGCCCCTATCAATTTATTTTATAAAATATAATTTGAAACACTTTTGCAAAACAAGTGTTAATCGGATTTTTAAATAATTTGTACCCATCTTATTCTGCAATTGAATTGATTCCTTAACTGTATTAAAATCTAACAATTGGAGGGTAACTCATTTACTTGAGCTCCTGGTGGAATGCCCTTTTGGCTCAGGTCATGTTGTCAGGGTCCTGGGTTCAAGCCTCATATGGAGCTCAGTGCAGTCTGTTTGTCCCTCTCCCTTCCCATCTGTTTCTCCCCTAAGTTGGTGTGCTCGCTCTCGAATAAATAAATAAATAATTTTTAAATTAATTAATTTTAAAAATCTGACAATCAGGGATCCCTGGGTGGCGCAGCGGTTTGGCGCCTGCCTTTGGCCCAGGGCACGATCCTGGAGACCTGGGACTGAGTCCCACATCGGGCTCCTGGTGCATGGAGCCTGCTTCTCCCTCTGCCTGTGTCTCTGCCTCTCTCTCTCTCTCTGTGTGACTATCATAAATTAATTAATTAATTAATTAATTAATTAATTAAAATAAAATAAAAAATAAAAATCTGACAATTGGAAATTCTTTGTATACTATTTCTTCTGACATTATTCCTGACGAAGATTTAGTACGTTGTTGTTCTTGACATGAAAACATTATGAGTGGGGATCCCTGGGTGGCTCAGCAGTTTGGCACCTGCCTTCAGTCTGGGGCGTGATCCTGGAGTCCTGGGATCAGGTTCCACGTCCGGCTCCTTGCATGGAACCTGTTCCCTCTGCCTGTGTCTCTGCCTCTCTCTCTCTCTCTCTCTGTGACTATCATAATTAATTAATTAATTAATAATTTTAAAAAGATAAGAAAAGAAAACATTATAAGTATATGAACTATGCAATGATTATCACTTTACACAAATTCTTAAATCACAGAAACAGTTCACAACAAATTGCATTGAAGTGTAAAGCGACTAAAGAAAGTGAAAGTGGCCAGATTACCACCAAAATTTTTGTTCCATTCACGTATAAGTCATAAAACTTTTTCCAATTTTAGAACTTTGCAGTTATCTGTTATTCAGATATTGGTGAATTTACCAGTGTGTTACATATTTTCTGTGAAAAATTATATCCAAGCTTTCTGATATTTGTAGCTACAGGAAACAATTATATAATCTCAAAAAAGCAGATTGGGGGGATCCCTGGGTGGCTCAGCGGTTTAGTGCCTTTGGCCCAGGGCGCGATCCTGGATTCTCGGGATCAAGTCCCACATCGGGCTCCCTGCATGGAGCCTGCTTCTCCCTCTGCCTGTGTCTCTGCCTCTCTCTCTCTTTCTTTCTCTCTCTGTGTGTGTCTATCATGAATTTAAAAAAAAACAAAAACAAAAAAACAGATTGGTACAACTGATTTCATACTGTGTCCTACTGGTTTCCGAGGAAAGAAAAAGTATAGGATACAAGGTAGGAATTATGAGACATAAAAATACAGGAAAGTTTCTTGCCTTCAGTTCAGAAACAGTTTTTCCATCCCATTTCAGACAGATTAGAGTATATTTCTGCCTTTAAAGACTTTTCTTTGGTGTTTCATTTTGTCTATTTAATAACCATTACTGATAAGAGTTTTCATACAGGCAATCTAATGCCTTATACATATCTGCCTGCTCTGATCTCAGCTTGTTCTGTTCCTTTAAGTGCAAATAATTCCTGTGATTATTATTTAATAGCCCTGTAGGATTTTTCAGATCCTAGAAATTTTTTCCCCAGGAGCCAAACTCTTCTGGTCCATGAGCTGCGAGTCTTATTTGAGAGCACTTTTTAAAATGAATATATTGAAATCATTTAAAAAGTGCCCTAGTGATTCAGAATTTAATGCCAAAATATTTCCTTGCTTTGAGTAATTTTGCCTTATATTTGGGATCGGGTTAGGAAGTACTTGGAAAGGAAATAGGTGACTTGACCTATTTTGGGCTTTAGTTAACAGTATTCAGTCATTTGCAATTTTCTTACTTAGCTGAATCAGTACTTAGATTAGGTTAGCTAACTGGTTCACCATCAGAAGAGTTAAGATCAGTTTAAAATTCCTCATGGTGTAAAAAAAAACGAAAATACAGGGACACCTGGCTGGCTTAGTCGGTAGAGCATGCAACTGTTGATCTTGGGGTCGAAGTCTAGCACCATATTGGAGGTAGAATTTACTTTTAAAAAAAGTCTAAAATATATAATTTTCAGATGAGTCTTTATAATAGACAATATGATGTAAGTAAGGGTGAAGAGCATAGGCTCAGCCTGGGTCTAAATCTATGAGACCCTGCACGGCCTGAGTTTCTTCATCTTTGAAATATAAGTAGTATTTGTATCACCATCTGAAAGTTGGTATGAGAATTCAGTGAATTGTGCATGTAAATTACTTACAACTATACCTTACATGTAGTAAGCATAGTACACTTACTAGTAGCAGTGATAGAAGTTCTTAATTGTCCTCTTTTATCCTACTCAGTGGTAAGAGCAGTGCCTTGCACACAGGAAGCACTCAGCTATCCTCGTACTCAGCTTGTTCACCTTCCTCTGGTTTCTCTCCCCATGAGCTTTCAGGGCAGAGGTAACAGCTAAATCCTAGCCATCTTCACCTTGGAATCTGTTAACTTCCATGTAACTTCCCCTCTACCAAATAAAGTATCTCAAAGTTCTGTAAAGGATACACAGATGTCCATAAAGTCTGGAATCATAGACATGGCTTTTTGGACACCTAATCTGTTGAAAGAACACAATAGTATCTATGTTTCAAGACTTTGTGGATACCCTGTAGAAATGGTTCTTCCAAAATTAAACCAAAAGGAAATGGAGCAGTCCCAAACATCTTCCCTTTCAGCCTTCCCCACTTGTGAGGAGAAGTGCCTTTTCATTTCTTCAAAGCTTTGAAGTACGAGAACTGACACTAGAGATTGTCATAAATGGGGAGAGAAGGAGGGCTGCCACCAACAGTGGTTGAGAAGGGGATTGGTGCTGACGAGTGATTTGAAAACTTTCAGATAATACTGCCATCTACCTATAGATTTTAATACACAAGCTCAAGACCACAAATATAAGTAGATATTAGTAATTACTATTATTATTTTTTTTTAGTTTCAGAAAGAAAAATGATTGCTAGGGCCCCTAGGTGGCTCAGCTGGTTAAACATCTGCCTTTAGTTCAGGTCATGATCTCAGGGTCCTGGGATCAAGCCCTGTGTCGGGCTCCCTGCTCAGCAGGGAGTCTGCTTCTCTCTTTCCCTCTACCACCACCCCCACTCTTGCTTGCTCGCTCTCTCAAATAAATAAATAAAATATTTTTAAAAAGAAAGAAAATGATTGCTATTAGTTATATTTAGAATTCTATTTTTGTGTATTAGTAATTCAAAACCTTTAATAGAACTTCATATACAATGCTAACTAACATCTTTGGGAATATATATATACTCTCTAGACCTACTAAGGCAACCATTTTTGGGTATATAATCTGGAGATCCCCAATTATGTGAATTTGTAAACATAATTGATGTTGATCAAACCAAATGTTCTGGGTACCTGCGTGGCTTAGTTGGTTAAGTGTCTGCCTCCAACTGAGGTCACAATACCAGGGTCCTAGATCAAGACCCACGTCAGGCTCCCTGCTCAGTGGAGAATCTGCTGCTCCCTATCCCTCCATTGTTCCCCTTGCTTGTGCTCTCTGGTGCTCTCTCTCTCTCTCTCTCCCTCTCTGTCTCCCTCTTTCTCTCTCTCTGTCAAATAAATAAAAATAAAATCTTAAAAACAAACCAAATGTTCTTAGCCCTCAGGAGAACCACAAGATGAAGATGTGTTAATCAGAGAAGTGAATGGATTTCCATCCTTTACAAGGTCACCAGTAACTTCTTCAGAGAGACTACACCTAAATATACCTAAATCTGATAAAGTCCTCACAAATGGTACTGAGAAGAACTCCAGTCCCTGTCTGTTCAACGTGGATTACACCACCTCTGGGCCCAGGAGACCATGCTCTGGAACATCACATGGCCGAGGGCCCAAGAGCACGTTCCCAAATACCCATCGCTTTCAGTTAGTTATTTCAAAAGCGCCCAGTGGGGACCTTTTGGATAAACATTCTGAACTCTTTTCCAACAGACATTTGCCATTCACTCCACGCACTTTAAAAACAGAAGCAAAGTCTTTCCTGTCACATTATCGATATTACACACCTGCCAGAAGAAAAAAGGATTTTACAGATCAGCGGATGGAAGCTGAAACCCAGACTGAATTAAGCAGGTATGGCACATTTACAGCCAGTAGTAATTCCTTTAGAGTGTTATAGAATTTAATAATAAAAATAATAATAATAATAATAATAATAATAATATTCCTTATTTGGGGACACCTGGGTGGCTCAGCAGTTGGATGTCTGCCTCCAGTTTAGGGTGTAATCCCAGGATCCGGGATTGAGTCTCACATCGAGCTCCCTGTGAGGATCCTGCTTCTCACTCTGCCTATGTCTCGGCTTCTCTCTCTGGCTCTCATGAATAAATAAATAAAATCTTTAAAAAATAATAATATTTCTTATTTTTTATGTTACGTACCTAATGTGTCAGACTTAAGGTCTGGTAGTGCCCTTTTGAAGGGGATGAGATTAATGTGACTTTTCCTTTTGCGTGTATCACTACAACTACTCAAGTCATTGTTGAAAAGTAGCTATTAAACTTGTCAAGCTCTCCTTATAAACAGGAATGATACATATTTTAATTTATTGTTTCAAACATGGTATATGCTTTTAAATATACTTTCAGAGAATCCATAAAATATGTCCTCAAACAACAATTGTGTAACTAGGTCCATAGATTCATGTTAAAAATGGCAAAACAGTGGACTCTCAAGAGAAGAAAACAACTGTTTGTCTGACTCTCCCTGGGCCTCCTTCCCACAAATAACCAATCCCACTCTCATGTAGCAACAGCTCCCCAGGAATAATTCAAGCAATTGGGATGGTTTCTGGAAATTAAGTATAATTTGCCTCAATAGTGTTTTCATATATGATAGTGCCTGGCACAACATTCAATAAAAGTTTGGCAAATGATGAAACAAGCAAATTTAATGAAGTGTTAACTGATTTATGATTGTTTTTTCTGATGTTACATAAACAACTATGTGCCTGGTCCTAGGTTTTATTTATTTATTTATTTTTTTTAATTTTTTTTTTTATTATTTATTTATGATAGGCACACAGAGAGAGAGAGAGGCAGAGACACAGGCAGAGGGAGAAGCAGGCTCCATGCACCGGGAGCCCGACGTGGGATTCGATCCTGGGTCTCCAGGATCGCGCCCTGGGCCAAAGGCAGGCGCTAAACCGCTGCGCCACCCAGGGATCCCTGGTCCTAGGTTTTAGTTATTTTTAGAAAGCAAAAAAAAATACAATTTAGGAGTAGTATTCTTTTCTCTGGGTATAAGAGGTACAATAATATCAGATGAGTCTGCATACATTTAATCCCAAGAATTAAGGAATGGGGAGAAATGAGGAAAGCAAGTGTATCGTATCCTTTTCTGATTATATGTATGACGGCTTTTGAGGATAATAGTTCCCATTTCTCTTGTCCCATTCTAGCTAAAATCTAGCTGCTATTCAAAAAAAAGAAAAGCTATGTAATCCAAACCATATCTATTTCCTGATTATATAATTAGAAATTACACATTTTACAATAGACAGGTTTCATCTCTTATGTCTAAGAGGTTTTTTAAGACAGTAAACTTGTTATAGTGTTCGTATTTTGAAGGCTTGACAGTTATTCCTTTTAAAATGTTACAGCTTTAAATCTGATTTTGAGACAGTTGACACCAAGAACTTCACAGATTCAGAAGAGAACATAAAGCAGGTAATAAAAATGAGATCTCTTTGCCACATTAGAATTATAGCTGCTTTCACTTAATAAAATATGTATAGTTGTTTGGACTTGAATAATCTCTTGGTGACACTTCTTGCCTATGATGTAGCCAGTATAGAGACTACCTATTTACACATGGCTGTAGCTCTCTTTGAGTGGCCAGATGGATCCCACCCAATCTGGGAAATCATTTGTTGTTAGCATTTTTTTCTAGATGGTTGGCTGGCTCTATAGATGAATAAATGAATAAAATACATTAAATATTGCTTTCAAAAATGTAGACTTGCATCACTGAAGGAGCCAGAAAAGCTATACAGAAGTTATTTTAGTTTTATGCCTGTATTTTTTTTTTAATTGCCACTGATTATATTATTGGAAATTATACATTGTATAAGAATAGATTTATATCATTCTCTTTTTTTTTAAGATTTTATTTATTTATTCATGGTAGACACAGAGAATGAGAGGCAGAAACACAGACAGGCACAGACATCAGGCTCCATGCAGGGAGCCTGATGTGAGACTCAATCCCGGGACTCTGGGATCATGCCCTGGGGCCAAAGGCAGACACTCAACTGCTGAGCCACCCAGGTGTCTCTGGATATCATTTTCTTAGATTTGCTTTTACTTTTTTCTAAACCATTAGGCTCTTTTTATATGGTGTTTATGTTTTGAATGTTTAACAGTCATTTCTTTTAAAATATTACAGCTTAAAGTCTGATTTTCACATAAGCTGATTCTTTTTATTTTGGGGATATCAATCATATACTTGTGTCCTAATTTAAATTTGTTTATAAAAACAGTTTGTCAATTAAAATGTCAAACATGGGGATGCTTGGGTGACCCATTCGGTTAAGCGTCTGCCTTGAGTTCAGGTTGTGATCCTGGGGTCCTGGGATCAAGCCCCACGGTCTGGCTGCCTAATAATCGGAGAGTCTGTTTGTCCCCCTCACTATCTCTCCCCCACCCCATTCATGTGCGCTCTCTCCTCTCCCTGTCTCATGGATAAATAAGATCATTTTTTTCAAAAGTGTTTAAAAAGTAAAATGTCAAACAGATTTCAGACATAAAAGAATAAAATTTAATCACACTGAACTTCTTTCTTCTCTTCTGAATAGGGATAGAGAACTGTAGGTTTCCCTCTCAGCCATTAATACCTGTTTGACAGGAGGCCCTGCCATTAATACCTGCTTGACACGGAGCCCAAGGACAAATCACATCCTATGAAAGCTGAATTTTCGCATCTAGAAAAACTATTTAACGTATAGTATTGGTGGAAAGCATAAAATGGTATAGGTAAAGTGCCTAGCCTGAGAAGGGCTCAGTAAATGATGGCTATGACTTGCTTGAGAGGAAAACTGTTAGCTGTGTAGATAACTAAATAAAATAAAGCAGAAGTCCATTTCCATGAAATTGTGCTCCAAATGCTTATCCATAACCCTGTGAGAAAATGGTGTGTCCCCTTACTCTATAATCTGTACCACCAGCAGTCTACTTGGGGAAGTTAGTATTAAGTGCAATAGACCAAACTTTAACAGCACTGTGCATAAATTAGCATTGTAAAGATTAATCTAACAGTGCAAGCAAATACTTGGCACAGTATGCAGCACCAGTAAGGATTCCATAAAAGTAAGCTGCCATTATTTTTGTTTGTTAATATTACTGATCATACTATCAGAGCTACCACTGCTTCTCCATATTTGATATATTGTCATTTGAAACAAATGGGCTATTTGAATTTCTGTTATAATGGTACATTTTTAAATTCAGGGTTACTTAAAACTTACAAATTTTCTTCATTCTTCTCTTTGTATAATTTATTTATGATGATTCCTTAATGGATTTAAAATATCCCTTATTAAAATATGAGAAATAAGTTGTTTTACGTTGCTTTAAATAAATTTAAGAAAAGTCCCTGAGGGGCACCTGGGTGGCTCAGTTGGCTAAAAGTTGGCGTCGAAACAAGTCATGTTCTCAGGGTTCTGAGATTGAGCCCCACATCAGGCTCCCTGCTCAATGGGGGCCTGCTTCTCCCTCTGTGCCTTTCCCTCCTTTCCTCTTCCCCACCTCAAATAAATACAATCTTTAAAAAAAGAAGAAGAAAAGAAAGAAGTCCTTGATTGGGTAGAAAATATATTCTGGAATAGCCTTTGTCGTAATAAGTCAGTCACTTTTATCTACGGGATATCTCCATTCTGTTTCCTTGACTTTTTTGAAGTTTGCTGTTTTACTTTATTTCTGCTTTCATAATGTATTTTTGAAGCAAAATAAAGATTTATTCTTCTCATTATATCTCCAGGCATCTAACTGTTTGACAGATGATACCAAAGGAAAAATAAATCCTTTACCCCTACAAGGGCATGACTTACCATGGGATGAGATCAAAGATGGCACTCTTCAGTGCTCCTCACCAAGGTAAACAGCTCACAGAAGTCCCTTCAACTGTCTAAACTGCTTTCCTGTCTAACAGACATATAATATTTGCAACATAAGTTCTGTTTTTAATTACTTGCACTCTAATCTATTTCAGTGTTATACAAATTTATTTTTTTTTTAATTTTATTTATTTATGATAGTCACATAGAGAGAGAGAGGCAGAGACATAGGCAGAGGGAGAAGCAGGCTCCATGCACCGGGAGCCTGACGTGGGATTCGATCCGGGGTCTCCAGGATCGCGCCCTGGGCCAAAGGCAGGCGCCAAACCGCTGCGCCACCCAGGGATCCCGTGTTATACAAATTTAACAGCAATGTTAGGTTCACTAAGGAAATTTTATGAATTAGTACTCAATAAAAGTTTAAATGAATTCATTTTGCTAATTCATTAATAAAGAAAAGACATACTGGCTTATATTATTTGCCAATGGTATTCATATGGAAAAGGATTTTCCTGGGGCGCCTGAGTGGCTCAGTTCATTAAGTGTCCAACTCTTGATTTCATCTTGGGTTGTAATCTCAGGGTCATGAGATCAAGCCCTGCACTGGGCTCTGAGCTGGGTATGGAGGCTGCTTAAGGCTTAATGTTCTCTCCCTCTCTCCCTCTGCTCCCTGCCCCCTTGCACAAGTGTACACATTCTCTCTCTCAAAAACAAAGAAAGAAAAAGGATTTCCCTGAAGACAAATCCTTTAACAGTGATGCTAACTAGTTAATGTGGCAGAAATAATACTGTAAAACCTCATGATTTTAGGATTCATAATTCATGATTTTGAATATTCACCATGTGTTTTATCTGTCACTACTGTGTACTAGCACGGTTTTTAAAAACTATGTGTCATATTTAGTAAATATGGAATACTACACCTAGATAAAAATGAGAGGTTAGCAAAAATGCCTTTGGTAGTTACAGCTGTCAAATGTATTTCCATTGTCAGAGATTATATATGAGATGAAGAAGGTGGAAATAAAGGACTAGAGATTAAAAAGAGGGCAAGAGGGCAGCCCGGGTGGCTCAGTGGTTTAGTGCCTGCCTTCAGCCCAGGGCGTGATCCTGGAGACCCTGAATCGAGTCCCACATCAGGCTCCCTGCATGGAGCCTACTTCTCCCTCTGCCTGTGTCTCTGCCTCTCTCTCTCTGTCTCTCATGAATAAATAAATAAATAAAATTTAAAAATAAATAAATAAAAATAAAAAGAGGGCAAGAATGAGGTGTCATAGAGCAGACCGGAAGGCACATATGTGATTCCCTCCGAGCCCAGGTCGTCCCTAAGGCCCTTCCCAGGGAGACAGCACCTGCTAAGGCTGTGGGCAGTTCATTGCCAACCTCTCTTGTCTTGAAATTCATGATGCTTCAGTACTCATAACAAGATTTATAAGCTAACTCTTGAGTCACTCTGCAATTAATACAAAGAATGGCCTTAAGAAAGGAATATATAGGAGGATCCCTGGGTGGCTCAGTGGTTTTGCGCCTGCCTGCCTTTGGCCCAGGGCGCGATCCTGGAGTCCAGGGATCGAGACCCACATCGGGCTCCTGGCATGGAGCCTGCTTCTCCCTCCTCCTGTGCCTCCGCCTCTTTCTCTCTATCTCTGTGTCTATCATGAATAAAAATAAATAGATAAATCTTAAAAAAAAAAAAAAAAAAGCAAGCTTTGGAGAAATGCTTATTAAAAAAAAGAAAGTAATATATATCTTTTCTAGTAGTTTGTCTAAAAGAAGTAAAGTAAAATATTTATAATTAAGAATACCTGAATAAAAAGATTGGAATTGGGACACCTGGGTGGCTCAGCAGTTGAGTGTCTGCCGTTGGCCCAGGGCATGATGCTGGAGTCCCGGGATCAAGTCCCACGTTGGGCTTCCTTCCTGATGAAGCCGGCTTCTCCCTCTGCCTGTGTCTCTGCCTCTCTCTCTCTCTCTCTGTCTCTCATGAATAAATAAATAAAATATTTTAAAAGAAAAAGATTGGAATTAACTAATGACATAACTAAATGTTGACAAAATTTATCATAATAACCAGGCTTAAAACAGTTTTTCATAGGGAAATAATCTGTTTCCAGCATTATTTATATGCTAAGCTTAGTCAAAGTAAAAATTGTGTATACTAGGTAAGTGCTATAGTCCAGTTTGAAAAAGGATTGTGGGGCAGCCCCATTGGCTCAGTGGTTTAGCTCCACCCTCGGGCCAGGGCGTGATCCTGGAGACCTGGGATCAAGTCCCACGTTGGGCTCCCCACATGGAGCCTGCTTCTCCCTCTGCCTGTGTCTGCCTCTCTCTCTCTCTCTCTGTCTCTCATGAATAAATAAATTAAATCTTTAAAAAAAAAAGGATTGTGAAAGTACCTGGTGGCTCAGTCAGTGAAGCATCTGACTCTTGATCTCAGCTCATGTCTTGTTCATAGAGTGGTGAGTTCAAGCCCTGCACTAGACATGGAGCTGAATGAACAAATGAATGAATGAAGTTAAATAGATAATTTCTGAATCTGTAATCAGAAGACTAGTTAAAAATATCTCTGTTATTTACTAACACACGACCTTGGCAAGTTACCCAACATTTCTGCCTCCTGGTGAACTCATCAGTTGGTGGGAAAAATAATACCTACCCAATATACCAGACAGGGTTATTCTGAATATTAGATCAGATCAGGGATAGGAGAGTACTTTAAAAATTCTAAAATATATTATTACTAATATATAACATTATTGAATACTTACTGCATGCCAGTCACTGTTATGTTCAAATATAATTTTCTCTTTCCAGGGCAGTATGTCAGTATTCCCTGCAGCTTCCTCCAGAGAGAAAAATCTACTCTGAGTAAGAGCTTTTTGACCTCTTTATTTTGCTTAGTGGAAATCAAGAATTAAGAATCACACAACTATTATTAAAGAAGTCAGGACTGAACATTAATTCCTCTTATAACTAGCTTTGGGGCTCCCTGGGTGGCGCAGCGGTTTGGTGCCTGCCTTTGGCCCAGGGCGCGATCCTGGAGACCCAGGATCAAATCCCACATTGGGCTCCCGGTGCATGGAGCCTGCTTCTCCCTCTTCCTGTGTCTCTGCCTCTCTCTCTCTTTCTCTCTCTGTGACTATCATAAATAAATAAAACTTAAAAAAATAAAAGTAAAAATAAAATAACTAGCTTTGGAGTTCAGTTATATAATATGCCCTAAATTTGAGAATGACCAGAATTTTCTGAAATAGCTGTCAATCACTTCATCTTTTTGTATCCAGGGGAAATTTGTCCCTAAGTTAATAATGCCTATTTTTTTTTATGATTAGTACCCATAAAAATAAACAAGAATAACAAAAGTTTTAGAGAAATGCAGACTTTGGGTAGCTCAGGTTACCCTTCCTCGAGGTTTCCAACCTCACCAGTTCTTTACAGATAGCATACTTCTAGATTTTCATGTTGTTTAGTTAAGCTACACTTTTTCAGGGAATATTCACCTAATTTTTAGTTTCATTTATTCTCAAACTGGCTGCTTAAATATTAGAGGCTGAGAATCATTTTGAAACTGTAACTTTTTATATAACATTTTAATCTTCTATTATCTAATTTTCTTATTAACTCTTCCCCTTATATTTACATAGAGTAATTGAGTAGTTATGTGCTACTTACATTTTCTATCAATTCACTGATTTCAGCTAATTAAAATGAAATTTATAATAGTATTCAGTTTTCTTGTACTAGCTATTAAAATGTTATAAGATAAAGAAATGTGGGATGCCTAGGTGGCTCAACAGTTGAGCGCGTCTGCCTTTGGCTCAGGGCGTGATCCTGGGATTGAGTCCCTCATCAGGCTCCCTACAGGGAGCCTGCTTCTCCCTCTGCCTGTGTTTCTGCCTCTCTGTGTGTCTCTCATGAATAAAAAAATGAAATCTTAAAAAAAAGGGGGGGGGGGGTGATCAAGGAAATGTACCCACATAATTAAAAATTGTCATTATATTTATATACACAAATTTCCCTACTAGCATATTTTTTCTCCTCTCTATACATTTTGAGAAAAAAAGAATAATTTTTTCTTCTCAATAAATTCTGCAACCTTCCAACCAGATGCTCTTCTAGGAGCAGAAGACAATTTCATAGTTGAAGTTCTTGCTTCTCTGGATTAGTTTCCTTTTTCCCCCTCCTATAAGTGCTGTCTGTGCACAGGACTCACACCTCTGCTGCTGGACACAGTCAAGAATCAGAGGACCTGTAAAATGTTTGTCAAGAACACACCCCTCCCCCCCCAGTGGTTCACATTTGATTGCCCTTTTGCCCTTGGTTGCTCTGTTTTGTGTTTTGTTTGTTTCGTGTGTGTGTGTGTGTGTGTTTTATTGTTTTTGTTTGCTGTTTTTGTGTGTGTGTATTTTTTTATTGGAGTTCGATTTGCCAACATATAGCATAACATCCACTTTGCTGTTTTAATTCCGGCTTTTCTGTTAACAGTAGATGAATGCTGTATACATCTATGAAATTTTACTTGATTAGGGAATATTTTCTCATCTTTAAATAAATGTATCTTTGCATAATTTAAGAAGTTAGACATGTTTGTTTTATACAGTCCTCCTAATGTAAGATAGTGATATATTTGTCTTATTAGAGGTAGATATTTCTAAGTAGGTACTCGTGTTTCCTATAGTTTTCAGAGTAAGTAGGAAATAATTTCTATGCTGTGTACTGCTTTGTTTTCACAGTGAAGAAGAACTGTTGTATCTGAGTTTCATTGAAGATGTAACAGATGAAATTTTGAAACTTGGCTTATTTTCAAACAGGTTAGATTTTTTAGATTATATTATGGTGTTTGAACAGTACATTAAATACTCTATTCTTAAAAAAATACTCTTTTCTTTTCATGTTAATCTCTAACATGTATCAGGAAATGAAAAATTACATTGCTTTCCGAGGGGGGCTTTTTTTTATTTTAAAGATACTTGAGAGAGAGAGAGCATGCACAAACGGGGAGGAGCAGAGGAAGAAGGATAGGCAAACTCCTCAGGGAGTGCAGAGCCCAATGCGGGGCTCAGTCTCACAACCCTGAGATTATGAGCTGAGCCAAAATCCAGAGTCAGGCACTTAACCAACTGAGACACCCAGGTGCCTCTTCAGGGGACATATTCTTATAATTGATAACAATTTGTAAGGAATGTTTAATTCATACCATATAAGGCAAGTTCACAGTTTGAGGGAATTTCAGAAGAGAATAGAGATTTTACTCATTTAAATACTGTTACTTCTCTTCTATGCAGAGAACAGATTGGTGGTTACCAGTTGTGGGGGAAAATGGGTAACGGTAGTCAAAAGGTAAAACTCCCAGTTATAAAATAAATAAGTCATGGGGATAATGTACAGCCTGGCGACTATAGTTAATAGTACTGTGTTGCATATCTGAAAGTTGTGAGAGAGTAGATCTTTAAAGTGCTCATCACAAGAAAAAAAAATTCTATAACTGTGTGATGGATGTTAACTAGATTTATTTTAGTGATTATTTTACAATCTAAAATACTGAATCCTGTTGTATGCCTTGCATTGATATAATGTATGTCAGTTATACCTTTTTAAATTTAAAAAATTCATTACGGGGGACGCCTGGGTGACTTAGCGGTTGAGCATCTGCCTTCAGCCCAGAGCGTGATCCTGGAGTCCCGGGATCAAGTCCCACATCAGGCTCCCTGCCTGGAGCCTGCTTCTCCCTCTGCCTGTGTCTGCCTCTGTGTGTCTGTGTCTCTCATGAATAAATAAATGAAATCTTTAAAAAAAAAATTTATCACGAGGTGCCTGGGTGGCACGGTCATTTGAGCATCTGACTTTTGGTTCCAGTTCAGGTTGTGATCTCAGGGTCATGGTATCAAGCGCCATGTCAGGCTCCCCACTTGGCATGGAGTCTACTTGAGAGTCTCTTTGCTCCTCCTGGTTGTACGCTGTCTCTGTCAAAATAAATCTTTAAAAAAAAAAAAAACTATCACAAAAAAAAAGTGATACTCATACTTGAAAGAGGTAAAATTGTCTTTATTTACAAACATTGTCATCCATGTAAAAAACCCAATCTACAAAAAAAAAAAATTATAACTACAAAACACACATTATATCTTAGTTAATATAGACTAGTGAACTAAATTTTTGCTTATTTATAATGAGTATAGAGTTTCAAATTTGCAAGATGAAAAAGTTCTGTTGATCTGTTTCACAACAATGTGAATATATTTAACACTACTGAACTATACACTTAAAAATGGTTAAATGGTAAATTTTATATTATGTGGGTTTTTTTACCATCACAACAAAATATTAAGATTCCAACTGCAGGGGATCCCTGCATGGCTCAGTGGTTTAGCACCTGCCTTCGCCCTAAAGCATGATCCTCAAGTCCCAAGATCGAGTCCCGCATCAGGCTCCCTACATGGAGCCTGCTTCTCCCTCTGCCTGTGTCTCTGCCTCTCTCTCTGTCTCTCATGAATAAATAAATAAAATCTTAAAAAAAAAATCCAACTGTAAATCAAAAAAATAAAGCACAGGTTGGAAGCAAAAATAAAAAACATTTGCACAGAACATGTTTATTGTAGAAAAAACCTTAAATTTTTCTTTTAGATTTTAAGGCTGTGTATTGCAGCATTTGTTATAAAAGCCCCAAAAAATGGAACCAACCCATATATTGAATAGTAATGGTTTGGTGGTTGCATAAATTGTTGAATATTTATAAGAGCAAGTTCTGTCCAGGGATTTAAAATGATATTTTAGAAGTGAATTTATTTATGCAGAAAAATGCTCAAAATACGTGGTTGATGAGAGAAAACAAAATAGGTACCCAAATAGTATGTATTGTTTATAAAAGGTAGAATTCAAATTTCTTGGGCTTTTAAAAATTGCTAGCAGCTGGGTGGCTCAGCTGGTTAAGTGTCCAGCTCTTGGTTTCAGCTCAGGTCATGATCTCACACGTCCTGAAATTGAGTCCTGTGTCGGGCTCCCTGCTCAGCAGGAAATCTGCTCTAGATTCTCTCTCTCCCTCTACTTCTGCCCCTGCCCCCACTGTGTGCATGCTCTCTCACTCTCTCTAAAATAAATAATCTTAAAAAAATGCTAAGTAATACAGAACTACTAAATCTAAGATTGGCATACTTCATTGATAAAAAATTGTTAACAAAGGCATTGCTAAAATTCGTGTAATAACAAGACAAGCATAGTGTAGTTGAAAAAATACTTTGGAGCCAGACATGTCTGGGTTAAATTTCCTTCGTGGCTTGTAACCTTAGAGGAGAGGAAATCATCATCTTAGATAATTTTCTCATCTTTAAAATGATCTTCATGATACCTTTCTCTCCCAGTATAGGTCATGATTAGAGGTATAATGATTGTCAAGCACAAATGTCTAGTGGTACCTAATTAGTGATAGTTTCTAGGTTATTGTGTGGATTTACCACCAGTGGAATTTTTTTCAATTATAATTCAGGAAGCATTGTAAAATAACTCTTTATAAGAGAATTTTCTTCAGGGTTTGGTTTGAAGGGTTTGTGTATGTGAAAGAGAAGAAGGGTGGGGGCTTTTGGTGTTTGCATATGTGTGTGAGAGAAAAAAAGAATACTTTTGGTGTGTGGAAGGGGTATTGTTGGATCTCATTTAAAATATTTTCACAGAAATGTAAGTGGTATGTTATCTTTCAGAAACAATGGCATCTGTTCAATATAACTTAAACAAAAACAAAAGCCATACTAGCTTCCAAATTGCAGAACTTGACAGAACAGGGAAGGATTAGTGTTTAGCTTTGGAAAGAAAAAACAGAACCTAAAAAATATTTTCCAGCCTTTAGTAGTCTTGTTATTTATTGTATGGCTATTTTGTATTTAGTTGGTTTTCTGATTTTGAGACATTTAACATTTCTATTTATTATTTTTAGGTTTTTAGAACGACTGTTTGAGCGACATATAAAACAAAATAAACATCATTTGGAGGAGGTTTGTCTTTCTTTAGACGTTCATTAGAAAAATTCTAGTATGGAAAGAATCTTAAAGTTTTTCCATAGCCTCAAAGAACAGCAAGGGCTATTTTTCCCTTGTACCTTTTGTGTGTAGGGGTGGGGTGGGGGGAGGGGAATGTGGGTGAAAGAAGCATTAATCCTGCTGAGTTGAGCAGCACTGCAGACAAAAGTAATTCAGTTTGTCTCATTTAATTAATGTAATTATTCTTAATCCTAGGGGAAAATGCGCCACCTGCTGCATATCCTGAAGGTGGACTTGGGCTGCACATCCAGAGAAAACTCAGTAAAGCTGGATGATCTTGATATGCTGGATTTACATGATTTTGAACAGGCTGAGAATTCAAAAGAAAATGAATTTAGAAATAAACACGACACCGCAATTCAACAGGAACGTCAAGAATACCAAAAAGCTTTGGATATGTTATTGTCTATACCAAAGGATGAGAATGAGAGACTCTCTTCACCAAATGAATTTTTCTTACCCGTCTATAAATCAAAGTATTCAGAAGGGGTCATAATTCAGCAAGTGAATGATGAAACAAATCTTGGACCTTCTTCCTGGGATGAAAAAAATCCAAGTGTCTCAGACAGCTTAACAGACCAAGAGACCTCTGTGAACGTCATTGAAGGGGACAGTGACAGTGAAAAGGTGGAGCCTTCGAATGAATTATGTTGTCTTAGCACAGAACTCTCCCCAGCTCTTCAGTTTCACAGTGTTCAAGGTGACAACAGTCATAACATGGAAGGACCAACTCTTAAAATCATGGAAATGAGCATTGAGGACTGACCTTAGGATGTTTGATCTTCATCAATAAATATCCTAAATGGCCAGTAATTCAATATTCCTTTTCCTCTATTTTATTCTTTTATATATTAGGATTTCTGTATTTGCTTTCTATGCTCTTTAATAAATTAGCAGCTTAAAACTACACACATGTATTATTTATCCCACAATTTCTGTGGCTCAGGAGTCTAGGCACAACTTAAATGTGTCTGCTCTGGATCTCTCAAGGCCATAATCCAGGTGTTATTTGGGGCTATGGTCTCATCTGGAGGCTTGATTGGGACAAGAATCTGCTTCCAAACTCTCTTCAGGTTGTTGGAAGAATTCCTTTCCCTGTAGCTGTGACTCTGAGGGCTTCAATTTTTTGCTGGCCATTGGCCACTGGCTGCCCTCAGCTTCTAGAGGCTGCCCTCTCTTCCCTATCACTTGGCCCTCTCTGTAAGCAGCCACAATGTGGCGGCTTGCTTCTTTAAGGCTAGTGAGATGAAGCCCCATATAATATAACGTGATCACGGGAACGACTCTCCATCACCTTTGCCACCTTCTTTCAGTTAGAAGCAAGTCACAGGTCCTGCCCACAATTAAGGAGCAGAGATACCATACAAGGGTACAAATATTAGAGAATCACTGGGGTCCCCCTAGGATCTGTTGGACACAGTTTCTAAAGTTGCTTTTCAGGGAGACATATTTTACCCAGACATAAGTGATTCTGTATGCAATGGGAAATGGTTTATGATCGGGCATGGATCTTGAAACATTAAGCCTTGTCTGTAGTATCTTTAACTTCTTTCTTGCTTTCCTGCAATATCTGAAGCTCCAAGGCGTTTCTAGTTATTAGTAAGCTAGGGCAGTATGTCAGCTCTCTGAGAAATTGTCCCTTCCTAATGAGGGCAAACATTCTGTCAAGGCAGTTTGATACCCTCCTCTTGCCCTTGTAGTCATGAGTGGAATCTTTACTATTAGGATATGCCTCAGAACACTCTATTCATACTTTTTCAACTGCTTACAATAATGTAATTGAATAATTGAGTCCCAGTTTCATGCCTAGGAACTATGAAGCATAAAAAGATGAAACAAAATAATGATAATCCAGATGTTCTAGAAACATAGCACTGGCCCCCAAATATCCCAGTGATTTCTGGTAGTATATGGGTGACGGATCTATCTCACTACTGGGAAGCTTACTGTCACCACTGTTTAGGATTCAGGCTCAGGAGCAACCTGCAAAGCACAATATGGTAGGCTGGGCACCCAAGCCACTTCTCCCCCGATATCTTAAACCCCAAGTCACCCCGCTACAGCCCTTCCTCAGACCCATCTACCCCTCAGCTCCCACCTGTGGAATTCTTCCCCTGAACTTTATGAACAACCCCTCCCTTCTCCATGTTACAATCCTCTTCAATCTCCTAAAATATCCTCCACCCTACACTTGGCTCCCAGCCTGGGTCTCCCCATCAGCCATCCTTCACCCGTCTCTTCTTGGGCTCCATCCTTCTCTTGTCGTATCCTCACTGACCCACAAACCCCTCACCGCATTAGCCATACTGCTGCCTCAGACTCACTGCACTGGCTCAGAGTTTCCTCTTTCCTGGAGCTGCCAACTTGCCTAAGGCATTCTCAGTACCTGGCCTCCCGCTGGTTCTCAGCTGATGGGCCCTGCCCCAGAGCTGCTGCTGCCTGCCTGCTTTGCCATGTCTGGTGTTCTCCAATCTCTAACTCTGGCCACAGCTTTTGGCATGTCTAGGACCATGACCCATCCTGATTTTTTACCTTTTAAGAGTATTTTGTTGTTGCTGTCCTCAGGTTTCCTTTTAAAATTCAAGCTAAGAAAGATGTGTTGGAGAACATGAGAGACTCCTAACTGGGAAACAAACTAGGGGTGGGGGAAGGGGAGGTGGGCGGGGGGTGGGGGCGACTGGGTGACGGGCACTGAGGGGGACACTTGATGGGATGAGCACTGGGTATTATTCTAAATGTTGGCAAATTGAACACCAATAAAAAAAAATGTGTTGGTTTAAAGAAATATCAAAAGTGGTTCTTAGTTATAGCAAAAGTACAAAGGTGGGGAGTGAGTGTGAAACACTGGCTTAGGGTTTTCCAGCAGCATCTTAGTTTCTCCCTCTCTTACCTCCTCCCTCAAGCCCCCCTGCACACTGCTCCCCAGAGGTGTGATTTGTCAGCCTTCGAGACACACTGCCTGGCTTTGATCCTTGGGAGCTGTGTCCTTAAGCTGGGTTACCCCGCCTGTGTGGGCAGCCTCGGTCTGAGTGCAGGTAGTTTCCAGAGCCTTCGTCGCTGTAAGAACTAAATAGGTCACGTGAGAATGAAATAGTCACAGCTGCTATGCTTCCAAAACAGGTCACATTACCCTCCCCTCGAAAACAAAAATCTTGGGACACCTGGGTGGCTCAGCGGTTGAGCGTCTGCCTCTGGCTCTGGACCAGGATCGAGTCCCACGTCAGGCTCCCTGCACGGAGCCTGCTTCTCCCTCTGCCTGTGTCCCTGCCTTTCTCTGTGCCTCTCATGAATAAATAAATAAAACCTTAAAAAACAACAACAAAGACTCTTTAAAAAAAAAAAAAAAAAAAAACTAGGATCCCTGGGTGGCTCAGCGGTTGGTTCCTGCCTTCGGGCCAGGGCATGATCTTGGAGACCCGGGATCGAGTCCCACGTCAAGCTCCCTCCATGGAGCCTGCTTCTCCCTCTGCCTGTGTCTCTGCCTCTCTCTGTGTCTCTCATGAATAAATAAATAAAATCCTTTAAAAAATTTTAAAAATAAAAATAAATAAATAACTTAAAAATTTCCTCTTGCTGACAAAGTTCAAGCCCCTTTACATTTTTTATTAAGTCATATTCCCCTTCCCAGCTCACCCCTTGCCATCCTTCCCGGAGCCCCCTAAGTGTCTAGCACATTGGATGACTCGTTCCGTAGACCCTGCGGAGGTCCTCTCTCTCTCTCTTTCTCGCTCTCCTTCCACACTCGCTACCCTCTTAGAATATCATTTCCCAGGGATCCCTGGGTGGCTCAGCGGTTTAACGTCTGCCTTTGACCCAGGGTGTGATCCTGGGGTCCTGGGATCAAGTCCCACATCGGGTTCCCTGCATGGAGCCTGCTTCTCCCTCTGCCTGTGTCTTTGCCTCTCTCGCATGAATAAATAAATAAAATATTTTTTAAAAAAAAGAATATCATGTCCCCTTGTGCTGCCTTTGAGGGCCTTTGCTGACGGCCCGATGGTAACACCATGAGACCTTGCCTGACTGCCCCCAACGTCTGTCCCCCCCTGCTCGGAGAGCCAGGATCCCACAGATCTGCAGTATGAATCATAACATGGTTATGTGTCTCATCCCTCTCCCGCCTAGACTATGGCTCCTTAAATGAAAGACTATTTCTCTTCGGCTCCCAGGTCATTGTCTGCCTGAGAATGCATTTGTCCCTGGCGGGAGATGGTTTGAGAGGCAGAGGCTTAGCCTCAGGTGAGGTTAGGGGGAAAACAGGATGCATATTTCCTCTTTACACTCAAAGTGCAAGCTCCCCATGGAAGGGAGAATGTAGCAAATTGCTAAATCACAAAATTTCCTCATTTGCTCACACTTTAGGTGGTATAAAATATAAATTAGGGGCAGCCTGGGTGGCTCAGCGGTTTAGCGCTGCCTTCAGCCCAGGGTGTGATCCTGGAGTCCTGGGATCGAGTTCCGCGTTGGGCTCCCTGCATGGAGCCTGCTTCTCCCTCTGCCTGTGTCTCTTCCTTTCTCCCTCTGTGTGTCTCTCATGAATAAATAAATAAAATCTTAAAAAATAATAATAAGATACAGGGGGTGGGGGTGGGTGGGTGCCTGGGTGGTTCAGTAGGTTGAAGGTCCGACTCTTGATTTTGGCTCAGGTCACAATCTCTGGGTCCTGAGATCAAGTCCCGTATCGGGCTCTGTGCTCAGCCAGGGTCTGCTTGAGATTCTTTCCCTCCCTCTCCCTCTGCCTCTCCTCCCCCTTCACATATGTGCTCACGTGTGCACTCTCTCAAAAAAATATATAAATAAACATTCAGCGGGGGGAATGGGACTAATTGCCTCCATGCAATAAGAGCTAGAATGAAAAAACCAGAAGCAAAATAGTTTTAATTGCACTAATGTACTCACACGTGAGTTCTATCTTCAACATTTATTTTTATGGCAAAAAACAAACTAATACATTCATTTCATATATATTACATTCAGTCAAACTTTTTTGCCCACTAAATGTATGCAATTTTACAAACCAGTGATGGTTTAGAAAAATTAAGTTCTTCTGATTATACATTTTTACGTTATAAATCTTCAGAAAGCACTTCAAATTGCTTTTCAAACTAGAAGATAACCCTAGACAACTCTTGACACTAGCACGTCAGGAAGGTAGACTTCGCAGGGCATTGCTTGGGTTATAGGGCAACTTTCTAAGAAAATGTATTTCATAGAAATTCTCTCCAAATTTTGGCTTTATTAGGTCTGTTAAATCATATTAACTTCGGTTGCAATTTCACTTGGATTTGCTATCTAGATGATAATTTTTTTTTTTTTTTTTTTTTTTATGATAGTTACAGAGAGAGAGAGAGAGGCAGAGACACAGGCAGAGGGAGAAGCAGGCTCCATGCACCAGGAGCCTGATGTGGGATTCGATCCCGGGTCTCCAGGATCGCGCCCTGGGCCAAAGGCAGGCGCCAAACCGCTGCGCCACCCAGGGATCCCTAGATGATAATTTTTAAACTATGCTCTGCTAAATTCACTGTAGGTAGGGTTGGGATTGCTTCAGTCTTTTTTTTTTTTTTTAAGATTTATTTATTTATTTATGAGAGAGAGAGAGAGAGAGAGGCAGAGACACAGGAGGAGGGAGAAGCAGGCTCCATGCAGGGAGCCTGATGTGGGCTCGATCCCGGGACTCCAGGATCACACCCTGGGCCAAAGGCAGGCGCTAAACCGCTGAGCCACCCAGGGATCCCTGCTTCAGTCTTTAACTCAGAATTATAGGGATCCCTGGGTGGCACAGCAGTTTGGCGCCTGCCTTTGGTCCAGGGCGCGATCCTGGAGACCCGGGATTGAATCCCACATCGGGCTCCTGGTGCATGGAGCCTGCTTCTCCCTCTGCCTATGTCTCTGCCTCTCTCTCTCTGTGTGACTATCATAAATAAATAAAAATTTATTAAAAAAAAGAATTATATAACAAGTTTCTGATTTGTTACAGCATAATTCTTCATCTGAGCCAAACTGCATCTTTATACCTCAGAATGTTTCCTCCAATTAAGCATAATGGAATGAAACATTGAAGTGTTTTGATAGGAAAATATTTAACAGTTGCATGATAAAAAAATCTATTTTACGTCATAATGTAAAAAATTACATAAGAATACAGTAAAAAAAAGCAAAATATTCCAAAGGCCCAGTGTCACTCTTTTGAGTAAGATAAGCATTCAAGCTTTCCAAAAGGCTTGCTATACTAACAAATATTTTAATTTTTTACCATTCCTTTGGTGTGGCTTAGAAATTGAGAGGCAGAGACACAGGCAGAGGGAGAAGCAGGCTCCATGCAGAGAGTCTGACGTGGGACTCGATCCCAGGGCCCCAGGATCATGCCCTGGGCTGAAGGCAGCGCTAAACCGCTGAGGCACCCAGGCTGCCCCAAGCTGTTTGCTTTTAATATAGAATTGATGAACTCTAATATGGGAGTTATTTACAGAGAAATTTATTTATTTATTTATTTATTTATTTATTTATTTATTTATTTATTTATTTATTTTTTACAGAGAAATTTATTAACAGAAAAGTTTGAAAAGCATTAAGAATCATCCCTACACGGTTATAACTACCACTTCAATTTCTCTGTCCTTCCGTAAAAACAAACTGTGCAAATAAAACCCATTAGAGCTCTACTGACCTAAAATTCTTACAAATTCTAGTATCTTTTCTGTTTTGTTCTTTTTTTTCCCTTCACCTTTTGTTTAACTTTCAAAGATAACTTGAGTTTTGTATTATTTTTAACCTTGTTTTAAAAAAAATCTGTTCTGGAAATAAGTTGGTCACCTCTGGAGAAGATTTAATTTTTCAGGCTACTTGTTGGTCTGAACCATCAGTATTTGCACTGTTTTTTTGTTTTTTGTTTTTTTAAAGATTTATTTATTTATGATAGACATAGAGAGAGAGAGAGGCAGAGACACAGGAGGAGGGAGAAGCAGGCTCCATCCAGGGAGCCCAACGTGGGACTCAATCCCGGGACTCCAGGATTGGGCCCTGGGCCAAAGGCAGGCGCTAAACCCCTGAGCCACCCAGGGATCCCCTGCACTGGTTTTATTCCAGTAAAACTGCAAAACCATTAGATCCTTTGGGGATATTTAGCTCTAAGATCAAATTACATTTAGAAAAATATCACTATAAAATAAGTAAAAAGATTTGTCTCATTCAGTGGTCCATTAACTGCAAGTGATTTCTAATAAACTTCTAGGGCCGTCTCCTAGCATTTGTGATAGCACATGACCTGGGACATTTGCATTCTTCTGAAAAATGAGTGCGCTTCATCCCTCATTCATTTGTTCGGGTTTTCTCAGCTGATGAATGCGCAAGTTGCAATGGAAAGCCCGTTGTCATTAATTCTGTACTAGTCTCATCAACCTACCCCCCATATTGAAGCCTGACTCACGCTCTGGTTAGCCCAGATAACCTGACCTTCTGAATTTCTTTGGCAGTCATAGACTTGCTCCTATGAGTGAATATTGTGGATTTTTTTCCCCGAGTTTTTCGAGTGTGAATTTAAAATACACATATATGCTTAAAATGTCTAGTGTGCACATTTGACAACTTTAATATACAGTACTGATATTTTTACACAGCTTAAAAACAACCAGCTTAGTTAAAATAGATTACAGTGGCATTGTGTGCTGCTATGGAGTGGAGACACGATGGTATAGATTCCAAACCAAAGGATTTGAGAGATATTAAATCTTTTTATTTATTTATTTATTTTATTTATTTATTTATTTTATTTATTATTTTTTTTATTAAATCTTTTTATACGACACACCATGTCATATAATGGAAACTGAAGAATGATGATCAAAATATTTATACAGCTAATAATTTTCAAAAATTAAGCCATACCGTTAATTCTGCACTTAGAAGTTCAAATACACCTATTCCTTTCTGTCATCCACGTGCACTTATTTATAATATAAAAGCATAATTTATGGGACCCCTGGGTGGCTCAGTGGTTTAGCACCTGCCTTTGGCCCAGGGTATGATTCTGGAGTCCCGGGATTGAGTCCCACATCAGGCTCCCTGCAGGGAACCTGCTTCTCCTTCTGCCTGTGTCTCTGCCTCTCTCTCTCTGTCTCTTGTGAATAAATCTTTTTTTTTTTAAAAAGCATAATTTAAAGTAAGTGGTTACTATCCCTTAACCTATCAACATATCAGACAAAGTCTAGGTTTACTCTAGATTTTTGAAAACTAATTTCTCAGTTATATGGAGTAATTTAAACGTTTTTGGAAACATGATGTGCAGCAAACCCTGTTATGTACACATGACCAATATGCTTTTCGTGCCAACAGTTGCCTTGGAAATGCGGTGCGGCCTCCTCAGCGGGGTGCTGTGGACCTTGGCCTCCCTTCTTGTCCTAGCCTCTGCTTCCCATTTGATGGCACTGACAGTAAAGAAGGATATGTAAGGGAGAGCAGGAAAGGTAGGGCAGTGGGGTGCCAATTCACCGTCCTTCACCTGCTTTCACAGGTGGCACCCCTGGCTCACTTGGTCCCACGTCCCAATCCCCTTACGTTTTGGTAACACAAATGGGATTTGCATTTAGTGGATGGAGAACTCCATCTCAGCAAGGGCTGCTCAAGGCGACCGAGTCTTGCTAAGGCTCTGTCCCCACCACCAGGCAGGCAATCCATTGTCCAGTCTCAGCACCAGGATGCTGCAGGACAAAAGCGGCTCTAAATTACTTGGTTCTAGTCCACCTTTACCCTCGGAGGTCTTACAGCTTGAACTAGCTTTGGGAAGACAAACCAGGAAAGTTACCCATTTGGGATGCTGTTCACAAGGGAAACATGACTATTTTTCTCAGTAATTCCACACACATACACCTGAACTTTTGGAGCATCATCATCTTTATTTGGGAAGCGTCTGTTAACATAGAGAAAACGATGTCACTTGAACCCTCCAAGAACCCCTTTGTTGCCTAAAATCCTGTAGCCACTCATCAATCCCAACACATGCAGACTTGAAACAACTGGACTTTCTGATTTGTCCTTATTTTTCTATAATTGTAGATACTGGCATGGATTCCTTATCTAGAGGAATTTGAAAAACTCGTGTTCTTTTGAGAAATGGTTTTTTCAGGCAAATTCCTACAGTACCTATTCCTCTATTTTTGGAATGTCCCTCTCTCTCTCTCTCTCCCTCTCTCCCCCCCACCTCACCTCAATAAAGAGCCCCCCGCCAGGGGATCCCTGAGTGGCTCAGCGGTTTAGCTCCTGCCTTTGGCCCAGGGTGCGATCCTGGAGTCCTGGGATCGAGCCCCACGTCGGGCTCCCGGCAGCATGGAGCCTGCTTCTCCCTCCTCCTGTGTCTCTGCCTCTCTTTCTCTATCATGAATAAATAAATCTTAAAAAAAAAAAAAAAAAAGCCCCCTCTAATTGATTTTTTTCTAATAAACTTTAAGCTGGAAAAAGATAGTTTTGGCTTGTTCTAGATGAAATCTTGATGGGAAACAAGTTCCCTAAATTTATATCCTAAAGAATTCCTTCAAAAAGTCTGGTTTGGGGGCATCTGACTGGCTCAGTCAGAGGAGCATGTAACTCTTGATCTCAGGAGTCATGAGTCCGAGCCCTATGTTGGGGGGCAGAGATTGCTTAAAATGAATAAATAAATTAAAACTTTAAAAAAGTGATTTAAAAACGATTTACAATAAACAGTAACCTTTGTTTCCATTTGTTCATGAAAATCTCAAACCCGTTCTAAGGGGCAGCTGATGTCCAGCTGTATACTTTAAGACACGTTTTATATTGTATCTATAATATATACAATGTTTTCTTAATGTTGTGAATATTAACGTAATCAACTCACCTGAAGGAGCTATTTGTTTCTGCTAACAGAAGCTTCACAAAAAGTTGGTCCTACACCCTGACACCCTCCTCTGTGTTCCTGCCCAGACCTTGCTCTTTCTGGAAGCTTCTGGAAGCACAGGTCCATCCACCTTCTGTTTCAATTCTGCCAAAGGGTTTTAAAGGCTAAATACTGGAGTTTTCAGAATACTTCATAGTGGGTGTTCCAGAGGAAAGTAGTTAATCATCACTGAAATTTACATTCCAAATGAACACTTTCTGTGCTTAAAACTCTCAGCTAGAATATTTCATCAAAAGACCCCACCAATGAGGAAGACTGATGCCAGAGATGCCAAAATCAACCCGCTGGAAAACACTGGTTTATAACCTACTTTTTGTGAAAATGTACATTAGGTCATTTTGCTCTGAAATTTAGAATCTCGAGGAACTAAAAGACACTGACATTGTGTAAGTTTGGCAGACGACATCAGATGTGGTAAACCGACGGAGCCTCAGTGTTGTACAGTTTGCTCCTGAAAATCACATTACTTCAAAGTCCAGTAATGCCGATTTTTATTCAGAAATACTTTCATATCATACTAACTGAAAAAAAGTTTAAATATTCAAAAGGGATAAGAAATTACATGAGTCTTAGAAGCTAGTCAAACATGCGACATTTTAAGAGTGACCTTTAAAACAGTGTAATTTAGCCCTCAGAAGTAATTTACTTATAATTATTACAACCGAACACAAATATACCATATATTACTCTTTAGGTCTTTGTTTTACATTACAGTATGTTCTTATCAATGGGACACTTGAAAATGTTTAAACCTGCAGAAAAGCATTTTTAAAAAAACATACCACAGGAGAAAAAGAAGCAACATTCCTGTCCTTTACATGATGTGTGGAGATGGGAAACACGACCATAAAACTCTTATTCCATTCTTTTGGGAGCCCTCTCTCAGTATTTGCACTTGGGTCTACTGTTGCTTACACAGGACGTCTTAAAACAATTTCAGGTTTAAAATGAACATTTTGTCCCTAAGTGAGCAATGTGCCCACTTCCACTACTCACTGTCATTAGTATCTTCTGAGTTCTCAGGGGGTTGGTTTCGGGGCACCCCGGAGATACGCAGACCCTGTAGGCAGCAAGCCCTGCCTCACAGCTGAAACACACACTCAGTGGTTACCGCAGTGGGTTAAACTGCTATAGGAGCGAACGTGGGACTCAGAACCATCCCTAGGATATTGAAATGAGGGGAAGAGCCCTGGAAGCTCCGCATTTCAGAGAAGCAGCCTCAGAAGGAAAAACAAGATGGCGCCTCAGCGTTACTGGACCGTTAGTCCCTCCGTGAGGGCCTCTTAGCAAGGCCTTTCTAGCCGGCACCGAAGGCAACACCCCCCCGCCCCCAACTCAGCTGGGTTCTGCCATTGGGATGCGACAGGGCTGGGGGGGCCGGGGGAGGAACCCAGAAGCTGACACTGACCTCCGGGGTGAAGGTAGGGGCTTCGAGCACTAAAACCCCAGCATCTCTCAAAAAGCACAGCAATCTCTGGTGGCCTCACAAGTTGGGGCTGAAGTTTTGGGAAATGAGGTGAAACTATTACCAACTCTTCCCTTCTTTCAATCAGAAGAAAATAAAGCCTCTTCAAGGCTCCTTTTAACGAGACTATAAACCTGACTTAATTTAAAAAGGACAGTTTAGGTACAAGAACTCCAAGGAAAGAGTGAGTCGCAGACAGTGACGGCCCTTGAACTCCGGGGGGGGGACCTACCAGGTGGGGGCTCAGCCACCACCCCAGCCTCTCGGAGTGTGGTTAATACTGTACTTCTGTCACAGGCATCGCACGCTGGCCCTCGCGCATTTCCGCTACACTTCCTCTTGCCCTGACATCCGACATACGCTTGCTTACTCCTTATCTCTTCCAGAGCACTTCTTCTGAACAAAATTCGCTGTTACTGTTTCATCTATCAAGCAATACATACATCAAAACTCAGATTTGTCTTTAACAACAAAGTGCTTAAAACCACCTATGCAATTGGTTTTCACTTCATTTTCAACCAATAAAATCAAACTCGCTTAGGTTTACAAATAATACTGAAAAAAGGAGTGAATCTGATTATTGTCTTACATTTTCGACAATGTGCCTTCGTTCCCAACTTTCTCTTACAGTAAATGATTTATTTCAGTACCTTAATGAGTTGAACTCTTGTTTGGAAAATATAGAAGGTACAAATATAGAGTATTTCAGGATAAAAAATTTTCTTAATATAAAAATGCCTTCTGTTTCAAAATAACACTTTTAGATTCTTCTTGTAGTTTTAGGTTTGGTAGCTAAACTGTTAAGGTTTTATTTAAAAAATAACAAGAGATAGTAACGGTTTTAAATACAAACTTCTAGAGGAACCAATCACACCTGTGGACCATCCCCGCAGAAAAGTTCAGTTTCTCAACAAGAAAACCCCAAATACTTTAGTTATAAAATAAAATTCCATTAACAAAGATAGAAATCTATGCGCCTCACTGATTGCCAGAGTTGCCCGGCACAGCTTCAGTACCACAGAGAATTGTCTAGAAAACAACCTCCACAAAGTGTGCAAGTGCTGCAAGTCGGACAGATGGGAGTGGGGCTGGGCCCTCGGGACCAAGTCCTTCTCCTCAGCATCTTTCCCAGGCTCAGACGCCCGGCCTGGCCCCCTCCACACGCTGCCTTCATGGGGCCGTCCTTCAGGCCCAGGCAGCGCGCTGCCTCTCGGGTATCGGTGAGGAAGGACGAGTTAGGCAAGCACTTGTTTTCAGCTGTAAACGCTTCACAAGATTGGGTCCCCATAACAAGCTGTGGGAGTTCAGATGAGCCTGGAGCTTTTCAGGAACTGAATGAGGACTCGGTACACGAATGTGTACTGGCAGAGGGTCTGCACCATCATCATCCTCTGTTGCCTCAGCATGTCAAGCACCCTTGGGATGTCCAGCACCTGGAGGGAGAGACAGCGATGAGGGGGGTGCTGACCCCCACGGAGAGGGGAGGAGTACGGGCAGTAATCTGGTCAAGAAATGGACACTTTCTCCCTCAGCGTCTTCTAGAAGAAGCCTCCGGGGAACTTGTTTAGAAAAAACTGGTAGGCCTCTAGGTCCTTTGTGCCCCAGCCCTGGGCCCGCCCACTCCTCCGCCCTGACGAAAGGACATAGCTACCTCATTGTGTTCCAGACAGGCGATCATGACCTCTGACAAGATGACGACGCCAGTCCTTCCCACACCAGCACTGCAATGGACCAGCAACGGAGGGTTGGGGCTTCTTGGCTCACTGGTACTATTCGTATGGCGTCGAACAGACTGGATCTCTTCAAGGTATGCTGTGAAGTATCAATGAAACAGGAAAATACACAGGCATTAAGGCCCATCAAATTGACAGTTTCCAGATTACCATCACTGATGGGGAGGACTCCAGATAGAGAGCGTAGGGTGCCAATTAACCACCTCCCACCCCTCACTGACAGTGTGACTGTGGGCGAGTCACTGCCTCTGCCCCGACTTCCAACTGCCCCTCTACAAAATGAAATGGAGGAGACAGTCTCTAGGAGTCAGTTCCAGCACTCTCCTCTAAACACTTAACGCCCTTATTTTAAAGCAAGCCCGAAGCTTCTGTGAGATAACATAAAGGAAATATCTCTAAAGCCTAAGTCTTCCTCCATGTGGATGCTTTAAGCAGAGATTGTGCTGGGAACGAAGATACTTACATAAAAATCCCTTGAGGTCCTCTGGACAGCCATGCTCAGGCCAGTCTGTGTACTGGAGATGCCACACTGTCCTCTCCTGCCCCGTGAGCAGGTGCTTCATCTTCAGGCCTGTGGTGGCGTAGCAGCCAGAGTCCGTGCGGAACCGGGTTGTGATCTTAAACCTCCCATAGGTGACGGTGTTGTGACGGGAACCAAGTCGTGGCCAATACCTGAAGCTCTTCTCCCTTCCACCCTCCTGTTAAAGGCAGGCACGGTCAGGACGCAGCACTGCATCCAGCCACGGGGGCCCCATCACGCAGTGTGTCTGCAGCACAGAACTGCAACCCCACTCTGCCTTCTTCCTTCAAGGCCAGGACTCCCCGTGACCAACATTAACTGCTCCTCTCAGGCTGACCAAATCAAGGAAGAGAGATGAGTCCTTACCTCCTCTGCAGTCACCATTGCTATAATGGCCACTCCCTGTTCCCACACCATCTGCCAAAAATCCTGACAGGTATTCTGTAACGGTCCCTGCGTGGCAATATAATCCCACTCAATTCCACTGACAGAGACCTGAAATTAGAAAAGATTTTTTAAAGAAATTAATATGTGGGGCGCCCAGGTAGCTCAGTTAATTAAGCAGCCGACCCTAGATTTCAGCTCAGGTCATAATCTTAGGGTCGTATGATTGAGCCCCATGCTGGGCACGCAGCTCAGTGGGGAGTCTGCGTAGGATTCTCAACCTCTTTCTCTCTAAATAAATAAATCTTTAAAAATTAATCAATGTGTATTTATGTAGATATGCATACATGTATGCACATTCATTTATGGTGGTACTAAAAAATGAGTTATTCAGAATAAAGATTTCTCTTATTCTTTTTCCTTGTTAATACAATTCCTATTACTACCGGATTATAAATGTATGGACTCTAAATTCACATATCTACATGACCTGGGGCAATTTGCTTAACCTCTCTCTCTATTCACATGTGTAAGATAAAAATGTCCTGTACCTCATAGGGTGGTTGGCAGGACTAAATTAGTCAGTGTATAAGGTGCTTGCACATCAATAGGTTTTCCATACACAGTTGTTAGTGCTGCTGTTACGGTTCTTCTTAGAAAAACAGTATCACCATAACAGTATCCTAAATTTCAAACACAGTTTCCCTTCATGAAGTACTAAACACAGTAGGCAAAGTAGTAACAATCCAGCCAAAACCGAGGTTAAATGCCAGATTTCTGGGGCAGAAAAAAATACTCCTACTGAAAGTGGTCTCCCCTCTGAACTTCTAAGTCAAGGTCACCCTCCAGAATGACACTAAGCTTCCACCTGAGGCTGCATCCCCTTGAGGACAGTCTAAGGGAACAGAGCCATTGCTGGATCTACGGCCAGGAGATTGGGTTAAAGCCCACCGCCCCCCCCCCCCCCCCCCCCGCCCCATGTTGGTGACCACAGTGCCTGGGTTATTCTGCCCATACTTTCATTCAGGGCCACCGGCTGGAATCTCACTGAGAGGGGCTCCCTCGGTGCTACCAGCACCACAGTGAGTAACAGGGTGTGGGTGGGGGTCTGGGGCCACCCCAGGGGAGGTGTCAGCGCTTTATTCAGAGGAAAGCACAGGGAGCCCCATGCTGACAGGTAACAGATCTAGGAGCTCTGAGGCTTGGCCATCTTCCATGCTCTTCAGCTGACCTCGGTAGCTTCTGCAATACCCACACAGGACAACTTGATTCAGTTCTCACCCATCCAGTCACAAGAGGCTGGATGAGTTATTCCACAGAAATGCTTGGTTTTTAAATAAATTATACCCAAATTATTTTTTTTTTAAGATTTTATTTACTCATGAGAGACACAGAGAGAGGCAGAGACACAGGCAGAAGGAGCCCGATGCGGGACTCGATCCCAGGACCCCAGGATCATGACATGATCAACAACTGAGCCCCCGCCAGGTGCCCCTATACCCATATTAAAAAGCACATGCAGATTCCCAAAGACCATGAAGGGTACTGGCATCCACAGGCAGACTGCCAGGTCTCTGAAAGCGAGTGTGAAACTGCGCTCATCAGATACCACTTGCAAATGAAATAAGATGTGGGCAAGAAGATAGATACCTGACCATGGATACTTCCTCATTCACTCCCAACAAGGAAGCTTCTCCTTCTCAAAATAAAAGGACTGTATCTCCAAGCAGCACATGCAAAATGTACAATGATGCAGAAGAGAGAGCCCCTGGTTTCCCTCACCTACCAGGTGGGAATCATCACTTTTTCCCATTTTAATGGGTGTAACATGACCCCAGTTCAATGGCATCACACTGCCCCTCGGGAAAAAGCGGCACCGCTTCCACAAAGAACAAAAACGATATTGAAACATGATCCCAGGACAGCCAGGATGGCTCAGTGGTTTAGCGCTGCCTTCAGCTCAGGGTGTGATCCTGGAGACCCAGGATCGAGTCCCACGTCAGGCTCCCGGCATGGAGCCTGCTTCTCCCTCTGCCTGTGTCTCTGCCTCTCTCTCTGTGTCTCATGAATCAATAAATAAAATCTTTAAAAAAACAAAACAAAACAAAACATGATCACAGGAAGGCTACCTGGGTGGCTCAGTTTAGCGGCTGCCTTCGGCTCAGGTCACAATCCCAGAGTCCCGATCCAGCCTCAAGTCAGGCTCCCTGCTCAGCCAGTAGCCTGCTTCTCCCTCTACCCTCACCCCCACTCATGTTTAAATAAGTAAGTAAATAAATAAATGAATGAATAAATAAAATCTTAAAAAAAAAAAAATTAGTGATGACAAGAATGATGCAAAGAGAACAGACGACACGCGGAAAAGGTTTGGTGACCACCATTAAAAACACCCAGACAGGGCTCCTGGGAGGCTAAGTACATTAAGCCTCAGACTCTTGGTTCTGACTCAGGTCATGATCTCAGAGTTGTGAAGCTGATCCCCAAGTCGAGGCTCTGTGCTGAGCATGGAGCCTGCTCAAGATCCTCTCTCTCAAAAAAAAAAAAAAAAAAAAAATATTAAAAAAAAAGAAAAAAAAGAAAAAAAGAAAAGATCCTCTCTCTGCTCTTCTCTGCTCACACACGTTTGTGTGTGCTCTCTCTCACGTGTGCTCTATAAATATAAATATATACTTATATATATTATTAACATATTATATATTGTAATATGTTAATAATATATTAATAATTAATATATCATTATATATACAAATAATTTCAAAACAAAAACCAAAATACCCAGACATCTTTGCCACATAAGAATCAATGCAGGTATGTGATCACGAAAAACTAGCCATTCTGCCACTCTGGAGATAATCGATGGGCCAGAAAGAAATCTCTAGATTTAGAAGAACGAAGTCCTAAGGTCCTCAGGTCAGGCCAAAGAGTGCTCCCTGACTCCTGGCAGCAGTGTGGGGGGCACAGGGCTTAGCACGTGGGAGGGCGAATGCGGCTTTGGCTCTATTGGTAAAACACCTCCCACCCGGCCAGGTGTATGGATTTCCCAGCTTAATAACATAATTTGTCCCAATGGTTCCAACTAGCCTGTTTTTAGAACATAGACGTGGATACAGTTCTCATCATTCCTGTAGCTGAACTCACAACTTCACAGCCTGTTGTAGCCCTGCTCGCTCCTCTCACCTTAATATGTGACGCGTTGATGTAGCCCGTATTGTTTTCTTTAGTTGGGACCAGCTCCACTCTGGCGTCATCGTAGGGAAGGACATCTTGGAATCGATTTCTTTCTGCATTTTCAGGGAGTCGTGCTGTTGAGCACTCCCCATCAACCAGCCGTTTTTTAAGAATTTTTTCATATTCTGTGAATACCATTCCCTGTTCTAACCGCTGTTCCAGAATTTTACACTGTAAAACAGAATGTATGGGATGATCAGTATTGTCCTATATCCATGCTGCATTCTCTCTTTTTTTTTTTTTAAGGTTTTATTTATTTATTCATGAGAGACAGAGAGAGAGAGAGAGAGAGATAGGCAGAGACACAGGCAGAGGGAGAAGCAGGCTCCATGCAGGGAGCCCGACGTGGGACTCGATCCCAGGTCTCCAGGATCATGCCCTGGGCTGAAGGCAGGTGCTAAACCGCTGAGCCACCCAGGCGGTCCCGTCCACACTGCATTCTGATGGCATATCTGAAACCTTGTCTTCCCACTTTAAGTCTAGCATTATCTAGTAGTGAAAACTCTAGGTGAAACCACAGCTAAATTTTTAATAAGCTGTAACGCTAAGAGTTAAAATAACAAATGAAAGCACCTTGTTGGTGAGAAGCAGAATGCAGAGTTCTATTTAAAAGTGAAAACTGGTCTAAAATAATTGGTTGGATTAATTTTCTCTAAATCTATGGTCAATTTTGTGACTCCTAGGAGAGAGAGAAAATTCTCCTGGAGAACGGTAAGTCCTAGCGTACGTAGGAGAATCAATTCCAACCTCTATGAACAAAGGCTTCTGTTTGTTTTCTGATCTATGATATACAGAAACTGAAAAAAAGAGTTAATACTGAAATTATCTCCAGGATCCAGTTGTAAGCAAATTAATTTTTACTTAGCATTATTTCATGCCTAATTTTGATATAATATAACCTCATAGCAAATATATCTTGGTTACCAAGAAAGTCGTGAAAAATTCGGGAACTATTTACTCCTGAGATGAATTTTCAGTACAACGAAAGCAGTCAATCAGTGTTCTCTTTCCTGTGTGTACTCATGTGTACTTGTAGAATTCCTCTAAACTGAAAAGCTATCAAAAAATCAAGACTGCTGCAGAAGGCTGGAAGAAGGTAAAGAACATTCAGAAACCAACAAACAGAACCGACATTTACTCTAAAATTATCTAACATATTAGATTTGTCCCAACTTTGAGGTCCAAATTATAAAATGCCTTAACACTCATTTACGATGATTAGATTAGCAAAGTGACTAAAATCTCAAGAAGGCACTTGGCCTTTATGGATCGTTCCAGAGAAAGCATACCAGTATATCCATATGTCTCGTACATACCCTCTCGTCATTGGTGGCTCTGGCGGGCACTTCCTTTCCTTCATCTGGCAGAGGCAGTCGAGAGAGGGAGAGTCCATTTAGGGCAGCCAACTTGAGAGGACCAATTTTTTTAGCATCTACCCGGCTCTTCTTCATTCCCTATAAAAATATTTATATATGTATATATGAAATATACACGAATACAACCCCCTTGAAAGGCAATTTCAGGGTACTGAGGACTTGAAACAAAGGGAAGGAGTGTTCTCCTTCACCCACAGGCACGGGAGAGATTACGCTCCACACGCACATTTGTTTAGCAAACATTGGGAAGAAGACATTCCTTTCAAGGCCAAAGCCCTGATAAGTCTTGCAGATAGAAGATTTTGAAATACAATTCAAGTCTCTGTTGTAACGAAAGGTGCGGCTCCAGGCAGGCAGCATTCCTCCATAGAACTCCCAAATTTCAACACGTGACACGCGCACAAAAATCAGTGACAATCCACAAAAAATGGGTTTTACACGAAGTTACGTGACTGCAATAGGCTTTTGTGATATTTTAAAAATATATAACCTAGTTCTTTTAAGTCATTCTGAAAAGATGAAGTGTTTTCTGTGGTTGCTCTCTGTTCTGACGGGTGGGACCTGTGTCGGATTGGTGACACCTCTCAGAACGGGCACATTTTTAATTAGGAAAATCAAAGAGGACTGAAATCTCCATGGTGACGCCAGGAAGATGGGCTACAGGACAGGGCATCTGTCTCCTGGAGATGCGCATCTCCTAACGTGACTATAGGTAATGATCTTCCTCTCTTCGGCAGATGAGCCCAAGAAGGCGCAGTCTCCTCAGACATGCCACACCTCCTCGGGGGGCCACGGCAACTGCCACAGTGCTGTGACAGGGTGTTCTCACGTCTCACAAAGGAAATGAGCTTTACACCCCAGCTCTACCAGTCCGGGCAGGGGAGGTGGAGAGGTTGTTGCACGGGCTAAACTGTCACGATTCTGACTTGGGCAGAAAACCCCGGTTTGCTGCTGTTTAACAACTGGTGGGGGGCTCTGGGGGGGAGGGTCCTGACTGGCCCCGTTGGCCAGTTTCCCCGGTGCCAATACTCAAGCTGCCAAGGGAACATCAAGGGGCTCGCCAGATTCCTGACAATTCAAGCCAGCTCTAGCCAGCCAGGACAAGGTGGCTCCAGCTGCCCCCCCGCCTGAGAATGAGGTCAGGAGGGCCGCCCTACCATGCCGGCTGGAAGGCCAAGGTCTAAAGCCAGTGGGTGAAGAAAGGCACACACAGTCAAAAGCAGCACCGCCCTGGAGCATGGTGGACCCAAAGGGTTCAGGGCGCTGCCCCGCTGTGATTTCTGTGAGAACCACCACCCGGGACCCAGCGAGCACAGGAGCAAAATCTGTACCAGGCTGTGGGAGCACTCCCACCAGCCCACTCTTTTTCAGATAGCAATCAGGTTCCGGGGGGTGGAGACGGGTGGAGAACTCTAAAGTGTTTCTGCTTGTCTGCAACTTGGTTCACTGTTTTTAATACTAAACTCCCATAACCTTAATTCACATGTGAGTATGGAAACTAAGTCCGTCTGTAGTAACAGTGAAGGTCGTAAGAGTGAAGGTCACGGCAACCCCACGGGACTATGAGGAGGCCCAGGGGCTTAGCGAGGTGGGGGGTAGAGCTCTTCAGTACTTGGGAAGTCAGTAGGAGACAACCTCACGTACAAGCTAACTTCGACCTCACTTCGCCCACAACTCTCTGGGGTCAGCTTCCCTCACAAATAAGAAAACGTGACAAATAAGTAAAGGAGTCAGAGAGGCGGAACAGCTTGCCCAAGGTCACAGAGCCACCTCTTTATAAATGGCAACCAGTGTCAAAACAATAAAAACCTTTCTTTAGAGTCATCTATGATGGAACAATCTGCAAAGCGTTTTTCATGCCTAACCTTAGGTGGGACTTAACACAGCAGGCAGGGCAGAGGTGACAGTCCCCTGCTACAGAGGGAGAGAAGGTTCTGATGCTGCTGGGTCCAGCCCACGGGACAGAGAACTAATAAATGGGAGGGTGTAGCCTCAGACCCAAGCTCTTCCACTCTTAGGTCCTATACCTTTCCCCAGAGCCACAGCTGCCATACATGTTCTTCAAGCAAGGAGAATACGTTATGCTGAAGAAGGGAGCAAGAACATAATCCAATCACAAAATTGTACTAATACTGTGGCTCTTAAAAGTCAACGAGGGAGGAAACCTGTCTTTTTTTTAAAGATTTTTATTTATTTATTCATGAGAGATACACACACAGAGAGAGAGAGAGAGGCAGAGACATAGGTAGAGGGAGAAGCAGGCTCCATGCAGGGAGTCTGATGTGGGACTCAATCCCAGGACTCCAGGATCACACCCTCGACCGAAGCCAGGAGCTAAACCGCTAAGCCACCAGGGATCCCTGAAACCTGTCCTTTTAGAGAACCAAACTCATCAAAAGCCTCAGATTTGGGGGATCTTGCTACATCCCCTTCAAAAGGTACAGGGACCATATGTGTGAATAGTGGACTATACTCAAAACAAATGTCATTTGGGAAAAATATTTTGGTCATGCATAAAAATGATGGATGGTTAAGCGTCTGACTCTTGATTTCAGCTCAGGTCATGACCTTAGGGGGGTGAGATGGAGCCCCACATCAAGCTCCATATGTTGGGCAGAGAGCCAGCTTAAGATTCTCTCTCTCCCTCTCCCCCTGCCCCCAACTCACACACTTTCTCTAAACACACACACACACACACACACACACACACACAAAAACAAAAGATGGACAGTTCTTGATGTGACTAGGGAAACTACTATTAACTATGAAAAGGACCCTGTCCAGCTGGCTCAGGGACTGAGGTAGAATTACCTTTCAGAGACACACCCACACCCTGTCCCCACCCCGAGTAGTTGATCAGGATCCATACTTTCCACTCCACCCGACCTGAGACACACTGGTCTTTACTGTTCAGGTAGGGAAGAATATAATCCCAAGAAAAATTTAAAATAAGCTTAAAAAGTTCAAGCCCCAAATTCATCAAAAGCAAACATGGCTTTTGTTTTTTAAATCCTCAGCACTATTTTAAGGGGTCTCAGTCTACCTCTACACACTGCAAAATTTGTGAGTTTTCTTCCAGTTTATGAAGATACTATGCTTGTGATGGGTCCTCAAGCCTGAGTATGCAGACTATCAGGTGGGGGAGGAGTCCTCCCTGCCAGGGCGCTGCGGGAACTGGATCGGCTAATTAAGCGTGTTAGCTTGGTTAGAGTGCGGAGCTACCCGCACGGAGGCGCGGGCAGCAAGGAACCAGAGGCCTGAGCAACACAGCAAGATGACTTGGAGGAGCCGCACTTAAATGACAAAGGCACACATGCCTGGCCAATGCCTGTGACTCAAAACATTTGGGTGGAAAGAGAGAAAACAGCAAGGCTGAGATAAGCAATAGCTACTTCATAAAACATTATATACAATATACCTCAGTGAAGAACAGTGTAAAATATGATAGAGTAGGGTGCAGAGATAAACACGGGTTTAAAATTCCAGTTCAGTCACCCACTAGCTGTGTGACCTTGGAAAAGCTACATTAACATCTCAGAGTCTGTTTTCTCTTCCCAAGAAACAATAGGCCTGTTGTAAGCTGGACATGTCTCAGAACATGGTAAAAATGCCCCAGGAATGGCAGCTAGAGGTGATGTTATGCTTTTATATTTTGCCCCAAATAAATAGGAAGTCGTAACTCTTGGTTACTTTTACCATGAGAATCAAAGAGCTGCATTTTCTCCAAGGAATCTTTTTTCTAAAGACACTTGGGAGTTCTCAGGTGTTTGGTCCGGACAAAGTGCCACTTTCCCAGCTCCAGATCACTGTGAGGCCCTCAGAGATCATGGCCAGGTGAATTCAAGCTGCACCCACACACTCGGACACCAGCAACACCTGCGTTGGGGGGTGCTTCTCAGACATGCAGCCCCGCCCTGCTGCATCACCCCACGGGGTTTCTCACAGGTCACTAACAGAGCAGGCTTGCGTCTTATCTTCCTTTTCCTTAACATGGCAGCGCCAGGCCCTTCCCTCCTGCCCTCCACTTCCATCCCAAGCTTCACTTTCACTAATGATCTCCAGCAAAACTACTAGAATGCTAACGGATCCCCTTATTTCCATAGACGATCAGACTCAGTGTTCCAAATACGACAGAAATTGTGTGGGTGTGAGGCCTGGGGGATGAGGAGAGCTCGCAGAGTGCAGCCCGCAGGGGCACAGGCGCACACTCGGCGCGCTCGGCTCACCTGCTTCACCTGGCTCACCTGGCTCACCCGGCGCACCTGGCGCCCTCAGCGCCACTGGCTTACCCCTAGCGGCGGAAGGCCTTCCACGACGTTCTTCTTTCCGGAGAGGAGATCCGACACCGGCCGCTGCTTCAGGGAGTCCCTCCTGGCTCGGTAGCGCCCCGACGTGGTGAGGTCGGACTCGGACATGGAGGGCGTGAGCAGCCCCTCTCTGCGGGGTCGGTGGGCCTCCCTGAGCAGAGGCACGGGCTCGCGGCCTGGCAGGGCACCCTGGCCCAGGGCAGCAGGGGTGGGGCCGCCGGGGCCGCGGGAGGGGCCGGGGGGAGGCGGTGGGGGTGGCTCCGGGGAGTGGCGGCCTCGGGGCGCGCGGGCCTGTGGAAGAGGCACCGCCAGTGAGGCCACGTCCTCCTCCAGGTCCTCCTCGTCCTCGCTGCTGTGGATCAGCATGGTGGCGTCAGACAGAGACTTCTTGTGGCCGTAGGCCAGGCCTCCCCGCTCGTCCGCCTGGTCCCGCTCGGCCCTTTCGGGGAAGCCGCCGGGCTGGGAGCCTGCCGAGACGGGCCGCGGCGGCGGGTCGGCGGCCGAGGCGGACAGGGTGCGCTCCTTGAGCCGCAGGCCCTCGAGGCTGTGCGCCAGCCCTGCCACCTCGATGCTGTTCCTCTTGTGCAGGTGCGCGCGCCGGGCGGCCGTGAGCGGCTCGCTGACCTCCTGCAGGGAGTGCGCCACCGGCAGGCTGGCCTCCTGGAAGGTCTGCACCGAGTGGTGCACGCGCCTGGTGATGAGGTCGGGGTTGCTGCTGCTTATGTACAGGTGGCGGGACAGGTCCGGGGTGCTGTTGGCCGGCCGCGGGGGCGGGTAGGGCGGCGGCGGGCGGTACACCTGCGTCCGCATGATGTTGGGCGCAGGGTAGTCCTGAGCCTGCAGCTGCACGTTGGTCAGCTCGGGCACACTGACAGCACCCACCACCGGGCGTCGCTCGGCGGGGTGCGGGTAGGGAGACGGGCTGTGGAAACTGTAGTTGAGGCTGAACGGGTAGTGGGCCGACTGCGGGGAGGCGAGGTGGGCGTGCTCCCGAATCTCTGGCTGGCTGTAGACCAGCGCATCGGGCCTGCTGTAGGCATACGAGTTGCCGATGTTGAGGTTTCGCAGCGAGTGGCTCTGCCTCTCGGCGTGCACCATTCCCCTGTTGAGCTGCTTCATCACCGTCTCGTAATCCGGGGTCGGGCGGTAGGACGGGGGGACCAGCGCGCTGTGCCGGTGCGAGGGCACGTAGTCGGGCCTCATGACGTCACTCCCGGTGATGCTTGGGTTGGAGGACACTGGGGAGGGCTGCAGGTAGGGCTGCGGGTTGTTGAGGGAGTTGGTACTGTGGGCACTGTATACACTGCCGTTTCGGATCCGGCCACTGAGGTCAATCTGGGCTCGATCCAGACTTGTCAGAGAGTGACAATAGTATCCATTCTGGTTGGTCGCAAAGAGGTTGTCTAGGAAACAAACACATTTAAGAGGTATTTTTAAATGTGATTTTAAGATATATGAATCGGACCCATGACTCTGGGCAAACACTGAGATAGGCCCTGAAAGCTGATGACATTTTCAGTGTTGCTTACAAAACTCCATGCAGAAATAACCTGGCTTTGCCCAGACTCTCTGAACGACTGTGGGCGTCTCATTTCCTGGAGTCCCGGCATCCTTATCTACAGAATGGTGATGGCTCGCCTACTCTGAGGGTGGTATTTCAGGATTTGGCCCCCAGTAAAGATGAACCCAATCTGTCCAATATTAAGAGTACAAATGATTATAAAATACTTTTTCTGAAAACCAAAAACATTTGTTTTGCTACAAATCAAACAGACTTTCTGGATCTCTGGGTGGGCTGGAGGCAGAGGTAACTGTTCAACAAGACACTGGACCACTAACCACTCTCTCCCCCTGGTGGGGGATGTGGGACCTGCTGACGCTGAGCTGGTTCAAGCATCAACCATCTGTAACAAGCTCCTTAAGAGGAGTTCTAAGTTCTCTGCATAGGCTTTTCTAGAATGAAGACAAGAACAATAATGCCATAGGCTCTGCTTCTCCAGGCCCAACAATGTCACCAGTTGCTGTATACCTTACCAGGGGTCAGAAGCCAGTCACACCAGCCCTCCACCCCTTCTGGCCTCCACACTTCAATGAGATGGGGATCCACAGGCAGCAGAATCACGAGCACTGTCTAATCTACGGTGGCTGCATGAGTGCCTGGTGGGGCTGCAAGGAGGCAGGCTGCTTCTGTCCAATCTGTACCCAAAACACCATCACTACTGAGGGTGATTTCTGACACTTCAAAGAGCAGCTCAAGTCAGGTCCTTCAGAGGACAGTTGCCGTTCAAGAGCTTTCCTTCTGGGATTCAACAGCCATGTAATGGTTTAAGTGACGAGTGATGATCAAAGTGAGTATGTCACCATCCAGTGTGTGGACGTTACTCAGGGGGCACACAACGAAGAAACAGGGCTCAGACACGTCCCTGTATCCTTCCAGCTGACACTCACGCTTCTGGTCCCTGTACATCTCCCACACCTGGAATGCTCGGCAACCTTAGAGGCCCAGGAGATCCCCCTCCTCACTGCCGCCACAGCTCAGGTCCTCACTCTGGCCTGTCTGTGCAGGCATAATACCCAGGCCTCCTGGCCTCCCTGTCTGTGGGCTCCTCCCTACACCAGACTTGTCACAGACTGACAAGTGACCATCCCTCTGTGAGCCCATGTGAGTACTGATGCTGAGTACTGATGCTGAGTATTGATGAGGAAAAGAAATGACTGGAATCCAGGTGAGTACAGGGGAAAGATGTATAGAACAATCACAACTGAAGGATATGTTACACCAGGAGACTAAGTGTGACAGGTCCACAGTGGAGGAGGGAAGGCTCTCTTGCAGCTTGGGCTGGGTTGAGGGGGACAGGGAGGGGAGAATCAAGAACCACCTCACGGAGAACGCAGCATGCAAGTGGCGTGTGGAGGTGGGGGCAGGGAGGGCATGTCCAGCTTTTGGCAGCAGCCAGAGAGCACAGGATTATCCCTCTTCACCCCTGGGTGTCTGTCAGGCATGGTCACATGACTAGCAACAGTCAAGGGAAAGGGAACAGAGGGTTGTCAGTTAGTTTCCATGCTGCCTCCCTGCCACCATCCTGACCAACACTCCCGGTGGAAGAGGCTCCTCCAGCCAGAAGGCCTGAGGAAGGCACCCACAGTGCAGAGCCCTCCTGTGGGGCAGGATGGCCACGTAACCTCAGCAAGACGTCACCTTTACTGCACTGGCGTTCCCATAGCACAATCTAGCCCACCCTGATGGGATGGGAGCCTGCGGGCAGGAGGGTGCATGATGGCCTCATAAAAGGACTCAGGGAATTCTGGGTGACAGGGCAGCACGGGCAAGGCTGGGAGATCCCTTCTGGTTGGGCATCCTTAGTTTGCTGGAGTGTTGGGTAGCTGGGATGAGGAAGACAACAGTGAGAAAAAGACTGGAAAAGGAGCGTTGGGAAACACTGTGGAGGATAGGACACCAGGCAAAGGAATGGTCATCGGGGAGATGAAAAGAGCCTGGCACCCATGTGTCAGGTGCGCCGAGGAGGGCAAAGGTGGAAGATGTTCTCTCGGGTGGAGCAACTGCCTGTCAGGTGAGGCTGGACTGAACCAGGAGAAGGACAGGGAGACAGAAGAGATGCTGTATGGGGTGAAAGCAAGAGCAGGCATGATGGACTGGGTGCTGAGGGGGTGGGGGGATGAAGAGAGAGAGAGAAAGAGAGAAAGAAAAAGGAAGGAAGGGAGAAAAAGGAAAAAGAAAAAGAAAGGAATGAAAGAAAGAAAAGAAAGAAAAAAAAGCAAAGTTACATGCAGTTTGGAATCCAAGTCACCAGGAAAGTGACATCATCGCAAAGGATGAGGGGGTAAGGGATGGGCTTGTGGAGCAGAGTGACGAGCCCAAATCTAACATTTTCATTTTCAGCAAGTTGTACTGGCCAATTCCATAGGCCAGGGCCCCCGCTGAGGGCTGCAGGCAGTGGCTCCTGAAACAGTCCCCTCTGAGGCAGATGGAGCTGTGGGGCTGCGGCACAGGAGTGGGGAGAGGTGGGAAACACAGATGTGACAGTCACACCTGCTGAAATCTGAAATGGGGACATGACTGCCGTGGGGTAGGCAAATGGAGGGAAGGAGGCCACAGTGGCAGGGCTTCCCAGGAGGGAGAGCCAGGGTGCCCACAAGAGAGATCTCAAGGGGAAAGAAGGCTGGGTTTGGTGGCGAGGAGGATGTGAGGGGCGCTAGTGACCTGATAGGACAGTCCCAGTGGCAAAGCAAAGTCCAAGTCGGAAGGAAGGCGTAAAGGGCAACCACCCACACAGGCACTTCTCTCAGAAGCAGCAGGTGGGAAAGGGGAGGGAAAAGTAACTCAAACCTGAGTTGGAAGGGAGAGGTGAGGAAAAAGTATCAGGATGTTTGCAGACTAACAACGCAGAGAAGAGCCTTCACCCAGAGGTGGTGGGGCTGGGGGCACAGAGGCACACAGGGATGGCACAAGGAGCAGCAGTGAAGGGAGAGAACACCCCGAGATGCCCCCCACACCCTGAGGCCCAGCGCCCCCACCGCCCACCTCACCAAGTGGAAATTCTCATCATATAATCATATCCCACCTCTGGTCCCTTCACACACAACTTCTCCCAGTTCCTTACTCAAGAGTCCAACCAAAGCACCCCCCTTCCCAGTGCCCCTTCCTCATTCTGGGCCACGCTGTTCACTGTCCCTCAGGGGCAGCAATCCCCATTGACTGCCCGCCTCTCTCTCCATCGCTGCCCAAATCCTTCCAGAAAGTCCTTCTCAGTCTCCATAATAGGATGAGAGTCTTTCTCCATGTAATTGCTTGCTCTCTTTCCTCAAAACAATCATGGTGTCTTTGTGTTTAAGCTATTTGTGTGCTTAAAGTCCCCCACTATTAGATTCTAAGCTTCTTAAGATGTGGAACTACTTCTCTGTATCAAATCTCCTCGGCTTCGGGACCCCTGGGTGGCTCAGTGGCTGTGTTTGCCTTTGGCTCAGGGCATGATCCCAGGGTCCTGGGATCGAGTCCCACATTAGGCTCCCTGCAGGGAGCCTGCTTCTCCTTCCGCCGGTGTGTCTGCCTCTCTCTCTGTGTCTCTCATGAATAAATAAAAAATAAAATCTTTAAAAAATAATAATAAAATAAAATCAATCTCCTTGGCCTCTAGAGCCTTGTACAGAGGAGACAGTACCTGTCTGCTGAATGAAAGATCGAGGTTCAGCTTGGGAGGCACTGTCTGAAATACAGCTCCCTACACTAACCTAGTGAAAAATAAAAATAAATAAAAATGAAATGTTTAAACCTTTACAATGGGAAGCTCTCAGGCAAGAGAGCCTGGAATATGTTGGAAGCACGCAAAGGCCAGTTGAGGCGTGTCAGCAGGAAAAAGGAGCCGGCTGAAAGGGGCTCCAATGGGCTGAACTCGGGATCATGTGAGCATCAAAATTTGATATTGGAAGATTATTACCACACATCTCCATGAAATTGCATCTAATGGTTAGCTGCTTCTATGAATCCAGGATGGCTATACACATGAAAACAATTTGGCTGTAATGTCAGCCAAAAACTATCCTGGCTCCAGGATCTTCATAGATATATTCAAACTGTAGTAATTTCGTACAGCATCTCAGAAATAGTGTACTTTACCTTGGGAGGAAGTGTATGGTTCTGTATAATGTCCGTTATAATGCAGCTGGGGTGGGGGAGGCATCACATAGGGCTGGGGCTTAGGCTAAGGAATAGAAAGTAAGAAACAGTTAAAACACATTGCAGCCTCTGTAATATATGTAAAGCAAGTCTCTGTCCATTAAAAACCTTCTAAGGAAGTTAACTATATTATATAGAAAATAAACATGAAGACCCTGTAGCTCTTACCACACTCATCACTTTCAGCATCTCCCAGAACAGTGCCAGGCCTATGCACTGATACCACACAGCAGAAAACACAAGAAAACAAGCTATGTCCAGAAAGTTAAGAGTGAGAAAAGACAAAGCTTCCTGAAGTCTTATGTAAACATATGAATACAAAAACCTCTTTGCAGTGTATTTAATCTTCATCAGCAAAATCATCTAGCATTTTAAATATCTACAAACTTCTGATTGCTCTTCATTAACAGTCAAACATGTTAATAGTAGGTTGGACCTACAATTTAAATATCTAAAAAAAATCTATAATAAAATACATATTACATAAATATTATGGTCAGCCTATGGAAAAATGGCCATTTCTTTGGTTAAAAACAACCAAATACCAGCACACTTCTGTGGTCCAAACTAAAAATTCACACTATCAAAAGCCTCTTTTATTAAGGAAGATGACAGGGACACCTGGGTGGCTCAGTGGTTTAACGCCTTCCTTTGGCCCAGGACGTGACCCTGGAGACCTGGGATCGAGCCCCTCATCAAGTTCAGCATCAGGCTCCCTGCGTGGAGCCTGCTTCTCCCTCTGCCTGTGTCTCTGCCTCTCTCTGTGTCTCTCATGAATCAATCAATCAATCTTAAAAAAGAAAAAAGGAAGATGACATCACTAAAAGAAAAGATAAATCAGATTTTCCTTCTTTCTTACCAGGGACACTCTTGAAGACGACCTCCTCCTGAGTGGGTTCACTGTGACAGTCTGAGTTTGCCTGTAAAATAAGACATGTCATTGAGACATACATATACACAAAGTTTTCCTAATTCTGCCAAAATAAATTAGTAAGAAAGTAAAATGATAAATCTGCTAAAGCAAAAAGATGACAGACTAATCTAGTCATAAATTAAAGAAAGGAGTCCCAGGACACCTGGGTGGCTCAGCGGTTGAGCAGCTGCCTTTGGCTCAGGGTGTGATCCTGGAGTTCCGGGATCAAGTCCCACATCAGGCTCCCTGTGAGGAGCCTGCTTCTCCCTGTGTCTCTCATGAATAAATAAAGAAAATCTTAAAAAAAAAAAAAAAAAAAAAAAAGTGCTCACTTCAGCAGCACATACACTAAAAAAAAAAAAGAAAGGAAGGGAATCTCTCTCTCCTCACTTGGGACCTCCACCCTTTGTGGCTGTCCAGAACACACTCCAGGGTTTGAGCCTCTTCATGCAACAACATCTGCCCAGACTACCCCGAGGATGGGCAGGTGTGTCTTTTCCTGGTCCATCCATGTGGAACCTCTGGAAGAAGCATGTACGCAGAAGGGAAAAAAACGGCAAGGCTTGATCACCCACAAACTTCCCAGGGAAGCAAGACTCAGTGCAAATGTCTTTCCTGTGGGCCTCCTGCCACCTCCATTAACAGTCCTGAGGGGTGACCATCAACTGCCAGCCCAGAAGTCTGAAGCAATGAGAAAGGCCTTTACTTAAAAGCCTGTTAATCACACACTACAAACATAAGAAGTAAGTTTATAACTTTGGTAACTTAAGAGTCTTGATTTCTGGGACGCCGGGGTGGCTCAGCAGTTAAGCGTCTGCCTTCAGCTCAGGGCATAATCCCAATCCTGGGATCGATTCCCACATCAAGGCTTCCTGCATGAAGCCTGCTTCTCCCTCTGCCCATGTCTCTGTGTGTGTCTCTCATAAATAAATAAAATATTAAAAAAAAAAAAAGAATCTAGATTTCCTGTAAGGAACTAAGTTAGAAAAAGCAAAAAAGTAGATTTGGTTCAGTGGGCGCCAGTGGTAAACCCACTTACCTTTCTTCGCAAGAAACTTTTCCCCGATTGGGGTTTGTCTTTTTTTTTAAGATTTTATTTATTTATTTATTCATATGAGAGAGAGAGAGAGAGAGAGAGAGAGAAGCAGGCTCCATGCAGGAAGCCTGACATGGGACTTGATCCCAGGTCTCCAGGATCAGGCCCTGGACTAAAGGCAGTGCTAAACCACTGAGCCACCCGGGCTGCCCATTCCCTGACTGGTTTTATTTTATTTTATTTATTTTTATTTAAGATTTTATTTATTCATTCATGAGAGAGAGAGAGAGAGAGGGGCAGAGACACAGGCAGAGGGAGAAGCAGGCTCCATGCAGGGAGCCTGACGTGGGACTCGATCCCAGGTCTCCAGGATCACACCCCGGGCTGCAGGTGGCGCTAAACCGCTGTGCCACCGGGGCTGCCCCCACTGACTGGTTTTAAATGTATTTTTTAGAAAGCAATAACGGGCACCAGGATGGCTCAGTTGGTTAAGTGTCTCTTTTTGATCTCAGGGTCATGAGTTCAAGTGCCACACTGAGCTCCACACTGGGTGTGGAGCCGACTTTAAATAAATAAATAAAAGAAAGCAATGAGAATATTAAGTGCAGATTAGCATTTACCAGATAATTTGAGATTTTAAACTTCCCATAAAGTTCCAACTTTGAATAAATAATTATATCAGAAAAGAACAGAAGACAATACAGCTAATGTATAATTTTACCATGTTTAAACAGAGGCAGGATATTTTGTTCTGTGCAGTTTATTACAGATAAAATCTAAGAACCTATACACTTACATAATTTTCCCCAAACAGAACAGAAGACAATACAGCTAATGTATAATTTTACCATGTTTAAACAGAGGCAGGATATTTTGTTCTGTGCGGTTTATTACAGATAAAATCTAAGAACCTATACACTTACATAATTTTCCCCAAGTGTATCCCCCCCCCCCTTTTCCCCCTTTTCTTTTTGAGAGAAACAGTGTATACACACATACATGCGTGCAGGGGCAATGGGAGGAGGGGCAGAGGGAGAAAGAAAGAGAGAATCCCATGCCCAGTGGAGAGCCCCACTCAATCCCAGGACCCTGAAATCATGACCTGAGCCGAAATCAAGAATTAGGTGCTCGACTGAGAAAGCCACCCAGGCAACCCCCCTCCACCTAAATTTTTTTTTAAAGTAAGTTCTATGCCTACTGTGGGGCATGAACTCATGACCCCAAGATCAAGAGTCACATGCTCTACCAACTGAGCCAGCCAGCATCCCTCAAAGCACTTTTTATAAATTTTTTTTTAATTTTTATTTATTTATGATAGTCACAGAGAGAGAGAGAGGCGCAGAGACACAGGCAGAGGGAGAAGCAGGCTCCATGCACCGGGAGCCCGATGTGGGATTCGATCCCGGGTCTCCAGGATCGCGCCCTGGGCCAAAGGCAGGCGCCAAACCGCTGCGCCACCCAGGGATCCCCTCAAAGCACTTTTTAAAAAAAACCTTTCACCAGCTATTCCTGGCTCATGAGCTTATATAACACATCAATACTAATTACAAAAATATTTTGTGACATTTGGTTATAGTGTTCTAAAGACAACTTACTAGCAAATCCATAATCACAAAGTGAACACTCAACCCATTTAATCAGCAAACTTACCATAACATCAAGCATCACGTCTCCTAAATTAACATGATCCTTAGCGTTCTAACAACTAATACCTATATTCAAGCCCTGAAAATTAGCTTATTTTTTGAGAAGACTGGAGATAAAATAAAACTAATGCTTATCCTTTCTGATTAAAAAAAAAAAATCACCAAATATTGGGCTTGAATGAAGGTTGATATGGACTCAGTAACAGTGTTAGAATAAGGAAACATAAGAGCAATCTGAAAAATGGTCCCCTGCAAAATAAAAACTCAGTATGTGATAAAGGTGATATTCCAGCTCACCAGAGAGAAGATAGGTTATTGGACCATTTATAAAAAGTTCAAGTCTCAGACAATATCACATAAGAAAGCACACTAGAAGATGGATTTAAAAATTAAAAATTTAAATATGAAATCATAAGTGAACTTACAGAAAATATAACCAAATACTTCTATTATATATCATAGGCTGAAGATATATCTAAACACAAAAGCAATGAAAGAAATTACAAAGAAAAAAAAACTGAGTGCTTAAGAACTTAACATCAGGTGACAATTTATTTTACTAGTTGACTTTTTTTAATTAAATGGCTTCTGTAATCATTTCCTTTCATCATCATCAAAATGTAGAGGTTGTTGCTAAAGAATAAATGTCTCCTTTCCAAAGAACATTCCATCTGCCAGAATTCATGTTATTCAACAATAACAAAATGGATGTTAATTCTATTAGGTTGCAAAAATACATCTATCAGGGACACCTGGGTGTCTTAATGGTTGAGTGCTTGCCTTTGGCTCAAGTCATGATCCCAGGGTCCTGTGATCGAGCCCCACCTAGGGCTCCCTGGTCAGTAGGGAGCTTGCTTCTCCCTCTCCCCTTGCCCTCCCCCCTGCTCATGCTCTAGCTCTATTTCTCTACCTCTCTCTTTCTCAAATAAATAAATAGAATCTTAAAAAAACAACAACAAAAAACCTGTATCAATTGGTAAAGCACTATGGGTCCTAATCGAGGCCTCCTTAGTGGTCCGAGGTGTGACAGTACACTTGGGCACTGTGTTTTGTTTTGTCAAACACTCCTTAACTGTACTTTAAAATATTCCTAAAATCAGTGTCCAGAATTTGGAGGCATTATTTTGTAGCCTTGAGGTTCACTTTGCCTCTGCTTACTCTCCGTTGTCAGGGCTAGGTTTAGGCAAAACTGGGTCCTTTGAAGTTTATATTTAGTCCAAATGGACTGAACGTTTAAATTACCATAAATTCAAAGGGCACCTGGGTGGCTCAGTTATTTGGGCAGCCAACTCTTGATTTCTTCTCAGGTCATGACCTCAGGGTCGTGAAATCGAGCCCCTCGATGGGCTCCACATTGAGTGTAGAGCCTGCTTAAGATTCTCTCTCCCTCTCCCTCTCACCCAGCTGTGCACCTGTGTGTGCTCTCTAAAAATAAAACATGATAAAGTACTATAAATTCAAAATTCAGAAAAGAGAAGAGCTGCTGACAGAACACTCCACCAACATGTCCAGGCTTGTGTCGCCTGGGGCAAAAATAAAACTTAAATGTGTTAAACACAGAATCCAAAGACGCAGAGCTTAGAAGCAGAGGCAGTAACTCCCACACACGGTATCTATTTTGGCACCTCTTGCCGGCAGCACCCAGGGTGGAGGCGACGCTGCCCACCGCAGAGGCTGCTTCTGGCGAAACACAAACAAACTAACACATCCTTCTCCTGCCAGACTGCTTGACGGGGCAGCCTTGCCATCAGCTCTAATATCCCACCTCCTCTTTCTTCCTGCTACTGTTCTTGTAACTGCAGCTTCCTGTGAGATCAGCTATCCTAATCTTAGCGAATGAGACCAAATGGTGTTTTCCAGACTTTCTGGGCAGTTGCTATGTTGATGGGTGTTGCTAAAAATGAGACTGCCAAAGAACTCTTAGAAAAAAAAAAAAATCACTGGAATGTGTGCACTGGAGAAGACAAAATAAGTAAAGGCTGCTGGCCCCAGTAAAATAAATATTACTGAAATGGTGCTAAGGACTGAACATGATTATCTCACAGAATCTGGACCCCAACAACATAAGGAATGCCAGTTAGTATCCTGATTTGACAGATGAGGAAACTGATACTTAGGTTAAGGAAACTACTCTTGGTCACATGACAAGTAGCAGAACAAGCACCAGAACCAGGTACATCCATCAGATTACTGAACGCAGGCTCCTAAAAAACAATTATTTGTCTGACCCTCTCCCCAGACCCAAATGATTTGTTAAGATCCATGGAAGCAAGAGGACATAATGGTATCATCACTAGTGCCTGGCAAACAAGGAAGCCCTCAAATGTTCATTGAGCAAATGAGTGGCACGGTGAGTGAGGATGGAAGTAGATGCTAATTACTGAGCATTTACAGTTAAGCTATTTCTAAGAATTGTCTCAATTTTGCCTTGTGAGCTTCTTTTCTCATAGATTTATCTGCTTCCAGGCCTCCTCCAGTCTCTCGTTTTTAAAAAAGATTTATTTATTTATATTAGAAGAAGAGTGCTGAGGGCGAGGGGCAGAGGGAAACAAGCAGACTTTCTGCTGAGCGGGGATCCTACTCACCCTGCTGAAGCAAGACTTGATGTCAAGACCCCCAAGATATGACCTGAGCTGAAATCAAGAGCTGGATGCTCAACCAAATGAACCACCCCGGTGCCCCTCCTCCAGTCTCTTTAAACCCCACAGTGGGCCTACAAGAAGGGGCAGCCCCACCCCCTTCTAGTCAGTATTCTGGTCAGAGTCTCCAGGACAAAAGTGGGCAACCTCGATACCTCGATCACATGGCTCTGAATGCTGGGGAGAAGCATCCTCCTCAAGATTCTGTTTCTCTCCCAGTCTTTTACTCATATAGAGAAGGTGATTACAGCAGGACCAATTCTGGGGTTTGAAAGAAGTTATTTGACCAAACAGGTTGACATTATCTCCTATAATTTCTCAGCCAACCCTAAAGGAATATCAACATTCTTCTCACGTTTTTAAGTCTTGGGTGACATAAAAAGATGATTCCGGGGGCACGTGGGTGGCTCAACTGATTAAGTGGCTGCCTTCAGCTAAGGTCATAGTCCCAGGGTCCTGGAGTCCAGCCCCACCTAGGGCTCCCTGCTCAGTGGGGAGCCTGCTTTTCCCTCTCCTCACTGCTCCTGCTCTTGCTATTTCTGTCTCACTCTCTCAAATAAATAAATAAAATCTTTCTAGGGGTGCCCGGATGGCTCAGTGGTTGGGCGTCTGCCTTAGGCTCAGGTTGTGATCCCAGGGTCCTGGGATAGAGTCCCACATCACTGCTCCCTTTGCCTATGTCTTTGTCTCTCTCTCAGTGTATCTCATGAATGAATGAACGAATGAATATCTTTCTTTAAAAATTTGAAATAAAATACAGTCAGTGGAGGGGAGGGGGTGCTTGGATGGCTCAGTCGGTTAAGCATCTACCTTCGGCTCAGGTCATGACCTCAGAGCCCTGGGACTGAGCCCTGCATTGGGCTCCCTGCTCAACAGGGAGTCTGCTTGCTCCTCTCCCTCTGCCCCTCACCCCAGCTTGTGCTCTCTCTCTCTCTCCCCGCTCTTTCTCAAATAAAATCTATACATCTGTAAATGAATAAATGAATGAATATATTAGAATCATCTGGGTCAAGTTTGGAGGAGTCACACATTTAATTTAATTATACATAGGGACTGAGGAATGGGGAAGGGGACACTCAAGGAGCAAAGTCCCCTTGCTATACAAGTAGAGTCATTTCCCTGAGCCACCAGGCGCCCCAGGCTGAGCCAGCCGTCCAGAATCCACTATCCAATTTCAGGCCTGCTACAGTTTCATCAGTGCCCATCACAGTGCAAAGCTGACACATCTGGACCATGAGAACAAAGCTACCAATACTCCAGGATCATTATATTAAATGTGACTCAACAGTTTAGGGTGAGAGCCCTAAAAGAAATGACCATAAAATTTATTTGTTTTTTTAAAAGATTTTATTAATTTATTCATGAAAGACACATGGGGGGGGGGGGCAGAAACACAGGCAGAGGGAGAAGCAGGCTCCATGCAGGGAGCCTGACACAGGACTCGATCCCAGGTCTCCAGGATCAGGCCCTGCCTGGGCTGAAGGCGGCACTAAACCACTGAGCTACCCGGGCTGCCCTGACCATAAAATTTAAAGCTATTTTTAGTTTTATCACCCATCAAAACACTGTAAGTTAAGAAACCTGAGAACACGAGCTGACAGTGAAATAGTTTCCCACAGAATGCAGCAGGTGTCCTCCACCATAAATAATTACATAGGAATAGTTCATGGGTATGAACTTCCTTAATCTACTGGATGTACAGAGATTAAAAACAAAATGTGGAAAACAGCCCCTTAAACATAACTATTTCATTTTTGAAACTCTCATTTTTTTAAAGATTTTATTTATTTGAGAGACAGAGAGAGGGGGTTTGAATGGGGGCAGGGGCAGAGGCAGAAGTGGACTCCCTGCAGAGCACGGAGCCTGATGTGGGGCTCAACCCCAGGACACTGGGATCATGATCTGAGGTGAAAGCAGATGCTTAACCAACTGTGCCACTCAGCACCCCTTGTATTTTCTTTCTTTTCTTTTTTTTAAAGATTTTATTTATTTATTCATGAGAGACAGAGAGAGAGAGAGAGAGGCAGAGACACAGGCAGAGGGAGAAGCAGGCTCCATGCAGGAAGCCCGATGTGGGACTCAATTCCAGGTCTCCAGGATCACGCCCTAGGCCAAAGGCAGGTGCTAAACCGCTGAGCCACCCGGGAATCTCCACCCCTGTATTTGCTTTATGTAGATGTGCAACTGAAGATCATAATAATGTAATTTTATTCCTATTTAGCAAGAAACAGCAATATTACAAAGCTTAGATTTCTACAACTGAATTGATTTCTTTTCCATCTCTATTTTATTATTTTTTAAAATATTTTATTTATTTATTCATAGAGACACAGAGAGAGAGAGAGAGAGAGAGGCAGAGACACAGGCAGAGGGAGAAGCAGGCTCCATGCAGGGAGCCCGACGTGGGACTCGATCATGGGTCTCCAGGATCACACCCCGGGCTGCAGGCGGCGCTAAACCGCTGTGCCACCAGAGCTGCCCTCCATCTCAACTTTAAAACCATTAGCAAGTGGTGATTTGCCAAAAAACTTCTTTAAAAAAAAGGCATTAACCACTAACCAATATGGATGCCTACTGGAAAGAGAGGACATCTTGCAGTTTATTCGAAATGGTTGCTTTGATTCTCCAAAATTTTCCAAAGGGGAATAACTGAGGTCATAAGAGTTTGACACTATAAATACCCATAAACTTACGGAAAGGCTGTGCTCCTACAGAGTGCGTATCTACTGCTTGAATCTCAGAACACAGCTTCTGAATAAAAATGTCACAGGGGGCTGGGTAACCAGGCCAGCCCAGAAGAGCCCCAGATGTGACTGCCCTGGACGCGTAGCACCACTGCATCTGACCACCAAGAGAAGCATGTTCTCTCTCTCTCTCTCTCTCTCTCACACACACACACACACACACACACACACACTCTCAAGAGCTTGCAGCACATATTGGCTTCCCATACCCCCAAAGAAAGCAGGGCTCCTCCTCCTGGTCAGTTAGAGCTTTCCCAAATCCCATCACCAGACCAGCACGGGGACTCAGAATAAAGCTCAGTTGGGGGGGCAGCCCAGGTGGCTCAGCGGGTTTAGCGCCGCCTCCAGCCCAGGGCGTGATCCCGGAGACCCGGGATCGAGTCCCACATCAGGCTCCCTGCATGGAGCCTGTTTCTCCCTCTGCCTGTGTCTCTGCCTCTCTCTCTCTCTCTCTCTCTGTGTCTCTATAAATAAATAAATAAAATGTTTAAAAAAAAAAAAAGCTCAGTTGGGGGATTTTTCAGAGGGGAGAAGGGGACAGGGTAGACATCTATGGGCTGGTTGGGAAAGTTGGCTAGTTCTCCTTCATGGTCATCCCTGGTCATTTCCTTTTCTTTCATGAGTCCCAAAGACTGGCCTGCCCTTTGTACAGTTACTCCTAACCAGGTTTTCTTCACACCTTGGGTACCTATAAAACAAAAAGCACTTCCGTAGTCTTTCTTCTTGGCTGTAAGGGACAAATGTCCTTTTAAGACTTTTTTCCCCCAGGGGATCCCTGGGTGGCGCAGCGGTTTGGCGCCTGCCTTTAGCCCAGGGTGCGATCCTGGAGACCCGGGATCGAGTCCCACATCGGGCTCCCGGTGCATGGAGCCTGCTTCTCCCTCTGCCTGTGTCTCTCTGCCTCTCTCTCTTTCTGTAACTATCATAAATAAATAAAAAATTAAAAAAAAAAAAAAGACTTTTTTCCCCCAATTTATAATCAGCAGTAAAAGGAAATCAACAAGGAGCAAACGGGCTTTTCTCCCCTCTGACACTCATCACTCAGGCTTCTGTTATTCACTAAGCCTCAGGTATAGGGTGCCCTGCCAGACACTGGGGCGCCAGTGGACAGGACAGAAAAGCCAGCTCCACGTAGGACAGCAGGCCTGCAACACATAAGCAGCACTGGCCACGATGCTGCAGGTCTCTATGTTTCCACACCGTCACCTACAAAAGGGCAGTAGTAACTACCAAACCGGGCTATTGTAAAGATTAAAGGAGGTAAAAGCTCTCCACATAATGTTTGATGCAGAGAAAGCATCTACTGAACCAGAATCATTGTTATGAAAGTGGTAGGAAACAACTAGTAGTTTGGGAATGGTACCAAAGACTAAGCACACTAAATGCGTGGTGGCCTCCAGGCCAGCTGCACTTAAACTGGATCTAGAAAAACAACTAAAAGTCTGCCAGAGAAGGGGAGAAAGAGCATTCCAGCAAGTCCTGGGGCTGCAAGAGGCATCAGCATTGGAAGGACTATGGGCTCTGAGGCCGGGATCAAGAGTTAGCTGGCAGATGAGCCCAGAGGAGGATCAGAGGGATCTTGCACTTAACGCTGCAGCAAATGGAGGGCAGGAAAAGGGACAGGCTCAGTTGTGGTTCTGAGCTAGAACTCTGAGTCAAGGGCTACGTCTTTTGCTCATCCAGCCAGAAAACTGGCTAGAACCAGGTGACTTTCTGGCTGGACCCAGGTGACAAGGGCCAGGGGAGCCAGATGGGAGACAGCTCCAATGGGCCAGTGGAGAAAGCAGCTTAGCGGAAGGTTGTGGGGATGGAGCAAAACCTTTCCAGTCTATGTCAATGCCACTCCAGGGGAAGCCTAGTTTGGCAGTTCTGGTCAGGTACCCTTCTCCTAAGGGCTCCTACAGTAGCTCGGACAGCCCCCATCAGACCTCTTTTTTTTTTTTTTTTAATTTTTATTTATTTATGATAGTCACACAGGGAGTGAGAGAGAGAGGCAGAGACACAGGCAGAGGGAGAAGCAGGCTCCATGCACCGGGAGCCCTACGTGGGATTCGATCCCAGGTCTCCAGGATCGCGCCCTGGGCCAAAGGCAGGCGCCAAACCGCTGCGCCACCCAGGGATCCCCCATCAGACCTCTTAATGTGCGTTTCTGTAGATTCCTTCAACAATTCACCAAGACCTACTGTGGGCCAGCCCCTTGCTCAGCGCTGGAAACAGGGGATCGAACAGTGTCTGCTCTCTGGTGGCGTTGCCTGCTTACAAGAGGTTCAATAAACAAGTTCGGGTGGGGCCAAGTACTATGAAAAATAAAATAGGGAAAGGGAGTACAGAGGGACAGGCAGTGGGCAGGGACTGAGTCCCCAGGGCAGTTAGGGTGCCTCTGATCAGACAATGGATGCGGTGGGAGAATGACGCATGGGGAAGAAAAGCATTTTAGGCCCCGAAGGGGCATGCACAGCATCCTGAGGGCTGAACGTGTTCACAGACTGGAAAGAGTTCTAGCAAGGGTGGGACAGGGTGAGCAGAAAGAGTGTAGAAAGGAAACAGGGGGAGAACCAGGCAGGGACCAGATCACGGATGGTCTCGTACTTTTAAGCATGATGGAATGCCAGTGCAGGGTTTAAGAAGGGTGATAGAATCTGACCCAGATTAAACTAAGACGAGTCTGGCTGACTTATGGAAAATCAGCTCTAGGCAGAGCAGGCAGGGACACAGGGAGAGCATCAGAAGGCTCCTGCAATCCCACAGGTGAGAGACACTGGCAGCCTGGCATGAAGCTATTAGCAGAAGTGGTACAAGCGGTCAGATCTCAGAAGCATTTTGAAGGCAGAGCTTGCTGATGAATTGGATGTGGGATGACAGAAACAGGAATCAAGAAGGAATTAAGTAGGTTTGAGGCCTGGGCAACTGGGTGAATATGGAGTGCTGCCATTTACCAAAAGGAAAAAGTAGACAAGAAGCAGATCCGGGGGCAGGAAGAAGAGGGCATCAAGTTTGGGTTTAGACATATCAAATCTAAAATGCCTCTTAGGCCCCCAAGTGGAGATGTCAATAGACAGTTCGCTATGCTCAGGGAGGAGACTGAGTTAGAAATAAAATCAGATGCACTTTGGGCATACAGATGGTAACTGTAAGCCTGACACAAGGTGAATCCCCTAGAACATGAGGAAGGCGGGGAAGAGGTCTCAGGACTAAACCAGCAAAGATGACTGAGAAGAAACAGCCTAGAATAAGTTAAAGCAGTAGAGGGTGAGATCCTGGCAGCCGATGAGGAGCAGGGTGAGGAAAGAAGGGGTGGCCAGAGCTTAAGTGCTGCTGAGTAGTCCAGTGAAAGGGCGTCTGAAAGGACCACAGGGTGAAGGTTGCCGTCACTGTGACAAGCAAAGTCTGTGTGGCAGCGAAGAAAAGCAGGGTGGAAGGAAGGAGAGAAAGCAAACATAGAGGACTCCTATGAAAAAATCTGCCATATAGGAAAGCAGAGATACGGAGTCATGGCTGGATGGCGTGCAGGATGAAAGACAAGTTTTCTAAGACACGCAATTTTATTACAGCATGTCCGTACACTGATAGGAATGAATCAGCAGAAAGGGAGAAACTCATGGGGACCAAGACAAATGTACATTAGGAAGAAAAGGTATGAATTCTTCCAATGGCTTGACAAGCTGAATAATCATTTAAAAAATTTTTTTTAAAAGATTTTATTTACTTATTCATGAGAGACACACAGAGAGAGGCAGAGACACAGGCTCCCTGTGGGGAGCCCAATATAGGACTCAATCCCAGAACCCCAGGATCATGACCTGAGCTGAAGGCAAATGCCTAACCAACTGAGCCACCCAGGTGCCACTCGAGATAAAAATTTCTAACTTCATTATTTTCTACCATTTCCACAAACAGGCTATACTCACAGGCTGCACTGATTCAATCTGTAGAATTTGTGTCGTGCAACACAGAGTCTCCACACGTATTTTGCAGTTTCCATGTCTTCCTAGCAAATGAAATATTGCATAAAGTAAATGAAAACACATTTGCGACTCAATACAGTTTGTCTGATGACAAGACATAATTGGGGAATACATTATGTCAAAGTCACTTTTTTTTTCAAAGTCACTTTTAACACACTGATTCTTTCATTTTCTAATACTGTGCGCCTATCATATGAATGCTATAATTAGGATTTAAATTATGAAGACGAAAAACAAAAACACTATTCTGAGGGTGTGACTCTTACACTAAAGTGTTTCAAAATGACGTAACTTTAAAATTATGAAAATGCCAACTTTTATTTTGACAATTATACTCAAAAAAGAACATTTTAAACAAAACATTTGAGTCAGTGACTTAATACTGCCTTTGTCAATGGAGCAAAAGTGAGTAACTGAAGTAGTTATTTCTATAGAGCTCTTTGCTTAGCAATGGAAATTAAGATTTTAGTGCTTACTTCCTCCCCTACTCAGTTCCTTTAAAGTTCATCATACCAGACACTATTTACCCAAGGACTTGGGTAAAACACTATTTACTGAGCAACTATTTATTAAACACTAAAACACTATTTACGGAACAACTATTTTTGCCAAGGGCTACTAGGCAAAATGTTATAAAATTTTATGTTTTTTATAGAAGTATTAAATATTTCAATTTTAATGCTATCTCCTTCCCCCAACACGCCCACAGAAATGCTAACTTGGTAACTTTTAGGAAAAACGTTCCATGCAGATTCCTAATGTTTACTCACAGTTTGAAACTGGATGGTCTCCTCTTTATTGGCCAGCTCTAATGCAAAGAAGGACTTGTTGTGGGACATGTTAGCAATATCATGCCACCTAAAGAACAAAAAAGAGAAAAAAACAATGTGAGTGCCACTAGGAGACAGAACATATGATTTTTCCTTCTAGAGTTTGAGGTATAAAGTTAATATTTGTTCATCGTTGTAGAAAGAACAGAGTTGTTTTAATCAGCTGGCATGCACCTTCTCGTTTAAGTGACAATAGCTGGTTGCAAGAAGTAAATGCAGAGATGAAGTGAAGGCAAAGAGTACTTAAGTACTCTATTTATCCTCATTTGCCAGATTAGTAGGCTCAAAGATCCCTATCTTAGTTGGTTACCAATACCTCCTTTATTCATTCAACAAATATATCTAAGGGTACCCAATATAGCAATGCCAGAGATTGTGTTAAGTCCCCGAGGATACTAAGATCAGTAAGGGACAGTGCTTCGCTCAAGAAGGACACAGTTGGAGGGTGGAGGTGAGAGAGAGAAGAGAGAGGCCAGCAAGTACCATTAAGTTTTGCAGATATACAAGGCAAAAGTGAGGCATGAAGGTGTAGGACGAATGCTCTGAAAAGCTTCAGGGTGAAGACGAAGTTCAAATGCTAGGAACACAAAGAGTGAACTATTCTGGATGGTTTCACCAGGATTCAAACTCCTATCTTATGTTTTCTAACTGTATTTGACCACGTTTAGATTTTATATATTAATATTTTCTTTTATTACACAACTATATAATTTTATGAAAGGAAAAAATGGGTCTGAAAGAAAAATGTTAAAATGGGTCTGAAAGAAAGATGTTACCCCTACTTCATCCTTCTCCATATTAGATTTTTTTATTTTAAATTTATTTAAATAAATAAAATTAATTTGTAATGATTCCATGTTTGTTGATTTTTTTTTAAAGATTTTATTTTTAAGTAATCTCGATACCCAACATGGGACTCCAACTTACAACCCGAGATTGACAGTCACATGTCTAGCAACTGAACCAGCCAGGTGCCACTCAATGTTTAATTGTTAAACCTAAAGGTTATTAGTATCATTATTGAAGAAGGCAATTTTAAAAATTCCTGTCCAGTGGAATGAAAGAAGCTGGCTGGACCTACAGTTTTCATGTGGCCCTTTGGCACCATTAGAGTCCTGCCCTTCTGGTGCAGTTCGGATCCTCTTCTGCCCCCTATTCCCCAACTCACATGTTGGGAAGACCTAAATGAGCAGCTTAGGGCCAAGAGAGCAACTGCCCGACCCAGGGCAATATGGTCTAGGAGTAGGTTTCCGCATCCCAAGCCAGGTACATTCTCCATGGTCATAATCGCCAAGGAAAATTCAGAGCCCCAAAGGCAGTAGTAAAACAAAAGAAATGAAAGAAGAAACGTCAGTTTACAGAAAAAATTCTTGAAAGGAAAAACCACTTCTCAAGAAGAAATAGGCTAGTTTTTAGAAGGCATGAATATTGGGGAATTAAGTTCCTTTTAATAAAAGAAACCATTTAACACAGTGGTTAAGAGCCCACTCTTCAAGTGGAGAATCAGAGTTCTTGGTTATGCCAGTTAGTAACTGCATGATCTTAAGCAAATCACTTTATTATTCTAAGTCTCAATTATCCTACATGGAATGATGGTAGTACCTCTGCTGAGAGTTGTAAAGATCACACAAGAAAATACAGAGAGCACGTAGCATAGTACCTGGCTCATGACAAGCACTCAGTAAATGGTAAACACAAAGGAACCAAGAACCAAAATTGGTATAATGTTTTATTGCTCTACAAAAACAATAAAAACTTTTAATTTTTCATCAAGAATAGAATCAAAGTAAATAGACTCTCAGTAAAATTGGAAATATTTCTATGAAATGACACTTTCGATTTTCTAGGGTATGGATTTTTTTTTTTTAAGATTTTATTTATTTATTCATGAGAGACATGCAGAGAGAGAGCAGAGACACAGGCAGAGGGAGAAGCGGGCTCCATGCAGGGAGCCCGACACGGGACTCAGATACTGGGTCTCCAGGATCATGCCCTGCGCTGAAGCCGGCGCTAAACCACTGAGCCACCCAGGCTGCCCGGGTATGGATTTTAAGGAATGAAAAGGCAGGGATTGAACAACATGGTTCAATTTGCGGTCTTTAAGATACAAATTGGAACACAGAAATTTAAACCACCTGAAATTTGATTCTTTGGGGTCAGCCACTATTAGCATATTGCTATAGATCCTCCTTTTTGTCTTTTTCACTATAAATGTTCTAAGATTTCCACAAATGACTAATATCCCATTTTTATAATCAGAAAAAAGAGAACATTATACAAATAACTGAACTTTGCTTAACAAGCAAGCAAGCAAGCAAGCAAGATTAATTTGCTTAGACGTTGGTATTTTAGGAATTTTGGTACATAAGAAGTCAGAGAAAGGCCCAGATTTTCCATAAACAGTCCTAGAAGCTAGAGTTGAAATTAAAAACTCACATCAAAACAAAGAACAGCCTCCAAATGGCAGGAAAAGGGTCACACACCTTCCAGCATTTCATAAGCAGGCCATGATGACAAGCAGTATTGTTTTCCACATACTTGGTTTGAAAGAAAGTGGCTTATGAAAGAATCACTGGAGTCAGGGGTTATTTGATTCTAGGAAAGATATCTTTCCATTTCCTAGTGAGACCTTGGGAGAGAGTTATGGGCAATATTACCAGTACAGGTTCTAGAAATTAGCACCAAGAGGAGCCACAGAAAGTGCACAGGAGGACGTAAGAGAAGTACCTAAATATCACAGGAGGCCTTCCATTCTTGTGTTTCACAAAGATCCCTTCAAGACATGCTCCAATGGATATGTCACTGCCTTGGCTATCCTGGAAGGAGAAAGCACAGAAAGAAGCACTCAGGCAGCATGTGCACGAGAGGCATGACCACCACACCCAGCTCCCTAGGCTCCTTTCCCAGAGAGAAGATGCTCAGAAGACCTACACTGGAGGGCAAAGTCTGAAAAGTATAAAAGGATCGCCTTGTCAATAGGTAGGAAAATAAGAAGAATCGGGCTCCTTAAGGAACTCGATTTAAGAGCATTTCAAAGAACAAACTGCCAAACAAGAATGTGTTTTACTGTGAAATTGTGACCACGGGACCTCAGCTTTCAAGTTTCCAGACTTTCTGTGTATCTCCCACCTCTGCACGGCAGGGTGTCCCTGGGCCTCCCCGCTGTCCTCTCAGAGCTCCTGAGATTAATCTGGAGACCCCCTGGCCTTCGTGCCAGGCTCACCTTGGCGGGGTAGCTCTCTTCTCCATAGCCATCCATCCTCTCTACCTCCTGCATGTACAGCATTTCGGCATCGGGAGCGGTGAGCCTTCTGCAACCCAAAAGATGTGAGATTGATTGCAAAACCAAAAATGGAAAAAATAAAAAAAGGCTATTCTTAAAAGCTACATACCAATTTGGCATGAGGTATTTACAAACATCTGAAGTGTTTAAGCAGCTGAAATTCATTTTACCAATCTATCAACATCAACCGAAAGCCAACTATGCACACAGCATTGAGCTGAAAGCTTACAGTTAGTTATAAAGATCCTCTCCCTGTGCTTCAGGCAGGCGAGGGGCACATGGGGAATAAAACACCCTAAAAAACCTTCACTGAAAGCTGGAACTCTTTCTAAACCATTCAGTAAATGCTTATTATCTGAAATATCAGGCAATACTAAGCATTGTGTGCTAAATGCAAATGATTAGTGCAGGAAATAAGGGTTAGAAGACTGTAAATTACAAGGATAGGTAGGAAGGCCAAGCGGGTAAAGAAGGTCCTCAACTGCATGGAGACTCACCTCCCCAGCCTCATCCTCTGCTGCTCCCCCACACCCAGAAGGCACCTCACACTGCAACCAAGTCATGATATTCCCTCATGCCTCTGGGCCTCTGCACATGCTCATTCCCTCTTCCTGGCACACCTGTCACTCCCTGTGCACCGATCAATCCTTAACATCCTTGAAGAGTCGGCCTATGTATCACTCCTTTGTCAGCTCCTGTGACTGCCCTGAGTCTAAGTCCGATGCCCCTGCTCTGTGAAGACCCACCACATTCTACGCACACCTCTCCCACTGCACTCATGTCACATTGTTAGATTAGAATTACTATCCCGATGGACTGTCCTGCCTATCCCTTACACTCCAAAGCAGGGAATGTATTCTTTGATGGCAGGTAATTGTTCTATTTATCTTTCTGCCATAGGATCTGGCCTCACACAGAATAATAGTATTAAACTATCTTTTGTTTTTTTCAAATATAAAACTATCTTTTTGAAAGATGCACAAATATTCATTTGTGCATGAAAGTAACAAAAAATAGGTGATGTGTGCCTGAGGGATGAATTATGCTGGTGAAAAATGAAGGGTTCATTTGGGACGCAAAAAGTGAAGCAGGAAAGGCAGGATGTGACCAACTTGTGGGAAGTCTTTAATCCCAGGGCTAATGAACTTAGGCTGGTAGAAGGCCAGAGAAGACTCATGAACGCTTCAGAAGAGGAAAGGAGATAAAAAGAAAAGTGATATTTTAGGAAGATTAATCTTTAGTGAGCAACTATATGGATTTGAGTAGGGAGAGACTGAAGGCCAAAGGTTTTTAATGGGGGGATAAACAATAGGATATAATCAGAGAGACTTGGGTTCAAATTCCATCTCTACCACATGTAATTATGGGCAAGTTATTTAGTCTTTTTTGAGCTTGGTTTTTCCAATGTGGAAGAGAATATCATTTACCTAAAAGAATGATTGTAAGAACATAATGATGTTTAAAGTACTTGGAACTGTGTGGGATTTGGTTTAGAGTAAGACCCAGCATTCTCTGGGGGAGGATTTTTCTTACAGACAACACATACAGATGCACTACCAAAGAAAGTCATTATGTACCCAGCGTCAGGGCAATAAGCACCACAGCTCTTGGTGCATTTCCCCAAAAGACAGAGATACAGCTTCCAAGGTATACAAGGGGAGAAAACCCCAGACATGCTGCACCATAAAAGGAAACAAGTCTCCCTAATCTTGCATCAACCCACACAAGACTAGGTCACCACCAAAGCCTTTAACATACGAGTGAAGAAGTGGCCCCCTTCGCTGACTGGCTACTTTCACTTTCCTCAGCTTCCTCATCGATTAGCATGGACACTAGGGGAGTCACTATGGGTAAGTGCTCAGAGAAGCTGGCGACCCAGAATCACAGTACCAGCGACTGAAGCGGTAAAGCGCCAAGTGTAACTGTGTCAATATATATTTCACAGTCAAACCAGCTTTGGTTCCCTATTATTTCCATTTCTTCTTTGTTAAGTGTTACCTGTATTTCTGATGCAGTAAGGCCACTTTTTGGGTTGCTTCTTCCAATACTTTTTCATCTTGTAACCACCCCTGAAAGAAAACACACAGCAGTAAGTAGGTAAACAAGCCAAGGAAATTTCCTAGGAAGAATCACTGCTACCGACTATTAGTGGCTCTTGTCAGTATTGGGCAATGAATTCAGACTAGTATCAGTATGGGGGTGATGTGTTTTTAAGTCTGTGATCATGATGTTGCTAAGGAATGAAGTGGCTTCTGCTCAGAAGACAAAACATCTTTCCTGCCTTCTCAGTTCATCCTGGAGGGAGTTTCAGTTGAGTTCTTTCAGGCTGGTATAACACCCACCAGCCAGTTGTGAGCCCAGCACAACATCCTGGCATTCCCTGGCTGGCTGTATAGACACTCAGAAGAGCATCTTACATACCACTTCCCTTTGTTGTTCCAATGCAGTTCTCCTGTCAATTAAACCAGTAGTGACTTTAAAAAGTAGACAGCAGTGTCTTCTCGCCACTACTTTTACACTGCTGCTGAGAAGCCAAACCCCTTCCCACATAACTGTGAGGTTTTGAGCCTTCGGCTAAAAGCCAAACCTCTGTGTGGTTCCTCAGAAGCTGGAAGTGAATCCCTCTCTTAGACTCACACCCAAACACAAAACAAATCTCTCTGGCTGTAGCCCAGTGACTGCATACCCTTTGGTTTCTTTTCTTTTTTTTTAAGATTTTATTTATTTATTCATGACAGACACAGAGGGAGAGAGAGACAGATACAAGGGAGAGGGAGAAGCAGGCTCCATGCAGGGAGCCTGATGGGGGACTCGATCCCGGGTCTCCAGGATCACACCCCGGGCTGAAGGCGGCGCTAAACCGAGGCCACTGGGCCTGCCCCACCCTTTGGTTTCTGTGGGTTTACAAAGACCAGTGAGACTACAACAAGGGAAGCATTTACACTTGAGTTGTTTATAAGAGGCAACTGACTTTTTTTTAACACTATTCCAGCCTCGTAAGTCTACCACATGGACTTCATTTCAGGGATTATGAAGGATATGGAAATAAACTATTTATAAAAAGCCCAATGTCAAAAGAAGTTCTTACCACAGGAAACAAGGCAAATTTCTGAAGAAAGTCTTGGGACTCATACTGATCAAAGTCACCAAAATCAGCTGTACAAATGACAAATATTCATGTGAATTATATTTAATTTTCACAGGAAAACATGCACAATTAAATTCAATATGCAATATAGAGATGGTATGCTTAAGATTTATAAGTTAAACATGCCTTAGAGCTATGAAGTGTATATTTTAAAAAGTTTTTAAAAGAATATTAGATACGTTCATGTGTCTTGACTTGGAAAAATACCTACTAATAAAGAGAAAAAATAAGTTACAAACTATGTGTACTATGATCTCATTTCTATAATTAACAAAGAAAGACAAACTACTCTGTAATCATATGTGCTTACTTATGTACAGGAAGATGTCAGGAAGAAACCAAACTGTTCATAGCAGTGATCACCTCTAGGGAATGGAATCAGATCAACCTGAAGATGTTATACCAAGATGTACTTGTTTAGAAATTTTTCATTGTTTAAAAAAAAAGATAGTTCAGGAAAGCCAAAGATGACATTTAGGAAGATTCAAAGAACCTTGAAAAGGTACTTTGAAATGTGGTTCCATGTATATGGAGCATGTTTGTCTAGAAATTATGTATGTCTCCATGCCTACTAATATCTGAAGGAACTTTATTAATGATTCTTCTGATTAAGTCTCAGTTTCCAAGGTTAAACGTCAGTTATCATTTGAAATAATGCCCGATCAGAAGTCTTCCCAACACATATACATACCTATAAATATACACTGATTAGATGTGAAAAATAACAGAACCAAAGAATTCAAATATATTCGTGAAATGCAAAACTTAATTTACTATGATTGACACTGCTCTATAATTCAGGACAACTGCATAAGAAACCAAATAAATGATGTATGCTTAAAATATAAGTGAAACAATGACACCTGGGTGGCGTGGTCAGCTCTTGATTTTGGCTCAGATCATGATCTCAGGGTCCTGGGATAAAGCCCCACACTGCTCCATGCTAAGCAGAGAGTTTGCTTGAGGATTCTCTCCCCATCTCTCAGCCCCTCCCACCCCCTCCTAATAAATAAATAAATAAATAAATAAATAAATAAATAAATAAATAAAGTTTAAAGGAAAAAAATGTGTAAGTGAACATAACTTCATCGACCTCATTGTTTGGCTGATCTTTCTTCCTACAATATTAGCTACCTACAGATCAAGTCCTTGAACTAGAGAAATACACAGCATTATCAAATGCTTTGTGTACATGTGTGACTGTGTATGGGTTTTCTGTAGTTTTAGCCTGTGTGCTTTGTTGACATATGCTAACATGCTTAATCTTCCAGAAGTTTCTTATGTCATGGAAATAATCCAAAATCATTTTTTCCTACAAGAAAACTAATTTCACTAACATAAACACTACTAAAGGAAGTCAGTAACTTTAAGAACCCCTTGCTGTTTTTGTTCTAATACACACATTCTTTTTAAAAAATTTATCCATTTGAGAGAGAGAGCAAGGTAAGGAGAGAGCACAAACAGCAGGGAGGGGCTGAGGGAAAGGGAGAAGCAGACTTCCTGCTGAGCAAGGACCCAGATAGGAGCTCAATCTCCCAGGACTCCAGGATCATGACCTGAGCTGAAGGCAGACACTTAACCAACTGAGGCCCCCCAGGACCCCCAACACACATTTTTTTTTAAAAGATCTTTATTTTTTTAAGTAATGTCCACACCCAACATGGGGCTCGAACGTAAAGATGAAGTGTTGAAGTTCCACTGACTGAGCCAGCCAGGCACCCTTGCTGTAATACACATGTTAATCTGATATATGTATTACATTATCAATTGTCATTATTTACCTTGAACAGCTAAGCCTGCTAGCTGAATTGCTTGTTCTAATGTACAAGGAATGTTCCCTTCCAAGATATCTTTCTTCAGCTGCAGATAATACTGATACCTATAAAAAATGTCAATTTTAAAAAGTCAATATTAATATTACCTCCAATGGAGATGCAATGCATTTTACAGTACTTTGGTAGAGGAGCATAAACTAGTCAAAGACAACCTTAACCCCAGATGGTTTCAAAAAATGACAACGTCCTTGACCATATTTATGCTTACACACACACACACACACACACACACACACACACACACCAACGTAATCAATTTGTTGAACCCCTTATCCTTAACTGTAGTTATTTCAAAGCTACAATCACCTAGAAGACAACCCGTCACCTTTTAATGCCCTATAAGACAGTTTCTTAGTTTTGTTCTGTTTAGCTAGAGAAATACAGAATCCATGGCCAATCTCTACTTTAAAAACTCTAACTAGTAACCTGGTAATATAAGACTCTGGTAGAAGTTACTTACTCTGATGGAAGTTCCCTAGTCCTAGAAAGTAAAGCCAAGTGAAAATGCTTCCTGATATTTCAGACCAGGCTTATATTAGCAATTTTTTAATGAAATCTCCAAAAGGGTAGCTGCTATGATGCTTTCTTAATATTCTTTTAATATGGGTTTACTTCTGTTTACACTTTCAACATCCAAAGCATCAGTTACCAGCATAAGCTTTAGTCAAGCAGATCTAGTTAAATTCCAGCTCCCCAACGTAGCATTTTTTAAATGAACTTGGGCAAATCATAATCTGTGGCTTTAGATGATCACTAGTAAAAGAAGGTACAATCACCCCTTCAAAAGGTAAAACATGTGCTCGCTTCGGCAGCACATATACTAAAATTGGAACGATACAGAGAAGATTAGCATGGCCCCTGCGCAAGGATGACACACAAATTCGTGAAGCGTTCCATATTTTTAAGATTCAGATGATTTAAAAGTTTGTTTCTCATACTGTGCATCAAAATAAAAATTTGAACAATTAAAAACAAAAACAAAAACAAAAAAAACAAAAGGTAAAACATATTAAGCCAGTCAGCACTGTTTCATCTGTATCCCTACTCCATTTTGACAAGGCTCTATAGTGAAGATCTATGCTGCCTTCCTTTCATTTATTCATTTAACTGGTAATGACTGGGGCCTACTAAGCACCAATCATTGTTCAGATGCTGGGGATACAACATTGAATGAGGATCCACCAACTCTCTGCAAAACAGTTTATAGAGCCATCTTGAATCCAGGGATCTCTTCCAGGTTTGGCCTTTGTAAAGAACAACTTATTCAGTTGGTATTTGAATTCCCCTCAGAGCCCACCCCTTTAATCATTTTATATGTTTCCTAACATCATCCTCTTTTATTTTAGCTCACTATGAGGCTTTCATTCTTTCTTACCAAAAAACCTGACCAAAACTCCATCCATTCAGATAAGAATTTAGTTCCAACTTAACCCCTTCCACCTGCTAGTAGCAGAACTGATAGATTTCCCTCAATTGACAAATAGAATGCTGGTAGCTCTGGGATCTTGTCAAAGAAGAAAACCTCACACCTTCTACTGGGCAGCTCCTTTCAGAAGCCTATTTAAAGAAGATTGTATTTAGAGAAGTCTATCTCTTGAACATGCCATCCACACACTCTACTCTAAATACTCTAGGTTCTTTCCTTAAGCCAAATCACTGGGAAAGCAATATACTTGGACCAAATTAACTTAGTCTTCCACAAAAATGTGTTTTTTTGCCTCATGTTACAATTTTCTATTCTAAGAGTTGTTTCCTCCACAGTCACTCTAAATTGTTCCTTGCTGGCTCAATGTCTTTTACATAACATCCCACCTGAAAATTTCCTTTTACATGATACACCAAGAAAATCTGTCATGTTTGCAAGCTGACATGCTTTTTATCAGATAATCGATGATGGGACTCAGAATATCCCTTCTTTTGCCTCAACTGCCATGAAGCTCAGAGCTAAAATCCAGGCACATGTACACTGCTTCCCCTCTTGTTACCCTCTTAACCACCTGCTCCACAGTATACAGCAGCCACCCCATAAAGATGAGGTGCTGCAGCTGAGATTAAGCAATATGCTCAAATCCACAAAGGCAGGCTGAGCCGGAATTTGAATCCAGGTCAGGATGACCTCACAGTGCATGTTTTTAACTGTCAAAATCTCCAGTTAAGAGGACTTTTCTAGTATTTTGTCCTATTTCTTTAGTTTTTTAAAATCCTAGAGTCCATATGAATATAAATGGTTGAGATCAAGGACTCAGGAGTCAGCCTGCTTGAGTTGAAATCCCAGTTCCACATCATACTGGCAGTATGACCCTAGGCAAGATATTTATCCTTTCTGTATCTTGGTATTCTCAACTACAAATGGAAAATAATACCTACTTTGTAGGATTTGTTATGAGGATTAAGGAATGATTGAGTATAAAGTGCTTGGAACTGTGCCTGACAAATACTAAAAGAGGGAAATGGTTGCTTTTATTATTATCTTTCATTATATTGTCCCTAATACTTTAATGGAAGCAAGCAGGATGTGAGTATATGTGTATGTATACATATGCATATATATGTACATACGTTTACATACATGTATGTGTGTATATATGTATATGTGTATGTATATATTTAAGTATCTACTTAAAAGGAAAAGATCAAGAAATTTTACTTAAAGGGTATTACCACTTTCTGTTAACACTTTTTGCTAAAACTATAACATGCTGATGAGACTAAGGATGGTTTACAAATATGTTTTTTCAGTGTTTGTTACAAAAAGAATAATTTTTAAAAATGCAGTAATAAAATGGAACATGTAAATTTTCATTCCTTACAAACAGTTCTGAATTCAAGAAACTGCACATCTTAATTCTAAATAACCATTCCAGGGCAGCCCGGGTGGCTCAGCGGTTTAGCACCGCCTTCAGCCCAGGGTGTGATCCTGGAGACCTGGGATCGAGTCCCACGTCAGGCTCCCTGCATGGAGCCTGCTTCTCCCTCTGCCTGTGTCTCTCATGAATAAATAAATAAAATCTTAAAAAAAAAAAAAACTAGATTTTTAAAATCTAAATCTTATACCAATTTATCAATTTTCTAATATAAAATATTTTTACAAAGAAATATTACATTAAATAATTATAATAAATTAGGTTGCCTCATTTGGCCCAACAGAAATTTCAAATAATATATAAAGAGGTATACTCTTTTTCCTTCATTTATTTTTCTTAGGCTAGTATCAGAAGGCCACTGTGGAAGGATTGGCATTTTTATTTTTTAAGTTTTATTACGGAACTTTTGAAACATATAGAGAACAAGTCCAGGAAACCCACATATCCATATCATGAAGCCTCAGTCATCAACTTGATCCATCCCATTTCCTTGACTCTCTCCCCTTTCCCACCCAACTGCTTTAGATCAAATCCCAGATATCGTATCACAGCACCTACAAATACTTTAGTGTATATCCCTATAAGGTCAGCTTAACACACACACAATTTTTAACACACCCAACAAAATGAGCAATAATTCCCTAATGTTACCCAATACCTGGTCCATGTACAATTTTTGTGATTGCCTCAACAATGTATTTTTTTGAAAATCTTTATTTATTTTTAAAGAGCTTACTCATTTATTTGAAAGAGAGAGAAAGAGAAAGAAAGCACGAGGGTGGGGAGGAGCAAAAGGAGAGGGAGAGGGAGAAGCAGACTTCTGACTCAGCAAGGATCCTAACACGGGGCTCAATCCCAGGACTCTGGGATCATGACACCTGAGCCAAAGGCAGACACATAACTAAGTAAGCCACCCAGGCACCCCTAAAGATTTTATTTTTAAATAATCTCTACACTCAACGTGGGGCTTAAACTCACAACCCCAAGATCAAGAGTCACATGCTCTACCGACTGAGCCAGTCAGGCATCCTTCAAAAATGTATCTTTACAGTTTTTTGGGTTTTCTTTTAATCAGGATCTAGGGGCACCTGGATGGCTCAGTCTCTTAAGCATCTGTCTCTGGTTCAGGTCATGATCTGAGGGTCCTGAGATTGAGCCCCACATCAGGGTTCCTGCTCAGTGGGGAGTCTACTTCTCCATCTCCCTACCACTCCCTCTGCTTGTGCTCTCTCCCTTTCTCTCTGTCAAATAAAATCTTATAAAAATAAATAAATAAATATCAGGATCTAAAGAATGTCCACAGATCACATTTGACTGACATTCATGTCTCAATTTTAAAAAGAAAAATTTATTTAAATGTTGTAAAATAAATAAATACATACATACATACATAAAATGTTATGATGAGCCACATAGAATTTCCTATATTCTGGATTTGTCTGATTGCACTCTAGTACGGTCACTTAACATGTCCATCTACTCTTCAATTTTTCCTGTGAACGGTTAGGTTTAGAGTAGTGTTGTCCAACAGAACTTTCTGCAGTGATAAAAAGGATGCCTATCTATGCTGTCGAATACAGTAGCCATCAGCCTCGTGTGGCTACTGATTACTTAAAATGTGACTAGTGTGACTGAGAAACTAAGAAAGGCCTCTTAAAGGAAGGTGACGGAGAGTAAAATCAGTTTTACCCTTTTGCTGCCTGGAATACGAATGTGATAGTCAGAACTTCTCCAGAATTTTTTGACGAGATTCCCTAGTGAATGGAAAGAACATGCTGAAGAGGGTAGAACAGTGAGAAAGAGTATGGGTCCCTGAAGACTTTGTGGGACAGTATAAGCTCTGCATAGCTGACCTCTGGACTTCCCTTAAGAAATGAAAGATAGGGATCCCTGGGTGGCGCAGCGGTTTGGCGCCTGCCTTTGGCCCAGGGCGCGATCCTGGAGACCCGGGATCGAATCCCATGTCGGGCTCCCGGTGCATGGAGCCTGCTTCTCCCTCTGCCTGTGTCTCTGCCTCTCTCTCTCTCTCTCTCTCTCTCTGTGTGTGACTATCATAAATAAATTAAAAAAAAAAAAAAAAAAAGAAATGAAAGATATTCAGGGTTCTGTGTTACATGTAGCCAAACTTAATCCCTACTGGTACAACTGCTCTGTCGGGTTCTCTTTTTTTTTTTTAAAGATTTATTTATTTATTATTTATGATAGACAGACAGAGAGAGAGAGAGAGAGAAAGAGAGAGAGGCAGAGACACAGGAGGAGGGAGAAGCAGGCTCCATGCCAGGGGCCTGACGCGGGACTCAATCCCGGGACTCCAGGATCACGCCCTGGGCCAAAGGCAGGCGCCAAACTGCTGAGCCATTCAGGGATCCCCCTCTGTCGGGTTCTCTTTATCTAATCAACGTGCAACCCTACTGACTGCATCTACCAGGCCCCTTCTCCCTCAGTCCTTCCTATGGCTAATGCCTTTGTTCAGGTCCACGTTCTAGACTAATGTCTACATTATGGCCTATCCATCCCGAACTGGTCTCTTAACCAGATAGTCTTGCCACCCCTAAGCTGCCTTCCATGATGGCTGAAGTTGGTAAAATACAAATGTCATCTATCCATTCCTTTAAAATTCGAAAATGTCTTTCCCCAAGAAGTCATTATACCATGATTTTATGACTAGGACATTCCTATTTTTCAAATCTCCTCTCCTTTCTGTAGGGAATACCTGAAATTTTCTGAAAACATCAGTGACATTCAATCCCTCTCCTGCACAAGCTATTCCCTCTAACTAGAAAATTCTTTCTAGGGGCTTCCTGGGTGGCTCAGCAGTTTAGCACCTGCCTTCGACCCAGGGTGTGATCCTGGAATCTTGGGATTAAGTCCCACATCAGGCTCCCTGCGTGGAGCCTGCTTCTCCCTGTCTCTCTCTCATGAATATATAAAATCTTAAAAGAAAAAAAAGAAGAAAAGAAAAAAAGAAAAGAAAAGAAAAGAAAAGAAAATTCTTTCTAAAATCTAAGTGAAAATTCAACTTTTTTACCTTCCCTGTTCTAGTTCCCCCACGCCCCACCCCTAGGAATCTAGTGTGTTAACTTAAGCATTTATCATCATAATATACTGTAATTGTTTATTTACATAGCCTTTCAGTTCCCCCAGATTCTGAGTAACTCCTCTAGGGTAGGATTAAAGCCTATTCACTTGTAGATTCATCTCCCACAGTAACCAATATAGTTCTTATGTGGTAGCATTATACCTTCAGTGAATGTTTAAATAAGTGAGTTAGTCATGTTGCTATTCTTCCTTCTGGGTTCTACTTGTCAGTTTTAAGATCAGTTTTATCGTAGATCAGTTTTACAGTCGGTGCCTATTTACCCTACTACCTGATTCTCGCATCTTTGGTTTTCTATCTTCTTCCAAGAGTTAACTGGCAAACTCAGTACTCAAAAAGAACATTACACAAACACAGGGCACTACCAGGTTCTTACTATCTCCAGGGCACTGTGTAAGATACTGTGCAAAAGGTAAAGCTAAAGAAAACATAGGTTTAAAATCCAAGAAAAAGATAAGATATGTACACAAAATAACTATCATGAAAGGTTGTAACACCTTCCATCTTAACACAAGTACAAGCAAACTGTAGGCTGGTCTGGGTAAGGCAAAGCTCATTCCAGCCCAGGGATCACACACACTGTGTGGAGGAGGTGCCTTCTGAACTTACATTCAGAAGATGAATAGGATTCCAGGACCTAAGAAAGCTCTAGGACCCAAAGATGAAAAGGCCTGCGGCACATTCAGGGCGCTGGAAGTAGTCCAGCTTGGCTGAAAAGTAATGTTAAATAGGATTCAAAAGATAAGGTAGTGGTGGATTTGGGAGAACTTGAAAGGCAGACTCACCCACGGATTCAGATTTTATTCCTTACTTTATTCCTTGTTTTTCATTTTGTCTTCAAGGGGAAAAAAGTACCCTCATTTAGTTCCTCTACCCTGCTACTTAATAAGATCTTCCCTTTCCTCTAAGTGCACTTACTGGCCCCCTCTTCTATCCTAAACGCACTCACCTTCCCAACTATCTACAGGACATAGATCCCTAAGAACCCTTCTGCACGGTTCACCGATATAGGAATACAGACCCTGCGCCTTTTTAAAATCTCCTCTCTCCTTTTGGTGTTACAAAGGTCAGAAACAAACCAACAAAAATTGTGAAGAAGACATAACTACAAGAGGAGTTCACAGTCAGGAGAAAAACATCATCTTCACCTGTCATCACTCTTTCGTGCCTAGTGAAACCGTAACTCAGGCAACATGCAGGAAAATACTATGATGAGCCACGAGCCAGAACCTCCAGGTGATAATGTGGCTAAATTTGTGTGCAGGAGCCTCCTGACTTTAACCTCCAAGTTGCTTTCTTAGCCTTGTAAGATTATTTCCTAAACAACAAAGGGCATGTGATTTCTTACCTGGTAATCTCCTGTTGCAGTTGGGACACTGAAGGCACATAAAACACCACTCCAAAATAGACAGTAGGTTCCGAGGCATATTTATCCAGCTGCTTCTTGAGAGGTTTCTCCAAATCCACCCACCGGCGCTGATTTTGCTTGTTGTGGTACCAGAGACTGAAATAAGTGATCTAGAAAGAAGGAAAGTCACTGAAAGAGGCAGAAATGTATAAGGGGGTGTCTGGCCTTCTAATTGCTCTGACCCACGACCTGGGACCACGTGACAGCAGCCTCTTACTGCTTCTCTTCTCAAAAAGCAATAACAAAACCTGAAGGAAAGAACAGAGGCAAGACCTCTCTCTATATACATAGATCTAGGTACTCACATGCAGGAAAAAGAGGCAACAAAGCAACTACTCTTGCAGACTGTTTCTTGAATGCTGCACAGAAAAATGCATTCACAGCCTCAACATCAGAATGTATCAGGTGTTGTTATACCACTTTACAGAGTTTTTAACAACAAAAAAAAAACCATCTACTGAACAAATGTTTAGTTTTAAAATTATCAAAATACTAAATTTATAATTGATATTTTTAAAAGTATAATTGGGGTTATACTTAAAATACTAATTAGATGGTGTTAATACAACTTTTCACTACTCTTGAATTCGGCTTCTATAAATAATTTCATGTAAATATTGTAAATTCCAGAAATACAGGTGCAACTGCAACTCTTCTTTGCCCCCAAAAGTTTATTAGATACAACTTTTTTTTTTAAGATTTATTTATTTCTATTTATTCATGATAGACATGGGGGGGGAGGCAGAGACACAGGAGGAGGGAGAAGCAGGCTCCATGCCAGGAGCCCGAGCCAGGAGCCCGACGAGGGACTCCAGGATCACGCCCTGGGCCAAAGGCAGGCGCTAAACCGCTGAGCCACCCAGGGATCCCCTAGATACAACTTTAATTGCAATCATAATACTATGGAGCATGGACATAAATTTTCACATACATACACATATACAAAAACCCACATATTAAGCAATAAGATAACTTAAGTTTATTTCTAGAAGGTTTAAAAAACTGCCCAGATATTAGCATTTAGATCTCACTTGCTGTGTAATGAAACCGTTCAGGTAAATCGATACTAGCTCTGGGCTTGGTCACCCTGAAAGGTTATTAATGCACTTAAGCACTGAAATGACAGTCTTGGGCCATTGCTAATATTTACCTCAAAATCAGTTTACAGATCAAGGCAACTGGAAAAATTCCTTGCTTTGTTCTAGACTCTAGAGTAACACTGCCGAAAAGAAATTTCTACGATGATGGAAATATTCTATCTCTGATATAGCAGCCATGGCTGCATGTGGCTATCAGGCACCTAGAATGTGGTTTAGTGTAGCCAAGGAACTAAATTTTTAATGTTATTTAATTTTAATTGACTTAAATTAAATAGCTGCAAGCATCTAGTGGCACTGTAATGGAAAATACAGCTTTAGCACAATAATAAAACGAGAAATAGTAATATCCAAGCTATTTCTTTAACTCGTAATCTTTATTCAAATAAAACATCAATTTTAATTTACAAGGAAAAAGAGTAATTATACAAACATGCCCTTGATATTCATTTTACCTTACAATTTTTTTACAAGGGAATAAATTCAACAAAAGTGAAGAATGTGTCCATTTCCCCTTTATAACCAAACAGAATGGTGCAGGAATTCAGTAAAATCTGTTGAAAGAATGAATATTCTCTTGCTTCTTCTTAGTGACGACCCAAGCCATCACATATGAACGAAATATTTGAACGTTTACTATATACCAATGCAGTACTCATTTCCCAGGACTCCAGGATCACGACCTGAGCCAAAGGCAGATGCTCAACTGAGCCACCCAGGTGCCCCTCAAGTTCTATTCTCTGAAGTAGGTTAAGCTAGCCAAAACCAAGTTTATACATGGCTAAATGCCTCCAAAGAAATATTATATTTCTAAAATTGCTACTAGAAATATTTGCATACACATGGGTAACTAAAATCTCCTAACATCATAATGCTTAAATTCAATGCTTCCATAGAATTTCTACACATACATAATGAAATTACAACATCAGCGCAGCCCGGGTGGCTCAGCGGTTTAGCACCGCCTTCAGCCCAGGGCATGATTCTGGAGACCAGGAATCAAGTCCCACATTGGGCTCCCTGCACGGAGCCTGCTTCTCTTTCTGCCTATGTCTCTGCCTCTCTCTCTCTCTCTCTGTGTCTCATGAATAAATAAAAATCTTAAAAAAAAAAAAAAAAAAAAGAAATAACATCTGCATGAAATTTGATGCTATAATATAGTTTGTTTCTAAAATGGATAGGGAGAGTTTGAGCAAAAATGTGATTAAATTCTCATCAGGCATAGAATTTTCTGTGCAAGTCCATTTTGGGGGCTTTGTCTCAGATAACAATCTTGAGCATCTGGATAATTAACTTTCCAAAATAACTTAAAATTCATCGAAAAAACAGTGTGTGTGTGTGGGGGTGGGGGATCAAAGAGGACAAGAGAATACTCTCTACCTCATCTATAGTCCAGCATTATTCTGATATCCCAAACAGACAAAAGACACCATCAGAAAACTATAGACTAATATCATATCTTTTATAGATATAGATGCAATAGTTGCAGACTGAATCCAACAGCATATCAAAAGGGTCATACACCATGAGCAGGTGGGATTTATACCAGAAATGCAAGAGAGGTTCAATATACAAAAGAATCAATGTAGGGCAGCCCCGGTGGCGCAGCGGTTTGGCGCCGCCTGCAGCCTGGGGCGTGATCCTGGAGACCCTGGATCGAGTCCCAAGTCCCGCATCAGGCTCTCTGCATGGAGCCTGCTTCTCCCTCTGCCTGTGTCTCTGCCTCTCATTCTCTCTCTGTGTCTCTATAAATAAATAAACAAAATCTTAAAAAAAAAAAAAATCAATGTAACATATTGTTAATATGAAGAAAATACATAATCCTCTGAACTAACAGAAAAAACATTTGATAAAATTTAACACCCTTTTATGGGACGCCTGGGTGGCTTGGTGGTTGAGCGCTTGCCTTCAGCTCAGGGCATGATCCCGGAGTACCGGGATCGAGTTCTGCATCGGGCTCCCTGCGTGAAGCCTGCTTCTCCCTCTGCCTGTGTCTCTGCCTCTCTCTGTGTGTCTCTCATGAATAAATAAAATCTTAAAAAAAAAAAAAAATTAACACCTTCTTTTGGTAAAAATACTCAGAAATCTAGTAATACAAAAGAACTTCATAACATCAGTGTGGAGGTTCCTCAAAGAGTTATAAATAGACCTGCCCTACGACCCAGCAATTGCACTGTTGGGGATTTACCCCAAAGATACAGATGCGATGAAACGCCGGGACACCTGCACCCCGATGTTTATAGCAGCAATGTCCACAATAGCCAAACTGTGGAAGGAGCCTCGGTGTCCATCTAAAGATGAATGGATAAAGAAGATGTGGTTTATGTATACAATGGAATATTACTCAGCTATTAGAAATGACAAATACCCACCATTTGCTTCAACGTGGATGGAACTGGAGGGTATTATGCTGAGTGAAGTAAGTCAATCGGAGAAGGACAAACATTATATGTTCTCGTTCATTTGGGGAATATAAATAATAGTGAAAGGGAATATAAGGGAAGGGAGAAGAAATGTGTGGGAAATATCAGAAAGGGAGACAGAACATAAAGACTCCTAACTCTGGGAAACGAACTAGGGGTGGTGGAAGGGGAGGAGGGCAGGGGGTGGGGGTGAATGGGTGACGGGCACTGAGGGGGGCACTTGATGGGATGAGCACTGGGTGTTATTCTGTATGTTGGCAAATGGAACACCAATAAAAAATAAATTTATTAAAAAGAAGAAAAAAAGAACTTCACAACATCAAAAGCATTTATAAAGAACCCACAGCGAACATCCTCAATAGTGAAAGACTGAAAGTTTTCCCCCTAAGATCAGGAACAAGACAAGTATGCCCATGTTCACCACTGTATTCAATACTGTACTGGAAATTCTAGCCAGAGCAATTAAGTAGGAAAATGAAATAAAGGCATCTGAATTGGAAAGGAAGAAGTAAAACTATCTCCATGCACATGAAACATGATCCTATACATTTTTTTAAACTCCCCGAAAGACCCTCACAAAAAAAAAAAAAAAAAAAAAAGACTAGCACTAATAAACTCAGCAAAGTTGTAGGGTTCAAGCTCAGCATGCACATATCAATACAGATTCTGCACACCAGGAATTGGAAATTTAAAAAGGAATTCAAAAAACAATTTCATATAAAATAGCATCCAAAAGAATTCAAAATCTAGAAATAAATTTAACCAGTGAGGTGAAAAAACTTGTATACTGAACATTACAAAACATGACTGAAAGAAAATTAGTATTTTTCTAAGTAGGCTCCATGTCCAACTTGGAGCTTCAACTTGTGACCCTAAGATCAAAAGTCACATGCTCTATTGACTAAGCCAGCCAAGTGCCTCTTCACTGTTGAAAAAAATTAAATGAGGGACGCCTCTGTGGTTCAGTGGTTGAGTGTCTGGCTTTGGCTCAGGGCATGATCCCGGAGTACCAGGATCAAGTCCAACATCAGGCTTCCTCCATGGAACCTGCTTCTCCCTCTGCCTATGTCTCTGCCTCTCTATGTCTTTCATGAATGAATAAAAAAAAATAAATGAAAAGACCTCCTGTGCTTATAAATTAGAACGCTTAATATTGTAAGATGGCAAAACTATCTAAAGTGATCTACAGATTCAAATGCTATCCCTATTCTTTTTTCAGAGAAAGATAATTCTTGAGTTTATATGGAATTACAAGGGGTCTTTTTTTTTTTTTTTTAAGATACTATTTATTCAAGAGAGACACACAGAAAGAGGCAAAGAAATAGGCAGAGAGAGAAGCAGGCTCCATGCAGAAGCTTGATGTGGAACTCGATCCCATGACTTTGGGATCACACCCTGAGTCAAAGGCAGACATTCAACTGCTGAGCCACCCAGGTACCCAGGATGTGGAGAAAGGGGAACCCTCTTCCACTGCTGGTGGGAATGTGAACTGGTACAGCCACTCTGGAAAACTGTGTGGAGGTTCCTCAAAGAGTTAAAGATAGAACTGCCCTATGACCCAGCAATTGCATTGCTGGGGATTTACCCCAAAGATACAGATGCAGTGAAACAGCAGGACACCTGCACCCCAATGTTGATAGCAGCAATGTCCACAATAGCTAAACTGTGGAAGGAGCCTCGGTGTCCATCGAAAGACGAATGGATAAAGAAGATATGGTCTATATACGATGGAATGTTACTCAGCCATTAGAAATGACAAATACCCACCATTTGCTTTGACGTGGATGGAACTGGAGGGTATTATGCTGAGTGAAATAAGTCATTTGGAGAAGGACAAACATTATATGGTCTCATTCATTTGGGGAATATAAAAAATAGTGAAAGGGATTATAGAGGAAAGGAGAGAAAATGAGTGGGAAATATCAGTGAGGGTGACAGAACATGAGAGACTCCTAACTCGGGGAGACGAACAAGGGGTAGTGGAAAGAGAGGTGGGTGGGGGTTTTGGGTGACTGGGTGATGGGCACTGAGGGGGGCACTTGACGGGATGAGCACTGGATGTTAATGCTATATGTTGGCAAACTGAACTACAACTAAAAAAGAAAAAAAGAAAAAAAGAGAAAAGGAAAAACAACAACAACAAAAAATAGTGAGGTACTAGTATAAGAGAGACACATAGATAAATGTTATAAAATTGAGCCCACAAATAAACCTGTGCATCTATGGTCAACTGATTTTCAGCAAGAGTGCCAAACCATTTGGTGGAGAAAGAACAGTCTCTCAACAAATGGTTCTAAGACAAGTGAAGATCAACATGCAAAAGAAAAGGGGTGCTTGGGTGGTTCAGTCAGTTGAATAGCCAACTCTTGATTTTGGCTTGGGTCACAGTCTTGGGGTGATGGGGTTGAGCTCCGCATCGGGCTCCATGCTGGAAATGGAGCCTACTTGGGATTCTCTACCTCTCTCTGTCCCTCTTCCACTCACATGCACGTTTTCTCTCTCAAAAAAAAAAAAAAAAAAAAAAAAAAGCAAAAGAATGAAGTTAGACCCTACTTCACAGAGTATATAAAAATTAATCAAACCGAATCAACAACCTAAATATAAGAACTAAATCATAAAATTCTTTAGAACAGACATAAATCTTTATGACTTTGAATTTGGAAATGGATTTTTTTTTTAAGATTTTATTTATTTATTCATGAGAGACACAGAGACAGAAGCAGAGGAAGAAGCAGGCTCCCTGCAGGGAGTGGGAACAGAACTTGATCCCTGGGCCTCAGGATCACGACCTGAGCCAAAGGCAGATGCTCAACCACTGAGCCACCCAGGTACCCATGGAAATGGATTCTTAGGGTCACCTGGGGGGCTCAGTTTAGCACTGCCTTCAGCCCAAGGTATGATTCTGGAGACCTGGGATCAAGTTCCAGGTCGGGCTCCCTGCATGGAGCCTGTTTCTCCCTCTGCCTGTGTGTCTGCCTCTCTCTGTGTCTGTCATGAATAAACAAAATCTTAAAAAAAAAAAAAAAAAAAAAAGACTGGCATTAAAAATAGTTGTTTGCAGGGGACACTTGGGTAGTTCCGTCAGTTAGGCAGAGGAATCTTCTGATTTCAGCTCAAGTCACCATCTCAGGGTCCCAGGATTGAGCCCAGAGGCAGTCATTCCCCTCACCCCCACCACACCGACTCAACAGGGAGTCTACTTGAGGATTTTCTCTTTGCCACCCCCATCCCGGGCCCCCTGTTCCTGCTCCTTTTCTCTCCCCACCCCCAAATAAATAAATCTTTTTATTTTTTTAAGATTCTATTTATTTATTCATGAGAGACCCTGAGAGAGAGCGAGAGAGGCAGAGACAAAGGCAGAGGGAGGAACAGGCTCCATGCAGGGAGCCGGAGGGGACTCGCAGAATCATGCCCCAGGCCGAAGGTGGCACTAAACCGCCAAGCCACCAGGGCTGCCCAATAAATCTTTTTAAAACCAGTTGTTTGAGCAACAGAATTAAGTCTTGGTTATTAGGCAAAGTTATGAAGATTGCTTCACCTCCCAAAAGTGATTACAAAAACAACTTATTGCATATACAAGTTCACAGTACTTTAGCCAATTTAATTGTGGTTTCATTATTTCACTTTTGAGTTCAACCACATTTTCCAAAACCAGGAAAAAGATTTCAACCTTTGGTACCTGTTTTAGTGCCTGCTGTTATTTAGATGTTCTCTAAGGGGCTATGCCTGCAATTCCTTTTTTTTTTTTTTTTAATTTATAAAAAACATGTTTTATATATAAAAAATAAGTTTGGAAACTGTCAATATATCTTGCACAATATTACTGTGTGGCTCAGTTTTTTTTTTATTCTTTTTATTGGAGTTCGATTTGCCAACATATAGCATTAACACCCAGTGCTCATCCCGTCAGGTGCCCCCCTCACTGCCTGCCACCCAGTCACCCCATCCTCCCGCCCACCTCCCTTTCCACTACCCCTTGTTCGTTTCCCAGAGTTAGGAGTCTCTCATGTTCTGTCACCCTCACTGATATTTCCCACTCATTTTCTCTCCTTTCCCTATTTTTTATACTCCCCAAATGAATGAGACCATATGTTTGTCCTTCTCTGACTGATTTACTTCACTCAGCATAATACCCTCCAGTTCCATCCACTTCAAAGCAAATGGTGGGTATTTGTCGTTTCTAACGGATGAGTAATATTCCATTGTATACATAAACCACATCTTCTTTATCCATGTCTTTCGATGGACACAGAGGCTCCTTCCACAGTTTGGCTATTGTGGACATTGCTGCTAGAAACATTGGGGTGCAGGTGTCCTGCTGTTTCACTGCATCTGTATCTTTGGGATAAATCCCCAGCAGTGCAATTGCTGGGTTGTAGGGTAGCTCTATCTTTAACTCTTTGAGGAACCTCCACACAGTTTTCCAGAGTGGCTGCACCAGTTCACATTCCCACCAACAGTGCAAGAGGGTTCCCCTTTCTCCACATCCTCTCCAACATTTGTTGTTTCCTGTCTTGTTCATTTTCACCATTCTCACTGGTGTGAGGTGGTATCTCATTGTGGTTTTGATTTATATTTCCCTGATGTATGCCTGCAATTCCAATAGCAGCCCCCAGCTCCTTGTAATGGCAAGAGTGCTGGCCTGCTGTCACGAGGCTCCGCCCCTCCCCTGCTCTGCCTGGGTCTGTTGCTTCACAGGGAAAAGAACCTGTAGCCTGCCTTCTTCAGAAAGTTGTGGTGAACTTTGTAAGTTATCACTATGCTCATAAGTTAAAAGCACTCTTGTTCGATTTGCTCTGAGTGCATTGACTTAGCAGTTAAGATCTCTCCAGGTGTGACTGAGAAAACAACAAAACTCGAGTCAAGCATGCTTCTTCCTTGAAAATATGACTGACCAGATAATGGTCAAATTTCTTTCCTTATTTATCTTTTTTTTAAGATTTACTGATTTGAGAGAGAGAGAGAGCAAGCACAAGTGGAGGGAGTGGCTGAGGGAAAGGGAATCTTCAAGCCCACTCCCAGCTGAGCACAGAGCCCAAATGGGGGCTCCATCCCAGGACCCTGAGATCATGACCTGAGCCAAAGGCAGATGCTTAACTCACTAAGCAACCCAGGCACCTTTCTTCCTTTATTTAAAGTCAGGATACAGTACAACCTTCTTTTAAAAGAAATAAAAACCTTAGTACAGACAGGCCTCATGTGCCTTAAATTTCAACTATTATTACCAATTGTTTCTTGGTCTAGGATACTTTCCCAGAATCATGTGTCTTCTTTTGAGTCCAAATCTTCTGGGTTATGCATGTCCTGTCTTATTTACAGGCGTGGTTTAACTATAATAAAAGTTTCCCCATAAACCAGTCTTTAATTATTGGCTTTTGGTTCATGCCTCCCACCACTCCTTATCTAACTTCCCAGTACCTTTCCCCGATAAGAGACTTTACCTCCACGTGGCTTCTCTTCCTCCACAGCTCTGTCTACTCTCACTAGTGACAAAGCAAGCCGACCTGACCTGCAGTAAACTCACTCCAATAAAAGCCTCTAAACCACTGAATCTTCTAGCATTGTCTAGATCAATGCTCAATTATCACTAAACAGATTTTTTTGTGAAACTTCTCCACTGTCAAGATACTTTTACACTCACCCTTTCCTATTTTGCTCTGAACATGTCAGTCGTTTTCATCAAGTTATTCAATAATTTCTTCAGAGCTATTTAAAAGTTTTCACAGCTGCTCCCTAAAATGTGGATAATTGTGCCTGCTGAATAAAACTACAGTAAAAACAAAAGTTACACTTAAAAACTTGTCTTCTGGGGCACCTGGGTGGCTCAGGGGTTGAGCATCTGCCCTTGGCTCAGGTCCTGATCTCCGGGTCCTGGGTCCTGGGATCGAGTTCCACATCGGGCTCCCTGCAGGGAGCCTGCTTCTCCCTCTGCCTGTGTCTCTGTGTGTCTCTCACGAATAAATAAATAAAATCTTTTAAAAAAGATAAAATATGGGCAGCCCCAGTGGCCCAGCGGTTTAGTGCCACCTTCGGCCCAGGGTGTGATCCTGGAGTCCCGGGATCAAGTCTCATGTCGGGCTCCCTGCATGCAGCCTGATTCTCCCTCTGCCTGTGTCTCTCTGCCTCTCTCTCTCTCTCTCTCTGTGTCTGTCATAAATAAATAATCTTTTAAAAAAAAAGATAAAATAAATAATTTGCCTTCTTTTCAGACACAATATGGCTGACTTCTTTAAATGAGCTAATATTTATTCAGAGAACAAGGTCTTTTGATAATTAAGCTTTTTGTTCAGAGGGACAGTTTACAAATTTTTGAGCTTGGGTAAAAGGTGTCCCCTCAAATCACAGTCATCTAAAGAGACATGAGTTATTATAAGCAGGTCCACATCTTGTCAGAATGTAAACCCTTTCCTAATCCCCAACTCATTTCTTGTCTAATTATTTTAAGAGTCTTTTAGTTGTGCTATTTTTAAAGCAGAGCAAAGGGACACACGATTTAGCTGGAGGGTTTTTTAAGCCACTGATGCATTCAGTTTGATAAAAGTTAATCCCATATAAAATTACAACTATAATTTTATCCTGATGCTTTTCTTAGACTAGGCATAAGTCGGAAGACTTTTCATCAGGAAAGTGATGAGAGGAGATAGCTCTAGATAAAGCCTATCCGAGGCAGAGATCATCTAACAAGGGTAGTTACTAAGTATTAACCTAATTCAAGCCCAGAGCTTACCTCTACTCTGAGTGTGCCATAAATAATGAAGCATTCTATCTGTTCCTTTTGACAGATAGCATTGTGGTCACAGTGCCTCAAGTAGACGGTGTTTTTTTCTCTACTCTGTTTAATTCTGATCCATTTTCTTCTGTCCTTGGTCAAATAATATACCATCTATCTTACCGTCAAGGTGATAACACAATATCATCACTATACTCTAGCATATATGAGGACTGAGAAAATAACAATCAAAAAATATATTTTGGCAGTCTACACTCAAACTTTTATTATTAACTGAAGTCCAAGTAACTGAACTCCTCAAATGGCCAGATTTTTGTTGTTGCTGTAACATCTAGCTTTTAAGAAAAGAGGCAAATGAAAAGCCAATTTTAGGGATATACTGAAAGAAAAGTCCAAGGTGTGAAATGGAATCACTATTTACAGAGATGACGGTTCATGTATTTTCTATTTACTATCCTGGAAAATAAGATGCTAAGGAGAATACAGTGATCCCCAAACACAGTAAGGTCGTTCTTCAAAAAATATATCATACTGTGGGGCACCTGCCCAGTTCAGTCAGAAGAGCGTGTGACTCTAGATCTCAGGGTTTTGAGTTTGAGCCCCACATTGGGTGGAGAGATTACAAAAAAGTAAACAAGCAAAAAACTTTAAAAAAAATATCTTATACTGTACTTTCTAAGAAAAACGGACTAATGCCTCAGATTCATCTATTTGTTCAATGAATTCTGACAACACCTACTGTGTGTCAAACACTGTTGTGGGTGATAAGGATATAGCACTGAACAAAAGAATATACTTCCTGGCCTCATGTGGCTTACATTCCAGTGGGGAGAGAAAGACAAGCAAAATATATGGGAGGCCAGATACTGATAAGTGGTATGGAGAAAGATATTCAATGAGAAGATTAAAACTATTACCAACATGTCTTTAGAGTAAATTAAGATTAAACAGGAATTTTTAGTATATACCAAATTTTACTACCTAAGAATGACAGAAATAACTGAGATGTTAACACAGTTTTAACAGAGGCAGAGCTGGTGTGCTCTATTCCTTTTTTTTTTTTTTTTTTTTTTTTTTTAGATTTTATTTATTTATTCATGACAGACACAGAGAGAGGGGCAGAGACATACCCAGAGGGAGAAGCAGGCTCCCTGTGGGGAACCTGATATGGGACTCGATCCCAGGACTGTGGGATCAGAACCTGAGTGGAAGGCAGATGTTCAACTGCTGAGCCACCCAGGTGTCCCTGGTGTGCTCTATCCTATACTACTACAGAAAAAAGTCATTTTGTTTAAAACCCACATAACTGATGGTAAACCAGAGTCCACCTTCAATTATTTTAGTTAACCAGTTTGCCACATTCTAGGACCATTTCTTATATCCCATTCCAACAAATGAATTAGATTAATTTCTCTTTCTAAATTTGGGACTTTTGGGCATATAACTTAATCCACAAATGCCTAGGTTTTAGGGGAATTGATAAATACTAGCAGTTCTCTTTTTATTAAGAGAGGTAAAAGACTAATTCAGCCCATATTCCAGTTTTTATATATCAGTTAGTTCCCAGAGGGAAAAGCATTTTTAATATTTTTCTGATTCCTCTTATTTTTTCTATTTTCTCTTGCCAGTGAGTAGTGTGAGCAATATTTTTAGAGGTTCTAAGTACACGATATAAAAGTGAAAAGGAAGAGCTGAAACGAGCATATTTATGAATAGCTGCTGTTTTTCTAACATTCACTTTTGTCAGGTTGAAATCATAACTGTATCCTGTTACCTAAATGTGGCTGTGATGTGGGGAGAAGGAAACCACACAGAGATAAAGGGAATTCAATTTTAGAACTATAAGTGAATATATTTTAACAAAATCAAATCAATGTTAATTTCTACTGCCTGAAAGAATATTACCCAACTATTTTCCACTACCTTAAAATATAAAAAACACCACAGTTCCACTGTTCTTAAATTAGTATTACCATGAAAGATCTGAAGATTATAAAATCAAGAAAATTGCTTTTGTGGTTACAATCCTCAACAGATACACATGAATAAACTCCCAGACTTCTTAAAAGCTGTATTTGTTTTCCTCATTAATCAAAGTTCAAAACTAATGCTTTTAGCATATATGAAATAATTTTTCCCCACATATTTTACAAGGTGGTTTTCTAGTTACACCAAATACTTCTTCCATATTCACAAATGCTCTAATAGTAAAACTGTTTCCTCTTCTGATATAGAAAAGTGATTTTTTTTTCTCCTTTTTATTAATAAAGTTCCCCTTAACAAAGGCCACACTTACAGGTTTAATAGATTTCAACTATGTTCTTCATTGAAGACCAAGGCACAGAAGGTACCTAAGTAAAAGTCAGTAACTCAGAAATATACACTTGATATTTTTTAAATTGTTTAAGTACCATAATGCCAGTTACATTTTATTCTAAGAAGTGCTATTTGGATATGAGGAAAATAAAATGCTTTTGTTATATTTAAAAGTAGAAGACAATGATCCGGCTTTCAGTATAGTTGTGCTATTAAGTATTAAGGATAATAGGAGTTATCCTCTATTCATCACCCTATATACAATTACTCTATTCAAGAAATATAAAAGTCTCAATGAAAAAATAGACAACAGAGATAATCATGAGCTGCAGAAGAGGAATGAAAACGCAGTGACAATTTACAGCGGTCCTGTCTTCATGCTCCTAATCCACAAATAGTAGAAGGGAAAAGGCTTCAGTGAGGTGACGTGCTTTTAACAGGTGGAAACACCACCTGCATACACCGTGGCTAATCACAGTGATTCAGCTACACAAGGCAACACAGCAAGCACCGCAATGGGCTTACTGGTTTGGCCACTTTTCTTAAAAAAATTTTTTAAGATTATTTATTTATTCATAGAGATGCAGAGAGAGAGAGAGGCAGAGACACAGGCAGAGGGAGAAGCAGGCTCCATGCAGAAAGCCTGACGTAGGACTCGATCCAGGGTCTCCAGGATCACGCCCTGGGCTGCAGGCGGCGCTAAACCACTGCGCCACCAGGGCTGCCCTGGCCACTTTTCTTGATTTAGTTGCAGTTTCAGACTCTAGGAGCCACCCCCCACCCCAAGTTCAAACAACAACACTGCAAAGCAAGGCTACTGCTTTGGAAAATCTCTCAGCAGAGAATTCTCCAGGGGGCTATTTCATCAGCCTGAGACTTCCAACTCTGCCGGGGAACAGGATCACAGAGAGCTCCCTATCAAACAGGTCTGCCCTCAGTACTTTAGGCACTCCCCATGGGGTCTTGCTGGCCTGATTATGATTTATGTTCTTTCTCAGGCTTATCTTTCTGTGCCTGATGTAACCTCAAAAAACCTATTTGAAGCAAAATAATAAATTGTAGTAATTAGAATAAACAAAAACACGTATCTCAAGAGTACTTAAAGCAATCTCCATCAGATTTGGAGGCTGCACTGTGCCAAGCTGCCCTTAGAGGCATGAACTCCATGGCAGGCCACCTGTCACTTGCCCAGAGTTACATCCTGGGAAGAAAGCTGCTGAGCACAGAGGAGCCTGCCCTGGAAGCATGAGCAAAGTTACTTAACACCTGTGTTACCCTTCTGTAAAGTGGAGAGGAGCGAAACAGTGCCTTCCCCATAGGACTGCTGAGGCTGAGGAGCAAATATCCAAAGCCCCTCCCGAAACAAGTGTCTCACACAAAATAACTGCTCAAGTAATACTAGCTCCTATTGTCAGTTTTCAAGTCCCCTTAAACAGAAAATTTCATATCACATCTTTTTTACTATAGGAAAATCTATACTTAACTATTTCCTTCACTAGCAGGGTTTTGTTTTTGGGAACTTTTCCTGTCTTCTTTTTTCTTTCCTTTTAAAACAAATTATTCGAAAATACCAACACCTGCATCGCTTTTCTTTCTTTTCTTCTTTAAGAATTTAGCGATACCTGAATGGTGCTCAGTGGTTGAGCTTCTACCTTTGGCTCAGGACGTGATCCTGGAGTCCTGGGATCAAGTCCCACATCAGGCTCCCTATAGGGAGCCTGCTTCTCCCTCCCTGTGTCTCTGCCTCTCTCTCGTGTCTTTCATGAATAAATAATTTTTTTTTTTTTTTTAAAGAGTTTAGGGTAGCCCGGGTGGCGCAGCAGTTTAGCACCGCCTGCAGCCCAGGGTGTGATCCTGGAGATCCGGGATCAAGTCCCATGTTGGGCTCCCTGCATGGGGCCTACTTCTCCCTCTGCCTATGTCTCTGCCTCTGTCTCTCTGTGTCTCTCACGAATAAATAGATAAAAATCTTAAAAAAAAAAAAAAAAAAAAAAAGAGGAGTGAAAGACCTGAATTCTAGTTGGGTGCTGTCACTACTAGTTGCCCCAGCCAGGGACTAAAACGAGAGCAGTGTACAGTGAAGTCTCCATTCCAGTAGTGGGTGACACTTTATACAAATATTGTATAATTCTAGATGTAGTCTTAATTATTCAACATGCTTCATGTGTCTTTATGTTATCATACTGTAAAACAGAATTTAAGTGTTCTTTTCCATAAGTTGCCATTCAAACATAAATTTGACTTCAAAATAGGTTCCAGTCAAAAAATTAAAGACAAGTCAAATAGGTACTTGTCTAAATATTATCTGTAAGTGCAAAATATGGGTGAATGAGAATTAAGGTTATTGGACACCTGGGTGGCTCAGTGGTTGAGCATCTGCCTTCGGCTCAGGGCGTGATCCCAGAATCTGGGATCAAGTCCCACATCAGGCTCCTTGCAAGGAGCCTGCTTCTCCCTCCGCCTATGTCTCTGCCTCTCTGTGTCTCTAACAAATAAATACATAAATCTTTTTTAAAAAGAGAGAATTAAGGTTATTTTCTAGATAATTCACACTCAACTGGCAGGAAGAGAAAGGACATTACAATGGTATCTTAACTCTCAGTGGGGTAGCCCTAAACTTGACTGGTTGACAGTAACATCTCAAGTCATATTTCTCCAATCCATTTTTTCTCAGTTTATTTCAACTGATGTGAATTTAGACAATGAAAAGGAAAATGGAAATGACTAAAGAGGGGTGCCTGGGTGGCTCAGTCTGCTAAACGTCTGCCTTGAGCCAAGATCATGATCCCAGAGTTCTGGATCAGGCCCTGCATCAAGCTCCTTGCTCAGTGGGGAGTCTGCTTCTCCCTCTTCCTCGCTCATGCTCGCTCTATCACGAAGAAAAAGAAAAAGAAAAAGAAAAAGAAAAAGAAAAAGAAAAAGAAAAAGAAAAAGAAAAGGAAAGAAAGAGAAAGAACTGAAGAAAACTACTAAAAACTAGAGTTGCCAGTTAACAAGTGTCCTGGTGCTGTCCATCATTGGTCTCTACTCCATCACTGAGATGGTGGGAGAAGGAAGGAAGTCCATTCCACTCAGGGATAAAGTAAACATGTAAAGTATCTAGTACAGTGCTTGGCATCTAGTCAGTGTGCAGTAAATAGCTATCATTCTTACTGTCATGTGCTACCATCTCACACAGAGAAGCAGCAAAATCCAGAGAAGCTGGCTTTCTTGGGTCACACAGGTAGTGTACAGGGATTTGAATCCAAGTTCAAACGGTACCAAAACTCCACCTTGTTGCCTACACAACCTTGCTTTGCCAACTACAATTGAATCTAATGATAACAAAGTTCAATCGGCTGAATATTCACATGACATCGATGGATTTGTCAAGTCAAAGTCTGAGCCAGCTACATAACTGTAACACAACTGAACAAACACAAATTCTTTTTATATTCACAAAGAAAATGAACTGCCAACAGCCAGCATGAAATTACTTGTACACTTTCTTAGCCTGCTCAGTTAAAGCTCATTCAGAATAATGTGATTACTGTGTCCTATTTATAAATCTAAACCCCATATACCTTTTAGCGATCTCATCTGGGCAATCTACTACAGAAAGGTGGAAAAGTTATTCCTAACACATGTTGATACTTCTCATATAGGATTTGTGACATGCATGGTCTCTTCTAGTGAAATATCTTAAGCTAAGTCTTAAGAATTTAAGTTGCCTCTGGATATTCATTAAAAAGTAAAATATAGGGATCCCTGGGTGGCGCAGCGGTTTGGCGCCTGCCTTTGGCCCAGGGCGCGATCCTGGAGACCCGGGATCGAATCCCACATCGGGCTCCCGGTGCATGGAGCCTGCTTCTCCCTCTGCCTGTGTCTCTGCCTCTCTCTCTCTCTCTGTGACTGTCATGAATAAATAAATAAAATCTTTAAAAAAAAAAAAAAAAAGTAAAATATAGGGATCCCTGGGTGGCGCAGCGCTTTAGCGCCTGCCTTTGGCCCAGCGCGCGATCCTGGAGACCCGGGATCGAATCCCACGTCAGGCCCCCGGTGCATGGAGCCTGCTTCTCCCTCTGCCTATGTCTCTGCCCCTCTCTCTCTGTGTGTGGGACTATCATAAATAAATAAAAATTTAAAAAAAAAAAAAAGTAAAATATAAGTGACATTTATTTACGAACAAACTGCTCAGAGAACCAAACAGGAAACATCTGCTAAACCAGTATACTGTTAAGAAAGTAATATGAAGCAGCTCTTTCTGCCCATGGGTCCTGTCCCTGTGTTATAATAAAACCACCTTTTTGCACTTACCAAAGAGAGGTAAGTGATATTTAGGGGTGCCTGCATGGCTAAGTTAAGTGACCAAATCCTGACCTCAGTTCAGATCTTGATCTCAGAGTTGGGAGTTCAAGCCCTACATTGGGCTCCACACTGGGCATGGACCTACTTTAAGAAAAAAAAAAAAAAGTGATATGAGCAAAGGGAAAAATAAAACTCACAATGTAGTGTGTGCTTGTGGCTGCACACTGGGCATGGACCTACTTTAAAAAAAAAAAAGTGATATGAGCAAAGGGAAAAATAAAACTCACAATGTAGTGTGTGCTTGTGGCTCCACACTGGGCATGGACCTACTTTAAAAAAAAAAAAAAAGTGATATGAGCAAAGGGAAAAAAAAAACTCACAATGTAGTGTGTGCTTGTCACAAAAAGATGAAATATAGGGTTCAAGAAGTGCCAGTGAATTTGGTTAATGCATAAATGAGTCATCAATTCGTTTACTGAAAAACGGTCACACACCTATTGCTTGGTGGGCATGAAGGTGCAGTCTGGTAAGGAAGAGGTGTAATGAAGGAATTTCCATTCACAACCTCTTCCCTTTACTCCTTGAAAGGAGCTTTTCCCTCAAGAATAAAATGTCCTTGAAGTGCCCGGCTGGCTCAGTTGGTAGAGCATGGGATTCTTGACCTGGGGTTGTAAATTCAAGCTCCATGTTGGGTATAGAGAGAGATTACCTAAAAATTAAATCTTAAAAACAAACAAAAAAGGAGTAACACATCTCAATGAGGAAACAAATACCTCAAACAGCCTTTCCTTAGATCTGAAGATAAAGATCACTCAAAAAGAATATTTGTGGGCACAGTCAGGGAGGGGTATACTTCAGAGGTAAATTATTCTCCTAAAAATACGAAGGTCTTGAATTGTTCACAAATATTCTATCCTACCATTTATTTCACAAATAAACTGGAGAAAAAAGAAAGACCAAGGAAGAAAGTCCTATTAAGCTGAGAGCAGGGGAAAGACTGCTTCATCTAGAAGAGGCTTCTCGGCAGACAGCCTGGCTCATAAATGGATTGACAGAGGGGGTATCCACGAACCACTTGAAACTGTATGCAAAATTCTACAACCTCATCAGATTCTAAAGGGGCCCATGACCCCTGTAACTCTAAACGTCAAAGTTCAAGCATTAGTTTGACAGATACAAACTCAAATTCTGACTCTTCTGCTTATTAGCTGTATGGTCACCCAGATTAGCAGAGCAAATCACCCAATTTTTCAGAACCTCTGTTTCCACACTTTAAAATGGAAAAGTAATGCCTAATTCCATGTGAGGATTAAATGTGATAAGGCATATTAAGCTTCTAGCACAATAATGTTCATCCACCCAGAAGGGAGGGCAGTAGAAATCCACTAAAACCTCTAGTGTTATAAGGAATGAAATCTGAAGCTTTATACACCAAAGGAAATGACAGAACTTAGTGAGGAGCCCCAAATACCCTCCATTCCCTACGTCCACCATTTTGTAACTCAACTCACAAACCTCCGCACATGAGTAAATTCATACTTAGTTCCACATGGTGATAAGACTACACAACTGTGGCAGATTGTTGGCGAAAGCGATTCAAGGACCTCCCTAACACCTCTGAAGTGGAAAATCCAATACTGGGAGAAAAATATCTTAGACTATTAGCTCTTAAACTTACTAGAAATTAAGGGGATAGTTGAATAATACTCCATTCCTTTAAGTAAACAGGTTTCAAAAATCCGTAATAACCTGTGTGATGTTACTTATGTTAAAATGCGTAACATTTACATGTTTGTATTTATAATTCCTCTATTTATATAGCTGGTTCTTTTTTTTTAACCCCATTTATTTTTTCAGTAATCTCTACACCCAACATGGGGCTCAAACCCACAACCTGGGATCAAGAGTCACGTGCTTTCCTAGAGTCAGCCAGGCACCACTATATGGCTAGTTTTTAACTATCTAGACACGGCAGACTCTTGACTTCAGCTCCAGTCATAATCTCAGGTTCATAGAATTGAGCCCTCCGTTGGGCTCCACACTCAGTAAGGAGTCTGAGATTCTCTTTCTTTCTCTGCCCTTCCCCCAATACTTGCTCATGCTCTCTCTAAAATAAATAAATCTTAAAAAAAAAAAAAAAAGTAACAGAAAACCTAAAAATCAAGAGAAATCCTTGCTCATTTTAATCAGTTTTGGAGAGGCCAATCTAAAATTTCTGTTTAGGGGCAGCCTCGGTGGCTCAGTGGTTTAGTGCCGCCTTCAGCCCAGGGCGTGATCCTGGAGACCTGGGATGGAGTCCCACATCGGGCTCCCTGCACGGAGCCTGCTTCTCCCTCTGCCTGTGTCTCTGCCTCTCTCTCTGTGTCTCTCATGAATAAATAAATAAAATCTTTAAAAAAATAAAAATAAAAATAAAATAAAATTTCTGTTTATTAGTTAACCAAAGATATTTACTGATACTTGTCTATACATCAATTTTATTTGATTTATAACCTACATACCTGAATTAATAAATATTCAGCCCAAAAGGTTGAAAAGTTTGCAGATACTATACTTTTATCTTACACATATTTCAGTTATTTTTAGAGTCCAACTGAAAACAGCTAGTGCAGAAGGAAATACGCATGAAATTCTTGAGGTCTACTCAGATAACAGTCAAGATAAGGTCAGTGGATATTTGGAATACCTAAGACACTAATTTAAAATACACTCCAATGGCCAAGAACATTTTCTTAAGTTGTGCTTGAGAGTAATGGTTTGCATTATATGCTTGATTCCTCTCTATACCAACAAATCCTTTAGCTAAAGAATTTCCCCATCAGTCAGACAACATTATGGGAACAATCTGTTCCAAAGAAGTTGACATTCCCATGATCTAGCAATCTTACCTCAGGGAGTCCCTTTTACTCAAAGTCCCTGGTAATTTTCTAATTGTTTCAGGAGAAGCCACAAAGTGAAAAAGAAATAAAATTCTAAAGAAAAAGGTACTTTTCTACCTATGTTCAAAGTTTTATACATGCTCAACTCTCTCCAGGAAATAAAATCATAGAGCAAATAAAGGCCAACTTAACTGAGCTGCTGTCTATGCTTATCAATGTAAATTCAAAATAAGAACCTTAATTTTTAAACTAGACATTTTTTCAGAAACGATGTACCATAAGGTACAAGGCACTGTTACAGACACAGGTGATATTAAGTCCTACTCTGATGGAGTTTATATTCTAAAAAATAAAAACTTGGCATATGTGTGATGGACTTCGAATACAACTAAAAAAATTTTTTCTGAAGGTGTGTGATAAACCACCATAGATTAACCAAGTATCAAAGCCTAATTACAATCTTAAAATGAGATGCCACAGGAAAAACTTCTAAATTTTGCCTAATTTTTCACCTGAAGGCTTAGTACTAATCTCAACTTTAAAACTGTAGTTATGTACGCTCACCATATATGTAGCCAATGAGGATACCCCTTCCCCCATACACACGCAAAACGCTCAGAAATAGCAGAGTGTTATAAAGCTGACACATAATGTTATCACAGCAAAAACATGAAAAAATTATCTTCAAAAGAATCCAGAAGAATCCTGGCTGGCTGAATCGGTTGAACATGTGACTCTTAATTTCAGGGTCATGAGTTCAAGCCCCACATTGGAGGTAGGGAATTACTTAATAAATAAAAGTTTGTTTTTGTTTTCGTTTTTTAAAGGCCTCCAAGGGTTGGTGCACTTGCCTGGTTCAGTCTCTAAGGTATGCGACTCTTTTTTTTTTTTTTTTAAGATTTTTTATTTATTTATTCATGAGAACATAGAGATAGACAGAGACTCAAGCAGAGGGAGAAGCAGGCTCCATGCAGGGAGCCCGACGTGGGACTCGATCCTGGGTCTCCAGGATCCCACCCTGGTCCGAAGGCGGCACTAAACCGCTGAGCCACCAGGGCTGCCCTGGTATGTGACTCTTGATAAATCAGGTCTTCAGTTTGAGCCCCATGTTAGGCATAGAGATTACTCAAAAATAAAAAAAATTAAAAAATAAAAAAAAGCTTCTAGGGTGTTTTAAGTTCCATTTCCTAACTGGACATTTAAAATCTTAGACGCCTGGGTAGCTCAGCAGTTGAACATCTGCCTTCAGCTCAAGTCATGATCCCAGAGCCCTGGGATCAAGCCCCAGGTCAGGCTCCCTGCTCAGCAGGGAAACTGCTTCTCCCTCTCCCTCTGTCACTCCCCACCCCCTGCCCCGCTTGTGCCCACTCTCTCTGTGTAAAATAAGTAGATAAAATCTTTAAAATAAGTAAATAAATAAAATCGTAAAAGAGAAACAAAACAAAACACCCCACCAACCATGTATGAATTTAAGCTGAATAAGGGCTTTATGACAAAGGAAGGTATCTTGTAAGAAATAATAGCTTGCAATGAATCTAATTAAAACCCATGATGACATGATAAAAATATGATTATCAAATGTGATATAAGATTATTTTTTTAAAGATGTTATTTATTCATTCATGAGAGACACAGAGAGAGAGAGAGGGGCAGAGGCACAGGCAGAGGGAGAAGAAGCAGGCTCAAGGAAGGGAGCCCCATGCGGGATTCGATCCTGGGACTCCAGGATCACGACCTGGGCCAAAGGCAGGCGCTAAACTGCTGAGCCACCCAGGGATCCCATACAAGATTTAAAAAGAATCCTTGAGGAGTATGTGCTGGCTCAGTGGGCTAAGTGTCTATTAGCTCAGGTCTTGATCTCCAGGTCATGAGTTCAAGCCCTGCATTGGTCTCCACGCTGGGCATGGAACCTAGTTAAAAAAAAAAAAAAAAACACACCAGAAATTAAGTATGCTAGCTAACTGAATTTAAATAAATAAATAAATAAATAAATAAATAAATATAAAAAGAATCTTTGAGAAAGACACACCCTGAAAAAAAAAACAAAAATCTTAATGCAAAATTTCATAATACTTTTTTTTGTTGTTTTTAATCATAGGTTGAGGGCAAGAGGGAAGAAAGAGGCAAATAGAGAAATATAAACCTACTGAAGTCCTGTTGGTTTTGGGAGGGGGAGCAACAAGGCAGTGACACTGTACAAATTAATTTCAAGTTGCATGAAAAAGGTTCAAATATGACTGCTAAATTACTACAGTACACTAAAATTTTAAGTTTAATAACATAAAAAGTACCAGTGGCCACTACACTTGTTTTTACTGTAAGAACATTTTATGAATAAACACTGCTTCTTCCATTTACTAAGAGAATACAAGATATTTACAAAGGAATCAATCTGAAGAGAAGTTGGTCAGTTACAACATACAGGTGGGCATCACCCTTGTGAGAGCTTCTCACAAACCAAGCCCTCTACTAAACGTTTTTCATCTAACACTGAATCCTCACAGCCCAATCCACAGATGAAAAACAGTAGACTTGAAAAATGCCAACTCCAAATATAATTGGACAAAAGCACTTTTTAAAAAATGTTATTTTATTGTAAAAGTTCTTTTCTCAGTCTCATGTTGCCTTTTTCCAGGTAAGACAACTTCATCTATGTGAACTATTATAAATGAAGGAGAGACATGCATAAAGTAGACAGGATGTCTGACTTATGAATTATGTAATGATGTGGTGTGTCACTTGGACTGGATCACATAACTGATAGGTTATAGAACTAATAAATGGCAGCACTGGGGTCCAAACTCGAGTTTTTCTTTTTCTTTTTTTTTTTTTTAAGATTTTTAAAAATGTATTTATTCATGAGAGACACAGAGAGAGGCAGACACACAGGCAGAGAGAAAAGCAGGCTGCCCGTGGGGAGGATCACGCCCTGAGCTGAAGGCAGAGGCTCAACCACTAAGCCACACAAGTGTCCCCAAACTCGAGCATCTCTGATTCAACTTGCAAATGTCTTAACTACTCTATTAAAGAGTGTTCTCTAGAGGCAAATAAAGGCAGTGCCCACCTAAGTACTGCCCAGAAAGGATACCCAGACTCAAAGGAACTTAATTGGTACCAGAGGCAGCACCATTCCCCTTATGAAGATAGGGAAGGTTTTTGGTTCCATACTCACTAAGTAACTTCTAGTTTATGCTGGCTCCCATATGGCCTGCCTACAGGGAGAACGTGGCCTGGCCAGGGAATATACATACTTGGGACTGTTGGTGGTTCCACATCTCATTGTAAATTACTAAACTGGCAACCTGCTTTTACATATCCTTCTCAGGGAGTTGAGGTAACACAGGTCTTATTCCTAAAGACAACAGATTTTTAAGCTGAACCACCTCACTTTAAACTGTGCTGATTCTACCAAGGTGACACTGCCCCGTGGGAGCAGCTGTGCCCAGATGACACCCTTCTGTCTCACCACCTCCATCAAAGTTTTATAACATATACTTTCCAAACTGGAAAGTTTTCTAATTCCCTTTAAACTCTACAAAGGCTTTCACAATCTCTCTTGAAAACGTGTTATGAAACTCAGAATGAATGATATGCAGAGAATTTCTCCAGCTCTGAGAAGCTGTTGCTATAATGAACAGCAATATTTTCCTGTGGGGATAATGTTTCTCCATCTTTAAAAGTCACTTTCCACAGCTCAAATATGGTGAATTTGGAAAAAGTTCATCTAAGTTAACTAAATTGCAAACAAGTACATTAACCTTGCTGCTTGTAGTTTCTTTCTTTTATTTTTTTAAAGACTTTATTTATTCACGAGAGACACAGAGAGAGAGGCAGAGACACAGGAAGAGGGAGAAGCAGGCTCCATGCAGGAAGCCCGATGTGGGACTCAATCCCGGGACTCCAGGATCACACCCTGGGCTGAAGGCGGCACTAAACGGCTGAGCCACCCAGGCGTCCCACTGCTTGTAGTTTCTTAATATGTTATAAGATATCTGAGATATTAAAAAAAAAAATGAAGACTAACGAACATATACCCACACATCCAGCTTAAGAAATAAAATACTACGGATACAGTTGAAGCCTCTGGGTAGTGTTGTCATTGTATTATTGTGTAGCCTTTGCCATTATAGAAGTAAAATAGTATTCGATTAAGCAAGTAGACTTTTTCTCCCCCAGGTGCAATCTGGGCAGTAGCAGTGATTATCAGCCAAATCCATCTATTATGATAATTCTGAGTCTGACTGATGGGAGAATAGTGCAAGGTGACAAAACATCAACAGCTCTTGGTATGAATCTCGTATGCATGGACACAATGTCAGAACAGGTATTGCCCTGACCCGGACTTTCTGAACAGTCGTTTGGTCAAATTAGGCCTGAGGTTTGAGCTCTCTGTTTATATGCTACAGAGAAGAGTTTCTGGAGCTTTGAAAAGAAGAGTCTGCTTGCTATACAGACTAGCTTCCTAACCATGACTCTCATTGAATACTGGAAATGTTGGGATAGTCTGTCCAAGGCTAAGACATTTTCTAGGGTTCGTGCCTGTTCCCTCTCAAAGCACTCTACCCTTGTGCTAAAAATCAGTCTCATTATGTATCCCCAGCAGGGTGAAGGTGCTTGTTCCCGGGTATGATAACCTCAAACAAGTAATGATAATTTCCCTGGACTTCCTGACCAACAGAGCAATGTGGGCGCAGTGCAGCCTGTATTTATTGAGCACATTCCATGCCTGGTATTCTGGCTACAAAAATAAATTAACCACAGCTCCTCAAGAAGTTAATTCTGTGGTGGCTGTGCATAGACTTGGTGCATAAGAAAGAAATGATGGGAAGAGAACCAAAATTTTAAAAAAGGAAAAATGGGTGATGGAAGCAAAAAATATGTAATAAACACAAGTAAGCAGAGCGAGTCACTGAGGCAGGCTGTGCTGGTTTACTTTCTCCTATTTTGTGCTCCATTCCAGTTTCTTCCTAATTCTCTCGGCCTCCTCTATTCAACCCTGAGGGATCCGCTACATCTTTCTCTCCTAGACAGCCTCATGGCCTCTCCCACCTTTGATGAACTGACCTAGGCTGATGATTCCCAAATCCTTCCCCCTAGCTGGGCTCCAAGCCTGCACATGCCTCCACAGGCTCAACATCTCCAACTGGCATCTCTGACTGAGTACTTCCTGAACTGATCTCACCATACACCTCTCCCTCTGCTCCTCAAACCTGCTCTTCCTTTAATGCTTCCTCTCCCAGTTACAGACTCCACCATTTACTGGAACCCTCAGTATCAACCTGGACCTTCTGGCTAGCCCTCCTCCACACTTGGCAGATAGGTCCTGAGTATCTCCAGATTCCAGCCACTTCCCTCCATCCCCCTCCAGATCCAAGTGACTATCACCTGCCCCACAAATACTCCTTTTTACTTGTCTTTCAGAAGGCCTGCTCTTCAAAAAAACAATCACCAAACCCCGTTTAAAATCCTTCGCTAGGGGATCCCCAGGTGGCTCAGCGGTTTGGCGCCTGCCTTTGGCCCAGGGCGCAATCCTGGAGTCCTGGGATCAAGTCCGGTGTCAGGCTCCCGGTGTGGAGCCTGCTTCTCCCTCAGCCTGTGTCTCTGCCTCTCTGCCTGCCCCCCCCGCCCCGCATCAATCATGAATAAATAAATAAAATCTTAAAAAAAAATAAAATAAAAAATAAAAATCCTTCGCTAAAAATATAATACTAATAATAAAATGAATGAATGAATGAATGAATAAAATAAAATCCTTCACTAATGGGGCACCGGGCTGGCTCAGTCAGAGGAGTGTGAGAATCTTGATCTTGGGGTCCTGAGTTCAAGCCCCATGTTGGGTGTAGAGATTACTTAAATAAAATATAGTCCTTCACTAGCTTCCATACTACTTTCAGGACAAACCCAAACCCCTTAACAAAAACCCAGCAGTATGGATTTTCCTCTCCCCACCTGAGGCTCCAGGTAGATCACCTGCCTCAAGTCTTTGGCCTGCAGTTCCTTTGTTGGAACAGTCTTTTCCAGCCTTGGACAAATTCCACCCTGCACCATCCCTGTCCTCTCTGCTGCCTCTCCCTATTGTTTACAGCACCCTTTATTTTTTTTTTTTATTTTTCCTATCATAGCATGGATCAGACTGTTTTCTTAATGGTGTCAATACTAGCATGAGCTCCTACTACATATATCCTTGGCACTTAACACCTCTTTAATATGGAATAATCAAATGATTCTTAATAGTCACAGGGGACACAGTTTATCTATTCCTAACTTTTTATGCACTATGACAATGGGATTTCCAGTTAGCAATATAACCTGAGCATTTACAGGGAATAACCAGTTTCTCCATCTTTCTCTTATCCCAGAACCAACCAGCCAAAGACAGGAAAGCTCTTAACTGTAATTAGAGCCCTTTTCTTCACTAGGCCTTACATAGTAATTACACCTTACATAGCATCTTAAATTTAAGACATTATGTGGATCTTTGAGGACTCCACAACTTCCTACAGACAAGATTAGGGGTTTTCCAAGACAAACCTCCCTATGATAACTATAACACTGTTATTAGCTCTTTGGCTTCAGGACACCTAACTGGTTTAGTGGGAAGAGCATGTGATTCTTGATCTTGGGGTCATGGGTTCAAGCCTCACATTGGGTATAGAGATTGCTTAAAAAAAAAAAAAAAAAAAGTTAAAATAAAAAGACAAAAATATTTAAAAAAAAAAAAAAAGTGCTGGCTTTACATGCACTTTAAATCACACAACCACTCTTGAGCATTATCCCCATGGTTTAGATCAGGGAACCAGAGCCCAAAGAGGTCACATAACTAACTCATCCAAGGTTAAACAGCCAGTTGGTGAGGAAACCAGAATTCAAGCTCAGACAATATAACTTTACAATCTTGGCGTGGTCTGTGCAAAAGAGTCAGTGAATGAAAGTCAGTAAACTGTACTAGATCAGAAGGACACAGTTGGGATTATATTAGAAAGGGGGGACTTGGGGATCGCCCGGTTTGGCGCCTGCCTTTGGCCCAGGGCGCGATCCTGGAGACCGGGGATCCAATCCCACGTCGGGCTCCCGGTGCATGGAGCCTGCTTCTCCCTCTGCCTGTGTCTCTGCCTCTCTCTCTTTCTCTCTCTCTCTCTCTGTGTGACTATCATAAATAAATAAATAAAAAAAGAAGGGGGGGGGGGACTTGGATAATCCTGAATGCATTACTATTTGCTTTTGGATTACATTTTAAGGGAGCCAATATAAGCATTTTCAAAACTTGGGCACTCTTCGTGATCTTACGGGGTACACCCGAAGAAAGACCGCTTGCTCTAAGACCTCTTGCTCTGTATCTATTCCTTCTTCCCAGGGAGGGGGAGCTTGCAAACTCCGACATCATGGCCAGGGACCTCCCTGGAGAACACAGGGGGCAGCGTGCATTACAAGGCTGGGAAGGAAGGCACAAAGCCAGGCTAAAGACGCCTACAGCCTTTTGGGGGGTTGGGGGGCTCACCTCTCGCAGCTCCAGTCTCTGGGCCACAGCTTCCAGGCTCTCCTGGCCAGTGCTCTCCACAGACAGCGTGAACTCCACAAACTCGTTGTTGAGCAGCTGGATCCGGGCAACCAGGCAGCTCTTGCTGGACACCGTGTAGCGCCGGGTGCGTTTCAGTTTCAGTCCGAACGGCAGGGGCATCTTCTTCTCCCTCCGAGCGCGGTGGACAGGTCAAGCGGGCAAGGCACCGCCACCAATCGGGTGGTGGGGACGGCGGGGGAACAAGCTCCTCTCCCGCCGGGAGGAGTCCTGGACAGTCTCCGGCTGCTCACCCAGCAGCAGCTGCTGCCGCCATCAAAAGGCAACCGAGTCCCCAAAGGCCGGGTGGGGGGAGCATCCACGCCAGTGCTGGGGACAGACGGACACCGGTTACAGGGGCCAGGGCAACTTCTGACCTGTCTGTATTTGTATACCCCTCCCCCACCTCCACCTCTTGAGCTTTTTAAAAATAAAATTAAAAAAAAAAATCACTAAAGCCCTATCCAAAGAACAAGCTCCCCCCACTGCGTCCTGGATAAAGAAGGTATCACCAGGACCTGGGCGGCCAGGGAGGGAGCCTACCACCCGGCTCCAGCCCTCTGGAAGCCTTCGGATAACGCGAGGCACCTCCGGGCCCAAGCGGATCGCGGCTGGGGCTACCGGGCCGCCAAACTCGGTAGCCGGCCTGTAGGGGCTCCGCGCTCAAGTTTCGAGGGTTTCTTTTTTTTTTTTTTTTAGCCTTAATTTTGCTGGCTCCCTAAAGCGCCAGGTGTGGGGGTGCTTGAGTCCTTAACAGGAGATGAGGTGCACAAGAACAGCTCCCAAAGCGCTAAGCACGCCCCGTGAGACACGGGGACCCTGCACCCACGGGGGGGGGGATCCCCGGGAACTTCTGGCAGCTGCGAGGTCCAGGGAGGCGAAACGCCCCACACGCGCCCGCAGGGCCGCTGCGGCTCTGCAAACGTCTACGTCACCAAACTGATCGATCGATTCGCAAGCCCGAAGGACGCCAGGAATGCGGGTTGTCCGATTACCACCCGAAGCACGGACGTTCGGCAAAGGGCGGCCCCGGCTTCCCCGCCGATGGGGCCGCCGGGAGGGGCGGCGGGCCTGCGCCCCAGCAGGGCCGCGGCCCGGAAGCCTGAAGCACCATCCTGGGTTCTCCAGGGGCGGCCCGGGCCGAGCGAGCCGGGCGAGCGGAGGGAATCGACGGCCGGGGACCTCGCGCTCGGACTCAAACCCCCCGCCCCCGGCGCGCGCAGCGTCCTCCCCGCCGCGTTGCCCCGGCCAACGCGCAGCCTCAGAAGTCCCGGAACGCTCCGCCCGCCGCCCGCGTTTCCGGACGGACGCGCGACGGAAGGACCGGCCCCTGCTGCCCCCCCCCCTCCCCTCCCCCCGCCCAGCTCGAGCCCCAGGGAAGGGGGCGGGGCGGGGGCGGGGGCGGTCCGGCTCCGGGCTTGCAGCCTCGGGACGCACACACACCGCCCCCCATAACGTGACTTACAACGTTTCTAAACACACCTGTTGATGCTAACTCCTGGGCTTGGAGCAAACAGCGTGAGCGGCGGCGATGGGGGGCGGGGGGGCGGGGGGGGGGGTCACACTGCCTGGGTTTTTTTCTCCTCCTCCCCGCCCCGGCCAGCGAGTCAACAAAATCCCGGGACGGTTCCCACCCTTTGTTTTTCTTTCTGAGTGGAGGCCGCCTGGTTAGACGGATGGCTGAGAACCGTCGAGCGAGGCCCGGCCGCGGCTGGCTACCCTGAACTTGGCCGGGGAACCGCGGGCAGGGGCAGGGGCAGGGACAGGGGCAGCCCTCCATCCTCTCCCCTGGGAGACGCGGAACCCAGGCCAGGGAAGGAGCGGCTGTAGCTCAGCTTCGCCCTGGGCACGGATCCCAGGTTCCTCCTCCCCAGGGCTCCGCTCTTTTCCGCTTTTCCTGCGTCTGGGTTTCAAGAGGCGATGGACGCAGCTATTCCACTGGGCTCTGCCCAAGCTAACGTTTTGTAATTCCATTCCACAAAAGTGTCTTGCGTCCCTGAGGACGAGGCAGCCTAGTGGGCAGTGTGAGAAATCTAAGATGAGCCGAACCCTAAGCCGTCACTGCCCTTAAGGAGATTACACGCGAGCTATAATTACATACAGGGCTGCATCTCGAGTAAGGACCGAGCCACAGCTTCCTCTGTTTCTGTTTTCGTGCTTTGGTCGGTGGTGGTTTGCTTTTTGCCCTTGGAGTTCTGGTTATGCCCACGTGGCCAGAAAAATTAAAAACAAGGACCAGAGGAAGAAGGCCAAAGGAAGGGGAGAAAAAAAAAAAAGGAATACTTAAAGGGCTGTTTTAAACAACAGCTTTTGCTGAGTACCTTCTATGAGTAAAAGCACCATACTAAAGGGGGGAGGGGTGACATAAGTATTATTAAAAGAGTCTTCACTTGCAGTTTTTTGTTTTTGGGGGGGTTTTTGCTGTTTTAAATGCTCTTTGCTATGTCAGGGTATAAACTAAATATAGTTGAGGCAGAATAAAAAAAAAATCATGAGATGAGAACTTTAATAAGTTTTTGACTAGAAAATTGCCTGATAGGGGATCCCTGGGTGGCGCAGCGGTTTGGCGCCTGCCTTTGGCCCAGGGCGCGATCCTGGAGACCCGGGATCGAATCCCACGTCGGGCTCCCGGTGCATGGAGCCTGCCTCTCTCTCTCTCTCTCTGTGTGACTATCATAAATAACTAAAAATTAAAAAAAAAGAAAATTGCCTGATAAGCCATCAGTGTTTTGTATGATACAAATATTAAGAGATTATATATATATGACATACCACATATACTACATAAATACCTTTCTGAGATGAGGTGGTGGATTTCAATTTTATATACAAATTAGGGTAACGAAAAAAATGGGACAGGTTAAGAGGTTAAGTAGTGTGATGAAGGGAAGATATTGCATATATGCAGAGGAAAGATTAATGTTTGTATTGAGTGTTCAAATATGGTGGATTCTTCATTACAAGGAAAGACCTATGCCTTGAAGGCAGATATTACAGTATACAACTTAATTATTAACTTAAGCTCTGATTAAGCAAATGCAGAGTAAAACTTTGAGTTGTTCCTGATGTTTGAAATGTTTTACATCAGATAAAGAAAAACCAATGTCTCCTCTTTATTTTGGTAGATATTATAATGTGTCAGAAAAGTTGAGGGGTGAATATGGGTGTGGATATAAGGATGCATTTTTCCCCAAGATCTATCCACAAGAATAGCCTGCTTTCTGCGTATTTATATAAAACCTGTGTTAAAATAATGCTGTTTAATAATTTAGATAATTATCAATGATTTACACATTTTAATTTTCAGTTTTCACTAGCAAATCATGTCAAAGTTATGAATGTTCCAATAGAGTAGAAATGTAAGTTGCTTTTGGGGGGGGGTCTGTTTCAGGTGTAAAATAATATACAATAACTTGAAAGATCTGCAATTATAGCTTATCTAACTGCTAAAGAGATCATTCATAATTGGCTTTTGAAAGGAAAAGCTAGGAAACACTTTCTCTACAAAACCATTTTTGAATGTAATAAGAGATACATGTTAAATTCTGTTCCACTTTTCAAAAGGCAGTCTGGGGTATCTGTGAATTCATTTTAACGTTTTCATATTCCCTTTCAAAAGTTTGTCAAATACCCTGTAACTCTGAATCCTGTCGTTTCCACCCTTGCTAAGATCCTCCCCACATGTAATTTTGCCAAAGACACTCCAAAATAATCACAGGGGGTCTATGGCATCTTTAGAGTAACATACAGATCTATATAGCATTTAAATCAAACATATTTCTCATGGACAATATGCGTAGATACTCGAGAATAAGATACCCTAGAAACAAAACACAACTACTATCAGAGTAAAATTACTGTCGTATCCCAAAGTCAAAAAAAAAAAAAAAAAAAATCTGCCAGCAGCTAATTAGGCGTTCAGCGGTCGTCAGGGCACACGGCGCGTTTCGAACGTGCCTGCGAGTGCGCGCTGTGATTATAGGGCTTTCGCAGCAAAAGAGAGAAGACGTGCATGCCAAGGGCGGCCAGTCTAATCAGGATTTGCAGAAATCACAAGCCGGAATCTGCAGACCCAAGAATTCTTTTTCCCAGAGTAAACACTCTTTACTGCAAAACAAGTCATCACCAAACAATCCCTCCCCTCCTCGCCTCCTCGCCTAAGTTATCTGGCAAACCTTAATATTCCGAGAAGCACCAAAAAAAAAAAAAAAAAAAAGGCTTAGAAGACTGCTAGAACCCTGATGCAGAAGTAAGCCGCAACAAGCCGGCAAGGAGTGCAGAAGTTCGCGCCCCCCGGGTAGCAGCGCAGTGCCGCAGACCGCGGAGGAGCTGGGAAGGGAAGGCTTCTCCGGTCTTTGTTACGCTCCTGCCGCGGGGTCCGGGGGTCCCGGGCGGGCGGACGCGCTCCGGGGCCCCCGCCGGGCGACACGCCCCGCCGCCCGCCGCCCGGGCCCGCGCGCTCACCTGCTCCCGCTCCCGCATCCTCGGGGCCGCGCGCCCCGCTCAGCGCCCGGCCTCCCGGGGTCCCGCCGCGCCGCCGCCGCCGCCGCCGCCGCCCCCGCCGCGCCCGCACGCCAGCCCGCGCCGCCGCGCGCTCATGGGGCCCGCGCGCCGCACTTCCTGTCTCCGGAACCCCGGCCCGCGGACCATTCCCCGGGCAGAGTCCGGCGGCGGCGGCGGCGGGGGCGGCGGCGGGGGTGGGGCCGCACCGACGCACCGACGGACGAAGGCGCACGGGCCGGGGCGGCGGGGCGGGGGCGGGGGCGGCGGCGGCGGCGGCGGCGGCGGCGGGGCGGCCCTCCCCCGGGGGCGGGCGGATCCGGGGCGGCGGCCGCGGCGGCCCGTGACCTCAGAGAGTTGGAATGCGGGCGGCGGGGCGCGGGGGGGCGCGGGGGGGCGCGGGGGGACAGCTGCGCCCGGCCGCCGCCGAGGGGGCGCGCCGCTGCGCCTTTCCTCCTATGACCGCTTATTTTAAGGGCTTCCAGATACAGCGCGGCTTTCAGTCCAAACGTGGGCAGGGGGATGTTCGCGTGCTTCCAGGGCCCGCAGGACGCTATATCGCCAGAGCGGTCCGTGTACCGCTGTGCACTTCTGAGAACAGCTCCCAGATTCTAGGTCTTACTTCCGTGCACCTCCAAAAAAAAACCAAAAAAAAAAAAAAAAAGGAGCGTCTGCCTTGGGCTCAGGGCGTGATCCTGGGGACCCGGGATCGAGTCCTGCATCGGGCTCCCTGCACGGAGCCTGCTTCTCTCTCTGCCTGTGTCTCTCTCTGCCTCTCTCTCTCTCTCTCTCTCTCTCTCTGTCCCCCATGAATAAATAATTTTTTTTAAAAGGTGGAGGAAACACCCTTAAGTACTGGGTGGGAAAGTCCCCTTCTATCCACCCCTCCACCCCCCCAAAAAGGTTGATGTGCCTCAAATAACCTCTAGGTCTCCAAAAGAGCTGTATGCATATGCAATACCCGGTAGAGCCATTCGGGATGGGGGCTCCACGGTCAAGCTGTCTGGGTTCAAATCTCAGCGCCAACACTCTAGCTGGGGAACCTGGTGCAAATTTCCTGACCTCTCTCTGTGTCGGCTTCCTCTCTCTCTCTTTTTTTTTTTTTTTTTTTTTTGGATAGTTATGGGTTTTTTTTTTTTTAAGATTTTATTTATTTATTCATGAGAGACAGAGAGAGAGAGAGAAGCAGAGACACAGGCAGGGGGAGAAGCAGGCTCCATGCAGGGAGCCCGACGCGGGACTCGATCCTGGGACTCCAGGATCGGGCTTCCTCTCTTCAAAAGTGAGAAGAAGAATCACTGCGGAGTAACTTGTGTAAAATATATGGGAAGGGATTCATTTAACTCTAGACCCCATTAGCAGTGTTTATTATTACATGATCACTATATTTTTAACCGGTTTTATTACTCAGTTGGAATACCTAAGTGAAGGACTAAAACTATGTGACCCTAACAACCATGACCAAAGAGTTGTTTGACGTTTACCTGGCATGTGGTTTGAGCGACTGGAGCAGGGAAGCTTTTATTTTGCGCATTTTTTTTTTTTTTTAATTTATGATAGTCACACAGAGAGAGAGAGAGGCAGAGACACAGGCAGAGGGAGAAGCAGGCTCCATGCACCGGGAGCCCGACGTGGGATGCGATCCCGGGTCTCCAGGATCGCGCCCTGGGCCAAAGGCAGACACCAAACTGCTGCGCCACCCAGGGATCCCTGCGCATTTTAATTTAAGTGATTTTTAAAAAAAAATACTGTTTCTAAGATTTTTTATTTTTTAATTTATTCAGAGAGAGAGAAAGAGGCAGAGAGAGGGAAGAGGAGGCTCCATGCAGGGAGCTTTATGTGGGACTTGATCTGCTTGATGTGGGACTCGATCTGCTTGATGTGGGACTCGATCTGGAGTCTCCAGGATCACACCCCCGGCTGCAGGTGGCGTTAAACCGCTACGCCACCGGGGCTGCCCAAAAATACTGTTTCTAGAAAGATTTTTTGTGTTAAATTTTATTTAACTCTCATTATCATCGACAATTAGCAGCCACTTATCGAGTCCTTACTGTGCCTAACTCATGGTCCCTGCACACAGAGGACTTCTGGTCTAGTGGAAGATGATGTACACACACCGTACGTACATCATTGATGTATGAGCGCTATGAGAAAACAAATCCCAGGCAAGATTCAAGTCAAGCAATGGAGCTAAAAGCAATTAAGATTACATGTGTTTCTGATAGAAAAAAATAATTAATTCTGTTTGTAATTGAGGGGCACCTGGGTGGCTCAGTGGTTGAGCATCTGCCTTTGGCTCAGGGCATGATCTCGGGGTCCTGAGATGGAGTCCCACATCAGGATCCCCGCAGGGAGCCTGCTTCTCCCTCTGCCTCTGTCTCTGCCTCTCTCTGTGTGTCTCTAATGAATAAATAGATAAAATCTTTAAAAAAAATAAACTAGCTTCTTCAAAAAGAAATTCTGTTTGTAATTGATATTTCAGCAGGACACCATGAGGGGTCAAGTTGTGTGTGAGAAAAGAAGACGTTAAAATAAGCTCCTTTTCTGGTCTTCCAAGGTAGAAACATTGAAATTATGTGAGACTCTTTTCCCTTTCTCATCTCCAGCCTACCATGAAGATCTGATATTTCCTCCTTTACACCATCTCACAATTTCTTTTTTTCTCTCTACCTCGCCCCCTCCCACTTCCCAAAATTCTAAATCATCATTTTACATCCGGATTATTGCAACAAGGGTGGTCTAACATCTAATTTCTCAGTTTTCTCTCCTTTTCATGCAAATACCAAGCTTACCTCTGTCTCAGGTTTATCACTCCCGATGGACACACACATACCCATACCCACGCCCCCACCAGGCTAGCTTTTCCGCCTGTACTTTAAGGGCTTTCTAAGCTGATCCTAGCCTCTCTGCCCATCCTTAATTTTTCTCTTCCCCCCAGAATGCCCCAGTCAAGCTGTTTCTCCAGGCCCGTAGTATCTCCTGTGCCCCCCACCCCCTTTCATTTGTCTAAGTCTTTCCTTGCCCTTCAAGCCTCAATTCAAGCCTCTCTGCTTCCAAGAAAACTTCTTAACCATCCCATTCCACAGTGATCTCCATACTTGGCAAGAGCTTTAAAAACTATTTCATGAGGGCTTCTTTTATACCTCCTAGAATTCCTAGGACACTACTGGCAGAGAGTAGGCACTAAAAAAAAACCGTGTTAATTGAATCGGGAAGAAAATAAAAGTATTTTAAAAATAGAAAATGATCATAAAACCCCAAGGGATATTAGACAACAGATTTGAACTTCCTCCCTCACACTGCACCAGTGTCATTTGCTGACCAAATATTTGAACTCTATTTTCCCCTCAACTACGTTAATTTGACAGTAGCTACCCCATGATAAGCCACATGAACAGCCCCTTCACAACGTCATTGGCTTATGTTTGAATGAAAGGAAGAGAAGTAATTTGTATAGTTCAAGCCCAAAAGATACAAAAAGGTATAAGTAAAAGTCTCCTTACCTGCCTGCTAGACACCTAGCTCTCCTGTTGCCAGTAACCAGTTACCATAATCTGTATCTATCTAGAGATACTCTGTAGATAAATAGCCATTACCTATCTGTATCTTTACCTCCTCTTGTTACCCAGAAAGTGGCGTATTATGAGTACATATACATATGGAGATATTTCTTATTAAAATAAAGAAATTAAAATTTAAGGGGCACCTGGCTCAGTCATTGGTAGAGCTTGTGACTCTTGATCTCTGGGTTGTTAAGTTTGAGCTCATGTTGAGTGTAGAGATTACTCCAAAAAAAATTTTTTTTTTAAGATTTTATTTATTTATTCATGAGAGACAGAGAGAGAGTGAAAGAAGCAGAGACACAGGCAGAGGGAGAAGCAGGCTCCATGCAGGGAGCCTGATGTGGGAGTCGATCCCGGGACTCCAAGATCAGGCCCTGGGCAAAGGGCGGTGCTAAACCGCTGAGCTACCTGGGCTTTTCTCAAAAATAAAATCTTAAAAAATAAATAAATAAAATTTAAAAAAGAAAGTCCTAAACTAAAAAAAGATACTCAATGAAAGGAAAGGAAATTGTGGTTTTGGTGGTGCACTGACTAATATATTCTTATGAGTTAAGAAATTCAGGGTGCCTGGCTGCCTGAGTTGGTGGAACATGCGACTCAAGCTTAGGGTTGTGAGTTAAAACCCTACATTGGGTGTAGAGATTACTTAAAAAAAAAATAAAGTCTTAAAAAAAGATATTAATCTGCTTTGATAGCTTGGTAGGTACTGTACCTCACTATGTAAATGACCATCTTCTGCAAGAATCTTTTTTTTTTTAATTTTTATTTATTTATGATAGTCTCACAGAGAGAAAGAGAGGCAGAGACACAGGCAGAGGGAGAAGCAGGCTCCATGCACCGGGAGCCCGACGTGGGATTCAATCCCAGGTCTCCAGGATCGCACCCTGGGCCAAAGGCAGGCACCAAACCGCTGCGCCACCCAGGGATCCCTTCTGCAAGAATCTAAACCAAATGACGGCCCTCTCTCCTCCCACCGCATAGAGGTAATGATTCCCAGAGGGAAGCAATAGCAAGAGCCAGAGCTAGAAAGGTGAAATCTCTTTTATTCCAAATTTTCTGTGTCCTCTCCCTGCTATATTCAACACCTCATCAGGTGCAGCAGCTTTTCAGCTGCAAAAGAGTGAGATGAAAGAGCATGGATTTCCCTGGATATCAGAGAAACGATGATGTTGGCAGTATATTTGTTCAAATGGACAAGAAAATGGAAAATGTTTATCAATCCCTATAGCAAAACTACTGTAGGTATAATTCCCAACACTTGGGCTTTTGAGCCAAGGGCAGACATACTATGTGATACTCACTATTGAAAAACCTGTACTCATCCTGCCTTTATTCTGAGCCAGAGGCCACTAAAAGAAAGATAAATAAGATGACTTAGGCACACGCACACACACGTTCCAGTACTATATATATGTATATTATAGCAGGAGAACGTATTAGTGAGAATATATTTTAAAGGGGGTAGTCATGTCTAGTTTAACACTGTGATCAGCTTCCACCTGAGTCTAGAAGGACAAACAAAAAAGCTCACTAAGAAGGAAAGGAAGAAAAAAGCATTCCAGGCTGAAGGAAACTGCCCTACCTCTGCTTCACCACACACACATACGCACACGTAATACACATTTGCAAAGGTTGTGCATGTGCAGCATCCAGCTGGAATGCTGCCCTGAGACGAGGCTGGGGCTGCAGATAAGAGGAGGCCACTGTTAGAGGACTCAGGTCTCCATGGAGTTGACCTTAGTCCTTAGGCCCCTCTGACTTCAAAACCAAAGCTCTTTTTAGGCACCTTTTCTCTCTAGTTTATTATTATTTTTTTCATCTTCTCTCCCAGGGATCCCTCATCTTCTCTCTTTAAAAGACAATCCAGGGCAGCCTGGGTGGCTCATTGGTTTAGTGCCTTCTTTGACCCAGGGTGTGATCCTGGAGACCTGGGATTGAGTACTGCATAGGCCTCCCTACATGGAGCCTGCTTGTGTCTCTGCCTCTCTCTGTCTCTCTTTATGTACCTCTCATGAATAAAATAAATAATATCTTAAAAAAAAGACAACCCAGAATCCTCTTAGCCAGCATTGTGGTTTGATGAAATCTAGTCCTCATTCTATCCCCTATAGCAAAATATATCATTCCTCTTGGACTGCAGGGTCCTTCCATGTCAGAAAAGAATTCTTTTAGCCCAGCTTAGTATTTTTTAAGCTAAATACTCTTAGTTCCTTTAATGGTTTTGCTCTGGTCATCATCATGATCATCTTCCTCTGGATGTGATCTGATTTATGAAGCTGCATCTCAAAAGGGAAGCACCTTGTAGTGTTGGACCACTGAACACCATTGGTTTAGTGGGTTGCCCCCTTTGATCCAGACACTGTAACTCCTCCTGAGGTCTAAATGTGTGAATTCTTTTTTTTTTTTTTAAGATTTAAAAAAAAGAGATTTTCTTTCTTTTCTTTCTTTCTTTCTTTCTTTCTTTCTTTCTTTCTTTCTTTCTTTCTTTCTTTCTTTCTTTTGAGAGAGAGAGAGAGAGAGCCAGAGAGCACAAACAGGGAGAAAGAGCATGAGGGGGGTGGGTGCAGAGGGAGTGAATTCTTTTTTACTTTTTTTTAAGTGAGCTCTAGGTCCAATGCAGGGCTTAAAGTCACAACCCCAAGACCAAGCATCACATGTTCTACTGACTGAGCCGGCTAGGTGCTCCCCCTCACTTTCTTTTTTAAGTAAAAGCATTTCTTTTCATCTTCTCTTTATTATTATAAATATGTGCATTCTTAAGTAGCTGGCAAATCTCTTCTTCCATAGTTTTAAATGGATTATTCTGAAAGTTAACCCTTTTTTGAATACATTTTAATAAGTTTCCATGATCGAAATACATTTTAAAAAATATTTTATTTATTTATTTGACAGAAAGAGAGAGAGAGCACAAGCAGGGGGAGCAGCAGAGGGAGAGAGAGAAGCAGACCCCCTATAGAGCAGGGAGCCCCATGTGGCTGGATCCCAGGACTCTGGGATCATGACCCAAGCTGAAGGCAGATACTTAATCTACTGAGCCAGCCAGGCGCCCCATCCCAAATACATTTTAATGAAAACATTTTCTATTCTCTGTGAAATGTTCTTTCAAAATTATCTAAATATTGACTAAGGATTTTCTAACCAGTAATGGATACAAAAACCTGTGTTTTCATTCTTAGTTCTGAAATGGTGGCTGAAGGGGACGCCTAGGTGACTTAGCGGTTAACTGTCTGGAGTCCCACATAATAAATAAAATCTTAAATAAATAAATAAAATCTTAAATAAATAAATAAATGATAATAAATGAATGAATGAATGAATAAATAAATAAATAAATAAATAAATACCTTCTCAGACCCAACCAGTGCTGGGAGTCAGAGTACAAAGATGAGGAAGACTGAGTCCCTGATTTCATGACACTCACAATTCAAAAGATAGTACATTATTTCTATTTCTTCACCCACTATTTAATTTTCTTTAAGATTTTATTTATTCATGAGACACAGAGAGAGAGAGAGAGGCAGAAACACAGGCAGAGGGAGAAGTCAGCTCCATGCAGGGAGCCCAACGTGAGACTTGATCCAGGGTCTCCAGGATCATACCCTGGGCTGAAGGCAACGCTAAACCGCTGAGCCACCGGGGTTGCCCTGAGAAGGTACTTAATTTTTAATCAACAAACGCAGTGCTGCTGTGAGCCCAGCACAGCTCAAAATGCTTCCCAAATATTAACTTATTTCATCCTTATAAACCTATGCAGGAGAAATTGCTATCATACTTATATCATAGATGAGAAAACCGAGGCACCGAGAGGTGAAGCAACTTGCCTAAGGTCTTGGAGAGAGAATCAGGGCTGGGATTCAAACCCAGACAGTCTGTCTCCGGTGTCCTTGTTTTTAGTCACTTTGCTCCACTGCTTCTCATTAATGTTGGATGAGTACATGATCATTGGACCAATCCATGAGGAATGCTTTTTTAAATTTATTTTTCCTACAAGTATTTCATTTAAGTGCTTCCTATGTGTCTAGCATCCTGAAAGAAATTTTGGAGAAATGCAGAACTACAAGAGGTTTTTTTTTTTGTTTTTTTTTTTTTTAAGATTTTATTTTTATTCATGAGAGACACAGAGAGAGAGAGAGGCAGAGACACAGGCAGAGGGAGAAGCAGGCTCCAGGCAGGTAGCTCAATGCAGGACTCGATCCCAGACCTCCAGGATCATGTCCCAAGCCAAAGGCAGGCACACAACCACTGAGCCACCCAGGCGTTCCAAGAGTTTGTAATTTTGTTAGACAGGGCACAATTAATGTTAGAGAGGGTGTATTAAGTGTCATACTAGTAGCTCTCACATGGATGCTATAGGAACTCAGAAGAAAAAAATGACTATATAAGATAAAGGGCCATGTGGCAGATAGACCCCAGGTGGCCCCATAATTCCTGCCCCTTCTGTTCACACCCTGTATAATCCCCTCCCCCAATCCCCCTGATTGTGGGCAGCACCTATGACTTGCTTTTTGTTACTGGATTTGGCAAAAAAAGGGTGGGGGGAGATTTTGCAGATGTAATTAGTTCCTAAACCACTGATTTTGAGGTCAGGCCCTGGGTCGCCCTAAGTTACCAAATGAAGTGAAAACTCTAAAAAGAGGAACTGAGCTTCCTCTGAACTGACATGGCTAGCCCATGTTGAAGAAGTGCATGGCAAGGAACTGTGGGCAACATCTATGGACTGAGGGCAGCCTCAAGACAACAGCTAGGAGAAGTTGGGGCCCTTGCTCATAAAGTTGCAAGGGAATTAATCCTGCTAACACCACTGATGGGCTTAAAAGTGGAGTGTTCCTCTGTCAAGCCTGCAAATGAGAACACGGCACTAGTACCTCAACTGCAGCCTTATGAGAACCTGATCAGAGGACTCAGGCTATGCTCAGATACCCGCCTCATGATAAACGCGTGTGTCTGAAGCTGCTAAGTTTAGTATGGTCCTTTGTTATTAAGCAATGGAGAGCTAATAGGGACAGCTTCCAGATTTAGAGGATATGGGGGAGAAGGGAGACCTCTCTCTGCTTAGTACAAGATTTTGTGATCATGGCAGGGAGAATGAAGCTGTTATTTTTTTATTTTTATTTATTATTATTATTTTTTATTGAATGAAGCTATTATTGACAGAAACAGGGAAGTCAGGAGTAGAAACCAATCCTAGTGGGGGATGGGAAAGATAATGAAAACTTAAGTTTTGATGTGCTGAATTTGGGGAAAATACAAATGCCTGCAGTCATCTGGAATTAGGGATTGGGGTTTAAGGGAAAATTCAGGGGTGACAGACCTGGTTTTTCTCAGCATAGAGGTGACAGCTGAAATCCTGAGAATAATAGAGTTCTCTAAAAGAAGGGGTTCAGAAAGAAAGGAGCAGGAAAGTGACTACAGATCTTGGGGAAGGAAGGCAGGACTAGACCCAAGGGAACCAGTAACTGTGGAATCGTTAGAAAGGACTGTGATTGGGGCACCTGGGTGGCTAAGTGGGTTGGGCATCCAGCCCTTGATTTGGGCTCAGGTCGTGATCTCTGGGTGGTGGGATCACAGCTCTGCCCTAGGCACCCCACTCTGTAGAGTCAGCTTGAGATTCTCTTTGTTTCTCTCCCTCTGCTCTCTTTCTTTCTCATAAATAAATAAGGATCTTTTTCTTTTTAGATTTTTTATTTTATGTACTCATGAGAGATACAGAGCGCGCGAGAGAGGCAGAGACGCAGGCAGAGGGAGAAGCAGGCTCCATGCAGGGAGCCCGACGTGGGACTCGATTCCGGGTCCCCAGGATCAGGCCCCGGGCTGAAGGCGGCGCTAAACCGCTGCGCCACTGGGACTGGCCCAAGATCTTTTTCTTAAAAAAAAAAAAAAAAAAAAAAAAAAAAAAAAAGAGTACTGTGCTTAATCGGTTCTGTTGGCTCTGGGCGTAATTATAATGCAACCGCTAGGAGGCAGTCTATCTTACAGGTAAGAAAAGTAAGAACTCAAAGGTTTAAATCATCCAGACCCACTGTCACACTAAAAGCAAGCGAATGCAGGATTCTAACTCAGCTATCACACCAAAGCCAGGGATCCTTCCGCTGCCTTTAATTCATCTTTATTTTCCAAAGAAAGGGTAAATAAATTGCGTAAGCGGGGGCGAGGAACGGGGGGAAGCTCTCCAGGTGAAACGGGAAGCATCCTCCCGCCGCTGCTCTCCTTGCTGCCGGTAGAGGTCGCCCGAGCGCGGACTCCGCGGGGCCCCCCCGGTGCGCGCAGGCGCGGGCGCAGGCGCAGGCGCAGGCGCGCTGGGCTCCGCTCGCCCTGGCGCGCAGGGCCGGTGGGGGCGGGTCACGCCGAGCGCGCGGCCGGGAGCGGCGCTGGCGGCTGGCGGGTGGCGGCTGCGGCGGCTGCGGCGGCGGCGGCGGAGCTGCGGACCGGGAGCCGGCGCGGGGCCCTGGGCAAGCCAAGCGCCGTGCAGTGCTGAGCCCGCCGGCCGCCGGGGAGCCATGGAAATCGGCACCGAGATCAGCCGCAAGATCCGGGTGAGGCCCGTGTCAGGCGGGGGCGGGAAGCCGGGCCTCAGCGGGCGGCCGGGCGCGCGGTTGTCAGGAGTAACGGGGACTGCGGGCCCGGCCTGGGCGCCGCGGCCTAGTGCTGCGCCGCCGGGGGCTGTGGGGCCGCCGCGGCCTCGGCGAACGGGCTCCTCCGCGGCCTGGGCCGCCTGGGGCCTCGGGCCTGTGGCGGACGCGGCCCCCGAGAGCGCTGTGGAGGAAGCGGCCGCGAGCCGGAGGAGGCGTGGGGCGGCGGGCGGGGGGCGCCGCGGGGCGGGGGGAGGGGCGGGGGGAGGGGAGGGCCCGGGCGCCTCCCCGCCCCCACCGGGGCCGCCTTACGGGGCCGCCTTACGGGGCCGCCGGGTTGTCCGCCTTTCTCACAAGCGTGTTTGCCTTTCTGCTCTTCCCTCAGAGTGCCATTAAGGGGAAATTGCAAGAATTAGGAGCTTATGTTGGTAAGTTTTATTTTTTATTGTTGTTGTTTTCAGCCTAAGAGAATTTAGAGTTTGCTGCTGAGTGAATTTTAGAAAAAATTTTTTTTCCTCCTACGTACTTTTGACTTTTTTTTTAAAGATGTTATTTATTTGCTTATTTATTTATTTATTTTATTTATGAGAGAGAGAGAGGGCGCGCACAAGCAGGGGGAGGGGCAGAGGGAGAAGCAGACTCCTCGCGGAGCAGGGAGGCGGATGCGGGGCTTGATCCCAAGAGCCTGGGGTCACCATCTGAGCCGAAGGCAGATGCTTAATCGACTGAGCCACCCAGGCGCCCCCGTACTTTTGGTTTTTGAAGGGACCCCCCCCGTTGTATTAATTAATTAATTTTTTCCCCGTTGTATTTAAAGTCTGATTCTCTGCGGTTCTTTCTCTTAACCGTCTTTTCTTGAAAGCTCTATACGTAATCTTGGTTGTTTGATATTTTAGTTTCTGTGTTTTTCCCCCCAGAACCGCCTTTTAATAACGGTGTTTTATAAACCTTGTTTAGCTTCCTCAGTTGAGGCTCTCTCCTATTTTCCATACTGTTGATCAGATTCTTACTGTTTTTCTTATTCTTCCTGTTTTCATCTTGATTTTCTTGTTTCAGAATTGTTATTTTGCATATGAATGGTTTCTGGCTTTTGCCTCTGTCCTGGTTCAGTGAGTTTTATTTTTAAATGTCTATCCCCCTCCCCCCCCCTTTTTCTTACCACCCACAGTAATGTGTTCTCTTTCTCTTTATTTTTTTGTGACTTGCAACTTGAGTATTTACTTTGGGTCAGGCACAGTGCTTAACCATTGTCTTTGTGTTAGATCATGATAATAGGAGAACAGGGAAGGTAAGTGGTAATACCCCTACTTGCATAAGCAAGGAAACCAGCTTTGAGTGCTGACGTGACCTGTGTTTTACGGATTGAGATCTGGGTCTGTTTAACTCCAAAGCTGGTGTCTCCTGTAAAAATAATAGCTGTTTATTATTATTTATTTATTTATTTTAAATTTTTATTTATTTATGATAGAGAGAGAGAGAGAGAGGCAGAGACACAGGCAGAGGGAGAAGCAGGCTCCACGCACTGTGAGCCCGATGTGGGACTCGATCCCGGGTCTCCAGGATTGCACCCTGGGCCAGAGGCAGGCACTAAACCTGCTGCGCCACCCAGGGATCCCCAATAGCTACTATTTAAACAGTGGTTCTATTTTAAAACTTTTTTTTTTTTTTTTTAAGATTTTATTTCTTCATGAGAGACACACAGCACGAGAGAGAGGCAGACACACAGGCAGAGGGAGAAGCAGGTTCCATGCAGGGAGCCAGACATGGGACTTGATCCCCGGTCTCCAGGGTCACAACCCGGGCCGAAGGCGGCACTAAACCTCTGAGCCACCCGGGCTACCCTAAACAGTGGTTCTCAAGGTGTGAGAGACCAAGGGTCTCTGAAGTCAAAACTGTTTTCATATTAATACTGATAGGGGGATCCCTGGGTAGCTCAGCGGTTTCGCGCCTGCCTTTGGCCCAGGGCGCGATCCTGGAGTCCCGGGATCGAGTCCCACGTCAGGCTCCCGGCATGGAGCCTGCTTCTCCCTCTGCCTGTGTCTCTGCCTATCTCTCTCTCTCTATCATGAATAAATAAATAAATCTTTAAAAAAAAATACTGATAGGGTGCTTGCCATTTTCACTGTGCTGGCATTTGGATTGTGCAAAAGCAGTGGTGAGTTAAACTGGTGGTCCATTGGTCTGAACTGAGGTCTCACACCAAACTCAATGAGAAATAATATTTATCACCCCTCCACTGGGAATTTTTTCTAAAAGCCAGTTTCATTTAAGAATGTAATTAGTGAGACAGTAAGAATGCTTTTAAAATTTTGACCCTTGGCTACATATTTTTAGGGTATGATGTGAGAAAATAGGAATTACTCATAAAGTACTTATATTATGCTGTATATTAAAAACAGATTGGATTTTCTGAAGGGGAAGGATTTGTGTGATTTGAATTAGCTACCTTTGGGGATGCCTGGGTGGCTCTGTGGTTGAATGTCTACCTTTGGCTCAGGGCGTTTTCCTGGAGTCCCAGGATCGAGTCCCACATTGGGCTCCCCACATGGAGCCTGCTTCTCCCTCTGCCTGTGTCTCTGCCTCTCTCTCTGTGTGTCTCATGAATAAATAAATTTAAAAAAAATTAAAAAAATGAATTAGCCACCTTTTTCATGGAACATCTTTTTCACCTATGACTTACAAGCAAATTGGGTATTTGGCAGGCATCTTCTTGAAGGTGAACAAAGGAAAAGAAATGATACATTTGTTACTAATGACAAAAGAGCTTTCAAATGAAAATTAGAATTTTGAAAAGTTTGTCTGCCTTAGTGAACTTTAAAGCTTCCCAGTGCTTAAAAGAATTTCTGATAACCTTAACAAATGATTCTTTTGTATTTTGTAATGAATTGTATATCAATATCTCAGTGATTTGTATAGCTCCCTCAACTAGTATTTTTTCAAATGACCATGATGTTACAAAATTATTCAAGAGAAAAAGATTCATTAAAAGTAGAGGATGGATCTGGGCTTCCCAGGTGGCTCAACGGTTTAGCACCACCTTCAGCCCAGGGCATGATCTTGGAGACCTGGGATCCAGTGCCACGTTGGGTTCCCAGCTTGGAGCCTGCTTCTCCCTCTGCTTGTGTCTCTGCATCCCTCTGTGTCTTTTATGGATAAATTAAAAAAATTTTTTTTAAAGATTTTATTTATTCATGATAGAGAGGCAGAGACACAGGCAGAGGGAGAAGCAGGCTCCACGCTGGGAGCCTGACACGGGACTTGATCCCGGGACTCCAGGATCATGCCCTGGGCCAAAGCAGGCACCGAACCACTGAGCCACCCAGGGATCCCCAATAAATAAAAATCTTTATTTATTTTTTTTTAAGATTTTTTTTTTAAATTTATTTATTCAGAGAGAGAGAGAGAGAGACTGAGAGGCAGAGAGGCAGAGACACAGGCAGAGGGAGAAGTGGGCTCCATGCAGGGAGCCAGACGCGGGACTCGATCCTGGGTCTTCAGGATCACACCCCGGTAGGTGGCGCTAAACTGCTGTGCCACTGGGGCTGCCCTAAATAAAAATCTTAAAAAAATAAAAAAAAAAAAAAGAGGATGGAGCAATGGATTTTCATGTAACAATTACAAAAAGGTTATTGATAGAGTTTTAGTTTCCATATTGTTGCTAACCTTTAAGAAACTACTACTTGTTGAGTTTTGGTGTAGTATCACAGAAGAATGTCCATTGTATTTGTAAAGGCTATTAAAGCACAATTGACCCTTGAACAATTTAGGGGTTAGGGCTGATGGATTACCACTCCCCCCCCCCCCCAAGCACAGTTGAAGATACAACTTTTGACTTCCTAATAGCCAGCCTACTGTTGATCAGAAGTCTTACTGGTAACATAAAGTTAACACACTTTTTTTTTTTTAAGATTTTATTTATTTATTCATAGAGACAGAGAGAGGCAGAGGAGAAGCAGGCATCATACAGAGAGAGCCTGATGTGGGACTCGATCCAGGGTCTCCAGGATCACACCCTGGGCTGCAGGCGGTGCCAAACCGCTGCGCCACCAGGGCTGCCTTAACACACATTTTGTATGTTGTGTGTATTCTGTAATATATTTTTACAAAAAGTAAGCAAGAGAAAAGAAAGCACAAATGTCATAAGGAGAAAAAAATGTTTTATATATACGTATATATAAAACCCAGTTATAATTGGGGCAGTTCAAACTCATGTTTAAGGGTCAGCTACATTTCCTTTTCCTTTTTTTTTTTTTTTTTTTAATATTATTTATTCATGAGAGACACAGAGAGAGAGGGAGGCAGAGACACAGGCAGAGGGAGAAGCAGGCTCCATGCAGGGAGCCCGATGCGGGACTTGATCCTGGGCCTCAGGATCAGGCCCTGGGCCGAAGGTGGTGCTAAACCGCTGAGCCACCTGGGCTGCCCCTACATTTCCAACTATGTAGTTTTGAGGCCAGATTTTCTTCATATTCTTCAATTAGAACAGCATATCATAAAAGGTTAAGTGCAGAAACAAATTGGAATACAGTTGTCTTTTTAAAAACTAGGTATTAAGAAATAAAAATAGAACTATTTTTGCATTAATTTTTTTGGAAAACTTAATTATATAATTTAATTTTTTTTTTTTTAGATTTTATTTATTCATGAGAGACACCGAGAGAAAGAGGCAAAGACACAGGCAGAGGGAGAAGCAGGCTCCATGCAGGGAGCCCGATATGAGACTCCATCATGGGACTCCAGGATTACGCCGTGGGCCGAAGGCAGGCGCTCAACTGCTGAGCCACCCAGGTGTCCCAGCTTAGTTATTTTATGTTATAAAAGATGGTTAATTGGGTGGCTCAGCGGTTGAGCACCTGCCTTCGGCCCAGGGTGTAGTCCTGGAGTCCCTGGATCCAGTGTCTGCCTGTGTCTCTGCCTCTCTCTCTCTCTCTCTCTCTCTCTCTCTGTCTCTCATGAATGAATAAATCTTTAAAAATAATTTAAAAGCTGGTAATTATATCATATAAATGGGTTTATTAATGTGATAGGTGTGTTACTTTAAGACTTTTTTAAATTCTCAGTTTTTCTAAAATAGTAATTACTAACAGATAATTCACATAAATAAAAGTTCTTTGGGGTTATCAGTGTTTTTTTGTTTTTTTTTAAATTTTATTTTTTTTTTTGAGAGAGCGCCCACATGCCTGCTTGTGCATGCAAGCTGGGAAAGGAGCAGAGGGGGAGAGAGTATCCCAAGTACTCAGCATGGAGCCCAGTAAGGGGCTCCATCTCAGGGTATTGAGATCATGACCTAAGCCAAAATTAAGAGTTGGAAGTTTTAACTGACTGAGCCACCCAGGCACCCCAGTTCACCAATAATTCCTAAGAGCATAAAGGGAACTCCCAACAGTTTGAGACTTATTAGTTTATTACATGCTGGGCACGTTTTATGAATCATTTGTTGTCAAGATTGTTCTAACTTTAACAGATGTGACCATTGAAGCTCAGAAGTAAAGATCAAGCTGAACCAGGATTGGTTGATTCTTTTACTTGTTCAGCACTTAATGGATACCAGCTATGTGTCAGGAACTTGTTTTGGTTAAAAAAGAAATCTACAGAAAACCTAGCATAAACTTTCTTAGTTCTAGCACATGAAAGCACAAACACATTAAAGGTTAATTGAGTCTAATTTCAATCTTATTGATGATTTCTATCATTTATCAAACATCTCAGACCAAGGATTTTGAGCCTGTAATTTTTTTTTTTTTTTTTTTTTTTAAGGTTTTATATATTCCTGAGAGACAGAGAGAGGCAGAAACATAGGCAGAGGGAGAAGCAGGCTCCCCCTAAGGAGCCTGATGCGGGACTGGATCCTGTACTCCCTAAGCCGAAGATAGACGCTCAGCCACTGAGCCACCCAGGCGTCCCTTGAGCCTGTAATTATAGCAAAAATATAGAATTTGTGATTTTCAGAATATTTTCATGTAGTTCCATTTGTTCCTGAACACTGCGCTAAGTGGAAATGGCAGGTAGTATTACAATCCTTTTACAACTAAAAAAAATGGAGTCTTGGGAGTATCAGAGCTGGTCAATAGCAGATTCAAGACCAAAGAACTCAGGTCTTCTGTGTCTCTGATGCTAACAAAGGTAAAGGAGACACTCCTGTATGCTCTTCTGGAACTCCACTGAAGTCTGTTCCAGTGATCGACATTAGCTTTGTAATGTGGGTCTGCTGCTTGACTGGACATTTCTTGGGCAGAGACTTAATATTTGTTATGTCCCAGTGACCTAGCAGAAGGCACGATTTTTTTTTAATTAAGTAGAAAAGCGAGTTACCATTAGAGTGTTTGAAATAAAAGTATACATTGTGAGTTTAGGTTTACAATTAGTTACTTAATTGTATGTATATTCATCATTGTCCATCTGGAAAGGGTGACTTGCTAATCTAATCCCTTTTTTTGCTTAGAAAAGAGTCCTAGAAACCTTTAAGGTTATGGAAGCAATCCTTTAATATTTGAGTATTAATCTTCAAGGTATTGGGTGGGATACAAAGGCAAACAACTCTTAAGAGTGATAACTACTCATTCGTATGTTTAAAATGGAGCACTTTAGTGGGAAGGCGATTACAATTTAGAATAGTCTTTCATTCATATGTTATTTTTTATTTTAAATTTTTTTTTAGTATAGTTAACAATTTCATTCATGTTTTAGAAGCCTGAGCTTGCATAAACCTCCAAAACGCTTTTCCCCTAGTTCACAGATTCCAAATAATTTGAGAAATCCGAAGTCTGTGGAAATGTATCACAAACACGTTGATTTTTCATTAGATTCTTAATTTCTGTTTTGTGTACTGAGAAAACAGTATGAATTTCTCATGGTTTTGGTGAGATATAATTAATATATTAACATTGGTGTATTAAACTGTGTTTAAAGTGTACAGTTTCCTGTGTCTTCACAAATACCACACAGTAGTCAAACTAATGAACATATTCACTCCCAGAAGTTCCCTGAGGCTCCTTTGTATCCCTCCTTCCCCTGCCTTGACCTTGTACTCATGTTGGATGTTAGAAAATGCCACTGATCTCACACTGAATGTTAGAAAATGCAAACTAATAGGTAGTGACAGGAAAGCACATTTTCATCTTAGACATTGTGAGGGAGAAAAATTTGTGAAGGCTGGCAAAGCATTTTGACTTTTCTTGTTGACTTTCCCTGGGTTATCAGTGGTAGTCTGTAGTACGTAGGTACACTTTGTATAAAGTGTATAAGTGTATAAGCTACCAGGCTTATTTTATTGCAGTTACCAGAAAAAATTGGAACCTTTTGTTACTCTACAAAGAAAATAAATGATTGACTTCTTGTTGTCACTTATATTCCCTCATATCATATTGTATGATTTATATTTTTTAAAAAGATTTTACTTATTCATGAGAGAGAGAGAGAGAGGCAGAGACACAGGCAGAGGGAGATGCAGGCTCCTTGCCTGACATGGGACTCGATCCCGGGTCTCCAGGATCACGCCCTGGGCTGAAGGTGGCGCTAAACTGCTGAGCCACCCAGGCTGCCCATATTGCAGGATTTCATTAAATATTCAGATTTCTCCAACAAAACAAAAATGCAGCCAACTGAATAGAAGATACCTGTGAAAGGTACATCTGATAAGGGGGTTCATATTCAGAATGTATAAAAAAAATTTCCACAACTCAACACCAAAAAAAAAATTAAAAGGTAGAAGACCTGAATAGACATTTTTCCAAAGAAGACCTACAGATGGCCAGCAGACACATGAAAAGATACTAATATCACTAATCCTGAGGGAACTACAAACCAGAATCACAGATATCACTTTACACTTATGAAAATGGCTAGAATCAAAGAGCCCGGACCTTGGCGAAAATGCAGAGAAAGGGCAGCCTGGGTGGCTCAGCGGTTTAGTACCGCCTTCAGTCCAGGGCCTGATCCTGAAGACTTAGGATCAAGTCCCACGTCAGGCTCCCTGCATGGAGCCTGCTTCTCCCTCTGCCTGTGTCTCTGTCTCTGTCTCTTTCTCTCTCTCCTCTCTGTGTTTTTCATGAATAAATAAAATCATTTAAAAAAAATGCAGAGAAAAAGGAACCTTTAGGTGCTATTGGTGGAAATGCAGCATGGTACAGCTGGTATGGAAAACAGTAGGGAGAGTCCTCAAAAAATCAGAAATAGAAGTACCATATCCAATAATTCCACTGTTGGGTATTTACCCAAAGAGAACAGAACCACTGATTCGAAAAGATAACATGCACTGCTGTATTATATTGCAGCATTATTTACAATAGCCAAAATATGGGAGAGTATATGTATATACTGTATATATCTGTGTATGTTTATAGTTTCATGGCTTATACTCAGCCATGAAAAAAATGAGGTCCTAAAACAACATGGATAGATCTAGAGTATATGCTAAGTGAAATAAGTCACACAGAAAGACAAATACCATAGGATTTCGCTTACATGTGGAATCTAAAAAACAGAATGAATGGGTGCCTGGCTGACTAGTTGGTAGAGCATGTGACTCTTGATCTAAGGGTCATGAGTTGAAGCCCCACGTTGGGCGTAGAGATTACTTAAATAAAAAATAAAATCAGGGCAGCCCGGGTGGCTCGGCGGTTTAGCACTGCCTTCAGCCCAGGGCGTGATCCTGGAGACCCGGAATCGAGTCCCATGTCAGGTTCCCTGCATGGAGCCTGCTTCTTCCTCTGCCTGTGTCTCTGCCTCTCTCTCTCTCCTCTCTGTTTCTTATGAATAAATAAATAAAATCTTAAAAATAAAATGATTTTAGAAAGCCAACTTAGACTCTTTATATACACAGGACAAGTTGGTGGTTGCCCGAGGGGAGGTAGGTGAGGCATAGGTGAACTAGGTAAGATTAAGAGGTACAAATGTCTAGTTATAAAATAAGTCACAGATGAAAAGTACAGTACAGGGGGTATAGTCAGTATTGTAATAACATTATATAGTGACAGTTGATGATTGCAGTTACTGTGGTGAGTACTGAGTAACATAGGGTGTCCAGTACTGTGTTGTATACCTGAAAGTAATAGAGTATTATATGTTGATTATACCTCATTAAAATAAATGAAAAGCATTGATGTCTTTTTTTAAAAATATTTTATTTATTTATTTATTTTATTTTTGATAGAGAGAGAGAGAGAGGCACAGACATAGGCAGAGGGAGAAGCAGGCTCCATGCACCGGGAGCCCGACATGGGATTCGATCCCGGGTCTCCAGGATCGCACCCTGGGCCAAAGGCAGGCACTAAACCGCTGCGCCACCCAGGGATCCCTCTTTTTTTTTTTTTTTTTTTTTTTTAAGATTTTATTTATTCATGAGAGACAGAGAGAGAGAGAGAGAGAGAGAGGCAGAGGGAGAAGCAGGCTCCATGCAGGAAGCCCAATGTGGGACTCGATCCCAGGACTCTAGGATCACGCCCTGGGCCGAAGGCAGGCGCTAAACCGCTGAGCCAGCCAGGGATCCCCAAAAGCATTGATGTCTTAATCCAATGTTCTAATTTATTTGAAGTGCAGCTTGGACATAAGCAGATTTTTTAAAGCTTCCCAGCAGATTCTAATGTGCAGCTAAATTTGAGACTCTCTCTCTCTTTTTTTTTTTTTCTTTTTTTTTTAAGGATTTTGTTTATTCATGAGAGATACAGAGAGAGAGGCAGAGGCAGAGGCAGGCTCCATGCAGGGAGCCCGATGTGGGAGTCGATCCGGGGTCTCTGGGATCAGGCCCTGGGCTGAAGGCGGCGCTAAGCTGCTGAGCCACCGGGGCTGCCCGAGAAGCTCTCCTTTGTAACAGCTGCTTAGCTTACCTGCACATTATTATACTGGAAATTGGGAAAACTTCAGTCTGTTGAGATTTGTTTTTTCTTAGCACTTGTGGTGGCTGGGTGTGTTTGATGAGTCAGAGTGGCTGGTTTACTTTGTGAATAATTTTCTCTCTTTACTCCAGTGCACCCTATAAATATTACCATTTTCTAGATCTGTCGTGAAGTAAAGCAGAATAGCTTGCACAGCCCATAGCACCTGCGTTGTGTGTTGTTTTTTTTTTTTTTAACCAAATAATTGTAATGTTTGGGTAGGATTGCCACCTAGACTTCTAAAATTTCTTTACAACATTTTTTATTAGTATAAAATTGCAAGAGATCTAAATGTCCATTGACATAAAATGATAAATCAATTGTATATTAATACTATTTGAGCAGTAAAAAAACTTAGATTTCTCTCTTTCCATTTGTAGATTGGGCTTTCTGAGTGTATTTGTCCTTTTCTTGACCTGGAGTTTTGATAATTCTCCTTGAAACAAATGGCTGATAGTACTTTTTTTTTTTGTCTGATAGTACTTCTGAAATGAACCTTTCTGCCTACTTAGAAATATGAATATTTAAAGTATTAAATCTGAAAGAAATGTTTTTTTTGATGGGGTTAAGAGTTCTTGATAAATGGCTTTTGCTTCCTAGTGTGGTGGTTTTGTTTTTGTTTTGTTTTGTTTTTTTTTTGTCCTATACCTCACCTTCATAATCATTGTGAAGGAGTGTATGAGGATAAAACAGTGAATGAAGTTGAAATTGTTTAAATTTACGATTAGATTTTTTAAATGATGTGGAGTTTTTGGGTGGTTTTAGTTTATTTGCTGTTGGTACAAATTCGTTACCTGAGATAATAGAAATCTGTCTTTACTGAGGATAAGATATTCTCTTGAGAAATGAATATCAGTTTAATCATAGACAACCACAAAACTAGATAAAACGCAATTGTTATTCTTGAATATCCTTATACCTTCTGGAAGCTTCTCTGAAATTAATGAGCATTATTAAAAAATCAAAAGGAAATGAATACACTCTCAAGTTTGAACTGTAATTCAGAATATCTGGTTTTATAAGTACTTGTTAGTTGTTCCTAATTCCCATCCTTTTAGTAATTGAAATACCTATGGAATGAAGAGGAAAAAAGCTATACTTTCTTGTCCAATATAATTCTAGTAGAGCTGAGATACTAATTTTTAGAGCTATATGTATATTTTCAAGTACATTAACTTTTAAGTGGAAGACAGTATTGAGGAAAACAAAAAAGAAAAAAGTTTTTATATACTTTTCCTTTTAACTAGATGAAGAACTTCCTGATTACATTATGGTGATGGTGGCCAACAAGAAAAGTCAGGACCAAATGACAGAGGACCTGTCCCTGTTTCTAGGGAACAACACAATTCGATTCACCGTATGGTACGTTTCTGAATTTTTACCCCTTAGACCAAAGTTTGGCACAAGTCAGAGTAGGTATTCTGTCTGAAAAGAGATTCTTGACCAGAGAGGCAGATTCACTGAGGAGAGGAAGATAGCCATGAGAGCACAGCTTCTGAGCTAGGCTGCTGAGGTTGAATCCTGGATCTGCCTCTTGCCTTGGTTCTTCCATTTGTAAAATGGGATTAATAAATTCTCTTTATAGGATTGTTGTAAGGATTAAATGAAATAATATGTGTAATATACCTGTGCCTGGCCCATAGTAAGTCCTTAGTCTGTGTTAACTGTGTAGTTTTTATGTTTCTTTTGGAAACTTTGGCATATTATTTCTTTCCCCCAACCAGAACCAGTTCATGTATTTTGAGGGCTGAGTTGACTTCCTATGTTGCTTTCTGCAGCAGTTAACTTTTAGGGGGCAGAGTTTTTGGACAAAATTTCAAATCATTGTTAAAAGTTTGGAACTTCCTGAACTTTAGAATTTTAAAAAGACGGTTTTATGTTCAAGTACAATCCATGTTATAATTTTTCGTGTTCTTTTTCAAACCATACATGCCTTTATTTGGGAATACCTGACTACAAGGATAAGATTCAATTTACGAAGGCAGGTTTGAGGTAGAGTGCGGGTCTGGGGAGGGTAATGATGTGGCTGAGAAGAGATCAGGAAGTACTTCTATAAACACCCTCCCTCTGGGAACCGCCAATTAGAGCACAGGTTGATAATGGAGCAAAGTTGAGTGAGCAGAGGGGCATGCTTGCTTTGAAAGGCAAGAGACTGGGAGAGGTGATAGAGGAGGCATTAAGGAGGGATATGAAACTGGTTTAACTTCTTGCTCTTATTTATTTATTTTTTAAAGATTTTATTTATTTATTCATGACAAACAGAGATAGAGAGGTAGAGAATCAGGCTCCATGCAGAGAATGTGACGTGGGACTCGACCTCGGGTCTCCAGGATCATCACGCTCTGGGCCGAAGGTGGTGCTAAACCGCTAAGTCACCCGGGCTGCCCAACTTCTTGCTCTTAAACTAAAGTTTGTCTTAAAGGTATTTTTGCCCCTGTGGGCTACCATATGCTTTAAAAGTCTTGTAAAGTTTTCTTGAAATACCACAAAGAATTTTCTGTTTATATTACACAGTTTTCTATGACATTCAGTGCAGTGGTTGATCTCAAATGTTTTGGTACATCCACTACTGTAGCGTGAGTGCCCTAACCCACTCCTTACACTTAGTCCCCAGAATTTACAAAAAAAAAAAAAAAAAAAGAGAGAGAGACTGGTCCTTTTGACTGGAGAAGTTATCATGAGTACTTTTTTTTTTTTTCTTAAGTCTTCTGCAGTCCAGGTATTTGTTTTGTCTCATATACATGATTTATGACTTTTGGTTCAACTTTGGGATCGCTTTGGTTTGAGTCCCACTAACCATACTATGGGAGATTGAGAGATACTTTCTTAGATAGATAACTTGATGCTTGGGACAAATTTATTATATAAAGGACTAGGTGAATTTGAATTTAAAATCAAATTAACTCAACTTTCTTATCTTGCTATAAATTCCTTAAGGTGTGCTGATGCAAGTGATGGTGTGTCTGGGGATTTTATTTCCCTTGTTAGGTGTTCATTGACACCACCCTGAAATGTACTATTATGATTGTTTGGAGTCCTGCAATAATTGTGTCCAAGTCCTGTAATAATTGTGTGACAGTAGCATGTGACTGGGTTCTGGGTGAAACATAATGAGATAGGTATTCTGGTATTATTTTTATGGAAGGTACATGTTGAAGGTAATGAAGACGTACGATTTTTTATTGATGAAGACGTACGATTTTTTATTGGTTTCTATAGTAGTCATGTAAGCCTTTTTTAAAAATGTGGCACTTCTTTAATTATTATAGTATTTGTTCATTAAGTACCATTTAGTACCATTTATCAATATTTATATCTGAAGATTCTGTAATGTCATCAGATTTCAAGTGACAGTTGAAATAAAATCTTTTCTAGATGAAGATTTAATTTTTTCTTTTTTTTCTTTCAGGCTTCATGGTGTATTAGATAAACTTCGCTCTGTTACAACTGGTAAGAGTCATTAAAATGTTTGTGTTTGTGGAATTTACTATAGCATTTTCTTTCTAAATCTATTTATAGTGCTTTGGGAAAAAGTCCATATATTTGAAAATAATAGGTTTTTGCACTTTCTTAGAAAGCATATAAATTATGAATTCAAGAGAAACAGATTTAACGTAATTTATTTATTCTAAAGATTTATTTATTTATTTATTCATGAGGAACACAGAGAGAGAGAGAGAGACAGGCAGAGGGAGAAGCAGGCTCTATGCAAGGAGCCCGATGTGGGACTCGATCCCCTGTCTCCAGGATCACACCCTGGGCTGCAGGTGGCGCTAAACCGCTGCGCCACCAGGGCTGCCGGATTTAACATAATTTAAAAATAATTTAAACAAGGGAAGGGAAATTCTGCAATTTATCCTAAGGAAATAATCGTAAATGTACAGTGATTTAGCTTCAAGGATGTTTTAATATTTTATTTATTTACTTAGTTTTAAAGTTAGTTTATTTGTTTGAAAAAAAGAGAGTGCATATACATAAGCATGTGGGGGGAGTGCCCAGGGATAGAGAGGATCTCAAGTAGACTCCATGGTGAGCACAGAGCCTGACATAGGGCTCCATCCTAGTGCCCATGAGATCACCACATGAGCTGAAATCACAAATCAGTCACTCAACTGACTGAGCCACCCAGGGGCCCCAAGGATGTTTAAATATTTTATAATGGAAAATTACTTAAAAGTTCAGTAATAATAAATTGAATTATTATATTAGCTACATAAGGAGTAATATTCAGCCATTAAAAGTGTTATGGAAGAACACATAATGCTTTTAAATTGGTGATAAAGAGGGGGAAGGTTCAAAGTAATAAAAATAGCTTAAAAGGATCATGTGTTTTTCTTTCCAGACCCTTCTAGTCTAAAGTCTTCTGATACCAACATCTTTGATAATAACGTGTCTTCAAACAAGAGCAGTTTCAGTCGGGGAGATGAGAGAAGGCATGAAGCTGCAGTGCCACCTCTTGCGGTTGCTAGCACTAGACCTGAAAAACGAGACTCCAGGGTTTCTACTAGCTCACAGGAGCAGAAAACCACTAATGTCAGGTAAGAGTCCTATGTAGACCTGCTGTGCATAGATAGGTGTGTGTATGTGACCTTGACATTAGTTTTTATATCTTTAAATTTCTGTTTTCAGAAATTTGGGGGCATATTAAGGTGGTCATGAGCAAATTTTTTGAATAAAATATGATAAGACCGAAGTATGATTATCTCTTACCTCATACAGTAAATCAAAATTTTTGTTTATTTGTGTATTTTTATTTTTTAAAGACTTTATTTATTCATGAGAGACACAGAGATAGAGGCAGAGACAGAGGCAGAGACATAGGCAGAGGGAGAAGCAGGCTCCATGCAGGAAGCCTGATGTGGGACTTGATCCCGGGACTCTGGGCTCATGCTCTGAGCCAAAGGCAGGCGCTAAACCGCTGCGCCACCCAGGGATCCCTAAATCAAAGTTTTTAAAAAGAATATAATTTTAAAGTAGTTTTTAATGGAATACATAAAAGGAGTGTCTAAACTTTTTCATTAAAATTTAAGTAAATTCTTTAAAGATACTGATCTAAGTTGGTTATAGTTTTGTGTGTGTATGTGTGTGTGTTTTTAAATAGACAGACTTATGATGATGGAGCTGCAACCCGGTTAATGTCAACTGTGAAGCCTCTGAGGGAACCAGCACCCTCTGAAGATGTGATTGATATTAAGCCAGAACCAGATGATCTCATTGATGAAGACCTCAATTTTGTGCAGGAGAATCCCTTATCTCAGAAAAAACCTACAGTGACACTTACATATGGTTCTTCTCGCCCTTCTATTGAAATTTATCGACCACCTGCAAGTCGAAATGCAGATAGTGGTGCTCATTTAAACAGGTTGCAATTTCAGCAGCAGCAAAACAGTATTCATGCTGCCAAGCAACCTGATATACAGAACAGCCGGGTATATGAAACAGGACGTTTGTGTGAACCAGAAGTGCTTAACAGCTTAGAAGATACTTACAGTCCTTTCTTCAGAAACAACTCAGAAAAAATGAGTATTGAGGTTTGTATATACTTTTTTTATTTTAAAAATTATTAGTATTTTTTAAATTTTTATTTATTTATGATAGAGAGAGAGAGAGAGAGAGGCAGAGACATAGGCAGAGGGAGAAGCAGGCTCCATGCACCGGGAGCCCGACGTGGGATTCGATCCCAGGTCTCCAGGATCGCGCCCTGGGCCAAAGGCAGGCGCTAAACCACTATGCTACCCAGGGATCCCTTAAAAATTATTTTTTAAAGTAAGCTACGTGCCCAACACGGGGCTTGAACTTGCAAACTTGAAATCAAGAATCACGTGCTCTACTGACTGATTAGCCAGGTGCCTCTGTATATACTTTTAAATTCTGGCTTTTTGGGCTGGAAATTGGCACTTCTAGTACTAAATATATGTGAAATAACTAAACACATTTTTAAAAAATATTTTATTAAATTCGTAAGAGACACAGAGGCAGAGGGAGAAGCAGGCTCCATGCAGGGAGCTCCATGAACTTAAACACATATTGCAAGTTAACTTTAATTTCTGTGCTACTCAACATACTACACCAGATTTTCCACTCCATGACTGCCTTCTACCAATACTTTACATTTTGTTTTACTTTCCAGGATACCAACATTTGAGATAACTGTAACCTTACCTTATAATTTGGGGGGGATCTTAGGTCAATTTTAGATTTTCCATGAGAATTATTAGTAAACAACCAAATAATTACATTTTTTTAGTTTCCTCAACAGTGCTTTGTGCTGCTATTTATACGTGAATGTAAAGCACTAGTTTTTATTTTAATTAAAGATTGGCTATTAGGGATAATATATTTTTATAAGAAATCAGGAAATAGCTTGTGAATTCTTGATATGATTGACTTTTTCTTGGAAAAAAATATTGTGGTAGAACTTTGTTTTTTTTTTTTTGAGACTAGGTAAGCGTAAATTTATCTGATTGCAGGAAGAAAACTTTCGGAAGAGAAAGTTGCCTGTGGTAAGTTCAGTTGTTAAAGTAAAAAAGTTCAATCATGATGGAGAAGAGGAGGAGGAAGATGATGATTGTGGGTCTCGTACAGGAAGCATCTCCAGCAGTGTGTCAGTGCCAGCAAAGCCTGAAAGGAGGTACCTTCACCATTGTCTGTAAATCAATCTTTAATTGCCTGATGGAATCTTCTGGGTTTCTTGAAGAGGATATCATGAAAATAAAAATTTAATAGCGTTCAAGACTTTCCTGTTGGCTTTTGAGACACAGATTATTGAGAGAGAAATTGATTAAAATTGGATAAGACTGCAGAGAATACTAAAATCTGTAGTATGGGGGGCAGGGGTGATCCAGATTCATTATTTAAAAAGTTAAAAGGTTTTAGTGTAATTGACATTTCCTAAAAACTACAGCTAGTCTGTTCAAAACCAAAGAGAAGGCTGTAAGGGCCTAATAGATGGCTAGCATGTAAAGAACTCAAATCTAAAATTTAATCAAAATACCTTTAATTTTTTTAGACCTTCACTTCCACCTTCTAAACAAGCTAACAAGAATCTAATTTTGAAGGCTATATCTGAAGCTCAAGAATCTGTAACAAAAACAACTAACTATTCTACAGGTAATGTAAATGTATTATGTTTACATTAAGTGAGTAAAGATTTTATTTATTCATGAGAGAGAGAGAGAGGCAGAGACACAGGCAGAGGGAGAAGCAGGCTCTCCCTGCAGGGAACCCGATTGTTGAACTCAATCCCGGGACCCTGGGATTGTGCCCTGACCCAAAGGCAGACACTCAGTCACTGAGCCACCCAGGCATCCCGAGTTTTCTTTTTCTTTTTCTTTTTTTTTCTTTTTCTTTTTCTTTTTCTCTTCTCTTCTCTTTTCTTTTTTTTAATAATTATAGTTGGAGACTTCAGTATTTCTCTCTCTTTTTTTTTAAAGATTTTATTTATTCATGAGAGAGACAGCGGCAGAGGGAGAAGCAGGTTCATGCAGGGAGCCTGATGTGGGACTCAGTCCCAGGTCTCCAGGATCACGCCCTGGGCTGAAGGCAGCGCTAAACCACTGAGCCACCTGGGCTGCCCTGTAGTCAACATTTGATAGGAACTTATGATATATAAAAAGGAGCGCAGTAGGATATTAAGAGGTCAGAATTAGAAAAAGTTAGCTAGTGCATGAGTAGGTTGGCTTCTTTGCTTTCAGTGGAACTGATTAGTGGAATATAAGGCAGAGAATTGACGCATTGGTGATGTTCCTACCCCAGTCCTAGTGGGAGTACTAAATTAATTTATGAGGGAATAAAAGAGGATTGCATGTTTTTAAAATCTATAATCTGACCTTACAGAAAGCTTGTTCTGAAATGCAAACTAAATGATGGGTGCCGATGGGTGCCATATTGTCATTAGGTTTTGTACTCTGCCCCATGTGCTATAGTCATTGTAAAACTTTCTGATGATTGGGGCCCCTTGGGTGGCTTAGTTGGTTAAGCATCTGCCTTTAGCTCAGGTCATGATTCCAGGGTCCTGGGTCAAGCCCCACATCTCACTCCCTGCTCACTGGGGAGCCTGCTTCTTCCTCTCCCTCTCCCTCTGCTGTTTAGCTCTATCTCTCTGTTAAATAAATAAATAAAAGCTTGTAAAAAAACTCAAACAAAAAAATATAATTGCCCACTCTTAAATTTTTTTAGAAGATTATTTATTGTTTAAAGATTTATGTATTCATGAGAGAGAGAGAGAGAGAGAGAGAGGGAGAGAGAGACACAGGCAAAAGGAGAAGCAGGCTCCTTGCAGGGAGCCCAGTGTGGGACTTGATCCCTGGACCCAGGATCACGGCCTGAGCTAAAGGCAGACGCTCAACCACTGAGCCACCCAGGCATCCCTAAAATTTTTCTTGTATTTTTGCTATGGGTTTGATGACTGTTCTTTTAGAATTTTTCTACTTTTTCATTCTGTTTTGTATCTCTTTTTGTGATCCCTTCCAAAAGTGAAGTAAATTGTAAGTTATCACTTTTTGAACCTCACAGGTATCTGTCCTCTTGCTTTTCTCATTTCTGACTTAATCTTTTTTTTTTCATTTCTGACTTAATCTTGAACATAAAATTAAACCGGTTTTAGCTTACAAGTATTGTCAAGTAAAAGCCAAAAACTAGAGCTAATCTATTTACATTTCATTTCTTTGTCCACAATATTGAGTGTTTTACAATGATGAGACTTTTTTTAAGATTTTATTTACTTATTCAATTAATTCATTTATTATATTTTTATTATTTATTTATTCATGAGAGACACAGAGGCAGAGACACAGGCAGAGGGAGAAGCAGACTTCCTATGGGGAGCCCATTGCGGCATTCAATCCCAGGACCCCAGGATTAAGGCCTGAGCCGAAGGCAGATGTCAACCACTGAGCCACCCACGTGCCCCACAATGATGAGAGTTGTAGAGAATTTTACTTGCTGAGTTTGAAATTTCCTGTTTTTATTTTTATTATTTTTTAATTTAAATTTTTATTTATTTAAGGATGGGGAGGGAGATGGATAAGCAGAGACTGTACTGAATGCAGAGCCTAATGTGGGAGCGATCTCATGACCCTTATTAGATCATGACTTCAGCAGAAATGAAGAGTTAGATGTTTAACCAACTGAAACACCCAGGAGCTCCCGTTTTTAGAATTATGGGAGATTCCCCAAGTAGTTTTGAGAAACATCATTGAAGTTCATTCTTGAACTTTATTATGTAAATTATAACTTGAAGTTATTACAGGATCATGAAGCAAAATTTAAACTACATTTGGTTAAAAATAAATACATATGTGTGGCAGTATATTTATGGCTTGTTTAAAATATATAGATGAAGTCAGGTGTCTGTCTCTCTGGAATATTGTAAGAAAAAAGGTGTTATCTATGAACTGTTTCAAAATTTTCATATGTTCTAAACTCAAGGAGGCATTTATGTTTAATAGGACTTACCGTTCAGTTTTGATGTATTACTGAATCTGCATTTCGCATTTTTTTTTCCTTTTAAAAAGTCTCACAGAAACAGACCCTTCCAGTTGCTCCCAGAACTCGAACTTCTCAAGAAGAATTGCTGGCAGAAATGGTCCAAGGGCAAAGCAGGACCCCCAGAATAAGTCCCCCCATGAAAGAAGAGGAAACAAAGGGAGATAATATAGAAAAAAGCCAAGGTAATAATTTAAGTGATATGTCATTCTCTATTATACTTTTTTTATGAGGCATTAAATATTTGCCAGTGGGTGTGAAATGTTCTTTTTCTTTTCCTTTTTTTTAAAGATTTTATTTATTTATTCACGAAAGACACAGAGAAAGAAAGGCAGAGACGTAGGTAGAGAAAGAAGCAGGCTGTAGGCAGGGAGCCTGATTTGGGACTCGATCTGAGACCATGGGTCATGCCCTGAGGCAGGTGCTCAACCGCTAAGCCACCCAGGCATCCCAAAATGTTAGCTCTATGAGAAGAGTGCTTGTTAGGCCCAACAATAGAATGAGGAAGAATCATGAGGAAAGTCTGTGCCTACACATTTTAGAATTTTAAGCCTTTTTATTATGGAAATTTTCAGTGTTCTTAACAGTGGGAAGAATAGTGCAGTGAATTCCCAAGAACCCAGTTGCCTTAATAATTAGGAGTATTTTGCTGTCTTAAGGAAGTTCCTAGTTAGAGATACATAGATACTTCTTCCTCTTTTTTTTTTTTTTTTAAATTAATCCTATCCCTGTTCTCTTGAACTTGCATCTTTAAACCTCCTTTCTTAGCATCTTGTCTTTCACCTGCCAGGATCTGCCTTATTGTCCCAAGTGGCCCTACTTTATTCTTTTGTTCCTGACAAACTGCAGTTAGCCTTGAGCTGATCTTTCTGCTTCTTTTCTCTCAACCCCCACGACCCTCCCCATTTCCAGTACACTTTCCTGTCTAAAATGTGACTCTGATCATGTGACTCCTTGAGAGCATTATGTTTCCACCTCATGCACTGTCTGGGATTGATGCCATCGGCATGGTCTTTTGGCAGTTTGGATGTCTGGTCTCTGGGCCCAGTCATTCTCCATTGCTCTCCAATCTCTTCTTCTGTTCCTGTCAGGAAAGGTCCTAGTTTTCTGTGTTTTCTACTGAGGTCTCCATTTAAAAACCCCGCCTGAACTGAATGCTTGTCATGTTATTCTGACTTACATTTTCTAATGCCGGCATACATTTTTTCATTCCTCCCTGTGTTTTTGAAGCTGTTCCAGGTTCATTTCAGATTTGTTTCATAAAGCCCTAGTGATTCCATTCTATGTTTGTCTTTTCATTCTCTTTTTAAAAAATCCCATGTCAGCATTATATGCAATTCCAGTAAACGATGGACCTGAGAATAGGAAAATTCCAAAACAGCCGATAGGTACAAACTAGAAAGTATAGGTGGGCCAGTTTGTGAATAGCAATTGGAAAGCATTTGAGCTTCAGTAAGGATAAGAATTGCAGTGTATTAAAGCTCATCTAACAGGTTTAAATCCATGATCTCATATTTTTTAAAAGTAAATCCTTAATTGGTCACTTTCTGTAAGATAATAGATACTAATTCATTGTCTTGAAAACTGGATGAATAAAATTATTGAGCATTTATATTATCTTTCTGTTAAAGAATGGTGTCCCTGTGTAACCAAATAGTATAGGAGTTAGCATTTGTTTTTGTAAATAGTTTTATTGGAACCAAGCCATGCTCATTCATGCATGTATTGTCTATGGTTGCTTTTGTACTGTATCCCCAGAGTTGAATAGCTGCAGCAGACCATATAGCCCCCACAACTTGAAATAGAAAACATTTACAATCCTTTATGTAGTCAGTGAGGAAAGATTTTTTTTTCGTTATTGTTTTTTTTTGTTTGTAATAAACTGCCTAGCATGGAGCTTGAACACTTGACCCTGAGGTTGAGTCACAGTCTTCTGAGTGAATCAGCCAGGCACTACTTGGAAAACATTTTTTTTTTTTTTTTAAAGATTTTATTTATTCATGAGAGACACACAGAAAGGCAGAGACACGGGCAGATGGAGAAGGAGGTTCCATGCAGGGAGCCTGACGTGGCACTGGATCCCAGGTCTCCCAAGATCACGCCCTGGGCTGAAGGTGGCGCCAAACTTCTGGGCCATTGGGGCTTCCCGGAAAACATTTTTTAAATTACTCCACCTAATAAGTGAAAACAGAATGATAGAATTATAGCTTTTTGGGCTTTTTTTTTTTCCTTCAGCTCAGTGAATTAATGAATCTAGGCACTAGATGATTGATGGCTACTTGAAAAGTGAAAAACAGCCATTTCATGCATCCAGATGAAAGAATAAAACTATCTTAGTCTTGGCAGAGGATTTGAACCTGAGTGATGAGTGAGGGGCTCTGATTCAGCAGTCAACTTGCAGGAAGTTCAGAGGCCAGAGGAATATGTTGGTTGTCACATCATGAATGTATAACTGGCAAAGAACAGTCTCTGGCACTCCATGTAGGTCAGACAGCCTGGGAATTCTAAATTAAGAGACAAAATAACAAGGTGCAAGGTTAAACTATAATGTCTAGAGATACACACTTGTGTGAAAAAGCCACAAAGGAATTTTAAGTTACCAAAAAAGGCATAAATGGGGTCAGCCCGGGTGGCTCGGCAGTTTAGTGCTGCCTTTGGCCCAGGACGTGATCCTGGAGGCCCAGGATCGAGTCCCATGTCGGACTCCCTGCATGGAGCCTGCCTTTCCCTCTGCCTGTGCCTCTGCCTCTGTGTGTGTGTGTGTGTGTGTGTGTGTGTGTGTCATTAATAAATAAATAAAATTTTTAAAAAAGGCATAAGTTACTTTAGGCGAGGACTGATGGAGATACAGAAAAGTTTCTGGGGTGGTTGGCACAGTTCTGTTTTCTCGACCTAGATGGTGGTTGCGAGGATGTTTTGCCTTATAAAATTCATTGAATTACTGTTTGTGTGGTTCTCTATATTACTATTTTGTTTTAAAGTAAAAGGTTAAAAATTTGAAATGGTAACAAGTACATCTGATGAGACTTAATATTCTCACTGAATTTACTCGCAACTGCAAAGTGACATTCTGCAGTGGTTAATTACCGTGCTCACTCACTGTTTTATATCTTTTGACTCGTTTTTAAAAATCAAATACTCACACATGTATTGGCATGAGTTGTTCTTTCATCTCCCTGGCCTCTGTATTTTTACGAGTCTACTGGCTCATGGTATTCATGCTATTTATGTTTTTTCTTGGCTTAGTTTGTCACCAGAAGTTTATTTTTGCTAATGTGTTCAAAGACTTAACAATAATTCTGGCTCTATTGATTCTCTTTTGATGTCTTGCTTTTCTGTTTCCTTGGTTTCTGGTATTTTTAATATATCCATCTATATTTTTAATTATTAATTTAGCTCAGTTTGTCCTGTCAAATGTAAGCATTTAAGCTGTAAATTTCTCTTGGTACCACTTTTGTTGCATATTACAAATTTTGATGTAGAATGTTTTCATTATCAATCTAAGTATCTTTAATTTCTGCTATGATCTTTGTCTTTGACTTGAGTTATTTGGAAATGTTTGTAACTGACATATATGGAAGATTTGTTTTTGTCTCTTATTCTGTACTCTTGACCTAATTGCATTGTGTCAGTGTGACCTGTGTAATACATGTTTTTTGAAAATTGTTAAGACTTAAGACATCAGTTTTGCACATCTTCCATGTGCATAATTGTTGGATTGGGGATTTTGCATTTCTTAGATAAAGCTCTGTGGTTATGTTGTTCAAATCTTGACCTACCTTACTGAGTTTTTGGTTTGCTTTAACTTAATAAGTGAGAGAAGATCTTGAGATTGTCCATTAGAATGATATATTTATCTTAATTTCTCTATATTTGTAGTATTTGTTTTCCATGCCTTTGTTGTCAGGTTTCTCTGCTCTTTTAATGCTTTGGACAGATATGTATCTTAAATACTATAAAGGTATGTTTTGTTTTTATTTGTTTGTAAAGATTTTATTCCAGAGAGAGAGAGTGGTGGGGAGCTCAGGGAGCAGAGGGAGAGAGCACAAGCAGACTCCATGCTGAGCATGGAACCCAATGTGGGGCTTCATTCCAGGACCCTGAGATCATGACCTGAGCTGAAACCCAAGAGTCAGTCAGATGCTTAATCAACTGAACCACCTAAGCACCCCTAGATTGTTGTTGTTGTTGTTGTTTTTTTTAACCCAGTCTGAGTTGTCTTATTGGAAAGTTTAAGCCATTCATAGTCCTTAGAATTTTAGATGTTGTCGGACTGGTTTCTGTCATTTTATTGGCCTTTATTGGCCTCATATTTTGGCCTTTCATTGTTTTTTCCTCTTTTGCCTTTAAGATTCCTTAGTTACTATTGTTGATTGCCCCAGCTCTTTTTTTTCTTTACTAATTTGAACACTCCATTTCTGTTCATTCAGTGGTTAGCACTGAAATTTTACTGTGCCAATTTTTAAAAAATATTTTATTTATTCATGAGAGACAGAGAAAGAGGCAGAGACCTAGGCAGAGAGAGAAGCAGGTGCCATGCAGGGAGCCCGGTGTGGGACTCCATCCTGGGACTCCAGGATCATGCTCTGGGTCGAAGGCAGGTGCTCAACTGCTCAGCCACCCAGGCATCCCAGCTGTGCAGATTTAATTGCATATTCCAGAGGTTAATGTTCTGACCCCGTTTCCAAAGTAAATGCACTGCAGAATACCTTAGCTCCAGTCTTTACCCTTTTGGCTTACATTATGTTTCCAGTGTTTCATTTTAGTCTTTTAAAATATGTAAGTTGGGCACCATTATTATCCTTTTACCCAGGCAATATTTATTCTGATTTTACCTATATGTTTATCAGTTTTTGTTCTCAAATCTTGAATGTTATTTGGGCATCATCATCTTCTAATGTTTTGAAGTATTTTTGAAGTATATACTTTGGAAGTTTCTTTAAGAATAGGTCTGTTGCTTTAAATTTGCCGAGTCTGTTTATCTGTGTGTTTTTTCCTTCTTTGTGCAGTAATTTTGCTGGATAACAGTTATTTGTTCTCAACATTTTGTATGTACTATTCCATTGTCTTCTGGCTTCCATTATTGTTGAGTGGACTTCTGTCATTCTAATTGTCTGTCGTTCCTTTGTAGGTGATCTGTCCTTTCTCTGGCTGCTTTCAAGATCCTCTCTTTGTCTTTGATGTTCTGCAGTTTCACTACGATGTATCTAGGCATGGATTTCTTTCTGTTTTCCTATTTTGTATATTTTGTATAAAAAACATTTAAATAAAATATATTGTAAAATACATGTTCACTCTAGAAAATTGGAAAAACAAATCTTTGTAACGCTTGTTGATTACAAACTAATCAAATAGCATAGAAATTTTAAAAATAAAAAGTAGCATTCTTAATTCTTTTCCACCTTGGTTCTTTCCAGAGGCCTACCACTTATAAAAGCTTGTGTTTTTTCTTTGATTTTTCTCCATGTCTGTAATATGCTTTTATAATACTCTTTCTTCATTTGCTAAGTATAGGTGGTATCTTCTGTTTTTTTTTTTTTTTGCCACAGTATGTCAGATTTAACTCCCCCCCCCCCTTCCCTGCCTTTCAAGCCCATATAGTAAAGTCACTATTTTTGATTGATTTATTGGTTACTTTTGTCATTTTAAGTAATACATCTAAATGTTTTTTTGTGTGATTACTTTATTTCAGTATATTTTGTTCTTTTTCTTTCTTTTTTTTAAAAGATTTTATTTATTTATTCATGAGAGACACACAGAGAGAGGGGCAGAGACATAGGCAGAGGGAGAAGCAGGCTCCATGTAAGAAGCTCAATGTGGGACTTGATCCCAGATCTCCAGGATCATGCCCCAGGCTGAAGGCGGCACCAAACTGCTGAGCCACCCAGGCTGCCCCTTTGTTCTTTCTCTTTACTTATTTTTAGATTTTATTTATTTTAGAGAGCGTGCAAGCAGGGAGAGGGAGAGGGACAAGGAGAGTCCATGCTGAGCTCAGAGTCCAACCCGGGGCTCAATCTCGTGACCCTGAGATTATGACCTGAGCTGAAATCAAAAGCTGGATGCTCAACCGACTGAGCTACTCAAGTACCCCTATTTCAGTATACTTTGACTTCCAAAAGATAAGGATATGTCCCTTTTTAAACTCTAATACATCCTTTTTTTTTTTTTTTTTTAAAGATTTTATTCATGAGAGAGAGAGAGGCAGAGACATAGGCAGAGGGAGAAGCAGGCTCCATGCAGGGAGCCTGACGTGGGACTCATTCCTGGGTCCCTAGGATCACACCCTGAGCCGAAGGCAGCGCTAAACCGCTCAGCCACCTGGGCTGCCCTAATACATCTTATCTTTCTTTCTTTTTTTTTTTTTTAATATATTTTTTTATTTTTTTTAATTTATTTATGATAGTCACACACAGAGAGAGAGGCAGGGGCATAGGCAGAGGGAGAAGCAGGCTCCACGCACCGGGAGCCCGATGTGGGATTTGATCCCGGGTCTCCAGGATCGGGCCCTGGGCCAAAGGCAGGCGCTAAACCGCTGCACCACCCAGGGATCCCGAATACATCTTTTCTCAACACACCTTCTAACCTGTGTCCTTTTTTGGGAAGGGGGGACAGAGAGGGGAGAGAATCTTTTTTTTTTTTTTTTAAGATTTTATTTATTCATGAGAGACCCAGAGAGAAGGCAGAGTTATAGGCAGAGGGAGAAGCAGGCTCCCTACAGGGAGCCCGATGTGGGACTTGATCCCAGAATTCCAGGACCACACCCTGAGCCAAAGGCAGATGCTCAACTAGTGAGCCACCCACGTGTCCTGGGAGAGAGAATCTTAAGCAAGCTCCATACCCAGCATAGTAAGGCTTAGTCTCATAACCTTGAGATGATGACCTGAGCTGAAATCAAGAGTCAGATGCTTAGCCAACTGAGCCATTCAGGCACCCTAAACTCTGTACTTTTATATTAGCAAGGATGATCAAATACACATTTTGTTCTCTTTTCCTTGTTAGGACTACTTTGCTTTATAAGTTGACTAAACGTTTAGAACCAATAAGCAGCATATTTACATTATTAAGACTATATAAATAGGGGCACCTGGATGGTGCAGTCAGTTAAGCATCCAACTCTTGATTTCCACTCAGGTCATGATCTCAGGTCATGCGATCAAGCCCTGCTTCGGGCTCCATGGTAGGCTTGGAGCCTGTTTAAGATTTTCTCTCCCATCTCCCTCTGCCCCTTTCTCTAAAACCCCCCACTTTCTCTAAATAAATTAAATAGAATCATTTTTTTTTTTTTTTAAAGACTCTCTAAATATTAGTCACTAGAGGGCCAGATTTACATTTTGATCTACAACTCTCTGTCGGGGGTTCCCTAGAGCTTAGTTTTTCCACTCTTGAATAATTTTTTGCTTTAAGTTCTCCCCCCCTCCCTTGTATTGCCTACCTTTATTATAGTCTAAAAATCTGTCATTTTTTACTATTAAGTCTTTGAGTTCGACTTTTTTCTTAGGTACCTTTATCCTAGAGCCTCTGTCCTCTTTTGCTCATCTGACTGGTTGCTCTCTGGGTCTTCTTCAAGACTGTCATTCCAGGACTGACTTCTCCCGAGTTTGCTCTGCATTTTCTGGATCCCACTGTCTTCTCCGTATATTCTTCCATTTTGTCATCACATCATGAAGAGCCTTATGAAAAAGTATGGGAGGTAAACTTTTCTGAGTACTTAGAAATCTAAAGATATCCTTTTACTTAATTGATATTTGGATAGGTACAGAATTCTGAGTTTTTCTCAAAACTTTGAATGCCTTCATTGTCTTGAGGCTTCTCATGTTTATGCTGAGGAATTGATTGCCCATGTGATTCTTACTCTGTTATAGGATACCAGAGATTTGTTTCTCTGGAGGATCTTAGGATTTTCTCTATGTTCTTGATATCTGAAATTTACTGTGATAAACATAGGTGCTAGTAGTCACTTTTGGGCTGGATGCCTTGTGTGCTTTATTAATTTGAAAATCCATGCTTTTAATCTGGGAAATTTCTCTTTAAATTATTATTTTTTTAAATTGTTCTCTTTTTTCATTATTCTCTTGTTTTGGAAATTCTCTTAGTTGGATGATAATCTTCCTGCTTTGATTTTTCTCATTTTTTACTTGCTCTTTATTCTACTTTGGGATATTTTATTGACTTTATTACTTCAGTCCCGTTTTTGTTTTTTTTTTAAGGCAGGTATATTAAAATTTCTATAAGCTCACTCTTGCTTTGTTTTGTGGATATAGAATCATTTCAGATTTTTCCAAAGAATATAATTAGAGGATTTTTTTTCTTTTTAAAGAATTATATTTTGTGGCCTAATTGATGGTTTCTTGAGTCAGTTTTTTTTTTGTTTTTCTTTTTGTTTATTCCTTTTACTTGCAGGCTCTTTTAAAAATGTAGACATGTGGGTTCCTGCTTTAAGAAAAGGCAGCAAAGAGGCTTACCTAGAATTGTGTGGGCTAAGCTTTGCTGTGGGCAGGTTTTATTTTAAATAGAGCAGACAAGGAGCTACAGTTGGCCTTAAAATTATAGAGCAATTTCCTGGAGGTGCTTACACTCCCAGTGTCTATCTAATTTGCTGTGTTCCTTTCTTTTTAAAACATTTGGATTTTTTTTTTTTTTTAAGTAGGCTCCGTACCCAACATGGGTCCTGAACTCATGACCCTGAGATCAAGAGTTTCATTCTGTACTGACTGAGCTAGGCAGGCACCACAAAACATTTAAAGCTTTTAAAAATGCCTGGCTGTATCATTCACAAACCTTGCTTTCTGTCGCACATCCATTATAGTCTTTGCTCCTCATTTCACACAGTTGGATGCCCCTTTGTTCGTTTCATCCAGGGCAAATATCTCCATGTTGTCAACTCCCAAGGGTCTATCTCCAGCCAAGACTTTGCATCTATATTCCTGATCTTATCCAGCTGCTTATTCTACATTTCTTCTTGAATATGTAATAAATTATTTTAAACTTGTCTAAAACCTAACTACTAACAATCTTTTTCTCCAGTCTGTTTTTCCTGCGATTTTCCTCATTGTAGTTAATGGCCCAATACCACTTTTCCAGTTGATCAGGCCAGAAACCTAATGCTGTTCTTTCTTTCAAACTTAGGGCCTTCTTCCTTGCCTCTCACTTTTCCTTCCTCTTTCTCTCTCTTAACTTCCTTCTGCCTTCTACCTTTAGCAAACCTGTCCACTGCTGCCTTCAGAGTATATTAAAATTCCCCTATTCCTCATCCCCTCCGCCTCCACCACCCTAATTTAAGCCAGTCATCCATGACTCGCCTTGATTATTGGAATAGTGTCCTTACTGGTCTGCTTTCAGACTTGCCCTCCTAGAGTCTGTTCCACAAGGTAGCAAGTGAGCCTTTTAAACTGTAAGTGAGATCATGCTACTCCCCTTCTCAGAACCCTCTGGTGGTTCCCTATTACACTACAAGTAAAAGTAGTAAGATTCCACCCTTCTCCCTCAGCCGCCTTCTTCTTGCTATTCCCCAGACATACTTTAGTGTGTTTCTCTTTCAGAGCATTCAAAGAAGAACATGTCTGAGATGCCTTCACCCTTTTCCTAGAATATTTTTTTCCATCTGTCCACATAACTCACTCACAAGTTATCTTTGTGAAGCCCTCCCTAGTTCCCAACTCCATGACCCACTTTTCTAAATCTTTACTTTTCTCCATAGCATTTCTTGTCATCTAAATGTATTTTATGTTTTCATAGTTCAGATATTTTTATCCAGACTAAGGTCATTAATGATAAACTTGTTCTATTTTACATATATTTTGGGTTGGCTTTTTTTTTTTTTTAAGGTGTCATCTCTTACCTCTCCCTACCAGAATATAAGTTCTCTGACCAAGGATTTGTGTGTGTTATTCATTGCTGTGATTGAGTGCCCAGAACAGTGCCTGACGTGTAGTAGGAGTTCATTAAATCCTTTGGCCTTTTTTTTTTTTTTAAGATTATATTTATTTATTTGAGAGAGACAAAACAAGCAGGGAGGAGGGGGAGAATAAGGGAGAAGCAGACTCCCTCCTGAGCAGAGAGCCCATGTGGGGGGTCGATCCCAGGACCCTGAGATCATGACTTGAGCCAAAGGCAGATGCTTAATGGACTGAGACACCCTAAGTGCCCTAAGGAAGAGGCAGGAGCCCCTAAGTCCTTTTGTGTCAACAAATGTATCACTTCTGCCTTGCATCTCACTTGCAGCGTAGGGTCTCATTTTGGCTTTTCTGCTCTGCCTCACAGGCAGTATTTGTTCATTAATTCCCTGTTTTCCAGAGGTTGCCGAAATCTCATCTGCTCTGTTCCCCTTCCTAGTCCATACCTCTAAGTCAGTGATTTCCTTATTTCTTTTTTTTTTTTTTAAATGTTCTCTTTTTTAAGATTATTTATTGATTGATTGATAGAGACACACACACACAGAGAGAGAGAGAGGCAGAGACACAGGCAGAGGGAGAAGCAGGCTCCATGCAGAGAGCCTGACGTGGGACTAGATCCTGGGCCTCCAGGATCACGCCCTAGGCTGCAGGGCGGCACTAAACCGCTGCGCCACCGGGGCTGCCCTCCTTATTTCTGATTATATAATTTTTTGTGTGTACTAGTATCTTATGTATTTGATTTACATATATCCATACTATTACTGGTATGTAAGAACATGTAAAAATAGGACTCTCTAAGGAGGATAGAGATATAAAATTTTTTTTAAAAGATTTTATTTATTAAAGTGAGGGAGTAGGGATCCCTGGGTGGCTCAGCGGTTTAGCGCCTGCCTTTGGCCCAGGGCACGATCCTGGAGACCCAGGATCAAATCCCACGTCGGGCTCCCGGTACATGGAGCCTGCTTCTCCCTCTGCCTGTGTCTCTGCCTCTCTCTCTCTCTGTGACTATCATAAATAAATAAAAATTAAAAAAAGAAATAAAATTTTTTAAAAAAGATTTTATTTATTAAAGTGAGGGAGTAGGGATCTCTGGGTGGCTCAGCGGTTTAGCACCTGCCTTCGGCCCAGGGCATGAACCTGGAGTCCCAGGATCGAGTCCCACATTGGGCTCCCTGCATGGAGCCTGCTTCTCCCTCTGCCTCTCTCTCTCTCTCTCTGTGTCTCTCATGAATAAATACATTTTAAAATAAAATAAAGCGGAGTGAGAGAGAGCACAGGCAGGGAGAGAGTGGCAGAGGGGAGGAAGAAGCAGCATCCTCACTGAACAGGGAGCCCAGTGAGGGGCTCAGTCCTAGGACCCTGGGATCATGACCTGAACTGAAAGCAGACACTTGACCTGCTGAGCCACCCAGCTGCCCCAAGATACAAATATTCCTAATAAGAAAATTTCTGATTATTTTCTTCCTGTACCTCAGTGGATAATCTTAGAAACCCCTTTGGAGTTCCCTGTTGTATGTGTTAGGATTTTGTCCTTTTTAAGTTCTTTACTTCATTTTTATGGGCTCTCCAGAAGGAGAGAGTATAAATGCATTTGTTCAGAGCGTCCTGTTGGACTGGAAGCACTTTGTGAAGGAATCTTAGTAAAGAGAGACATTTTTATATTCAGACAAAATGAAGCTCTCCCCTTTGTTCTGCCCCATTGCCTTTTACAGAGATAGGCGCACTGCACTTAAAACAGTTTGATGTATATCTGTGGTCTTCTTGGCATTTTTGTCATGTGTATGTACATGTATATCCTTTCTGTGTAAAGTAGAATTAAGTGTATATATGCACACCATCTATGTACATATAAAATGGAAATTGCATCACATAGATTTTTCTGACATGTTTTGTTTTTTTAATATGTCATAGAGTAAAGTATAATGGCATGATTATGTGTATGGACTGAGGGAGTCAGACTGCTTAGGTATTAATCCAGGCTATGCCACTTACTAGATTGCCTTAACCTTTATGTACTCCAGTTTCTTTAAGGGGAGCCTGGGTGGCTCTGGATTAAGTGTCTGCCTTCAGCTCAGGTCGTTGATTTCAGGGTCCTGGGATTGAGCCCTGTGTGGGCTCTCTGCTCGGTGGGATATCTACTTCTTTCTCTCATTTTCCTTTTGTGCACTCTCTCAAGTAAATAAATAAAATCTTTAAAAAAAATATGTGTCTTCTACTGACAGATATTTACATTGGAATCTATGGCAGAATCTTATTTTGCGTTCTAAAGTTGGGTTGGGTACAGTGGATGGTAACAGGAAGCCTCAAAGGAGTATGTATGTGTGTATTCGTTTATATTTTTTCAAATGAGTTTTTTTTTTTTTTTTTTTTTTAAGATTTTATTTATTCATTCACAAGAGGCACAGAGAGACAGAGAGGCAGAGACACAGGCAGAGGGAGAAGCAGGCTCCATACAGGGACTCCAGGATCATGCCCTGGGCCAAACAAAGGAAGGCACTAAACTGCTGAGCCACCCAGGCTGCCCTCAAATGAGTTTTTAAAGGCACTTTGTTATTCATCCCCTTAGATCGATCCCTTTTCCTGCTGTTCTCCTTGAAGTGATGTTTGCTGCCCTCTAGTGAACCACCTGGTTTTTCAGGTGGCGTTTGGGTGAGGATGTGCTGTTCTTCCTCATGATTTATGCTGTAAATATCATGTGTTAGCTAGGGCTCTTGATTCTATATGAATCCAAAGCCTTGTAAATTCTAAAAATTATTTTCTGTCTAAAGATTTTAAAGAATTAGATTAAATTTGCAGATGTAGTGAATAAAGATTCTTCTATAAATTTCAGCAGTTTTTCTTTTTCTTTTGTTATTGTAAACATCTATTTAACTGGGAAACCAAAGGCTATAATTATAAGAACTCTTTTGTAGGGAGTGTGGGGGATCATGTCCACCATCTTATGTCCTTGTATTTCGCATGGCTTATTTGTTGTTTGGCTAGTAAATCAAAGTAAAAATGATTTTTCTTAAACTAAAGCCATGGAAATACATTTCCATTAATGCATTGGAAGACTGTAATATTGTTAAGATGGTGATCCTCTCCAAGTTGATTTATATATTCAAGTCAGTCTATGTTAAATCTTGCTGGCTTTTTTTCAGAGATTGGCAAGCTGATCATAAAAATCAAATGGAAATGGAAAGGACTTAGAATAGCCAAAACTAGTGAAAAATAAGAAAGTTAGAGGATTTATATTTTCCATTTGCAAAATTTACTACAGAGCTATAGTAATTGGCAGTTGCATCAGGATATGCAGACAGATCCATAAAAACAAACTGAGCATCTGGAAATAAACTAATATATTTATGATAAGTTGATTTTCGATAAGGATGCCAGAACAGCTTAGTGTGGAGGATAAATAGTCTTTTCAATAAATGGTGCAGGACAACTGGATATCCACATGCAAAGAATGAAGTTGGATCCTTACCTTACGTACATTAAGTCAAAAATAGACCAAAGACCTACATGAAAAGTGAATTTAATAAAAACTCTTAGGGAAAAAAATAGGTGTATAAATCTAAATGAGCTTGGATTAGGCAATGGCTTCTCAGATGTGACACCAAAAGCACAAGCAACTAAAGCAACTAAAGAACAAAGGAGATAACTTGGACATTATATCTAAATTAAAAATTTGGTATTTCAAAGGATGCTCTGAAAAGTAAAAGATAACCCATACACTGGAAGAAAATCACTTATTTACTAATAGTCTATTATTAAACCAAGCCCAAGCCCTCATTTCTCTTACTTGTAAATTCCTACCATACCATATCTGTGCACCTGAACTGCATTATTTCCATATATATTTTATTTTAAAGATTTTATGTGTTCATGAAAGACACAGAGAGGCAGAGACATAGGCAGAGGGGGGAGAAGCAGGTGGGGCCGGGAGCCTGATATGTGGGACTCGATCCCAGGACCTGGGGATCATCCCCTGATCCAAAGGCAGATGCTCAGCCACTGAGTGCCCCCGGTGCCTCTTCTGTATGTATTTTTTTTTTTTTAAGATTTTATTTATTCATGAGAGACACAGAGATTCAGAGACACAGGCAGAGGGAGAAGCTGGAACCATGCAAGAAGCCCGATGCGGGAATGGATCGCATGGACCCCGGGTTCATGTCCTGAGCCAAAGGCAGACGCTCAATCGCTGAGCCACCCAGTTGTCCCCTTCTGTATGTATTTTAAAAGAGATTTGTCTGTGGTTGTGGGTCCATTTATCCTCCCTTCCCACCCCGTACAAAGGAAGTGCCAAATACTGCCCTATACTATTTTCAGCGGTAAATGAAGGGATGGAAATCCATCAAATTCACATCATAACCAGGTATAAAGTACTTAATGTCATCAGATTAAAGTACTTAATGTCATTATATTAATTTTTACTTCAGATCTTCAGTGCTCCTTGTCATATGAGGTAAATAATAGAAAATTCTTTGTGTGTCACATGTCTGATTTTAACCAATCAGGAGCCAGAAGTACTTTGTGTGCAATAATAGGGTTTATTGTTTGGAGATGACTTTAAGTAGGACTTACAGGATATAGGGGCTTCATTTTAATTAGGGCTTCTTAGTTGCAGCAAAGAGAATATTGGTCTGGTTTGTTTAGCATTTTCAAATTTGAGTTCTGACTCCAGAAATGTACAATCCTATGTTTTTAGTTGTAGATTTTAAAATGTTATTTACGCTTAATACTTTTTAAAGTAACAGCCTTAATTACTTTTTATTTTTGATGAAACAGTTTAATGGGCTGTGAAGGAAAAATTACCAAATATTAAGAGGGAGAGAGAATTTTATGAAAATGTCTTCAAGGTTTCCATCACCATCTTTACCGATTTTCTTCTCACCTGCACCAATTGACTTAGGTTCTGTAACAAGTTCTTCTTGTTCACTGAATGAGCTAGACAATATTTCCCATCTTTTAAGGAAAATATCAACTGATATCAATGAAATTAAGGGAATGAAAGCAGCAATTTTGACAGTGGAAGCAAATCTTTTTGATTTAAATGTTAGAGTGTCACAGAATGAAGCAAAAATTTCATCTCTGGAGGATAAAATGAATGAATGTTCAACATCATCTGAATGCAATAAACAATTTGAAGATCTTCAAGAGGAAGTAGATTTTGAATCACAGTCAAGGACTCCTGATGTAAAAATGATCAGCTTCCTTAGAAACATTGAGAAAGGTAAAATTTTTAGTATGTGCTTCTAGGTAACTCACCCTTGGATCTGGGTCTTTTTTTTGTAACTTGACTAGTTCTCATATGGAGGCAGCAAGTCACAAAACTTGACTTTGTCATGGACCTTTAACAGCAAAATTGGAGTATACATGATTAACTTAGAAGCTTAGAGATTACCAGAATTCTCTTTAGTGGGTCTCTGTAAAATGATGTTTTGAAGGGAGAGGTGACCATAGAGAAAACTTGAAATGGTAGTGAATGGTCCTCTTTCATGTATCTGTCTCATGAGGTTATTTTAAAATGTGTAATTCTTTCATTATTCATTGTGTTAAAGAGAACTGTTGTAGTATTAGAATTAGAAGAGCTACTTTTGTTAATCCTAATATGTATCAGTTTCCCAAACTGTTTTACAGGAGTGTAACTTGACTAAATGAGCTTTGTGTTTCAGGTCAGCTCATCAGGATTTACTGTGTTTTTACCATGATGGTTTTGGGAAGAATGAACTTTTTTTGACATACAATTTGCGAGTAATATAACATATTTTAAAAGAAAATAGCTGATAGAATTTTGAATTGAGTATAGTGTTTAAAATTAAAAAACTTTGGGCACCTTAAGTTAGCTCAGTCGGTGAAGCATGTGACTAGACCTTAGGGTTGTAGGTTTGAGCCCCACATTGGGTGTAGAGATTACTTAAAAATAAAAATCTTATTGATTAATTAATTTAAAAAATCCTTTAATGAAACATGGCAGTTGCTTGCCAACTAATGTACTGAGTGAGCAAAGGCTTTCCTTAAAAAACTACAAGTAGTAAATATACTAAAAATTCATATTTAGGAATCTTACTAATATTTCCGTATTTGGAACCCTATCAGTCACATCCCTTTGTACACTATACTGTACCTCTTAAAGATTTATTTATTTTAGAGAACACGAGAGGGACCTATGCCAAACCCAAGAGTTAGTTTTGAATCATGACCCTGAGATCACGATCTAAGCCAAAACCAAGAGTTGGACAGTTAGCTGACTGTGCCACCCAGTCGCCCCTACTTTTTAAAGTTTATTTTTAATTGAAGTGTAGGTGACAGTACAAAATTATGTTAGTTTTAGGTGTGCGTAGTGATTCAACATTTTATAGACATTATGAAATTCTCACCAGGATTAAGTGTAGTTAGCATCTGTCACCATATGAAGTTATAAAAATATTATCGACTGTATTCCTCGTGTACTTTATATCTCTGAATAACTACAGGTTTGTACCTCTTAATCCTCTTTACCTATTTGCTCCTTTCCTGCTGTAACTACTAGTTCTGCATATTTATGAGTCTGTTTCTGTCTTTTTGTATTTGTTCATTTGAATTGTGTTTTAGATTCAACACGAGTAGAAATAACATGGTATTTGTTTTCTCTTCTTTCATGTAGCATAGTACCCTGTCTCTGGGTCTGTGTTGCAAATGGCAAGTTTTCATTTTCTTTTTTAATGTCTGAGTAATATTTCTGTGTGTTTATGTATATGGGTGTGTGTATCATATCTTTATCCATTAATCTGTCAGTGCACCCTGAGGTTACTTCCATATCTTGGTTATTATAAATAATACCATAGTAAACATAGGATGTATATATATTCAAATTAGTGTTTACATTTTCTTGGAGCAAATACCGGGGAGTAGAATTACTGGATCCTAAGGTATTTCTCTTTTTAACTTTTTTGAAGAACCTCCTTGGTGTTTTCCACAGTGGCTGTACCAACTTCCATTCCCACCAACATTGCATGAACCTTCGCTTTTCTCCACATCCTTGCCAAGACTTGTTATTTTTTGTCTTTTGGATACTGACCATTCTGACACATGTGAAGTGGTATCTCATTTTGGTTTTAATTTGCATTTTTAAAAAGATTTTGAGAGCGAAATCATGAGTGGGAGGAGGCCCAGAGGGAGAGGGAGAATCAGACTCCCAGCTGAGTGGGGAGCCTTACCGAGAGCTTGATCCCAGGACCCCAAGTTAATGACTTGAATCGAAGACAGGCACGTAACTGAGCCATCCAGAGCCCTTAATTTGCATTTTTGATGAATATAGATGTTGAATGTTTTTTCATGTGTTAGCTATGTCAATGTCTTCTTTAAAAAAATGTCAGTGGGGCACCTGGGTGACCCATTCTGACTCTTGATTTGGCTCAGGTCATGATCTCAGGGGCCCTGGGGTCGAGCCCTGAATCAGGTTCTATGCTCTCAGCATGAAGTCTGCTTAAGATTTTCCCCCCTCCCCACCCCCCCCCCTTCTCCAGTGTTCCTTCCCCCTGCTTGTACTCTCTCTCTCTAAAATAAATCTTAAAAAATGTCTATTCAAGTCCTCTGCCCACCCCCCCTCCTTTTTAAAGATTTTATTTGAGAGAGAGCCTGCTTGTGCTGGCATGAGGGGAGGGGGGAGGAACAGAGGGAGAAGGAGAGGCAGACTCCCCGCTGAGCACAGAGCCTGAAGATCTTAACCTGAATCAAAGTCAGACACTTAACCACCCGAGCCACCCAAGTGCCCCGTCTGCCCATATTTTAATCAGATTGGGGGGTGGGATGTTGGTGTTTTATGAGTTCTTTATGTATTTTAGATATTAATCCCTTATTGGATATATCATTTGGAAATATCTCCCCTCCATTCAGTAAGTTGCCTTTTTGTTTTATTTCCTTCACTGTGTAAAAGTATTTTTAGTTTAGTGTAGACCCAATTGTTTTCCTTTTGTTGCCCTTGCCTAAGTAGATAAATCCAAAGAAATATTGCCGAGAATGATAGCCAAGAAATATATGTATATTTTTAAGGATTTTATCCATTCATTTGACAGCACAAGCAGGGGGAGGGGAGTGTCAGGGAGCAGGAGAATCAGACAAGTCTGATGTGGGACTCGATCCCAGGACCCTGGGATCATGACTTGAGCCAGTGACAGACGCTTAACCAACTAAGCCACCCAGGCGCCTGAACTGCCTGTATAGTTGTTGAGTTTTATGATTTCAGGTCAACATTTTATATTACATTAATTCCTTTTGAGTTTATTTTTGCATAGGGTTTAAGAAAGTGGTCCAAATTCATTTTATGTCTTTATGTAGCTGTCCATATTCTCAACACCATTTATTTTTTATTTTTTTATTTAAAAATTTTTTTTAAAAAGATTTTATTTATTCATGAGAGACACAGGCAGAGGGAGAAGCAGGCTCCATGCAGTGAGCCCGACGTGGGACTCGATCCCAGGTCTCCAGGATCACGCCCTGGGCTGAAGGTGGCACTAAACCTTTGGGCCTCCTGGGCTGTAATAGGCACAGTTTAACAAGAGTATTTTTTTCCAGTCCATGAGCATTTATATGTTTATGTTTATTTGTCTCCTTTTCAGTTTCTTGTATCTGACAGTTTTTTTTTTCAGAGAACAGATCATTCACCTCTTTAGTTACATGTATACCTAGATATTTTATTCTTTTTGATGTAATTGTTAATGGAATAGTTTTCTTAAATTTCTCTTTCTGCTTTATTATTAGTGTAGAGAAACACAACAGATCTCTGTATCTTAATTTTGTGTTCTGCAGCTTCACTGAATTCCTTTTTTTTCTTTTTTTGAATTGGTTTCTTCGAATAGTATTTTGGTGGGGTCTTTAGGGTCTTGCATATATGTTATCTATTTCTTTCTTTACAATTTGGGTGTCTTTTATTTCTTGTCTGATCACTATGGCTAGGACTTCCAGTACTGTATTAAATAAAGGTGGTGAGTGTGAATATCCTTGTCTCGTTCTGATCTTAGAGGAAAAGCTTGCAGCCTATCACCATTGAGTATAATATTAGTTGTAGGTTTGTTATATATGGCTTTTTATTGTGTTGTGGTATGTCCTCTCTAAACCCAGTTTGTTGGGCAGCCTGGGTGGCTTAGCGGTTTAGTGCTGCCTTCAGCCAAGGGTGTGATCCTGGGGACCCAGGATCGAGTTCCTCGTCAGGCTCCCTATATGGAGCCTGCTTCTCCCTCTGCCTGTGTCTCTGACTCTCTCTTTGTGTCTTTCATGAATAAATAAATAAAATAAAATCTTAAAAAAAAACCAACCCAGTTTGTCAAGAGTTTTCATCATAAATGGATGTTGGATTTTGTCAAATGGTTTTTCTACGTATATTGAGATAATCATGATTCTTAGCCTTTACTTTTTTAATTTAGTGTGCCAGGTTGATAGATTTGCAGATATGGAACCATCATTGAATTCCTGAAACATGGCACTTAATCATGGTGAATAATTATTTTAATGCATTGTTAATAACACTTATTTTATTATTTATTTATTTATTTTTAAAAGATTAATTATTTCTTCATGAGAGACACGGGCAGAGGGAGAAGCAGGCTGCTCACAGGGACTTGATCCCGGGTCTCCAAGGTCACACCCTGGGCCGAAGGCGGCGCTAAACTGCTGAGCCACCAGGGTGCCCAATAACATTTGTTTTAATCTGCAAGTGGGTACCTAATATCCCCTAAGCACTGTTATGGTGGGGGAGGAGGCTTGGAGAAGTGTGGCATCCTCCCAGCCTTCAAAGAGTTTATCATCAAATTGAAGAGAGAGAAAATCAGTTCTGTGTCACTGCTTTGTCTTATGCCACAGTGTAACTGAGGAAATTATGAACATGTTTAAGAAATCATAAATACTCTCGCTGAATATCTTTTCTTAAATTCAGATGATTGTTTTCATGCTGTTGTAGGATCTGGACTCCAGATTTCTGAGTATCATGACTTGTTCGTTCATTGTTTTCTTTGTATCAGTCTAAGCTCATAGTTTGTCTTTTGGGGAACCCTATGATCAGATAACTATGCTGTGTTTTGCAATTTTAGGAGTAGGGGTTGAATTGTAATGGTGAGAGGCCAAGTCAAGTGATGGAGAGGTTTCTCGTCTGGATCTTGTGCTTGGCCATTGCCTGTCAATCCCAGCTCAAGCTCTGGGTCCATACAACACCTCCTGGTTTTTGCAGCCTTTTACCTTTATTCCGTCTGAGAAAACTGGCTTCCAGACAAAGGAGAACTAGGAATGTCCTGTAATGCCATTTTTGGTTTAACCCAGAGTACAGGTTTTTGTCTTACAGATCTTTGATCTATAAGTATTATTAAATTGCATTCTTGAAGCTAATACATTATTTTTAAGATTTTGACTGAACCTCGGAAGATTATTTCAGGCTTCATTTCTGGGAAAGTTACATACTGGTATTGTTGGCTTTTTAAGCTTAATAAAGTTTTAAAATTTGTATTGTAGGAACTCAACAGAGGCAGTTATTATCCCGACTGCAAATTGACCCAGTAATGGCAGAAACTCTCCAGATCAGTCAAGGTTGGTAATAATCTTAAATTTTCATTGTAATCTAGCATTTTCAGTTGCTATTTCCATTTCTTACACCTCATTTAACGTATCTTGTATATCTTAGATCCTGCCCTAAGATGCTATACTTAGATTGTGAAACTGTTTTAGGGCCAGGAGACAAGATCTGCATTTTTTTCATGTTTTATGGTGTTTGTATTTTTTGTCTCATTCAAAACTTTCTTGCTTTGGTGCCGTTTTACCTGAGTCCCTGAAATCTGTTGGCGTCACTCCCCTGCTCTAGGGACAGCTTGAATCCCTAGCCTGCCCTCCTTTCTACCTACTTTTCCAATGTCCTGAGCTGCCTTCCTGTCCTGTAGCCTGTTCAGCCTTATCCTCCCTTTCACTTCACTTTAGAATCTCCTCACCAGGACCACATCTTGTGGCTCCAAGAACTTGTTATTCTTAGAGCCACCATAGTTTAATTATTTGCCTGTCTCCCCTACCCTCAACACGGACCCCCTGCCACGGGCTGCTTCAGGGACAAGTGCCTTATTTGTCTCTGTCCTCTCAGCGCCTGGCCCCTGGCAGATGCATGTGTAGTCCCCAGTAAATGCTGCCTTAATGAAGGGAGCCATGGGATACCTGCAATCTTAAATTCAGAAGCTTTCTTTTTTCCTGTTCCCTTCTGTTTCCCCTAAACCTGCCCATTGTGGAAGCTCTGGTGCTTTGACCCCTCCCTGTGGCTCTTCTTCCCCTTTGGTCAGGCCTCCACAGTCAGTAGGTATATTCCCTTAATTTCCCTAGTTCTGTCTCAGAAGGAGGAACTTGTCCTCTCTCAGGGTTACCTTCCACCCAGATGCCAGCTCCTCCCCCATTGATGAATACTAGAGCGTCATCCCCACACCTGTAGTTTTAGTCTCTGCCTCTCTCCTGGCTTCTCCTTTCTGCCTATCAAAGTGTTTAGATACTCTCCATCCTCGATTTTGCCCTGTCATCTCAGCGTTCCATCCTGCTTTGCACATAAGGGTATTTTCTTTCAAAATGTCTGACAGCTAAGCTCTGTGTATGTTGTATCTACTTCATTGGCACTTGGACATTCTTTTTGTTTCCATTAATTTTTCTTTTTCTCCATGGTGCGCATACAGTTTGAAGCATCTAGTTCTACGAGGCATATGAGTGACTACATTCTTTGTTTATTACTTCCTGTCCTGGTTTTTATTTCTGAGAGCCCTCTTGTTTCTGCATATTCTTTTGCTTATTTTTCACACACTGACTTTATTTCATGTATGCAATACTCTCTGTTATTTCTTTCTTTGAGGATATGAAAGATAATCTGGGATTATTCCCGTGTGCACCCTCCTCCCCACCCCGTCTTATTTTCTCCAAGTTGTTTGTTTCAGTTGTCTTTCATGACAGGTTTGCCTCAGATGTCTGGGGATCATTAGTTGTCTTATATTTATAAGTGGGACACTCAAAAAGCTGATTGGCATTCTGGGTTCATTAGGTTGGAGGGCTTTTGACTTCACATTTGAATACAGATTCTGGGAGGGTCATTTGTCTTTCTTAGGGGTACCCTGAGGTCACCGTCCTTAGGCTTTTCCTCTTGGACTGGTTAGCTTTTCCAAAGAAAGATCTTTCAAAGTAGTGAATTGGCTAAGTAAGTAATTAGGGGCTGAGTGAGGCACCTCAACTTTAATTACAATGTGATGTTTGCTTAACACCTCCTCCCTGATTTTTGGAATGGTACTTTCAATGTGGCTGGCGTCCCTTGGTCAAGAGACCCTCTGTTTTGACTTTTTTGAGACTCATAAGCTCTACTCTTCTCCAAGGGAGAAAATGATTAGAGGTTATCAGGGAATCTAAGTGCTTTTTAAAATTTTAATATTAAGTATACATTTAGCTTATCTTGTAGCACTATTCTGCCAAAGACCATGATGCTTCATTTGTAAGCCTCTCCAACATTGACCAACGGGAAAGCAAGGCTCCAATTATTCCAAAAAAACTTGAATATAGAGGTAGGGGAACAGGTATGGTAGGGATCAGAAATGAAGAAAACAGATTTGTAGTTTAGGAAGACAAAACTACTTCTGAAATGGACGTTTGAACATGCCTGCATTGGCCTTGTGACACCTCTGCCTCTTCCCAAGGTCCCTTGTGCTGCGAGTTTCTCGGCCTTTAGAGAATCTTGAGCTCCACATTGAATTGCTTCATTATTGGCTTAAGACTCAGCTTTTGAAGGTTTTATTTTTTCATTTTCAAAATGTAGTCTCCTTTTACAGTTATTTTTGAGTTTATTTTTGAGTTAATACAATTTTTACAGTTTATTTTTGAGTTAATACATTAACCCTTTATTGACATTTTAGTGGGGTTTTAAGAGGAAACTAAATGCATGGGTTCAGCCTGCTGTCTGTACCCAGGTGTCACTAACTCTTGCATCTTTCTGCTTCAGGTGATAACGTGAGCCTTGCAGAGTTGACTAGTGGCTCATGTGGAATGAAAAGCTGTCTTTTCAGTGCCTGCTTTTCTAAACTCTGTAGTGTGGGACATGTCATTACAATGTTTTCTTAAGTCTTTGTTTAGCTTCCAGAACTTCACTATCTCTGTTCTTCTCCTAATTCCATGTTCTCCTTTATCTCTTCCTCTCTTCCCATCCTACTTAAAATGTTAACTTTATCCCATATCCTACCCTTAGCATTATTTTCATTTCTTTTATATTCTCCTGAGATGCAAACTGATAGAACTTCTTTGCCTTAGAGGGCAGGGTGGTGAGAAGGAAGGCAGCAGCCTTGGACTAAATTCTGGACTCTCCCTTTGCTGGCTGGGAGCCCTCTGGGAGCTACTGAAGAGCAGTGAGTGGCATGTGGGTCTCCTGTAACGTAGAAGGGAAGTGTGCTTCCCAGCTCCCTGTGAGGGATGGCGGCACTGAACATGTGTACCTTGGTTCAGCACTTCTTTCACCTTGTTTGAATGCTGTTTCTCTTGTTACTCTCTCCTCTTAGTTCAACTTCTGAACATCTGAGAGCCCCACAAAGACTTCACACTAAATAAATCTAAAATTAAAATTTATCCTTGCTGCCTTTTAAATCCTCTCCATCTCCTGTCCTGTTTGCTGGATCCTGTTTCTCTTTTTCTGCTGTCCTCCATTTGCATCTCTCTTTACCCTCTCTGGCCCTTGCAGAGGAAGGCAGCTTTGCTTTGTTCCTGGGATGGGAGTTGAAAATGTAACTGCTGTGAAGTGCCTGTGCTGATGAAGTGTGTTCATTGTGTCTTCTCTCCCTCTTGTGTGGGTTCAGATAGGACAGAGGTTGAGAATCTTTTAATTCATAGCCTCATTGTCAACTGTCAAACTTAATGTTTTTCTAAAAACCCATTTGATCAGGTCATTTCCCCACCTGGAAACCTCTCCTGATTCTTTATGACTTATAGATCAGAATCCATACTCATTGACATTCTTTATGCCTCGGCTTTCCCTGCCACTCAGCCCACCACACACATCCCTCCACTTTCAGCACATTTCTCAGCAGGTCTTAGATTCCTCTTGTCTTATGAGAGTCTCTGCCTTTCTCCATGCAGTTTCCTCTGCTGTTTCTTGTCTGGCTCCCTCTCTTCCCTCTGGTTATTCCTGCGTATTCCTTTCACATCCGCTTCACATGTCGATCATCTTAGGCTTTGTCTTGATTCCCCAGCTGGAGTAGGTTTCCTGTATCCTCCCAAAACCTTGTTCTTACTCCTTTAGGGTTAGCTTTTAGTTTATGCTGTTCTGAAATTGTGTGTACATCTATTTTTCTATTTTTTTTTCTTTGTGTACCCAGCGCAGTGTTCAGTTCTCAGGTTTTTGGTTTGTTCAGTTAAATGAACATGAATGGACATCTTATGGATTTTGGTCTGTTATTTGCCTATTAACCTTAAGAGAAGCACAACTCATTGACTTTTGTCAGTTGATGGCATATTAATAGGTCATCCCTCTGGGCTCTTGGCATATTTTATAAAGTAGTCAGGCTTAAGCATATTATAGATGACATGAGCTGCAGTTATTTGCACTGAAGGTCAGTGTTTTCTTTGCTGTATTTTTTTTTTAAATGCCTGTTCATCTTAAATTCTTTTCCAATATAGTCTGCATAGAAATTATGCCAGGAGAATTCTTTTCATCAAGATGTGTTCTAAGTGACACTGTGCTAACTGAAGAAAACATATCTTAGAAAACTTTTTAAGCAGTCTTTGTATCATAGTTCTAGGGAATATGAGAATTTTTCTTTATATTTTTAGAAAATATTGTTGTACTTAGAGTAAGTTTATATTGTTCATGTCCCATTAGCTGCCTCACATAAGAACCTTTCTGTACTGTAATCAGGGAGTGTTGATTAGAAGCCCTAGGTAATGGACCATTAATGAGGAAAGGAATACCCTTGAAAAGATGTTTGGCAAAGAATTGCAGTGCTATTCCTGGGTAGAGCCGTTGGGATTTTTCTTTGAAAATAATTACAAATATATGAAAGATTGACATTCTTCTCACGTGTGTGATGTTGGGAATGCAAGGTATATTCAAAAGTAAACATTTATGGCCAATTTTTTTGGCTCAGATTACTATGACATGGAATCCATGGTCCATGCAGACACAAGATCATTTATTCTGAAGAAGCCAAAGCTGTCTGAGGAAATAGTAGTGGCATCAAACCAAGAGTCGGGGATGAAGACTGCAGATACCCTTCGGGTACTTTCAGGACACCTTATGCAGACACGGTAGATGGTTTCTTTTTCTTGTGTAGCTTTTTATGTTGATTAGCTAGTGCAGGTTAACCATTAGTTCCCCGCTTCCCTCCTCCCCATCCTAGCCCCCAGTGTAGAATGCTTTGAGTTAGTCATGAGGCCATGAATGGTAAGCCAAATTCAGTTTCCAGGAATTTCAGTTCATCTTTCTTGTTCAGAAATTCATTAACCTACAAATAAGTTGATGTATGATTTAGTTCTGTAAATAAGATTCTTTCCTTTAAGCACATTCAGGAAATGAAATGTAAAAGTCAGGTGATCAAAATCACGAAATCTCCACACAGAGAGTTAGATTGGGTTGGGCTGATTTTTCCCTTAGAAAATGGAATATTCTTCCCTTAGAAAATGGAATAAAGGAACAAACATACAGATAATAAAACCAGTGTAAATATAGAACTTTTGGCCATTGTGTTCTGAGCATAGATGCTGATTTTTCAGTTTATCCATGTAACCCTATGAAGATCAAATGGACGATGATGTTCAGGGTGGAGGGGATACTATCCTGAGTGCAGCCTGGAGGGTCGCTGGCGGTAATGCCACAGCAATTGGCCGTAGCTCTGGCGTGTTAGCGGAAGCCACCAGGGCTGTACCTGGAAGTCCTACTGAGTTTGTTTGGTGTTTTTCTACTGAAGAGACCACCAACAAGTAAGGGAGCGATAGTTCTGCTGAAGAGCACTGTAGGAGGCTCAGCGTTTTGTGTTTGTTTCCCTAATTCTATGGTATTTTCTATCTGTCTGGCAGAGATCTTGTACAACCAGATAAACCTGCAAGTCCCAAGTTTATAGTGACGCTGGATGGTGTCCCCAGCCCCCCAGGATACATGTCAGATCAAGAGGAGGACATGTGCTTTGAAGGAGTGAAACCTGTAAACCAAACTGCAGCCTCAAACAAGGGACTCAGAGGTCTCCTCCACCCACAGCAGTTGCAGTTGATGAGCAGGCAGCTCGATGACCCAAATGGTAGCTTTTTAAATGGTGTGTTGAGAGCTCAGATTTTCCCTTTCCAGGGTGCTGTCATTGTGCAGGAAATCTGGGACTGGTCTCTTTACCTGGAATGAATATTGGTTGGAGGCTTCGCTTTTATTTGTAATTCAGTAGTGGCTTTTTTTCTTTTCTTAGACAAAACAATGAGTTGCATTTGAGACTGTCCTGTGTGTGTTTCTTAGTGGGCTGCTGCTTCAGTGCTGTCATGGGGTTCACCTCTTAACCAGGCCTGCTAGAGGATGAACTATCATTCTTGCTACACTGTTTACTTTTTTCCTTTAGAAACTACACTTGCCCATAACAGCAAGAGTCTCTTCTAATTAACTTGACAAAAAATTGAATTTGGATTTTGATTCTTATTTTACCTCAGTGAAATTCCTTTGAAAGAAAGGAGTTTCTCACCTAATCTGTCCAAGATATTGCATGGAAGTTTAGTAAAGACCTTATGTTTAAATTAACTAGTATCAAAGCACATAGTATTTAGAAGTAGGATGAACTTTGTTCAGATCACAGCCTGCTTTTTAGGCAGATGACTCTATATCACTCACTCTTCTCTCCCTGGACCTGGTGTCAGGTGCACATACTGCTGCAAATTTTGGTCTGTGACGGAGAATGGTAGTTGTGTACTCATATCTTGTAAAATGTTTAGAAACACCTTCATTGGGAGAGGAGACAGTTACTGAAATTTAAAAATGAATAGTATCAAAGAAAAAACAGTAATGGGGTTTTGATATTTTTGTAAGTTAATCCTCTTGGCAGAGACTTGAAGATGGATTCAGTACCTTTTTCAGTCACTAAAAAATATAGCCTGTAGTGGGGAGATCGGGAGTGAGTGAGGAGATTGTCGCACTGAATACTCTTTAGGCTGAGTTAATGTCCTCGTTTTGATTGGTGGAGGGAGGAGTTGACAGTCTGACCCTATCAAAAGGAAGAAAAAAATTTTTTTTAAAGATTTTATTTGAGAGAGAGAAGCATGAGTTGGGATGAGAGGAGGAGGCAGAGGGAGAAGCAGACTCCCTGCTGGGCAGGGAGCCTGATGCAGGGTGCTGGGTTCGACTCAGAACTCTGGGATCATGACTGGAGCTGGCAGCGGATGTCTGACTGAGCCACCTAGGCGACCCAGAAGAAAAAATTTTAAATGATAAAAGTGGCTGAGGATTGCCATAGTCCTACAGTACAGATTTCTCCCATTTGTCTCAAATGAGAGAAAAATTAGGGTCAGCTTTTGTTTGCATGCAGATGTGTGAGTTAGGCTTTACTGGTGTGTACGTCCTCACAGCGCCCCTCTGGAACATGTTAGACTTCTTGCCTAGGGTTCATGAGTTGTGGCCCTTCTGGAGGGTAGGGTGATGAGCGGCGAGCCTCCTGTACCATTGCTTTGATCTGGGACTCACTGGTTCACTGCTGCCAGAGGATGAAGCTTTGCCGAAGTTAGAGCATAAGTGAGGCCCGAGGGACTCCAAATAACAGTCACAAAGAGGCTCTGGTCTCCCCCCATCCAAGCAGGGAATTTGAAACTTCGTGAGTGCTTTTGCTGGCAAAAAGTCCAGTGTTTCGAGGCGGCTATCAGCAGCACTCCCTGCCTTCCCCTGCCCATTGAATGGCAGCACAGATTTTTTTCTTTTTTTTTAAGATTTTTACTTATTTATTATGAGAGACAGAGTGAGAAGACAGAGAGGCAGAGATACAGGTTGAGGGAGAAGGGCTCCCTGCAAGGAGCCCAATGTAGGACGTGGTCCTGGATCCTGGGAATCATGCCCCGGGCCAAAGGCTCAACTTCTGAGCCACCCAGGGGTCCTGGCAGCACAGATTTTTGTAGCTTGTAGTAAAAAATGAATTTGCTTAATCTTAAACAAAAGTGTTAATGGCTTTTGAAGTAAATGTTGGGGAAAACCGGAATCAGACCTCTGTGTATATGATCTAACATTTCTAGTAGAAGGATAATGTTTCCTTGTAAAGTATTTAACTATTTTAATATTGCCCATGAGTATCTGCTCCCATTTTCCAACCGACCTGCACTTGGGTGTTCTGTTAACTTGTTTCATGTGGACTGTGTTCCCATGTATATACTGTAGACTAACGTGTGTTCCTTTGGAGGAGGGTAGGACGCCTTTCCACAGGCAGGATATCAGAAACCTTTAAAATTGGAGAAAACAACTCTTCCCGGTCATGCAGGATTTTATTGGCAATTAAGGATACTTTTATATCCTGGAGCTAAACAGTGACTACTATTTTAAGAGTAGGATGGAAAACTGTGTATCAGGCATAGTTTTACAGTAGCTCTTTGGTCCTCCTGTCTGGCTCCGGGACTGGGTTTGTGTCTTGTTCTCCTGCAGTGAAGACCGAGGTTGGGTCACTGGATCAGTATGTTCTCAGGATACCGCTACACTGTGAGGTTCTGACTGGTTGCCTACTTTGCAGTTTTGTTTCCTTCAGTCATAAAACTTCTAAGGAAGACGTTCTTTTCTTTTTGCATAGATAAGGAGACTTGCCCACAGTGTCTAGCTCAGCTAAGCTACAGAGTCAGAACTGTCCGATCTCAGGCAAAAGGACTAGAGCAATGTGGTTGAAGTGATACTTGGTTTTATAATTATGAATGTGAACCCTACTATGTAATACCCATGATGGCTTTTTTTTTTTTAATTTTTATTTATTTATGATAGTCACACAGAGAGAGAGAGGCAGAGACACAGGCAGAGGGAGAAGCAGGCTCCATGCACCGGGAGCCCGATGTGGGATTCGATCCCGGGTCTCCAGGATCGCGCCCTGGGCCAAAGGCAGGTGCCAAACTGCTGCGCCACCCAGGGATCCCCCATGATGGCTTTTTAAAATTTTTTTAAAGCTAGGGTGTCTTGGTTCAGAAGTTGAAGGTCATTATGGTGTTTGGACATGAATTTATTGGGCTATTCTGTTTCAAATAACATCGTTGCCAGTATTTAAACTTGTATGTCATGTAAAAAGGTTTTAAGCTTTCTCTGAATTGGGAGACAATCTGGCAACCTGGGGCCTGCTTTCCCACACACTGGTGATTGATTACACTGTCCTTGGACACAACCTTCAGAGGGAGTGGCAGGCAGTGAGCCCGTGGATGGTGCGTGCACGTGCTCTCCTGGCTGCTCTTACTCTCCTGGGTTTCCTCCACACCAAGGCTGTCTGCCTCTGATCATCTTAGACCCAGCCACACTCCCTGCTTGGTGATCTGCAGGTCCCTGGAGGTGATGGCATTTTGTGATCCATTTTAAGCAAAAATACTTTTCCTATTGATGTGAGTTTTTATCATCTGGACTTTGAACTGTGTATATACCTCAGTGGGAATGCTTTTGTGTATGATCCACTCATCATGGTGTCTGGACAGGAGAATTACTAGCTCACGTGTGTGTGTGTATGCGCGCCCGCGCTTAAGATTCACTTATTTGACAACATGAGCAGGGGGAAGGGCAGATTTTCCACTGAACATAGAGCCCGATACGGGGCTTGATCCCAGGACCCCCGAGATCATGACCTGAGCCAAAGCCGGACACTTAACTCACTGAGCCACCTGGGAGCCTCATTTCATGTTCTTTCTCACCTTGTGTTTGCAGTTTTTCTTTTTATTGGCTCCCTACTTGGCATTCTTCCCTCTCATTTTAATTCAGCTCTGAAATAATATTGAGCACTGGGGCTTGGGGTGAGAACTTTGGCTCTAGTTGCAGCATCCCTGTCTGCTCTGCTTTTCACAGTGAGAACCGCAGTTGACTTCCTGGTGACCTTTTCTAACAGGCTCTTAACCTGTGTGAACCAGAGTATCAGACTCGTTTATTTTGTATGACTGTAGTAAACCTAGAAGATGTAAGATTTTAAGACTGAGTTTTAAATGTATTAAAGGTGCCATGTACTGAATTGATCATACTTCATGAGATATTTTTCTTTCCTTTTCTAGCTGAAATGAGTGAACTGAGTGTGGTCCAGAAGCCAGAAAAACTTCTGGAGCGTTGCAAGTACTGGCCTGCCTGTAAAAATGGGGATGAGTGTGCTTACCATCATCCTGTTTCACCTTGCAAGTGAGTAGCAACAAGCTGATTCTGATTTTCAGGTTAATTTCTAGATCTTAGAGCTTACTCCATTTGTTTTCTTTGAACAAGTTTGACTTGTATACCTGAATGCCGTGACACTTAACCATTGTCCCCAGAGTAGCACACTTGTGTAATAGAGGTGTGTGTTCCTTTGAGGGAGTGGGGAGGTGGGAGGAGGCTTCTCTGTACCCTTAAGAGATGTTTCTGTAACTGCCCTGCTTTGTATGTGTTGTTCATAGACCTATTCACAGCTTTTAAGGCACTGGGGAAAAACTAGTTACAGGTCATGACAAAACATTTTGGACTTAGTTGGCTGGTTCAGTGGCATGAGCTTTTGAGAGATGGCTTTTATATTTTAAAAATACGTGTATATTTTTTGGGCCCTAGAAGTGGAATCTCCATATTTTGACTTCCTTATGGAAGTTTTGATGTGAGAATAATTCGGATATACACGGAGGGAGACCACAGGATGAGTCTCTCTCTCGCTCTTTTTTTTTTTTTTTTTTTTTTTTTAGTGGTGCTTTGCTGCACATATGTTATGCTCAGTATATTGAGTTTGCTTCATAAAATATTGCAAACATGGATCTTAAAGAGTAAGTGGTGTGATTCTTAACACAAAAAAAATCCCGTTGTCTTTCATGGTCGTGACTTAAGTTGAAAATCTTTTATTACCCTAGGCTTTGGAACAGACGACTGTGTCTTTTGAAATCTGGCCTCATTTAAAAATTGAGTTTCCCAGGGCACCTGCTGGCTCAGTCAGTAGAGCATGCGAATCTTGATCTCTGTGTTGTGAATTCAAGCCCCATGTTAGGCACAGAATATAGTTTAAGAAAAAATGGGAGTTTTCCTTTTTACTATACTGTGTTTCTCAAAACAAGTAGTGATGGAATGTAAGGAACCTTTCTACAAAAAAACGAATGATGCATTGAGAAGATTAAATGTGAATAATGTTTTTTGTTTTATAGAGCCTTCCCCAATTGTAAATTTGCTGAAAAATGTTTATTTGTTCATCCAAATTGTAAATACGATGCAAAATGTACTAAACCAGATTGTCCCTTCACTCATATGAGTAGAAGAATTCCAGTACTGCCTCCAAAACCAGGTTAGTGATCCTATTATGTACTACTAAATTTAGGTAAAAAAGGGAAAATGACAGTTTGAGATTATAAACTGAGTTTAAAAGGAAAAAAAAAAAAGGAATAATTTTAGAAATTATGTCAGAATCAATTAACCTAACCAGTCTTTAAAGAGTAGGCGTGCCAATTTAGGATCATTCTGAAGTTTTTTATCTAATGAATATATAGATTTTCTCGTTGTATATTAAAAATGGTTCTCATAAAAACATCGGATTGCATTACAAATTATTCTTCCAAATTTGATCAATCTTTGTCCTCGTTCTTGTCAGCAATCGCAACACCAGCACCACCTTCTAGTAGTCAACTGTGCCGTTATTTCCCTGCTTGTAAGAAAATGGAATGTCCCTTCTATCATCCAAAAGTAAGAATTTTCATTTTCCCAAAAATTATTAAAATTAGTGAGAAGTTTTCAATTCTGAGGCCTGGAAGAGCACTAGCAAATTGAAGGTCATGTGTGCCCGTGGTCTTCCCCCACCTCTTCCCTGCCCCACATCACTGTTTTTGTTAGGGAGTTAACATTCCGGTCTTGAAGACCTCGAGTTTTCTTAGTTGCATGAGCTCCTATCTGGTCCTTTCGGGCAGGTCTGAAACTGAGGTTCGTATTCTGAGCTCTTAGTGAAACTCCTCTTTGCTTAGCGTTCCCATTCCTCTCTGCCCCTAAAAGTGTGGGTGGTTTGTGGAGTGTTTTTCCTCCCCACCTCATGTCAAACTGAGATGATGAAATCCAGTAGTGCTTGTACTGATGGTCTAAATCGTCTGTGTGCTAAAGATGGACGCATCTGCACTTGTTTATTTAATGATCAGAGTGAATGATCCCTCTGAACTAGAAGCCTGAAAGCTGCCTGAAAGGCCTCACTCCCCCCATCTGCGGTTGGGTGTCAGTCAGGGTTTCCAGGGCTCGGTGGATAGAGGGATGCTGGGCTGATGTGCAGGGTGGAGAGAGGTTTGTATTGTATATGCAAAGGTTCTTTTTGAAATTTTACTGTTATTCTTTGACTAGAATTTTGTGTCTGGGGGCAGGGGTGTTCATCTTTCCAGGTCTCAGTATTAAAATACTGTTAGACTGTATATATTTGGTGCCATCATATGTTTGTCTCAAATTGCCTTGTTTTTATTTGCATTAGCTTTGCAAACATTGAGACTCTTTGTTTGTATTTAGCACTGCAGATTTAACACTCAGTGTACAAGACCTGACTGCACATTTTATCATCCCACCATTACTGTGCCACCACGACATGCCTTGAAATGGATTCGACCTCAAACCAGGTAAAGATGAAAGAACAGCTTTTCTAATTGCCACATGTTCTTAAAATTTTTTTTTTAAGATTTATTTATTCATGAGAGAGAGAAAGAGGCAGAGAAGCTCGGCTCCATGCAGGGAGCCCAATGTGGGGCTCGATCCTGGGTCTCCAGGATCATGCCATGAGCTGCAGGCGGCGCTAAACCATTGAGGCACCCAGGCTGCCCTACATGTTCTTAAATTTACAAAGTATACAGATTTGGAGGAAGTGATCATTTTCTCACTTTTGGAAACTGTTGTTTCCAAATTTTGTTTTACCAGCGATTACTTATTCACCTCAATAATCTCCAGATTCGATTTACCTTCTGAATATGTTCTGCTCACAAATCTCCCATCAGTTTTCTTGGCATAAGGATGACATGTGTTGAAACTTTCCTAATCCTTTATGTAACTTATATATAATTATTGTTTTTTAAAAATCTGGTATTTGTTGTGTGAAAATACTCTTTTTAGGCAGGTATATATGGATGTAAAGCAGTTAATTTTTTTTGTTTGTTTATTCAGTGAATGACACTCAGTCCTCCTTGGCAGAAGATTGTGGAGTTTCCATCTACTGACGAAAATATTCTGCAGAACTTGTCAAATCTTTGAAACTTGGAATATATTGCTTTCATAATATGAAGTTTATTGCCTATCTGAAGTGTCTAATTTTTCAAGTTTGTAAGTTTATTAAGTGGTTTTAACATTGGGTGTTTTTTGTTGTTTGTTTTGACTCTGAAAAGACCATTTAAGGAAAAGCTGAATTCTATTAAAACATTTGAGGCGTGTTTGTACGCTACTATTTCAAGTATCAGCATTTACAATGTGGTGGTGGTGTCAGGATTGGGGCTACAGTGTCACTACTATGTATTTAGAGAGAGGAGCACTTTTATTCTAAAAAGTTGGATTGCATTCACTTTTCCGAAGGATTATCCACTGTGAAAACAGAAGAGTGGCCAAAAGTGCAGAGGCAGCTTAAAACAGTCATTTGTTCCTTTTTAATTTTAAGTGAATTTAGTTTGAAAAGCATGATAATTAATACAGGCTGCTTTGTCTTACCTCCGGATAAAGATGGGTCAGGTAAAAAATAGAATGGCCAATGCAAAAAACGGTGAAGAGTTCCTTAAAATGCTTTCATTTACTATTAACATAAACATACACTTTTTAAATAAATATTTGGGGGCTGAATTATCACAAAATTATACAAATTTTTTTTTTTTTTTTTTTTTTTTTTTACAATTCTATATACAGAATGTATCAGAAAACAGACTTTAAACTCACAGGATTAGAGCTATACATATATTCTCACATTCTGAAAAATAACATTTTCAGAAATAACTCCACAGAAAAGTTTTTAAATGTAAAAATTGGATTTGAATAGTATATTTTAAATGACTGACTACAGAAATCAGATGGGTAAAACTGAAAAACAGGACTAAACTTTTGGACTATTGATTCAGTACACAGTTTTCTGTATGTGGTTTTTGAAGTAGTTAAGGCAAGAAGTGTCAGATGCTTTAGAAATAAATAACCAACGGATCACTGACCTTAAAGACTGATGTACAGCAGTTTTTTTTAAAAACAAAGCTGAAAGTGGTTAGAACAGATTGAATTAATGCAGAAGATAGAAAGACTCAAACATTCTCAGGACCAAATTAAACTAACAACAAAAAGGTTCATGGACTTATTAGTTAGTTCTATACCCAAGGGATAACGAAACAGGAGTAAAAGTCCATGTTAAAGAGCATGAAACCAGCAGTCTATGTTGTGGCCGTTGCTTTTCTCTCGGAAGCAGAAAGAAAGAACCAGCTATGAAACCATCTATAAGTTGCACTTCGCGGTGCCAGTTCCTAAGACAAAAATATATGAAACCTTAGAAGAGGAACGACTGTGCACAGGAGAGGCTTGGGTGAAGTGAGCATCTTGCTTCATTCTGAAAAGCTGACTCCTTTGAATTTAAGGCATGTGTTCATTCCAGTGCTAAGTTTCTTCTGCAAAGATGTAGTTTAAGTTGTATTTCTAGACACTTAAGTGAACTTTGAGGGCCACTATTTATAAATGGCATTCATAATTCTACTACAGCAATGGGAAACAGGGCTTAAGTGGTTTGGTTCAGCCGTTTTACAAGTCGGTAACATGCTAACATTGGATATTTTCTGCCACTTAATAAACAGTGCCTGGAAACACACTGAAGAGTTTAAGGTTGCCTTTCAGCTGCTGGGATTTCTGGGCAAGCTAAGGTTGACTGTAGATTAAGTTATCCAACAAATGTTTAAAATGAACCACTGTCAAAAAGCATCACCACAAGGGAGCGAGTTGCTGGCGGTGCCCGAAGTCTCAGGTGACAGACTGAGGAGCTTAGATACAGCACAAACATGTAAATCTCTGGGTTAAAAAACAAAACAAAACAAAACAAAAAAACCCACCACCACCACAGGGCCAACTCCTCATGACCTGTCTTGGTCACTCACCTCCCCTTCGCTGATGGTGGTATAATATAAACACAGTGGCTGTGGGAGGACTACCTGCACTCAACGTGAGCGAAGTGCTGGAGCTGACAGTCACAGGCTGGCTTCTCAGCTGGCCACGTGGAGGAACAGAGCTGCTGTGGAAGCACTTTTGTCCTATAGGGTTCACTTGCTTAAGGTTAGAATTAGCGTTTCTACCTGTACTAATGGAAATGGGATTTCTCTGTAGCCAAAAGCCGGCAAGCCTTGGCTCAGAAGGAACATCTGAAACTGCAAGAGGCTGAAGACAGGGCAGGGGGAGAGGGTGGTTCAGGGGAATATAATTTATTGAATGGCTTTTAATGATCTACACAGATAGAAATTTAGTATTAGTGTACTCTAAAATTTGACTTCATTTAGGAGAATCCACCGATGTGAATATGATCTTATGTTTGAAGCTTCTTCATGCCTTAATCAGTCCTTCAGACACAGCTACTGCTCGGTACTCAGTCACCCGTCAGGCTCTCTGATGCCATTCAGCCGTTTTCTGTTGTTAGTATTTACAAGGTGTTGGGCATACAAAATAGATCAGGAATCTTCATGTCTGGTCAAACCAAACTTCCAGAAACCTGAAGGGGTCTATAATGCTACAAAGATAACACATTAAAATAAAAATTCATAGGACCGATAGAGCATCTTCAACTTTATCACACTTAGAAAAATATATTTTTAAATAGCAATCTACATAATCTCCAATCTTCAGGAAACTACAGACAGGCTAAACAGCAAATTCCTGAACGGCAAGTACTGATCTTTGGCAGCGTTAAAGTGAATAGGGATAAAGGTCTAAGTGAAGCCCTAATCCACCAACAAGGAATTTTAATGGACAAGTTTACAAGTGGACCTGTATTCATTCTTTTTGGAAGTCAGCCTATGGGGTGGCATACATCAGATTAGTTAATTTTTCCAGTAGAAAAAAAAAAAGCTATAAAAATTTTATTTCAAGAGCTACTAAGTTGTTTAACTTGGTAAATGTGACCTTGAACACTTCAGTGTTTGTTATATCACATCTTCAAATACTCAGTATGCTCTCCCAGTTAACTACTATCGCCTAAAACTTTAATTTGTACACCACTGGAAATGACTTCATTGTACTACTTTTTCATTAATGAAGCTATAATTGTGTTTCAGTTTTTCAGCTTAGAGGCTAGGACTTCTGAACAGAAAAGGATCGACAGCTCAGAAATGAAAATGTAGTGATCATATACTACTAACTTTGGATTTATTCCTGAATGTAAAACTGCCAGGAGGAAAATGTCCTTTATAAAAAGAGGTTTCTGGGTGCTTTAAGTAGCATTCTATTCTCAGTAAAGCTTGTGTGTATCTCCTTGGGGAAAACAATGTTTGCCTTTTAAAAACTGTGATCCTCTAGGGTGTGTTTCATCTCCTCATGTAAACCACAAGGATAAAATAAGTCATTAAATAATGAACCTTGGAAATAAAATATAAATTCTAAAAAAGAAAACATTTTGGTAAAGAGAGGATGAAAATGACACAAGTCGAGTTTTTAAGGTTGTTTTTGAGAAGTGCTGTCTCTTGAACGTCCCTAGCAGCCCTGCCAAGTTTGCACACACTCCCAGAATGGGGGGCTGGCTTTCACGGAGTACGTACTCAACCCCTTCTGGAAGTAACTATCTGGCAGTGAATGGATTATGGACAGTTAGCCAGTGCATACAGCAAACAGTCTGAACTTATCTGTCTTCTATTGTGATGACTCTGGGCATTTGTCCCTGTTACAACCCTAAATTAGCACCACTTGCCCACGCAAGGTTTGGTTCTGTTTTTTTGTTGTTCCTCTTCTGTAATTCTGGACTCTCGAGGCTGTTCGTTACATGGAGTCTACTCAGCATCCATAGCTTTCAGTGAGGCATATGTACACACTTCCAGACAAATAAACTGCAATCCAAAAAAAAAGTGAGTTCATTATATTTCTAGATTTTCAGAAATTTAATGAGCTTTCAAATCATACCTATGTAAAATTTTTCATTAACTCCTTTTATTTTGTACTTCCATAGTTTGCACCTCCACCCCCAGGCAGCCACCCTGTTATCTACCTTACATGTTGCTGACTCAGAGTCTACAATATACTGATGCGAAATCTCTTACTACCTCATGAGAGATGGTCTGCTCTTTTTTGGGCTGAGAAAGCTACCAACCTGCAGTCATCCCCTCCAGCACTGATGACATGTCGATCACCGCTGGTAAATCGAATATTTGTCACATGAGGTGAATGACCCAAGAACCTTTTGTGCTTTGCCTGAAAAGCAATGAGAAACAAAAGGGCTAATCACAGCTTTATTAGGATAGTTTGCAAAGATGGGGTTACCTGCAGGCATGGGGAGATAATCTCTAAAAGCTTTTATTTTTATTTCAGAGTAAGGGATTAGTAAATTTCAAAAAACATTTTAGGAACCTGTATTAAAAAATGTCTCCAAAATCAGGAGACAGTAACATATTTAGCTATTAAATTATGGGGAAAGAGGTACTAATCTAAGTTGCTAGTAAAACTACATAAAAAAATTAAAGCAGACTTACAAATTTTTCAGGACACGGGAAGTCAAATAACTTAACCATGCCAAAGTCATCTCCTGTCACAAGGCTGATTCCTGAATGAGATACGCAGGCACAGTTGACATTGGCTTTCTCAGCGTGTCTGGACCAGATTCCCATGACTTCATCCCCTAGAATACTAGAGGGAAGGAATAAAAGAAAATCCATCATAGCAAACAGATGAATTACCAAAAAAGTTTTTTGGTAATTCGTCTCTACATCTCTACTTAATATGTGATTTAAAATTAAAAGATGCTTATGCTTTAGGAATTTAAGTTTTAAAAATTAAAAAATTGGCTTCTCATGGTTACCTGTTATACAGCAAACTTAAAAGGTCCCATTTCTAATAGCTTCAAGATGGCATTTAGATAATGCAATTGCTTCATAGTACCCAGTACGTGGTTTTATTGCCTATGATTAAGCCTCGTGTTAAGGAAAATATCAGGGCATCTTTAAAGGCTTTTAACCTTGATAAAAGCATGCGAGTGTGTTCAGTGAAGAGGAATCCCAGCTGAGCCCATCGTTCTTTCTTAGGAAGAACTCAAGATAGGTAATAAACTTAAAACTCAATTACTACTCCCCAGCGGGATGGCTCTATTCAGAAGTAGGATTTTCCAGTCTTCCTGACTGACCTTTGGTCCTTACCTAGTCCACGTAGCCCAAGTGATCCTGTCCATGGTGGCGTGGTCCATGACGGGTTTTCCTGAAGGCACTTCATAGACCTGCCGTTTATAGCAACCAGTGGAGACCTTTTGTGGTATTAAAATGGGACGAGAATTCCATTACGTGACTGACATCAGAAGGCCATGGGATGCTAGCAAAATGTGCTCTTTGATTTACATTTCTAACATTAACAACGACTACAAATGTCTGTTAGAAAAAAATGGAGAGGAGGACTGATGGGGATAGGCTGTTAATGCAGAAACAGTGAAGCATAAAAAAGCAAGAACTTGGAAAGCTCTGGAACTCCAGTGTTTTCAGGAAGTTCTTGCCCAACGTGGGGCTTGGACTTCAAGACCCCAAGATCAAGAATCACAATAATAGGCCTCCTCAGCCAGACGCCCCTGGGCTGGTTGGTTGTTTTGAAAGGTTTTAAGTCCTCCCTCCACACCCAACGTGGAGCTCAAACTCACAACTAGGAGATCAAGAGTTGCATGCTCTGCCGACTGAGCCAGCCAGGCATCCCTAAAACTTAAGAGGTTTTATTTTTTAAAGATTTTATTTATTCATGGGAGAGACAGAGGCAGAGACTCACAGGCAGAGGGAGAAGCAGGCTCCCTGCAGGGAGGCCAATGGGGGACTTGATCCCAGGACCCCAGGGTCATGCCCTGAGCTGAAGGCGTGCTCTACCACCAAGCCACCTGTGTAGGCCCCAAAGTTAGCAGGTTTTTTTAATATATATATACATGTATTTTTTATTGGTGTTCAATTTGCCAACATCTAGAATAACACCCAGTGCTCATCCCATCAAGTGCCCCCCTCAGTGCCCGTCACCCAGTCGCCCCACCCACCTCCCTTTCTACCACCCCTAGTTCGTTGAAGTTAGGAGTTTTAAACGCCTCCACTGACAGTCTAGGAACCTAGTGTGGACTGGGTTTATAGCGTCGGTACTGTACCTGGAGATGTCTGCTATCTGCAGAGAAGTCCATCTGAATGACAAAACTGGGAATGTCTCTGCAGTAGCTGATTCTGTTAAGGGTGGGGCCCAATGTTAGGTCGTAAAAGTCCACCGAGTTCTCACTAGAGCCAACGGCCAGAAACCGGGAATCTGGACTAAATCTGGAGAGGTAATAAAAACATGACAGACGCATCAGATCACATGGAATTGTATAACGTTTCAGACCAGTGACTTGCTTGCTTTCTTCCACCTTTCAAAATGGGTGTGCTCTAGCCTCACATAGATTCATCTGACACCGCTGATTGTGTATACGGAGAGAATATAGTATGTGTTACATAAAACAAAAATCTTATATTTTCCTTCAATTTTAGGTAGCTCCTGAATTTACATCTGATTTCTTTAAAAATAAGTTTTGAGCTTGTTAAGCTCAAAGTAGCTTATAAGCTACTAATAAATACGTAACTCTTAAGTTACACAACACCGAATTTACCAAGGTAGGTAAACTGGTATCTGGACACCTGGTATCTTCACAGCAAAAACACAGACCAGCTTCATTCAACTCAGGTTAGCAGGGGAAGGGACACTACCTGAAGCTTAGAGGTTATCGTAAGACACATATGTGTCTTGTGGTCATGGGAAATAGGGGACAATTCAGTTGAGCTTCTTTAGGGAAACTGGGGGCCTGTAAGAGGTTTATATATTAAAATTTTGAGGAAGGTTTCATATGTAAAAGAGTTTTACTAATGAGTGCAAGCTTTTGACAGAACGGGATTCACTAACTGATCTTGACCACACCGAAGTACTCAGTAAATGGCAGCCACTGTCTCAATGAACTTAGGCACTGGACCAGAAAGGATCAAGAAAGGGCTTATTTTTAGTTTAGTTTTTTTTTTTTTAAGATTTTATTTATTCAGGGATCCCTGGGTGGCGCAGCGGTTTGGCGCCTGCCTTTGGCCCAGGGCGCGATCCTGAAGACCCGGGATCGAATCCCACATCGGGCTCCCAGTGCATGGAGCCTGCTTCTCCCTCTGCCTGTGTCTCTGCCTCTCTCTCTTTCTCTCTCTGTGACTATCATAAATAAATAAAAATTAAAAAAAAAAAGATTTTATTTATTCATGAGAGAGACACTGAGGCAGAGACACAGGAAGAAGCAGGCTCCCTATGGGAAGCCCAATGCGGGACTCGATCCCAGGACCCAGGAATCATGACCTGAGCTGAAAGCAGACGCTCAACCGCTGAGCCACCCAGGCGTGCCCCCCATCCCCGCTTTTTTTTTCTTCTTAAATTTTATTTTCGAGAGAGAGCAAGCAAGTGAGCAGGAGAGGAGCAGAGGGAGATAGAAACTCCAGCAGACTCCCTGCTGAGCGTGGAACCCAGTGCAGGGCTGGATCCCAGGCCCTGACATACAACCTGACCTGAAACCAAGGGTTGGACACTTAACCGACTGAGCCACCCAGGTGCCCCTAGGTTCAAGTAAAGTTTAGTTTGATTCAGACTTGGGTACAGATGTTTGATGAGTATTAATTTTTTTTTAAAGATTTTATTTATTTGAGAAAGAGTTGGGATGGGCAGAGGGAGAGAGAGAAACAGGCTCCCTGCTGAGGGAGCCCAACGAGGGGCTGCATCCCAGGACCCCAGGATCACGACCTGAGCCAAAGTCAGATGCTTGACCCAACTGAGCCACCAGGGTGGTGCCCTGACGTGTACTGACGAAATGAGTGATTATATATTCCATTGAGAGCTGGGGTTATAACTTTAGTTTCCAGGCTGACAACTCAGGATGAATGGCTCTCCTTAGTACAGTGGACATATTCTTGGAAGGACATGTTCTGTGGTACTTACTCCAGATATTCCCTGAATTCATGTGGCACTGTGGTTGGTGTCACTGGGTTGATAATTTTAGCAAGCAGTAAATAAGTATAAAAGAGCCACATTTCAGGGTCCAATTTCTGATGTCTTTAAATGCGACAGGCATTAAGGACCTGTTTTAAAATGTAACCTGGGTCATTTAAGAACATATATACTAAAAATTCTATTCCATTTGTTGACTAACCTGATATCATGGATTGCACATCGTCTGTCTCTCTTCTTTCCCCATATTTTTAGAGAGCTCACCAGTAAAATAATAAATTCTCCATTTTTCATTCCAATAGCCACCATATCCCCTTCAGGGCTGTAGCACACGGTACGAGCAGCATGTCCCAAATTCACTTTGTTTAACATCTTCTGCATAAGAACCAAGAGTTATAGAGAACTACATTAAATAGAGTGCTTAAAGTAAACCGGTTTCTCTTCAAAATTCTCAATATAATTCTCAAATAGTTCTTCACATGTTAACAATTTAGGACTTCCATGCTCCTTTAGAAATTATAACTGTAAGAAAGAAAACTCTGTACCTACTTTATCAGCAATATCCCAGAGTCTCACTGTCCCATCTTCTGCAGCAGAAAGGAAAAAATCTCTGGAAGGATGTGTCACCAGTCCCCATATGGGTCCATCCACATGGCCATTAACTAAGATATTACATGCTGCATTTTTCTCTCCAACTTCAATTATCTCAGCGTTCCTTGTCCCAACTAGGATCTTGCCCTGAAACACAAATGGGACCCAATACATTTACTGTGATACAAAATCGCTTTCAATAACAGGAAGGACCCTACTGACCTCCTTTCAGAGAACTTTCTGCTTTGCATAATCTAGTAGCAAGCCAGTCATTAGCTCATGTGGTTTTCTTTGACCAGAGGCAACCTGCAGGAGCACTGGGCTGGGCTGTATGTCAGAGTCCAGGCTCTAAGATAATACACCTGACTTTTCTAGTCAAAGTTTTGACTTTGATTCTATTTTATCTGAAGATCTCCAAAGAGGTGTAAGTGCACTGGGATACAGGAAGAAGTACTGGATTTTAGTTAAAAAGTAAGTATAAATAAAGGTAAGCTTGACTAATAAATATATGGACTGAGGGTAATACATGTATATGATTTATAAATATGCTTATTGCAAGTACATGCATGAGCCAAATTTTTTTAAAGGAACGGATGTTTAAAAAAAAACAAAACCAACCAGAGGGGGGTGCCTGGCTGGCTCAGTTGGCAGAGCAAACGACTCGATGTCGGGGGTCATGAGTTTAAGCCCCACATTGGGGGTAGAGTACTTTAAAAAAAAAACAAAAAAAACCAAAAAGAAAACAAAAAGATAGCTGCTCTAATCAAAATGAGTCAACTGGCAAGAAAATTTCCTTCTGCCCTCCACAGTTGAATTGGCAGATTCAAGAACTATGGAGGTAAATCGACTTTAGGCAGAAGTGCAGCTTCCTGCCGTCTGCCTGGTGCCGGTGTGGACCACACGGCAAGCAGCGGAGGCAGAGGCCAGCCAGCAAGCAGACTCATCCTTAGATTTCATCAAGTTCCAAAGGGTGAGACAACCCCAAGAATAACTGTCCTCTACTTCCTGCTGCACCATAATGGCTCAAGGAACATCTTACTTTGCCTCTGCACACAGAACGAACACAATCAGTGACTTGTCCTGTCTCGAGCCTGAAAGCACGGCATCGCCTCAGCTCCTGATCCCACAGTTTGACTGCTCCTCCTTCTTTCGACCTAATAACAACCCAAACCAAAAGGAGCATTTGTTATTAGCTATTCCAAATAATTTTTGAAATCCTGAATTATAAGCAGAATAGTGAAAAAAAAGGCCATGATATTCACTTTTTATAGCAATTTTAAGATACACTGTATTCCAGTTATCATGTTTAAGCAGATTTTACTTTACTTTTACTTCATTTTCCTGACATGAGCATAATCTTATTTAGCTCCCACCTCCCATATGATTAAGGCAATGTGTAAAATGATGTATAGCGTTAACATGATAATGAGAACGTGAGCCTAGATATGCGATCAGAGATGCTACAGCCACGGCTGAAACCCGCACTGAAAGTGCGCAGAGAGGTGCGGGCTGCAGGGCTGCGGGGACCCCAGCGCCAGAGCAATATGGAAAAGACAGGATACAACCCACTTATGGTTTTTCACTTGGAAGAACTGAAAAGGGTACAACTTTATTTTCTGTAAGATGAACTGTTTTGTCTCAGGACAAAAACATGCCTGTGCACCGCAAGAGTCTTCCTTCACGTGGGAGACAAGAGCTGCTACATTTGTGTTTCATATATGTGTCTCCACTCAATCCTGACTGGAAAGGTTCTTACTTCTTGGACATGGAAACACCGCATTTACTGGAAAGGACTATGTTGGCAGAAAAATCTATTCTAAGTATTTAGCTCCTCAGAGGTTTTCAAAGCGAAACTCAGAAAAAGGCCTTTCCTCAGACTTAAATTTTGAAGCCTTGTATTACATGATTTTTTTAAATTATTTATTTATTTATGATAGTCAGAGAGAGAGAGAGAGAGGCAGAGACACAGGCAGAGGGAGAAGCAGGCTCCATGCACCGGGAGCCCAACGTGGGACTCGACCCCGGGTCTCCAGGATCGCGCCCTGGGCCAAAGGCAGGCGCCAAACCGCTGCGCCACCCAGGGATCCCGTATTACATGATTTTATGTAACAAGTTTGCCTCAAGGAAAAGCAAACAAGGCATTTAGTTTGTAGCACCCCCTCGTCCTCTTCTGAGGCGGCAAGCAGTAGGCACCCTGCCCATCAGTGTCCGTTTGGACAAAAGACAAGACAGAGGGCAGCCAAGGTGCATCCTGTGTTTGAGGGCAAAATTCTTCCAGCAAATACTTGTACAGGATACAGACATTAAGATCAGCTCTCTGCCTGCACCATAACTACCTCGGAGAAATTCTCAGCCTGATTGTTGGGGTCTAGGCTTCTCCACAACATGAAAAAAAATTTCAAGTGACTTTGGACCACAAATTAATAATCAATACGGCAGCATGTAGGAGGCAATAAAGGCGAAGCACAGGAGGAAGAAGTTCAGATAGGACAACGTGTCTGGCCTAGAAAACACTGGAATAACGAACTGCAAACCCCAGGCAGCCCCCGACGCACAAATGCACGCACAGTGAGGCCATGCACAGGAGGAGGACTCACGGCCTTTCCTTGCCGCCGGTCACGATGAGTCCGTCCCGCAGGGTGGTGTACATGGCAAACACGGGCCCGTTGTGAGCTCTGGCCACGATCCTACACAGTATGTGATCTTTCCACACACAGACATCTCCACTGATGGTACCTGTAAACGTCAAGTTATTCTGAAAAGGAGTGGGGAAGGGGGAGACAGACTCATCAAAAGTTCAAATAGAGATGAAACAGACGCAATTCTCTACTGTAGCAGGGCCTACCTCCCAGACGGCACGGTGGGGCGAGGCTGGGGCCACAGTGGGCCGGAGCCAGAAAACCCCAACTCGAGGCCTGGCTTCGTCAGGGCCTGCTGTCCTCCTCTGCTGCAAATTCACTGGCCTAGCCTCCTTGCACAAGCCTTGGCACTTCTAGAAGAATCAGCTTTTTCACGCTGATAAAGCTTGAGGGAGTTCAGCTCTCTGTCCCTTAAGTCTAAAATATTATCATTCTGGTTTATATGGTCCCTGTGGGCTGCTTCCCTCCAGCTGCCCAAGGAATAATGTGCAGTCATTAGTAATGGGGAGTGCAAAGAAGGGTAGGAAGTGAAAATAACTTTCCATGAGATCTGATAAAGTATTTTGTCACAGAAAGTAAAACCATAAATAGAGCAAAGTTGTGGGAATTTTTAGATTTGACTAATTCATGAAGTTACATATATAAAATTAACATTTGCCATGACTTCTTAAAATCAAAATAGCAAAGTCAGTGAGATACAAAATAAGATAAATTGGATAAGTACCAAAAGTAATAGAGCTTCAGATCATTCTGAGAATTGCAATTCTGATCTAGTTCATTTATGTGGAGACTGGAGAAATTAAATTCTGCATATTTGCTATTTTCATCCATTTCAGTTTCACTTTTAGAGCAACTGGTACAAGATCTTTCACCAGAAACAGCATGGAGAGAAGCGTTAGGAAAATTTTGAATTACAACAAAACAAAGATTTTCTTTAATCTTTTTGAAAATATTATATAGTTGGTATGTTTATTTCCCTACAACAATTTTTTTAAAGTTAGTCTCTACCCAGGATGTGTGGCTGGAACTCTGGACCCTGTGATCATGAGTCCCAGGCTCTACCGACAGAACTAGCCAGGGTCCCTCCCTACAACAATTTAATGTGACTTCAAATTCCTCAGCATTTACGTATTTTCTTTGTACTTCATATTTGGATGACAATAATGACAGTTGTCATCTGGAAGCATCATAATCCATGCCTTATCTGCAATTAGAAAGTAAGTGCTTCAGGTGTAAATACCAGTATTTTACTTCCCTTGCTCTTTTACGGCCCCGAGCCAAACAAGATGCCCAAAAAGACCTAAATTGGACATCAACCCATCTCAGTAAACACTCTGACTGCACTGCTGCTTCAAACATGAGTGAATTATGACTAATATTTTACTCTTCAAGTTTATTTTCTTTTGGGAATGGGCAACTGGCTACATAAGGAATTTTATACATGAAGAAAGTTAATCTACACGGACAAATTAAATGTCAGAAGCATTTGAATATGCGAGTTCTTCTTCTGGAAAGGAATTACTGATCTTATATAATGAACGCCCAAAATGTTTAATAGAAGTTTGACATGGTATGACCAAAGTTTTCAATATTTCCCCCCTCAAAAATGTGTGCTTAAAGGTTCTAAAAGTATAATTTTCTTCATGTATTACGTACCCAGATAAACACGTTAGTAAGGAAATCCACTTAGGTTTCTGATGCACCAAAGGATTTAAAAAGCCTGGCCAGGGCGCAGGGTATTAGAGGAAAGAGATGTGGATTGTGAACCACCAGCCCAGATGGGATGGAGGAGGGGAGGGACAGCTCTCTCTAGAACACTCCCTGTGAAGGCCAGGAACTGTGTTCTCTTTCCTCCTCGGTGAGCGGTGAGTGCACCGGCCCAGAGCACTTCCAACTATGTGCTAAGCAGTGAATTAAGATGATAGCAAAAAAGGAAATCCTAAACCCAAGTACCACCTTACATAGTAGAAAATTACATTTCTTGATTCATCTTTCCATATTCTGACAAATCTCTAGGATTATGAGGCACTACCAGGAGGGCAGAAATTTTAGGAGATTTAGGGTGACAGTTACAAGATTAAGGAAGGCTTTTAAGAATGCCAATGGCCTAAAGACTCAAATATTTCATTATAATTCTTCTCCCTCATTAATGTTCTCTCCCACTCCCAGATTTCTGAAAGTATCAGATTACTTCTATCAGTACAGGAAGGTGAAAGCATGCATGACCAGGACGTATGCAACAATTAGTGGGTCCCAATGCCACTGAACGAGGTTATGGTGGCTTATCTATCTAAAGTAAGTAAACCCAAAGTAGTCCAATTTCCGTAATTCTGAGATACACTAGCACAGGCATTTCAAGAGACATACTGCACCAAATGCCACAGCGAGCATGGTCTGCATCCGGGCATCCTCCACTGCGCTCAGGAGCCCTTTTTTGCTAAGAAGAGCCCTTCCGGCCAGTGTCCAGAACTTCACGTGTTTGACTCCCACAGAGACAAACTGGGAATCTGAATCTGGTCGGAATTCTGCCACAAAAATACGTTGGTTGTGACCAGCTCTGCTGGCAATTTTGGCACCTGACAAAAAAGAGACAACAGAATTATCAAGGTTAGTATAGGAAGCTAATTGTTACAAGATTAAGCAGTTATTCATATAGTTCAAAAACCAAATACTTCTAAGGGGGCATGTCCCTTGCACGGCTACCAGCAATCACAGGACAACTGCCTGGGGAGAGGGTCCTTTCACATATTTTCTCAAGGGATATGTGTGTCAATGGGAGCTTTATTATCACAGAAGGGCCATCCTTGATTTTGGGAATCACAGCTTACCTTCTTCTGTGTGGCTCTGTGAACTTCACTTTTTATGGCAGCTATATATATAACTGAAGAGTTTTGTCTAAAGTGCAAGTAATATTACCTTATTGATCTTTATTGTCACTTACAATATACTTCATTTCTGATCTTATTACCCTCCATAACAAATCAAACAATAATTAGCAAAGAGACTTACATATGGTTTCTTACTGAAAAGAGAGAGCAGTAAATCATGTGTAGTATTAATAACTTTCATTAATTTATGTTTTGTGAGCTTCTTTCACTGAGTTTTTAAAGTGGAACATACCAACAGTAACATCAACTGTGTACTGTGTATTGTGTAGGGCTGAAATGAAAAATGATTTCAATCACCAAGTTTAGGCAAATATTAGAGAATGCACATTACCCTAGTATTCTTATTTTTAAAAATTATGAAGGAAAAAAGAACCCTACCTTCCTGCCATCTCCAAATGGTAATAGTATGTTCTGGGTCTAGCCCCACAGACAGCAAGAGTTTGCCAGTAGCACTGAAGCTGACTGAACACACGCCCTTTGAATGGTAGCATCTCAGTATAGATAAAGTCTGCTTGTTCACTGCATCCCAGATGTGGATGGAAGGAGCTGTAGCTAAATAAACATAAAATCCAAAAGTTGTATTATGCCTATTATAAATGTTTCCATTTCCGTAGCTGATGCATATTTTCTGAAACATGGAAAAGTCTGTACCAAACGAAGACTGTGTACTTAAAAATAGCTCAAAACTAAGACCCCCCCCCCAAAAGAAACAGATTCATAAACACAAAGAGCTGATAGTTGCTAGAAGGTAGGGTGGTAGGGGGATGGACAAGATGGGGGAAGGGGTGGAAGACAGAGGCTCCTGGTTAGGAGTAAATCATGGGATGAAAGACAACATGGGGAGCAGGGTCAGTGGTGCTGTAATGGCATGGCATGCCGGTGACAGGTGTCAGCCACACTCATGGTGAGCACACAACGTATTGTCCAGTCATGATACCATATGCCTGAAACTTGTGTAACACAATGTGTCAACTATACCTCAATTAAAAAAAATAAATAAAAGTAAAGAAAAAAAAAGAAAGAGGAAGGAAAGGAAAAAGTACAGGGTACTTATTCAGGCAATAGTTCAAATTGCACTTTTGAGAAAATAACACTTAAACAAGAAAATAAGGCAATCACAAACCTTAAACTACTAAAAAATAATGCACGTTTTACATGTGTTAAATCTTTATGTAATTATGTGGAGAAATATACAAATATACAATAATTAAAAATCAGATTATATTCAATTATCTGCTATCTTTGTTACTGAACATTAGTTATAATGTTATTCAATATCTTATGTTATTTGAAGGAGAGATGAAAAGCAAGCATAAATTGAGAAAGGCAGCGGGTAGGACTCACCTGAATAGATATGAAAAGAAATTTTCAACCATATAGACAGAGATTTGGTAAAAAGCTAAGTTCATATCACTTTATAAGACAGTGTTGTTTTTTAAAAACAGGATTTCAGGGAAGAAATAACACTGCTTATCTTTTATTTTTATTTATTTTATTTATTTTTCAAGATTTTTTTTTATTAAAAGAAAAATTGTTTTAGTAGGCTCTACACCCAACATGGGGCTTGAACTCATGACCCCAAGATCAAGAATTGCAAATTCTACTGACTGAGCCAGCCAGGCACCCCAACACTTTATTTTTAGGTAATCTCTACACCCAACATGGGATATGAATTCAACCCTGAGATCAAGAGTCACATGCTCTACCAGGTGCCCCCCAAATGGCTAATCTTTTAAAAAACTGTATTTGTTGCTATTCGTCTTGTGTAGCCCATTTCTACTCTTTAAAAAATTTTCCCAGTTATCTGTATTTTCTAAGTAAAAATATCAGGGCTTTGTATTATCCTTTCTTCATGAACTACAGCCTATAAAAATGAACAGATAAGTCAATTTGGCAGCTAATTCAGTTTCATAACATAGGTACTTTTATTTAAAATTTAAGATTTTATTTATTTGAGAGAGAGAGAGAACACAGAAGGAGAGGGGGACGCAGACTCCCAACTGTGCAGGAAGCCTGATGTGGGGCTCTATCCCAGGACCCGGGGATCATGATCAGAGCTAAAGGCAGATGCTTAACGACTGAGCCACTCAGGTGCCCCAGAAGTACTTTTAGTAAAATAATCAAACTACTAAAGTATGTTTGTTTCAAATTATAAATCTGCTACAAATATTGCCAAAATAGAGACAATTTAGTTTCCAAAGAAAATACTGTGATCAATTTAGACTATACTGTATATACCATCTACAATTTATAGTATACAATGTTAAATCTGAGAGCTCTTCAAAGTAATTAAAATACATTAAACCAGGGATTTCAAGTCATTAAGTAAAAATTGTTCAAAGATTTCTACAACTGTAAAAAATAGAAACTGTATGGAAATAGACTTAAAAGCTTACCATATGGGGTGCCTGGGTGGCTCAGTCAGTTAAGTATTTGGCTCTTTATTGCAGCTTGGGTCATGATCTCAGGGTTTTGAGATCAAACTGCCTGCCAGGCTCCACACTCAGCACGGACTCGGCTTGGAATCCTCTCCCTCTGCCCGTCCCCTGCTTGTGCATGCACTCTCTCTCTTTCTCAAATAAACTAAAAAAGTTTATCATATAATAAAATAGGGTATTTGTGCATGTAAAAATGAACATAATAACTTAAGTACTGAACTAAAATTAGAATGTTCCTTATTCAATATAAAAGTCAAAGAATATGAGGGACTGGCAAACTTAATATGTAGCATTGACAGTAACCATGGAACTATGGAAAGAGTCCAGATGTCCTTTGACAGATGAATTTATAAAGAAGATGCGGTATAGATACACAATGGAATATTAGCCATCAAAAGAATGAAATCTTGCCATTTTTAACAATGTGGATGAAGCTAGAAAGTATTATGCTTAGTGAAATTAAAGACAAATCCCATATGATTTCACTCATGTGGAATTTAAGAAACAAAACAAATGAACATTTGGGAAGGAAACAAAAGGGAGGCAAACCATACTAGACTTAACTATAGAGAACAAACTAAAGATCGCTGGGGGTGAGGAGCGAGATATGCTAGACGGGTGGTGGGGATTAAGGCAGGCACATGTTGGGATGGGCACTGGGTGTTGTATATAAGTGATGAATCTCTAAATTCTACTCCTGAAACCAATATTACACTGTTATGTTAACTAGAACTTAAACACTTGAAAAAAATGTAAACATGTACTAGGGCAGTCTATAATTTTTTGCCAGTAATAAATATTATATAGGTCTTCTATAATACAGAAACACTTTTACGTGTTCATAAAAAGCAACCCTGAGCAATCCATATACTTTATTTGCCTAAATGTGATGAGGTAGATAATGGATTTTCAAGAAACATCACTCAGTTTTGTCTCCAAATTTCATATATCACAAATTACCAAAACCTTCATTTATTTAAACTCTACATAGCAAGTAATCTTAAGGAAGTTGAGCTACTGAGCTTTTCAAACTTTCATAGAAAGTTAAATGAGATGGTAAGGAGCATATACGTAAAATTTATGTTTTAAAACATGACCATGACCATGTCATGGGACTGCTACTATCCAAACTGTTCTGAACTTGTATCAGTAACAGGATTTAAGATTTAAGTCACCGCAAACTTTCAACGTCTTTTCTAACTTACTGAAGAAGGATTAAGTTAGGGGGCACCTGGGTGGCTCGTGGCTCAGTTGGGTAAGCACCTGCCTTCAGCTCAGGTCATGATCCCGGGGTCTTGGGATTGAACTCCATGCTCAGTGGGATCCTGCTTCTCACTATGCTCCTACCCCTGCTCATGCTTTCTCTCTCTCTCTCAAATAAAATCTTTTAATATTTTTTATTTTTAAAAAAGATTTTATTTATGTATTCATGAGAGACACAGAGAGAGAGGCAGGGACACAGGCAGAGGGAGAAGCAGGCTCTATGCAGGGAGCCCAATATGGGACTTGATCCCAGGACCCCCGGAGTCACGCACTGGGAAGAAGGCAAATGTCCAACTGCTGAGCCACCCAGGCGTCCTGAATCCTTTTTTTTTTTTTTTTAAGAGAAAGATTAAATGATGTTCATTAAGTACATTTTATTTCCTCCTATGATTCAAAAATGGTCATTCATGATACTGGAGTAGCACAGACCCTGTTCACTCTCTTCCCTTTCCAACGCGCCACCAGCTAATGGGTGCACCTCTAAGCTTCACTTCTAGGCAGATGTGTTTTCCATGAAGTCAGTCGGGCCCTAAGTCACACACAGCTGGCAGAGCCAACAGAGGTGTGGTATCTTCAGGATCCATTTCTGTTCTTCCTCCTATTATATCAAGCTCTCTCTGGAAAATCAATCCCACTGACTTTATCAGCATTCCTAAACTCTAAGTCTCTGGTACAGAGATGCTGTAAGGTCTCTTTCAATTACTAATTGGAGTTTACAAGAATCAAAGTTTTATTTTATTTTATTTTTTTAAATTTTTATTTATTTATGATAGTCACACACAGAGAGAGAGAGAGAGAGAGGCAGAGACACAGGCAGAGGGAGAAGCAGGCTCCATGCACCGGGAGCCTGACGTGGGATTTGATCCCGGGTCTCCAGGATCGCGCCCTGGGCCAAAGGCAGGCGCTAAACCGCTGCGCCACCCAGGGATCCCAGAATCAAAGTTTTAAAGGATATATTCTTTGTCCGTCCTTTACCTTGCCTTTGGTGCAGCCTAATAAAAACTGTATTTTAAAACAAGACTTTAACATGAGCCATTAAGTGCACCAACTGTATTTCACACTTTAGTTTCTGTGGTGGACAGCTCTGCTGCATATCCACCATTCATTACCTCCTTCCTTCTTAATAAAGCTATACTTCTATTCAGGAATCCATTCCTCCCGTAAGTAGAGCAAGTGATTCAGGGGAAAGACACTGCCGGCTCAGAGGATTAGTCTAAGCCCCTTGTAATAACATCCCCTGTGCCCTCAAGCCCCCACGCTCCATTCCCCACTGCCCATCTCCAGCAGGGAGATTTAGTTCAGTGACCCAGACTCAGCCCATCAGCACATGGTATTATTCCCCAGGTGTTTTCTTAGTACAGGGTTTGCTTGGGGCCTTCAAATGACTCAATGAGACTAAAGGAAGGACTTTTAGCTCATGGTTCTGAAAAGGGTGTTCATCCTTTTCCCCCTAAATGAAAGCAAAGAAGCCTATAACTTGAACTGGCACTGGCAATTCTCTTCTGACCACAAATGCAACCAGCCTTAGGGCTAATAAATTCCCTTATATTCTGTCACAGATGGCACATGGAAGACCAACTAAAGTCCCTTAATGGACAACTGCCTATTATGACAAATGGTAACTATGAGGGTGGGGGTAGTTCTCGTTCTTCAAATCCTCTTAAGGACCAAATGTCAAAATCTTAGCACTGCCTTAGGTACACTAAGGAAAAAACTTTGTCAGACAAAAGATATCCCCTTACTGTCTACTCAAAAGACATGTAATGTATTCAAATGTGATTATATCACATATTTTCTAATAGATATTACATTCCCACATTCCAAAGTGACTTCAAAACTTTAGCTCCCACCTTCCTCACCATCTCCTCACTCTCAGCTATTAAAGAAAATAGAGCTTCCTTATTTTCCCACTCCCGCCCCCAAACCCACCAGTCTTCTTGTCTTCCCTTTAATCTTTATGTCTGTGAATACTTTCTTCCCGCCCACTGTTTCTCCGTAAGTATTCCCCGATCTCGCTGAGCCAGCTGCTCAAGCGAAAAATTAACAGCCTTGCTTCTTCACTTTCTGTCAGGCCCTCACATCCAATTCTTCCAAAAGGACCACTGGGCTTTACCTTCAAAATATAATCCCATCTTTTTCTTTTTTTTTTTTAAATCATATTACCACCTCAGATCACGTTAGCTTTAAAAGTTTACTTATTGCCTCTCTCCCTCTGGAGCTGAGGTCTGCAAACTTTTTCTGTAAAGAGTCAGAAACATGGGATGCCCAGGGGGCTCAGTGGTTGAGCCTCTGCCTTCGGCTCAGGGTGTGATCCCAGGGTCCTGGAATCCTGCCCCACATGAAGCTCCCTGCTCATCACGGAGCCTGTCTCTCCCTCTCCCTCTGCCTGCCATATCTCCCTCTCTCTCTCTCTGTTAAATAAATAAATAAATAAAACCTTAAAAAAGTCAGAGTTTTTTATCCTTAAAATCAATTGCAAATGTTTGCCCATAATAAAATCACACATTTCAACTTTGAAAATGTCTCATGTAGATAGTTACTGACAAGTTTGAATATTAATCTACAAGTACATGATGTTAACTGTCAATCACCTGGAAAGCATTTAGAGCATTCTTTTAGGGTCTTGTCTTGGTATCTGGCTTTTAGCACGTATTACATTGCAGAATAATCATCATAAACCGAAGGTTAGGTGCAAGTTCTTCAGTTTCAGTTAAGCCAATTTTTGAAATATGGACATTTTCTTTGCATTTGCATCAAGATCTGAAAAGTGCTGCTGGCACTATAGTTTAAGGCCAGAAAATACATTTGCTATAAATGGGATTTGCACTTCTTGTTCTAAAGTTTGATGGCATGAGACCTGTATCATGCAGGGTGGCATTACTTGGGATTAAAACACTAGCCACCATCAATGAGTTTCTTGTAGGTGTAAGTTTCACTGGAATTGTAACTTCCAGTTGTTACAGTGATTGTAGTTTCCTTGTAATTTCAGGTGGAATTCATTAAGAAACATTACTAAGTATGTAGCAAAAAACTAATTTTCAAGGCCATTCAGAGATGGACAGCACTACTTTTCTCATTCAGAAAAATTTCAGTCTTGGCTCTAGCTCCTAAAATTGCAATAATGCTATTACTAAACCACTAAACTGCTGTAGGATAGGACAAGTCAGGATACTCAGCTTCTATGTCTAAAATAAATTCATGGAACTCATGTGGGTTAAATCTCTGTGAACAAATGACATTCACTGTTGATTCTCGATGACAAATTGAGGTTGTCACTAATACATGATACACTGAAATGTTTTCCAAAAACTACCTGTTGATGGATAGCACAACAAATAACCACAGGCTTTAAACACCTCAAATTTCCACCAGCTTTGAACATGTAACCAACTATTCCTTTCTCTGCTCCAGCTCCACATGTATTTCCACCACCATCAGTTGTCATGTATCTTAGCAGATTCCACTTCAGATTGTCCTGAATTAATGTTTTCTTAACTTCTCTGAAAATATTATCTTTTGGAGTTGTTCATAGAGGCCAAGTCTTCAGTCACTTCAAAGGCACAGATTCCTTAAGTTAGCGATGTCATATGTCAATGTGTCAGGAACTACGGGAAACCATTCAGCGTTATCGGCCTTGTTGGGGGTCTTGTTTTTAATTGACTGAGGCTGTTCCCAATACCCTCAACTCTTTTAGCAACAATTCTTACCAGAAAGCTAATAGTTTTAAACAAGTTTATTTTCTTTGGACATGTGTTCACTGCAATAAAAAATTATTTATTTATTTATTTATTTTAAATTATTTATTTATTTATTTATGATAGTCACACAGAGAGAGAGAGAGGAAGAGACATAGGCAGAGGGAGAAGCAGGCTCCAGGCACCGGGAGCCCGATGTGGGATTCGATCCCCGGTCTCCAGGATCGCGCCCTGGGCCAAAGGCAGGCGCTAAACCGCTGCGCCACCCAGGGATCCCTCAAAAATAATCTAATTACTCATAGCCAGTAAACAGCTTCCCTTGACTAACAAATGAGCCATTCAGAAACTCTGGTTGCAAGCTTATTTTATTTTTTGTTTTTGTCAAGAAATTCTGGTATGATGAGATAATCTCACAAATATTCTTTTAAATTTTTAATTTTTTTCTGACTGTTGGTTTCCTGTGAGCTGGGAATCCTGTGATAAAGCTTAGTGTGAAAATATTAACATATATTGTATTCTCTTAGCACAGCTACCGTGTCAATGCATGACAAACATGTTTACCACGTTAATTGGATAACAATATAATCCACATTTTACTGTGCCTTAAAAGTGTGACTTTCAAAGTCCGCTTTCCCTTTTTGCCTTGTTTTGACCCGATGGATATACACTGGTTAAACAGCAAAACACAAGGCTGTGGTGTAGCTTGAAACCTCCCAAGTTATAACGGCATCACTGCACTCTAGGTGTGTTGAGCAGCAGGGCAAAGCAATGAGAGCATCTTGTGTGCCTCTCGTGCAGTCTCTCCACACTGCTGGAGCACAAAAAGCTGCCACAAACCACATGGAATGAGTCTGGCTGTGTCTAATAGAACTTTATCTATGGAGACTGAAATTTGAATTTCATATAATTTTCATGTGCTCTGAGTTTTTCTTTTGATTTCTCCCAACTGTCTAACTTAGTAAAAACTATACCTAGCTCATGGGCTATACAAAAACAGACAGTGGGCCAGATTTGGCCCAAGGGCTATAGTCTGCCAACCCATGCTCTTGAACATAACCAAGGGAGCAAAAAGATTCCCTGTTGTATCAGATAAATTTGTAGTTTAACAATTAAATTACAAAATGAAACTTTATCCTGGAGGAGAGAGAGATAGATACAAATCATGGGGAAATATTTTTGCATTAAACTGCTATTTTTACTATATTATGTAAACTGAAAATTGGGTTGAAAAAGCCTACTGAATACCTAAAAACAATGCACACATTATCTAGCAGCTTTTTAGAATCACAAAACTATGGTCAGGATAAGAGAAAGTTATTTTTAAATCTTTAAGTGATCTATTGATCTACTGTGTAATAAATGTAATGATATGTAAAAATAACAAAAATTTTGCTTTTAGGCAATACAATCTATTGATTCATATTTAAGATTAATTTACACCCATTTGCACTCTTAGCAGCTATATGGTATTAGCAAGTGATTACCTACCGTGAAGGATTCTTTCAATAATTAAATAAGTAATACATGTAAAGTACTTACAATAGTGCTGCTGGTATACTAAAAAGGTCAAAGTATATTAGTTTTAAAGATAAACAATTACTATTGTTATTGCAGATAGGGCTCAGTATCATGATGTTAAAATGATGCATTTTTCCAAAATAGTTTCAAGTATCTTATGATTCTATAAAAATTTGGGCTATCATTAGTAAACAATATAAGTAGAACAGAAAATGATGAATTTTCCTTACCTGACATGTCTGCCAAATCACCTAAAATGGAAAAGCAGCAGAAAAATAATCCTCCATAAATAACACAAATACTTAAAAAAGTAAAATTTATAAAAATTCGATTATCACAAAATAATTTTTATATAACATATCATAGTCATATGCAAAATGAATCTTATGTTAAATTGAGTAAACTGTAAGTGAAGCCATTTGCTTCAATTACACATATATATTAAAATTTCATGTATAGGATCTTTCATTCTTTGGATAAAAAACTATTTTCTTTGTATTTGATGACTGACTTGAAATTTTATTTTATTTTTTAATTTTTTTACTTGAAATTTGAACAACTTAAAGATAATATATTGACATTATTTAAATGATACAACTCTTGTTTTAGTTTACAAAATGCCTTGTTAATAGACTGAAGTTTTAATGCATCTCTGCTTGGTCCTAAGAGTCCAAGATTCTAGCCAAGGGAAAAAAAAGTTTGCATGTAACTGGCTAAAATGCCACAAAAGCAAATATTTCCTCTGTGACCTATATGATTTTGAACAAAGAGAGCCATAAACATTTTAGGCAGTGTTTTGAGTCTTGCAGGTATTATACAAGCTTGGCAGGCAAACTAACTACTGATTCATTTCTCTTTGGATTTAGAAGAGAAAAAGTCCCTCACTCTTCGGTCTTCTCTTCAGTCTATCTTATAATTCATTAGCCGTCAGTAAAAATTTTCTGTATCTATTCTGTGGAAGAGTATAGCGGGGCAAGACATTGGGCTGCATATATGATCTAAAATTCACCTGGACTTTGACTTGGAAGGACAGAGAGTGGAGGATAATTAGCGATTCCACATTTCATTTTGAAAAGAGTTGCTTTTCAAAATAAAACAAAATACAAATCATTAAGTTGTACACCTGAAACTACTATGTTACATGTCATTTATATCTCAATAAAAAAAAAGGAGAACAGGGTCAAAGTTCATGAAAGATTATATTTGTGACCATATTTCTTAATCAAAAGAGAAAACTACAAGGGTGGCCCGAGTGGCTCAGCAGTTTAGTGCCGCTTTCAGCCCAGGGCCTGATCCTGGAGACCCAGGATGGAGTCCTGCATTGGGCTCCCTGCATGGAGCCTGCTTCTCCCTCTGCCTGTGTCTCTACCTCTCTCTCTTTCTCTGTGTGTCTCTCATGAATAAATAAATAAAATCTTAAAAAAAAAAAAGAGAGAAAACTACAGCACTATTAAACAAAATTGCTTAACAAAGGGAGAGAGGGGGAAAGAAAAGGAGCAAAGCTGGGACATGGAAGAATCTTGCCTTCTAGAATCATATTCATATGCAAATTCCATTTACACAGAGATTTTTATCCTTTTTTGGTAAGCTGCTTGGATCTCCAGCATCTAGAATAATGCCTTGTGCATGGCACATGCTCAATAAGTTTGCTGAGTAAATGAATTTAACTCAGTAAAAAATAACTCTATGCCAAGAGGCACTAAACTAGGCTCTTTCGTGACCAAAACGGTAATATAATCTCATTTTTTTTTGTGCAGAGAAAAAAATAAGACTTTAATTTTTAAAAATTTAGTGCAAAAAAAAGGTCTAGACCTATCCATTTACACTCAAAGATTAGAATCTTTTGTATGTAATGCATGAAGTATCAGTCTATTTCTTTTTAAAAATAGAAAAATTTATAGAAAGAAGGAATACAAGGGTCTTTGTGGTTTATCTGCAGAACTAAGCAACCCAGACAATTTTCTGACTGATCAATTTAGTACTTGTATGAAAAATGAAGATATTAAAAGCATAAATTATCCTTTCCAAGAAGAAAAGGACACCTGGAAAGTGGCTGAGCCACTGAGACCTACACCAAGATCCAGCAAACTCGATGACATCAATCATTTTTACCAAGTACACCAGAGTTACGAAGTTCTCACTGACCAAATCTATTGTGTAGTATTCACAGTGATCACTATTGGCAGATATGTTCTAAACAGACCTGCTATCCTATCATTTTGCTTATAGAGTTATGGCTTTTAAGTTTTCTAAAGAGCTAAAAGAAGACAGCAAGTGGTTTTAAAACAGTTGACAACTTAGATCAATAGCAAAGAAAGGAAAAAGGCAGAAAGATTTACCAGCATGGGCACTCAGCTTCTCTCTTCTTTCTGGCTCAAGCCAGGTGCCACAGATGTTGTGTCTCTGTCAGTTTACTTACTTCTTGGCTCCCCCTTATTTACCACTTCTTCCTCAAATTCTTCCTTTCTGCTTTATTTTTTTAAAGATTTTATTTATTTATTCATGAGAGACTCACAGAGAGAGGCAGAGACACAGACAGAGGGAGAAGCAGGCTCCTGCAGGGATGTGGGACTCTATCCTGGACCCCGAGATCACGACCTGAGGCAAAGGCAGGCACTCAACTGCTGAACCACCCAGGCATCCCCTTCCTTTCTGCTTTAAATGCCACATTAATCCTTTTTGCTGATCAGAAATTTCTGCTAAAGGACTAAGTCCAACTATTTCAATCACCATAACATAGTTCATTCTTAATTCTGCACTGTCTGTACCAACTAAGATAACCAAAGTGAGAGAAAGATACCTGGAAGCAAATAATATTGGAAAACTGGGTGTGTGTGTTTTATATACAAATGCATTTTGAATAATACACAAATATATTTTATTTTTTCCCATAGGATACTGAGTTAATTTGAATAATATAATTACTTAAAATTGTTTCTTTTTAAAATATAGAAACATACCTACTTGGCCAGTTGCCACTATGTTGATAAATTTGGGATGCTGATTTACAGTGAGGCACAGTATATCATCATTATGTTCCTGATAAAAACTCTGGGTCCCTATAAAAAAAAGAATTTGAGAATTAAATCTGAAAACTTTAAGGTGTAACAGTCAAATGCATTTATCCAGAACAATAAACTGCTGTTTAACGTACTTAGTACGTATTTTTTGAGCATCATCATCATCATAAAAATTACTCAAAAGTCTTTAAGTGGATAGAGTCCTGAAAAGCATAAACCATGTAACACAAGGCTAAAGGTATCAAGTGCCACAGAGAGTTAAAGATCCAAATGCTATGGGAATTCTTATCATGGGCATATGGAACTCTTGGACTGACATGACAGACTCTGTTAATGGGAAGGTGAGTGGGGAAGGACATTCCAGGAAGAAAAATACTTTAAGCAAAGGTCAAAGACAGGAAAGTATTAAGTATGCACATATATGGGCATTTAGCTGAAGAGTAAGGTCAAGAAGAAATGTGAGAAATATGGTTGGAAAGGCAAATTGGAACTAGAATGATAGAGGATTTTGAATGCCAGCCACTGAATTTCATATTTATTCTGTAGTCAGTGGGAAGGTACTCAAGAATTTTGATCAAAGAAGTCATGTGATTTATCTAGTAATACTGTTAGTGAAGAGACCTTAGACGTGATCATATAGGATGTATTGAAAGTATGTTTGTGTAAATACAATGGAGAAGTGGGAAATGAGGTCAGGATGGTAGGTTGTAGGTTGGGTCCAGATTACAGAGGGCCATCAACAGTAGGTCCTCCAAAAAGTGAAGCAGCACAAAACAAAACAAAACAATTTAACAATGACATTTACCAGATCTAATAGTTTAAAACCTCTCTTCAAAGTGAAATGTGCTTCATATTTCCCAGAGCTATGAGTTTAGTGAGAACAAACAAACAATTATATGTGCTGCTGGCTAAGTTTGAAGAAGAGCAAAACTTCCTAGACTGTGACATGGTACCCCAAACTGGAGAGGACCAATAATGACAAGTGGGAGGTGCCTAGCCTCCTTTCTGCCCCCCCCCGATATAAATAAATAAATAAATAAATAAATATCCCATCAGAAGATGATTAATTACAAATCAGAAAATTAAAAATAAAATTACAAGTATAAGCATGAAAGTGTATTTACATACTCCTTTCATGAAAGACATAGAGAGAGAAAGGCAGAGACGTAGGCAGAGGGAGAAGCAGGCTCCAGGCAGGGAACCTGATGTGGGACTCGATCCTGGGACCACAGATCATGCCCTGAACCAGAGGCAGGTGCTCAACCGCTGAGCCACCCAGGCGTCCCTACATATTCCTTTCTAAATAATCTTTTCTTATTCTTCTCTATTCTCTTTGAAGGAGATGTGAAACGTCAAAGAGGATTATCTAAGTTTTTCTTAAATGACTCAAATTATTAAATTGAAAATCACTACTGATTTCTGTGGGATCTTGGTGAATCCTTTTCTTTAGGAAACCAAAATAGGACTATCATGTTAATGATTAATATTGAGTAGGTATGAGGGATTAGGATTCACATAATCCATTTTCTTTACCTATTCAGAGTGAAGCTATCAGAGGAAAAAGCCAGAAATGTTTGGACTAAATACCTCTGTTTTTACTTCCAACTTTCAGACTTTATGAAGTTTATAATTACATATAAAAAAAACAATTCAAAATTAAATAGTGAATGTCACTAATAGGATTATCACATCATTGGTCATCAAATAATGCTAAGAGAACTTTATATGCTTTCCAACAATACAATCAGTTAAATAAACATCAAGAAGTATTTTCTCACTTTGAATCAAACAAAGCATCTCCACATAGAGCCACAGGGGAACAGCTTTCTTAATATCTTCCTCGGCTTTCTGAGGCCTCAGTAAGAACATTGCCCACTTCACCTCATTCCCCAGCAATCACTTACCCAACATGCTACTTTTAATCACTACCTAGAAGAGAGAACCACTACACCATCCATTTTCATGTTAACATTAGGGGAAAATAAAGTTACAAATGGTTTCATTATAAAACATGGTTTCAAGGTATAGTAAACCTTCACTCTAACAGAGACCTATGAGCACTTTGCATTATGAAATCTCCTGCTTTATTATGCTTTCTTAAGACTGTAAATCTGGTTACTTGAAATATTACTAAAAAATTCAACAGTATGAAATACCTTCTGGACTTATGCAATTTAATTATTTATAGCTTTCACAAAGAAATTTAAGATTATAAATAACAAAATTCTAAAGTAAAAAAAAGTGGCAGACGGAAAATCAGAATTTCCTACCTGTAGCAACATTGTGCAGAATTCCAACAGATGCAGTGTGATAAATTATATCATCACCATCATTTAGATAGTGAACATTATTCCTACAGTCTCTTCCTCGATAGCCAAAAACAAGCTCCAACACAAGATCCTATAAAAACAATAAAATCATTATACAACTCCTTATGCCTAAATGTTCACCATTACTTTTATATATAGTACTGGTATCTTCAGTCAAAATGGAGGATGCATTTTGATGTTTTACAAACTTCAAATACAAAATTAAGCTAGATCCACATCTCTGTAATGTGCACTGGAAATAGCAGCTGAAACACACACTCGATACTTTTCTACAGAGAGTTATAAAAAGGAAAAGAGAATCACAAAGCCATCTGATTTTAAGAATTTTAATTGGTAGGAGTTAATGCGTTAAACACTGAGATACTTCCCGTGTCCAAAAGAATAGTATTTTGATTTACATTGTTAGTAAAAATATGTAATCTGCATATATAACTCAATATATTATGTACAAGTGCTGTACTCCTGAGGAGCCAAACAGTATACCAGCGTTGGTGTAAAAAACTAAGTACACCGTCTCTGATAACTCATGCTAAAGTGCTAACAGATAATTCTGCTAGTAGAATAACTGAAAGTGTCCCTTTTCTTTGACCTTGTGAGGCTTCATTGGGGAATGAGTCCCACAATCACTGTCGCACAGATTTGTCGCCTTGTTTTTGACCTGATTTAGCGGTTTGCTTGCAGCTGCTGATACTGGAATTAAGTGCCTGGGAGAATTTCCTTCTGCTCAATTGTTGTGGAAAGTTTCTTTGTCGGGAAGTAGAGCCTTCATTGAACTCTACAATGAATATCACATGGGGTATAAACTTTGACTTATAAATTCAAACCTCTAAGTATAAGACACTGTCAAGGTACCTGTGCTTCTATAAGCCATAGATCATTCACATATATTTACATTCAGAAGTTCTCTGAAGTTCAATTCATGGAAAACTAAAAAAAAGACTAATAAAAAGCAAAAAGAAACAAAGGGTATCAATCCAAAACTCAGACTTGACAGTTAAGCAATCAATTTTTACAACCAAACAAAAAAGATTACTCAGGGGCACTTGGCTGGCTCAGTAAGTAGAGCATTTGACTCCACCTTGGGATTCGAGTCCCATGTGATGTGTACAGATTATTAAAAGATTATTCAGTATGCTTATTTTCATAAAAAACTAATGACAAGATTTGGCTGTCTTACTAGAATGGAATGGGATGAATCCTGAATACATTTTAAGGCACAAGTTAACACTGGGGAAAGGGGGGGGGGTTCTCCTTACCTCTATAGGTCTCTTTTTCTTGCCAACATTGTTTGTCTGGAGTTTTTCTGGCCTTGGTGGGGCCCTGCTCACGGGGGGCCTGAAACAGGAAAGTGGGAATGAGGAAAAGCATCCATTACTGGGCACCTTCACTGAGCCTCCCTCACCAAGGCCCACTGGATAGAGATGTCTGACACATCTGCAGGAAAATGAACCCAATCTGTGTTCCTCACTATGCCATGCCCTCTTTATCCTGATATCTCCCCAGCAGGAAGGTGGAAAGAAGATATTAGAACTTTTATTCATTTTATCTTCTTTGGTGTATGTTTCATAATGTAAATAACATATTAGCACAAGAGCAGATTATTTATAAATACACAAATGGTAGTTTAATACACTCAAAACCTTCTTAATGTGATATATTAGAAAAAGCCTAGATTGCTGCTCTAAAGTGTCTACCACAGTATCTTGCACATGGCAAGTATTCAATGTATTCTTCTTGAATTTTGAAAATATTTATTTGAACTTTCTATACTGTTGGCAACATAAGTTATATCTAAATTCAGATTTGTACTCATTACTTGTTCCTCTAGGCCCTATACTTTCCCTTCTGCCTGAAGTCTCTAGTGAAGTCAATGGCATCACCATTAGTTAGTCAAGCAAAACATTTTACAGTTACATAGTATAAACCATACAACACTCTGTAAAAGGTAGTTATTATATTACTTACTATTGCCTTCAACTCCTCTTATCTATTCTATTTACTAAACATTCATCAATTTCACTGAGAGAATAGCGCTCACATCTAGCCCCCTCTTTTTTGTTTCCACTGCTAGTTCAGGATCTATTTGTAATGTCCCATTAGGGGTATATAGTTTCTGTTTTAAATCATTTAAATGTGGAAGCTCTTAAAATGCTTAGGGATAAACTCAACCAAAAAGGTGAAGGACTCTGAAAACTATAAAACACTGATGAAAGAAACTGAAGATGACACAAACAAATGGAAAGATACTCTATACTCATGGATTGAAAGCATTAATATTGTTAAAATGTCCATGCTACCCAAAGCAATCTACAGACTGAATGCAGTTCTTATCAAGATACCAAGAACATTTTCCACAAAACTAGAATAATACTAAAATCTGTATGGAACCACAAAAGACCCCCCAAATAGCCAAGGCAATCTTGAGAAAGAAAAACAAAGCTCAGGGATCACAATTCCAGATTTCAATCTATATCACAAAGCTACAGTAATCAAAACAATAGGGTACTGGCACAAAAACAGACACACAGATCCATGGAGCAGGATAAAGAACACAGAAATAAACTTATGATTATATGGTCAATTAATTAATCTATGACAAAGGAGGCAAGAATATATAATGGGAAAAAGACCATTTTTCAATAAATGGTGCTGGCAAAAACTAGACAGTTACATGTAAAAGAACTGGCCCAATTTTTAACCAATTTCTTTGATATCAGCCATAGCAACATTTTTCTAGATATGTCTCTGTATCTAGCAAACAAAAGCAAAAATAAACTTTGGGACTACACCAAAATAAAAAGCTTTTGCACAGCAAAAAGAACCGTCTACAAAACAAAAAGGCAACTTAATGAACAGGAGAAGACATGTGAAAATGATATATCTGATAAGGGGTTAATATCTAAAATATATAAAGAGTTTATACAATTCAACACGCCCCCCCAAAAAACCCCCACAACAATTCGATTAAAAAATGGACAGAGGCTGAGTGAAGGAAGTCAATCGGAGAAGGACAAAGGGAATATAAAGGAAGGGAGAAGAAATGTGTGGGAAATATCAGAAAGGGAGACAGAACATAAAGACTCCTAACTCTGGGAAACGAACTAGGGGTGGTGGAAGGGGGGGGGGGAGTGGGGATTAAAGGGTGACGGGCACTGAGGGGGGGCACTTGACGGGATGAGCACTGGGTGTTATTCTGTATGTTGGTAAATTGAACACCAATAAAAAATTAATTTATTAAAAATAAAATAAAATAAAATCCCTAAAAAAAAATGGACAGAGGCCCTGAATAGACATTTTCTTGAAGAAGACATACAGATGGACAACAGACACATAAAAAGACGTTCAATATCACTAATCAGCAGGGAAATGCAAATCAAAACCCCAGTAAGATATCACCTTACACCTGTCAGAATGGCTAAAGTAAAAAAAGACAAGAAATCACAAGTGTTGGCAAGGATGTGGGAGAAAAAAGGAATTCTTGTACACTGTTGGTGGGAATGTAAATTAGTATAGCCACTGTGGAAAACAGTATGCAAGTTCCTCAAAAAATTAAAAACAGAAATACCATACAATTCAACAATTCCACTACTGGATATTTACACCTCCCTTCATTAGTATGAATACACTAAATCAAAAAGATATATGCACCCCTATGTTTATTGCAGCATTGTTTACAATAGCCAAGATATGGAAGCAACCTAAGTGTCTAGTGATCAATAAATAAGGGACACACACACACACACAACTATTACGCAGCTGTTAGAAAGGATGAGATCTCGCCATTTGTGACAACAACCTAGAGGGTATTATGCTAAGTGAAATAAAACAAATAGCATACGATTTCACTCATATGTGGAATATTAAAAAAACAAATGAATCAACAAACAAAAAGCAGAATCAGGCCTATAAATACAGAGAACAAACTGATGGTTACCAGAGGGGAGGAGTAGGGATGGGCAAAATAGGTGAAGGGTGGTGGGAAATACAGGCTTCAGTTATGGAATGAGTAAGTGACAGGAATAAAAGACACACTATAAGGAATATAGTGAATGATATTGTAACAGCATTGTATGGGGACAGAAGGTAGCGTTACTATACTTGTAGTGAGCAGAGCATAATGTATAAACTTGCCAAATCACTATGTTGCACGCCTGAAGCTAAAGTAACACTGTGTGCCAACTACACTCAAAAAAAAAAAAAAAATTAGAGGCTCTTTTCCTAAAACCATTTAATTAAAAAAACCCACCTTATTTGGTTTATCTCAGATAACCATTATTCAAATGTTTAATAATCTGAACACCGAATGTAAATCAATCAATCATGCTATCAACTCATTTCAAAGTTTAAGTTAATATTTAATTTGTAAAAAAAAAAAAAATTTTAATTTGTAACAACTAAAGCAGAAAATAAAATGATTTTGCTGTGGGAAAAATATCCAAGGTGTGATTAAGTGTATAAAATTAAAGAATGAAAAAATATTTGCATTTTCACAATGATTTCCAGGTTATACATCTATAACAGTGAATGAAGTGCTCATCTTGAATATGTAATATAAAAGAAGTACAGATATTCATACATGATATGAAGTAGTATGCAGAAGTAAATAACCACAGCTGGTGACATAAAAATGACATGCACTTACAAGAATATATAAAGAACTCCTCAAATTATTACAGAAGGTTTGGTTTCAAACCATTTTCATATGCTTTGAATGTCTGTAAGTAATAAATATAATTTGATTTATAATATGTAACATTTAAAAATGTTTCTCTTAGGGCCTATTTATTTAGAGAGGGAGAGAATCTCAAGCACACTGACCTTGGGGCTTGATCGCACAACCCCGAGATCGTGACCTGAGCCGAAATCAAGAGTCGGCCACTTAACTAACTAAGCCACCCAGGTGCCCTTCGTTAGGGTCATTTTAAAGAATGATAGCAGCCTTGGCTTTTCTTCTAAGTCAGTTTTGTTGATGAACTTTATTCAGTGTTATCATCTGACCACTTTAACTGTAACCCAAACAACAAACAGGTAATTTTTATCCATACTAGCCGGTTAAGTGTCTTTTAATTTTTTAAAGATAATTTATATAATAGACATTGTTTAAATAAAGTTATACTATAAAATTATGCAAGCTGAACAAATAAAGTTTTGATAAAGCAATTACTTATGTAGCAGAAATCCAATAATTAAGATGCCATTTGTTTCAGTGATATTGATTTCAATGGAGGAAAACATGGAAAACCGTGAACAGATGTAAAGAACACTAAGTAACATGGCTCATTAATGGTAAATATGAAAGATGACAAAAATACAAAATTAGGTCTTATAAAGTATAACAAAGAGAGAGGATTACCTGGAACCTCTTTTCAGCAGCAGATAAAAAAGGGAAAAGATTACAACACAGATCTGAATTTAAAACACTAGTAAAATATTTCTGTAATAAAATATTTTTACAAGTTTAACGCAGATAAACCATGCTACAAATATTAAAGGTCTATTGCTTTTATTTATGATTGCATAGAACCCCAAAGTTACTCCATTAATGGCAGGGAAATCAAAAGAAGGTGGAAAAGAAAAATGAGAATTGAACATTTTCTATATTGTAAACTTTAAAGCTTACCATTCGTATTTTTCTACAGTGCACTCTGAATTTCAAACAAAATACTGAAGCTTATCTTTGTTCTTAAGTGTAGTAATAAAATGTTATCAACTTAAAAGGCTGGAAGCACTGGAGATGCTATTAAGGAAACTGTCTAAAGAGGTGTTTCCTAGTCGGCCAGTCCAACCTAGCAGGCAAAGGGAGTTACTCACGATCATGCTGGATTTGGGTTTTGCTAGTAAGGAGGTAACTTAAAAAAAACCAAAACAAAACCCTTTAATAACATAACGACCAAAAGAGAATTGGAAGAGATCACCAAAGTCATCTCATCCACCCCCTGCTGAAACCAGGAATCATCTTTATACGTCTAGAACATCCCTTTGTACCACCTACAACAAATGGTCATCTAAGCTTTACATGAAAACTGCTTATGAAAGAGAAGTCCCTTCTCCATAAAGTCACTCATACCCAAGACAGCACATATATCTCCACTTAGCTTTGTTTTCAAACAAGTAACTCCCATTGTAAATTGTCAGAGTCCCTTTAAAACGTATAGGTCAGTCCAAAATAAGCTACCTCAGATCTGAGGCTAGATTTGAATATTTTATTTGTTAAAATATTTTATTTGTTAAGTCTAAGATATGTGGGCCTTTTTAAAAGTCACATCACACTCTGGACTCCTATCTTCGTACACATCACCCCTGTTTAAAACAAATAATGAATTTCTGCTCTGTACCAAATAAATTAAGGAGTACCTTATATCTGAGTTTCTGTATAATCTGGCTGCATATCTATTTTTTTCATCCTTATCTCCCAGCATTTTCCTAATGGTATCTTTTTTTTTTTTTTTACTTCTACAGTAGACTGGCTTTTTCCACACTGTCCTATTTCAGAAAGTGCCTGAAGCCAATTTTATCTCACTAAAGCTAGTTGTAAAAGTGTCCCAGAGAGTCCTTTCTAGCACATAGTATTTTATTAAACATGCAAATATAATCATTGCCCTATGTTAATGTTTTTAAATGAATGTATAAATGTACATTAAATGAAGCTAGCAGGTTTATAAACTGCATAATTTCACTGATAAATATGTTAACTATTTTAATAAGCCTCCGAAAATTAAGGAAAAACTAAAACTATCTGGAGTTTGTGAAAAGTCATTTATAAAACCAAATGATCATAATGAAGAGCCTTAGCAGCAAACACATACTGCACATGTAAATGCAACTTTTCTGTAGGACTTATTTTATTTCTAATTCTTTCTTGACAAATATAGTTCCATGTTTCATAGGGAAAAAAATCAGTATTGTAAAATACAATAAAGATCAAAACAGAACAAAGAATAATGGAATAAAATATTTTATTTAATGAAACTTACCTTACTACCCCCTGCCTTCGAAAGGAACAAGAGGAAAAAAAGAAACACTGATGATGAATAATTCATGAGAACTTATGAATTAAATGCAGAAGTAACAGAAGAAAGGAAAGATCAACAAAATTCCAAGGAAATATAAAGATGACTAAGTTTTATGCTATACTGTTCTGTATAATTTTATTAAAAATACTGTATGTTTGATTGACAACTACTTTAAATATATAAGATTTGCTACAAAAAGAAAAACATAAAATTATTAAAGTCATTTAGGAAAAAAGGCCCCACAGAAGTATCAACCAAGTAGAGTAGTTACCAACATCATTCAAAACCTTTTAAGTGGATGTTTGACAAACATTTGTTTTCACTGTTTATGTTTCATATTTGATAGCAATAATATATTTTATTTAAAATACAAAAACATTTATATAGACCATAATATCTCCTCACAAATATATGCAAAGTTGGTAAAAAGACGTATCTTCATTTTTTTCTCCTTTAATTCTCTCATTTTATGAAAATGAAGACTCCTAACTATGAATCATTTCGGACTCTAGCCTCAGCATTTTCAAAAGAACTCAGCAGAGTTGAAATTGTAGAATACACTGAGAATGTAAAATAATTTCAAAAATAATTTTGAAAATGTTAGCTACAAAAAATACAAGCTAACAGCAAAGATTATGACAGCATCAAGCATTTTTCATAAATAGCAAAATACTTCCATCTGTCAGAATTTGGGTCACTTCATTAATAAGGAAGCAATTTTAAGTGTTTTACCATGAATGACGGCCTATAGATTAAAATTTGGTCACATTTTCTGATATGCCTAATTTATCTCATAAATGAGAATATTTTTCTAAAAAATTGATATAATAAATGAAACAGATTTATGGGAACGTCTAAAGCTCCTTCCTCCCTATAGTACACTTTTTATTTTTCATTACCTGTGAGATATAACTGAAGTAATTTTAAGCACCATACTGCAATATTCTCATTAGAAACATCCACATTTGCAAAGTTATATGTAGTCCTCTGATTTATAAATATATAGGTATTGTTCACCACTTTGTGGATATTTAACTTCAGAAATTGTCTATTTCCCTCAGGTGACTATTTCATTCCCAGGGAGGGGTGGTAAAGATTAACTACCTAAGTTTTTTATATATATTATATATCATTTTATAAAATACTCCGTAAGTTAGTGACAATAAGGCTCATTTGACCTCTAAGGAAATGGAGGCTTAGAGGGAAAGAATAGCTTTTCAAGGTGACACAAGAGGAAAATGATAAAAATTTGTATTTCAATCCATTTGTCTGACTCCCAAAACCACATCCTTTGCACTGTAAGATACTGCCTCCCACCAGATCACTTCAATGTTGAATCTTGATATTTAGATAATGGTTTGGTCAGCTTTCTTAAAATACCTAATTTAATACTTTGCCTCTTTATGCGTGATGACAAAATGGATAATCACCCTCTACTCCCTATCTGTAAGGTGATGCCAAAGCTATTATCATATGAGTACTCATCTGCCAATGGGCACCTGGAAGAGGAGCTATGGAGGCGTCATGACTCAGCACTCCACCTAGAACTTCCGTGGGAACCTGTGTGGCTAGTCAGTTCAGAGACTTTTTAGATCCCTCTTCTGCATCAGGAACATGCACCTCACCCTTCCAACTTCATTCTTTTCCCTGAATGTTAAGCCCATAGGGCAAACTCAAACCCCTCTGCCAGTGTGCTTTCTTAGACTGCCATCTGTAGTTGAGCCCCGCCCCCCGCCCGAGCCTTCAGCACCACCCTCTCTGACTAGATATGCACTCAAACTTCCCACAAACTCTGTTCAAGATGAGTGAACTCCCTTTCATTTTTAACTTTTCCCTCAAATATTCTTACCAGCTTCTCATAAACAAGTTTTCCTCAACACAGCTTCGGAGGTGCCTGCTGTTCTCACCTCCCACTCCTTGGTTCCTCACTGCGGTTTCTAGATAATTTTTCCTTTATTGTTCCTTACAAACTTTTCACTTCTGAAGTCCATGTCATTCACTGATCCATATACCTCTTTATTGTCTTCCATTTTCCCTAATGATTTTAAAACTATCATGTTCACAATTTCTCTCTTGATCTGTCATCTAACTCAGAGACTATTAAAAAGTTCTCTCTCCTTATAAAATTTATGTGGGCATAGCCTTTATTTTTGATGTGCTGCTTCCAGACAAAGAGCAGGGATTCCCATTCTCTAATGGGAGGCTATACTTCAATTTGCCTTTTGGAAAAATTTTTAAATAATGATTTTCTATCATTGATTAAAGGCACATGGATAAAAATGCCTTTTCAAAATTTAATACTATCTCTGCTCATGTGCTTCCTAAAACATACTTGGTATTGGATTCAAATTTCATTATCTCCTACAATTCTCTCACATTTATTTATAAAAGTTAGCAAATAATATTCCTTGAATCACAGATACTTTGTATATTCCCTAAACTACTTGCAAGAGACAGTGTCATACCAAAAAGTATTTAAGGATGAACACATTTTCTAAGAGGTGCTGAAAGCTAGAAAATGCAAGAGTACCACTGCTACTTAGGTTTTACAAAAATACATTCAGTTAAACAATAAATTCGACTTTAATACCAGTATATTTTTCTTTATCTAGTTTTAAACTTGACTATTACCTCTCATCAACTGAGGGTTCTTTCCCTTGCAAATGAGGCTTGACTCCAAACATTGGGCGAATATTTGTTGATAAGGCTCTAATGGTGTAACTGATTTCATTCTCTCTTGTAACATCACTGTCATAGCCTGCCATCAAAACATAAGAATTATTCTCTGAGTTACAACTGAGGAGCTCTGTTACAATCCTATAAATTAGACACAGGATGTTCAACAATATGAAGTAAGTAAATTGTGTTATAGCCAAATTAGGAAATAATATACAGCCAGTAAAAATGATGTAGAATATTTAATGATCTGTAAAAATGTTTTCAAAATATTATCAAAAAATATCAGTCTACAGAATATAAATTCAATATATTTTTGTTAAAAATGATTATATATATTAAAAAAAAGAAAAAAATGATTATATAAAAATAATTTATATAAATGCACAAACCCCCATGGAAATATCTCAATATGTTAACAGAAGTTACCTCTGAGTGTTCAAATGATAAGTTCTGTGTTTATTTTTATTGCAAACTGTATTTTCTAATTTTTCTATAATGAGCTGGTATTATTTGTATATTAGGAAAAGATAAAAAGCATTTTAAAACATGAGGTTCAATACCTAAAATTTATTTTAATAGTACTTAAAGCAAGATTATCCTACATTTATAGATGAAGAATACTTAAGCATCAATACATGCCAGCTCATTATTTTTGATTCGTAAAATCAATTTTGGTGTTAAACAGACCACAAAAACTAAAATCACAATTATTCAAACATACTTATTACTTGTGTAATAATTTAAACTACCATTGTAGTTTAAATTAGTTGAGCTAAATTGTTTCTGTGTTTTAATTAAAATACTTTAAAGTGACATACCCCCATCTTCTTCTGAATCTGTATCAGATTCTTCACTATCACAAGGTCTTTTTTCTCGATAGCCCTCCATTTCATTTGTCCAAACCATTAAAGACATATCTGCACCTCCTAAGGTAACCAACATGCTGTCATCATAAGTCCAGCGAACATTTGTGACATGGGTACTATGGGCCACATACCTCTTAAACTTTCCAAATTTTCCCTAAAGATTAAAAAGAAAAATTCAGAGTCTTTCTGAGAAATGTTACTACTTAAAAATGGTCAGTTATAATTTTGAATTTCTTTCTTAATATATGATTAGAGATTAATCATTACAAAGGCGTCTTGCAAAAAAAAGAAAAGAAAAGAAAACACTGAAAGTCACTAGAATGAAAAATGATGATTCCTAAACCTGGTGACAACAGGAGAAAACTAGTAGTTTCACATATTTCTAGTACCCTGGGCACATTTTTAAACATTTTTTAATTTTTAATTTTTAAAGATTTTATTTATTTATTCATAGAGACAGAGAGAGAGAGAGAGAGAGGCAGAGACACAGGCAGAGGAGAAGCAAGCATCATACAGAGAGCCTGATGTGGGACTTGACTCAGGGTCTCCAGGATCATGCCCTGGGCTGCAGGCAGTGCTAAACCGCTGCGCCACCAGGGCTGCCCCACACTTTTTAAAAAAATGAACTTGGTATTGTGCATTAAAAGCATAAAAATGTCTGGCCTTTGACTTATCAGTCCCCCTTTTAGGGATCTATGCTAAGAAAATGCTATGTATGCAAAAAACATCCACCACAATATTTACAGCAGTGAAAAAATGTAAATACCTTAAATAGTCAGTCAAGTAATAGTTAACTATAGTGTACGTATATGGAAAAGTACACATCTGTTCAAAATAATGGCTATGCAGACATTATTGTTGGGTACAGATGCAATAATAACTAACAAAGTCAGGATATAAATGTTTATGTACATGGCCATATTAACAGAAATTAATCATCAACCCTTTTGGAATATACTCATGTAAATATATTGCATCTTAATTAACTAGTGTTTGTGTTTATAAATAGTACATATAAAATATTTTTCTTTTAAATATCAAGAAAAATCCAAGTTATAGACACTGGCAACTTTAAATCCAGAACACTAGCATAATACTATCAATTACATAAGTAAATTTCAGATCAATGTATTAGAAGCAGGTTTTATTATTAGTTTTTAAAAGATTTTATTTAAGAGAGGGGGTAAGAGAGCATGAGCTGGGGGAGAGGCAGATGGAGAGGGAGAGGTAGAGAGAGAGGGAGACTCCCTGTTGAGCAGGGAGCCTGACACAGGGATCGATCCCAGGACTCCAGGATCATGACCTGAGCAGATGCTTAACCAATTGAGCTGCCCAGGTGCCCCTATAAGCAGGTTTTAAATGGACATTTTTCAAAGGTATTAAAATAAATGTCTTTAAATATAGTGATAGCTAAAACAGTGAATTCTTTGGAAAATACTGTTAATAAAGGTCAGCTGAAATAGAAGGGAGGGATCTTTCGTCCAAACACTGCAAGAAGGTAGCTTCCCAAAGATTTTGTGGTTCTTGCTACAGTGAAGCCAAGCAGGAATCTGTAGATGACTGTCCTAGAACCTATTCTTAGGGCACCTATACCATCTAGAAAGCCTGGAAGTGAAGTTTCTGATCAATAAATGCCTTATTGGAACACATTCTTTATCAATTAAAGTTCTGTCACTTAAGTGTATCTAAAATACAGATGTGTGGGATATTTCTTCAGGTGCCTGGGTTCTCTATGAGAATTTTTAAACTTGTGTTTTCATTTCAATGCTGATCTAAAAATATAAATACAAGCAGCTATTTAAGATCAATATCATAATATGATTTCAGTGCCCTATTTCAAATTTATGTTTATGCTCGTGATGTTGCCAGATTATAATATACAGTTGACCCCTGAACAACATGGGTTTGAACTGCAAAAGTCCACTTATATATAAGCAGATATTTTTTGGTAAACACAATACAGCACTGTAAATGTATTTTCTCTTCCTTATTTTTATATTTTGATTATTCTTGAAATAACTTTTCTCTAGCTTATTGTAAGAATACAGTATGTAATATATACAACATACAAAATATATGTTGACTGTTTATGTTACCGGTAAGGCTCCTGTTCAACAGTAGTCTATTAGTAAAGTTGTTGGGGAGTCAAAAGTTATAAGTGAATTTCAGAGGTCAGCACCCCTACCCCCACATTGTTCAAAGGTCAATTATATATCTGAATCAGTGACAACTAAGAAATAAATGCATCTGGACTTGATATATGAATTTTATTTTTGTGCTAAATGGAAGCCTGTTTCCCAGTAGCTTGAAAAGAGGAAAGCAATTAAGAGAATTCAATTTCCACACTGCACACCACAGCATGGGTATGTAGCACTCCAAAGAGTCTGTGCAGTCTAGTTTTAGCAAAATATCACTCATTACATTGAATCAATGCTATTTTGATTTTATAGGTATTGCATTTATAGTATTTTGTATCTAATGGTTAAAAGACTTTAAACTTTAAAGCTATAAATATAAAGAGTTTGTGTTTACTGTTGATTGTATATACTTAATCAAAAGAATACCAAAATTATTTAAGTTAATATTAGGGATAAAAGAAATGTTTCCTCTAAAAGAGATATTTATATTACTCAATACTGAGAAACACTGTGCAGTAGACTTAAGGCACAGGATCATAAATTATAAGACTACTTCTAAATAAAAGCAATAATGTCAATAAATGTCAAATAAATGTCAATAAATGTCAAATGTCAACATAATTCTAAACCTTTCATAATACTTATGTATATTCATATTACCCAACAAAATACTATGAAAGGGCATTACCTTAACCATTTTTATAATTATGATCATTAGGGGAGTTAAAGAAAAACACATACTTTAGCAGGATATCTAAATAACTTCACAAATCCCAAATCATCCCCAGTAGCTAGGACCATTTTGTCACTGGTGAGGCAAGAGGCAGTTATGTCTGTGACTTCTCCAACTACTGGCCAAATTCCTTCACAGCATAAACCAAGCACACTTGTCCATGATGCCCAACAAATTTTTTCTACCTAAAAAGGAAAAAAAAGGCTGTAAGTTCGTGATATCTAAACTTTAAATATTGACAACAAAAATCTGAATATTTTTCTTTATAGTTATATATGGCACAAGTAAAACTAAAGCTTTAATAAAAACAGTGAAATTATTAGTTTTGGTTTTATAGCTTCCTAAGTCTGCTAATTCCTGTAGAAAAATATAACATCATTCAAGATGTTATATATCCACTGTGTGTTCTAGATGCTGAGAATTCAGTGATAATAAATAAGACCATTTCTGCTCTTAGAATAATCAAGAAATCTATATTTCATGTCTAAATTTCTAATACTTTAGAGGCATGTTTTCTAATTAATCATTATCGCAAATTAAGAACCTTTACTTAGAGTCTCTCTCCTTATTAAGCCACTTTCATATTAAATTTGTTTAGCCTCTCTTCCTTGGCCATGTCAAAAAATTTTGCTAATACTGTCACTCACAAAATCAAACACATTTTTTCTTTTTTCTTTTCTTTAAACGGGTATTTGCCAACAAGCATCTAGGCATATGGGTTACAAAAGATTTGATAGTCATGCAGTGTTCTTATCTAAGATAGTATGTCTTCTATTTGCCTCATGTCCTTTGAGGAAAGTAATTGGAGCATAGCTAGACATAAAAGTGACTTATTCCTTTTTTTTTTCCCTTTTTATAGAGAGAGTGTGCACATGAGTGCCAGTGAGGGCGGGGGTGGGGAGGAGAGAGAGAATCTCAAGCAGGCTCCACACTGGGCCTGACAGAGGGCTTGATCTCACAACCCTGAGATCATGACCTGAGCTGAAATCAAAAGCCAGGCAGGCCACTTAACCAACTAAGTCACCCAGACGCCCCTGTTTTATTCCTTTTCTTAATACAACACCTTCTCCTTTACTCATCTAATAGGCTAGCAAAATAAACTAATAGTTTTGATTTGAATAATCTGAGAACAGGCTTCATTATGTAAATGATGGAAGGTGGGCATCACTGTTCTAACCACTTTGTCAGATCAACAATAATGCAAGCACTATTATCTTCCTACCTCCACACTGGGGATGGTTTGTTTTTTCCCTCTGGGAGCTTCAAAGAATAACTGTTCCTTAGCACCAGTGTTGACCTGTAAAAGCTTTCCTTAAAAAAAAAATTAAAAAATATATACATGTATAAAATATAAATATATCTATATATTTAGTAGGATGTTTAACTTTTTAAAATATTTTCTTTCATGGTTTATACATTTATACATTTGTTTCATAATCATAAAATTGTTTCATATTATGTACAATTACATAGTCAACCCTATTTAAAAGCATTCAATGAACATTACATTAGTATTTTTTACCACCTTTCTCCCATTAAATTCCTTTTCTTTTAAATTCCAGTGTAGAAAACATAGTGTTATATTAGTTTCAAGTGTGCAATATAGCAATTCAACAATTCTATAATACATTATATCATGTAAGTGTACCCTTCATCCGCTTCTATTTCACCCATATTCCCACCTCCCTCTTTAAAGTTTTACTTTATTTATTCTTTTTAAGTAAACTCTACATCCAACATAGAGCTCAAACTTACAACCCTGAGATCAAGAGTCACATGCTCCACCAACTAAGTCAGCCAGGTACCCTGATATTTTATTATTTTGGTGTAATTGTAAATGGGATTGTTTTCTTAATTTCTCTTTCTGCTGCCTTTTTAGTGTATAGAAATGCAATGGATTTCTGCATATTGATTTTATATCCTATTACCATACTGAATATGTTTATGAGTTCTAGTAGTTTTTTTGTGGAGTTTTTAGGATTTTCCATATACGGTATTCATGTCATCTGCAAAGAGTAAAGTTTTACTTCTTCTTTACCAATTTGGATTCTTTCTTTTTCTTATTTCAGTGCTGTGGCTAGGGACTTCCATAATACTATGTTTAATAAAAGTGGTAAGAGTGGACATCTTTGTCTTGTTCCTGACATCATATGGAAAGTTCCCAGTTTTGTTTTGTTTTTTAAAATATTTCAGTTATTCACGAGAGACACAGGGAGAGGGAGAAGCAGGCTCCATGTAGGGAGCCCGATGCAGGACTTGATCCCAGGACCCCAGGATCACACCCTGGGCCAAAGGCAGGTGCTCAATCGCTGAGCCACCCAGGGATCCCCCAGCTCCCAGTTTTTCACCATAAACTAATGATACGATGTAAGCGAGGTTTTTTTTTTTTTTTTTAATATATGGTCTTTATTATGTTGAGGTATGTTCCCTCTAAACTACCTTGTGAAGGTTTCATCATGAATAGATACTGTACTTTGTCAAATACTTTTTCTCTATTTACTGAAATGATCATAAGCTTTTTATCCCTTCTCTTATTGATGTGACGTATCATGTTGATTGATTGTGAATATTGAACCCTGCCTGCATCCCAGGAATAAATTCTGTATGATCGTGAGAGTGATTTTATTATATTGTTGGGTTTTGTTTGCTGATATTTTGTTGAGGATTACCGCGCATCTAATGTTCATCAGAAATACTAGCCTGGGATCCCTGGGTGGCGCAGCGGTTTGGCTCCTGCCTTTGGCCCAGGGCGTGATCCTGGAGACCCGGGATCGAATCCCACATCGGGCTCCCAGTGCATGGAGCCTGCTTCTCCCTCTGCCTGTGTCTCTGCCTCTCTCTCTCTCTCTGTGTGACTATCATAAATAATAAAATAAAAAAAAAATGTAGTATAAAAGAAAAAGAAATACTAGCCTGTAATTTTCTTTTCCTGTGGTGTCTTTATCTGGTTTTGGTATTAATGTAATGCTGGCCTCAAAGAATGAATTTGGAAGCTTTCTTTCCTCTTCTATTTTTTGGAAAATTTTGAGAAGAACAAGCACTAACTCTTTTTTAGTGTGCAGAATTGCCCTGTGAAGTTACTGGTCCTGGGCTTTTGTTTGTTGGGAGTTTGGGGATTACTGATTCAGTATCATCGCTGCGACCAGTCTGTTCAAATTTTCTTTTCCTGTTTCAGTTTTGATAGGTTATATGTTTCCAGAAGTTTATCCTCTTCTCCTATGCTGTCATATTGTTTGGTATATTCTTTTTCTTTTCTTTTGTTTTAAGATTTTATTTATTCATGAGAGAGACAGAGAGAGAGGCAGAGACACAGGCAGAGGAAGAAGCAGGCTCCATGCAGGGAGCCCAATGCAGGACTCGATCCGGGGACTCCAGGATCATGTCCTGAGCCACCCGGGCATCCCTGGCATATTATTTTTCATACTATTCTCTTACAATTCTTTGTATTCCTATGATGTCGGGTTATTATTTCCCATATTTCATTTCTGATTTTGAGTCCTTTTTTATATATTTTTTTCTTTTTTAGATGAACTTGGCTAGAAGTTTAACAATTTTGTTGATCTTTTCAAAGAACCAGCTTCCTGGTTTCATGGACCTGATCTATTGTTTTAGTTTCTCTTTTATTTCTGTTCAAATCTTTATTATTTCATTTCTTCTGCTAGATTTGGGTTTTGTTCTTTTTCTATCTTCTTGAGGTGTAGGGTTAGGTTGAAATTTTTTTTGCTTCTTAAAGTAGACCTATTTTGCTATGAACTTCCCTCTTAGAACTGCTTTTGCTACATACCAAAGATTTTGGATTATTGTGTTTTCATTTTCATTGTCTCCATGATTTTTAATTTCTTCTTTGAATTCTTGGTTGACACCATCATTATTTAATAGCATGTTATTTAACCTCTATGTATTCATGTTCTTTCTAGTTTTTTTTTTTTTTCTTGTGGTTGATTTCTCGTTTCATAGCATCATGGTCAGAAAAGGTGCATGATAGGAATTCAAGCTTTCTGAATTGTTGAGACCTGTTTTGTTTCCTAATATGTTATACATTCTGGAGAACGTTCAATATGCACTTGAAAAGAATGCGTATTCTGCTGTTTTAGGACAGAATGTTCTAAATATGTCTGTTAAATCCCTCTGGTCCAGTGTCATTCAAAGCCACTGTTTCCTTGTTGATTTTGTTTGGACCTATCCATTGATATAAGTGAGGTGCTAAAGTCCCCAACTATTATTGTATTACTATCAATTACCTCTTTTATGTTTGTTATTAATTGCTTTATGTATTTAAGTACTCCCATGTTAGGTGCAGAAATGTTTACAACTGTTATATCCTCTTGTTGAATTGTTCCCTTTATTAATATATACTGTCCTTCTTTATTTCTTGTTACAGATTTTGTTTTAAAGTCTGTTTTATCCAATAGAAGTATTGGCTATCCTGGCTTATTTTTCACTTCCATCTGGATAAGAAATGGTTTTCCATTCCTTTACTTTCAATCTGCATGTGTCTTTAGGTCTGAAATGAGTCTCTTATAGGCAGCATATAGATGGGTCTTGCTTTTTTATCCATTCTCTCACCCTAGTCTTTTGACTGGAGTGTTGTTCGTCCATTTACATCCAAAGTAATTATTGGTAGGTAGGTAACTTATTGCCATTTTGGTACTTGTTTATGGTTGATTTTATAGTTCTTCTCTATTCATTTCTTCCCTCATTCTTTTCTCTCCTGGTTTGCTGGCTTTCTTTAGTGATATACTTTGTATATCTATTACTGGATTTTGATTTGTTATCATTAGGTTTGTATATAACATCTTATGCCTATAGCAGTCTATCTTAGGTTGATGGTTGCTTAGGTTTGAACCCATTCTTTTTTTTTTTTTTTAATTTATGATAGTCACAGAGAGAGAGAGAGAGGCAGAGACACAGGCAGAGGGAGAAGCAGGCTCCATGCACTGGGAGCCTGATGTGGGATTCGATCCCGGGTCTCCAGGATCGCGCCCTGGGCCAAAGGCAGGCGCCAAACCGCTGCGCCACCCAGGGATCCCCTTGAACCCATTCTTTACTCTTCTCTCCCCTCCCTATTTTAAGTATATGGTGTTGCATTTCCTTTTCTTTTGTAAATCTCTTGATTGATTTTTTATAGATATCTTAGTATTACTGCTTACTTTTCTTTTTTTTCAAATTCTTTTTTAAAGAAAGATTTTATTTACTCATGAGACACACACACACACACACACACACACACACACACACACACACACACATACACAGAGGCAGAGACATAGGAGAGAGAGAAGTAGGCTCCATGCAGGGAGCCCGATGTGGGACTCAATCCTGGGACTACAGGATCACACCCTGGGCCAAAGGCAGGTGCTCAACCACTGAGCCACCCAGGCATCCCTCCTTACTTTTACTTATGGTCTTTTCTTTCCACTCAGAGTCACCTTTAATATTTCTTGTAGGGCTGGTTTAGTGGTCATGAATTCTTTTAACTTTTATTTGTCTGGGGAACTCTATCTCTCCTTCTATTCTGGGAGCTGATAGAGTATACTTGGCTGCAGGTTTTTCTCTTTCAGCATTCTGAATATATCATGCCATTTCCTTCTGGCCTGCAAAACATCTGCTGAAAAATCAGCTAAAGCCCTATGGGGTTTCTTATGTAACTATCTTCTTTTCTCTTGCTGCTCTTAAAATTTTCTCTTTATCACTCCTTTTTGCCATTTTAATTACTGTGTGTCTTCATGTAAACCTCCTTCGTTGGTTTTGTTGTGGGCTCTCTGCACCTCCTGGATCTAGATTTCTGTTTCCCAGATTTGGGAAGTTTGCAGCTATTATTTCTTCAAATAAATTTTATGCCTCCTGTTTTCTTCTCCTTCTGAGATTCCTATAATGTGAATGTTATTACTCCTGATGGTATCACTGAGTTACCTAAGTCTGTTTTTTTTTAATTTTTAAAAAGATTTTATTTATTTATTCATGAGAGACACACACAGAGAGAGAAAGAGAGAGAGAGAGAGAGGGAGAACAGGCTCCATGCAGGGAGCCCGACGTGGGACTCGATCCCGGGTCTCCAGGATCACACCCTGGGCTGAAGGTGGCGCTACACTGTTGAGTCACTGGGCTGCCCCCTCAGTCTGTTTTCATTTATTATTTCTATTTTTTTCTCTCTCTTGTTCAGCTTGATTGCTTTCCATTATTATGTTTGTTTCCATTATATTATGTCCTCCAGGTTGTAGAGTCATGCTTCTGCTTACTCTTGTGTACTATTTATTCCATCTAGTATATGTTAAATTTCATTTATTGAGTTCTTCATTTCTGATTGACTCTTTCTTATGCTTTCTTCTCTTTATTAAGGGTCTTATTGAGGTCATCTACTCTTTGCTCAAGTCCATTATGTATCTTTATGGTCATTACTTTAAATCCTTGATCAGGCATGTTTTTTTAATCTCAAATTTTGTTTAGCTCTCTTGCTGTGATTTTGTCTTCTTTCATTTGGGACATATTCCTGTCTCATCACGCTGTCTAATTCTCTGTGTCTATTTCTCTCTGTTAGGAAAGTCAGCTATATCTCCTGCTCTTGAAAGTAGTGGCCTTATGAAAAAGAGGTCCTGTGGTGCCCTGTAGCACCATGTCCCCTGTTTACTGGAACCCAGCGCTTCAGAAGTGTCTCCTATATGTGTTGTGTGTGCCCTACTGCTGTTGCTGAGTAGCTTTTGCCTTCAGTCCAGTCATCTGCAATGGCTCTCTGCTGCTGTGGGCAGGGTTTTTCCCTTTGTTGTTAATGGGACAGTCTGGGGCCACCTTGGGCTTGAGTCAGACCAGGTGTTTGCCAGAGATGTAGTAGGACCAAACTGCAGGGCACTTTCCCTGTGTTGTCCCCTGAGAAGCTTTCATAGGTGGGTGGGACTTGCAGTCAGATGAGATGTCTGCCCCCAACTCACTGTTGGCACTGTAGTTAGACTAATGTCTATGGTTATGTTTGTCTCTTCCCAGAGTAGGAGTCACTTCGGAGTAGTGCTGGTTCCTGTCAGGGCTGCTTGCATTCTGCCAGAATTATGGCAATGCTTTGGATGGGTTCCAGCCAAGGTTATATTGGAAGGGGCATGTCCCCAGGAGCACACAGAAGTGGGGTATGTGGTGTTAGCAAGGCTTGTGTAGGTCTGCTGTGAAAGGAGACCTGGAACCAAGGTCTGGCTGGAAGGGGTGTATCTGAAGAACGTAGGAGCAGGGAGCATTGTTAAGAAATTTAGAGGATCCCTGGGTGGCTCAGTGGTTTGGCGCCTGCCTTTGGCCCAGAGTGTGATCCTGGAGTCCTAGGATCGAGTCCCGCATTGGGCTCCCAGCATGGAGCCTGCTTCTCCCTCCTCCTGTGCCTCTGCCTCTCTCTCTCTCTATCATAAATAAATAAAATCAATCAATCAATCAATCAATCAATCAATCTTAAAAAAAAAAAGAAATTTAGGTGAAGAGTGTTTCTGCTTCATTGGTTCTCGTTGCTGTCCCTATGTCTAGGCTGGGGACACGGGAGGGAAATGGTGCCTGTTAGCTCTTTTGTTCTTAGATAGTTTCCCAACTCATATGCTCTGAGATTAGTTTTTTTTTTTTTTTTTTTTTTTTTTTTTTTAAATTTATGACAGTCACAGAGAGAGAGAGAGAGGCAGAGACACAGGCAGAGGGAGAAGCAGGCTCCATGCACTGGGAGCCCGACGTGGGATTCGATCCCAGGTCTCCAGGATCGCGCCCTGGGCCAAAGGCAGGTGCCAAACCGCTGCACCACCCAGGGATCCCTGCTCTGAGATTAGTAAAACAAAACTCTCTTCTACATACTCCATGGGTTTTCCAATTGCTGCTTCCAGGGCTGTTTGTTACACTGTGTCATTAAGGGGGGAGACTCAGTTTCCTCTCACCCTCCTGGCTCTCCCAGAGCCAAAAGGGCTGATTTTTAAAGTTCTAGGTGTTAAGCCTAGAACAGATTGTAAGAATTTGTGTAATTTGACCCCTCTGGTTTTCAAAGCCAAATATTTTGTCTTTTCCCTGTGGGCTCCCCACTGTGATGGTCTGTTTCTCTCCTCTCTCCAAGCCCGCAGTGTCCCTCCTCCCTCCTGAAGAGAGTCCTATGAATCCTTTTAGTTCTCAACCGCATCTCCACCCTTCCTACCCTCTTCGTGTGGCTTCTTCTCTACATTTAGCTGGGGAGAATCTCTTTTGCCAGTCTTTGGGTCATTTTCTGAGTTATTTACACTGATGTGGGTGTTAGTTGTATCTGTATCTGATACAAGGTGAGTTTAGCACCCTCCTACTCTATCTTCCCTAGAAGTAGGATGTTTACCTTTAATGGGAAAAATTAGTCTTAAATATAAAAACCAATTTCCTCCACAGTCAACCACATATTGAATTCATAAATGGTTTAATTTTTATGTGTGTATACACATAAAAACTATTTTTGTTCCTATGCATATAAAAAACCACAGAAATAAATTTGAGGATTTTTTAAAAAAGCATTTTGTTTAATTATGTTTGGAAAAACTTTAACAATTAGATTTATGTAAATAAATACATGAAACAAAAATCCTTAAAAATGGAGCATTTAGGGGTAGCCCAGGTGGCTCAGCGATTTAGCACTGCCTTCAGCCCAGGGGTGAAGACCTGGAGACCCGGGATCCTGGAGATCCGAGATCGAGTCCCAAGTCAGGCTCCCTACAGGGAGCCTGCTTCTCCCTCCGCCTGTGTCTCTGCCTCTCTCTCTCTCTGTGTATCTCTCATGAATAAATAAAATCTTTAAAAAAAAATGGAGCATTTAAAATATTTAGCATTTATCCAAATTATTAAACATTGCCATGTGCAAAGCATTTTACTAAAAAAACAAAGATAAAGATACTCATTAAATTCTGTATGTTATACAATTGTGACTATTTTTAAGAAATGTGTTTTATTGAATGACGGTGAAAAGACATTAAAATCCTCATTAACATATCTATTTTCCAAATTTTCAATTATTGTTTATACTAAACTTATCTGACAAAAGTGAGGACAAATGACTGAAAAACTTTTTTACCTAATATTTAATTTACTTTACAAATTAAAGAACTTATTACTCTACTACCACTTGAGTTATAACTTAAGTATTGAAAAATCTAAACTGGTAGCATCCACTTTCAGATGTTAAATAAAGGAGTAGAAAGTAATTTTGAGAATGTTTCTCACAAGGATTCTGAACTCATTTGTTGAATCACTTTTTGGTTTCTTTAAAATAGTATGCTAAATCAAATGAACTTTTACCAAATAGGTTATTTAAATTCTTACCTCTAATATCCCAATCAACATGGGTTATGTAACTGGTAGCGCCTTTGCATATTCCTACTCGTTTACTACTCATCACATTGTATATATCTATAAAACTGTCATGGGATGCTACCGCAAGGTATTTCCCAGAACCTAGAAGAGAAACATATTTGCTTGAGATTTTCTATCTTTAAAAATATTTTTTACACTCAACAACTAGAGTTAATTTTCTTAATATTTTTTTGGAGGAACTCTTATCTTAGGTGTTTTGTAAATTATAGCAAAATGTGTATCAAGTGACAAACTGTAACTATATATTTTCAAGTATATTATGATTAACAAAATGTTTTCTTTGGTGTAGTGAGACAGCTCAATGGAAAGCAAGGACCAAAAACTATATACCATATAATTTAATACAGCATGTGTTTAAAAAGAAAGAAAGAAAAGAAAAAAAAAAGCCCTCTAAATTTAGAAGAAATGGAGGTAAACTAACAAATTTTGCCTTAACATTAGTACTTCCCACATTATAGTGTATTTTGTCAGAGTGAATACATGGAAATTGATGAAGCAAAATTAATGCAAAATTTCAAAAGTATTAAGAATATAATGAAGATAGTCATCCAATATATGTTAGAAATGAAGAAACCGAAACCCAGAGAAGTGCCTTGGCTCAAATCACACAGAAAATTTAGTGACAGAATTGGCACTAAGCTGGATATTTTGCCACTGATCTAATACGGGAATTTTACCTCCTACCTTATTGTCTTTTCTAGTAAAAAATTAAAATTCCAAGATAGAATAATGGTTAATAAAAATTACATATTGATATATTTGCTTACTACCTCACCCAAGTTAATAATCAAATATGATTTCAACGCTGTCTTACCTGGTGAAAATCGAATATCTGAAATAATATCTTTTCTGTGGTGAAAAGACACAAGGTCCTCTAGAGTATCTGCATTTGCCATTAAGAAACTTCCATCATTCATACCTACAGCTAAAGCTTTACCGTCAGGAGAAAAACAGCAACATCTCCCACCTAAAAGAGACAGACAGCATATATCAGGTGATTTTCTTTTTTTTTAATTATGTGCTAAGGAACTTCTAATTTCAAAGAGAATTTCTGTATCCATTATGGCCCCAAATCAGTATTCAAAAGGAGTCAAGGGATGCAGGCAACAGAGTTTTCTACTGAAATCAGTGGTATGGAAACCATTCCCCTCTTCCAAATGTAACAAAAGTACTAATATTTACCTTAAAAAATTAAGTTGATGAAAGATAATGAGAGATTTTAACTAGTGTAAAAAGCCAATGACATATGCGGAAATTTGTGTGTGTGTGTGTGTGTGTGTGTGTGTGTGTTTGAGATTACTACCTCTGTAGTTTCTATCCAACAAATCAGATTTTTTTTTTTTTTTTACAAATCAGAAATTTAAGAAATAAGGCCATCCTTACAAAAGTCCTTTCAAATTTGAAAAAATATGACAATAGATAATTACTAAAGCTAGGAAGATCTATCCATGCATGGAAGATCTAATCATGCTTGAAGAAATAATGATGCTAATATTATTAATTTTGAAGAAAAAAGAATTAATATGTATTGGGAAATAAACAAAAATGGGCTTGCCCTGATAGCAAGGGATATATGGCAGACATATTCAAAAGTCCTAAGACTTTTGGTGTCATACATAACATTTGGAGAGGGAGAGATGGGGTACAGCTGTTACAGAATGAAAAGTTACAGAATGAACTAAGAACAAGTTATTTATTTATCATTTCATTATCAAGAACATATTGATAATGAAGAAATCTAGGATGATTTTTGAGATTTAAGAGATGATGGCAACCTGCAGCTGGCGTCAAAGTGATGACAAAGGTGAGGATTTGGATATTTTGAAGATAGAGTTGCCAGGACTCTTAGTGGGAGGAGAGCAGAAGAAAAAGATAAAAATCAAGAATATTTTTTTCAAATGGTGATATTATTCCCAAGATGGAAAAAACTGAGGAAGTACAAATGTTTGGCTTTATACCCATACAGTTAAGGATACTTATGAGAAATTAAGTGAAGACATTGAGAAGCCAGTTTGATATAATTATACTTCTCTGAAGTTCAAAGGAGAGGACTAGACTAGAGATATAAATATGGGAAACAGTGGCATACAGTTAGTAGTCACAGTCATGAACTTGGATAAGAGCTTGTTATTAATTTATTGCCTCTCAGCTCCAAATCCACCCTTTTCTTTCCTGCTATGTGATATTAGAGCTAGGCCCTGTAGATATTTTTCCTTTTCCAGCTAATTTGATTTTGTGAAGGGTCCTTGCAAAGCCAAAGAAGGAAGAGATTTTTCTTTCCTCTGGTGTGCTGGAACCAGTAGATGATATTAATGACAGGGCAAGGGTAGGTATGGGGGATGGGATTGGGAATGGAAGATTTTCTCTGCCACCACAGCAAAAGATTTCTTTGACCAGCCCTTTGGCAAGTTTCTTTTTCAATGGCACCCATATCCTCTCCAAAGAGATCTGAATCTGCCTGGGAGAGGAGAGGAAGAGTCCTTCCTTAATCACCATCCACTAATCCTGCAGGTGGCAGTTGCTTTCTGCAGTTGCTACTCCTATACTCCTTAGAATCCTCCTTACCTCTTTTAGTAGCTAACCATCTTTTATTAGTTAACAACACTTATTCATATTAAATTTCCCCTATTCCATTTACTAAGGTGGTTTCTGTCTGTAAATTATAGCAAAATGGTTACAGAACTGGTACTGAAGTAGTCACAGGAGACAGATCATTGAAGATGGAACTTTTTGGAATTGGTTTAGTCATGCCTTTGGATATATACACAGTGCTGAGCCCTTAACAATGGGAAATGGGATGCACTGGCTTAACAATCAAGTAATCTCCTGTGGTTAACTATAGAGTGTCTAAGGAAGTAAAATGCCCTGGGAGTCCAAGAGGCTGCTGTCTTTGACACAAAATAACGATGACCCCAAGAATGATACTGTGCAAAAGATTCCACTGAGTGCCTGGAACATTTAAAAGAAAGAAGGAGCAAGCTCAGGTCTGTCTGTCTATTTATTTTTTAAAGATTTTATTTACTCATTCATGAGAGAGAGAAAGAGAGAGAGAGAGAGACAGGCAGAGGGAGAAGCAGGCTCCATATAGGGAGCCTGATGTGGGACTCGACCCGCGGGTCTCCAGGATCACGCCCTGGGCCGAAGGCAGGCACTAAACCGCTGAGCCACCCAGGATCCCCAAGCTTAGGTCTTTAAACTCTCAGTATGAGTCATGGTCTGAATAGAGAACACAAGCTGATGTTGCTAAAAATTAAAAGACAAAATTTAATTGTGTAGGTTGCAAATTTACAATGTCAGTTGAATTCCCAGTCTCACCAAGTTTCTTATGTGATGGGGCACTGATTGGAAAGGAAGGAATTTCGAACTGTGGAATGGGAGCAACCGGTTAGATTCAGACAAAACTGAAAATCCTTTTTTTTTTCCATTGAGGCATTTTATTTGCACATATGAATTACATCCCTAGAAAAAGAATCCCAGGATTTTTCCCTCCTGTGTGTTTTCGTCTTGTTTCTTTGTGGTCCATGATGCCAGCTAAGGTTGTCAGTACAATGAAATCAAACTGGTGGGATGGGAGCAGGTTATTCTGCCATTTTTCTAGATCTTTCAGTTGTACATCAAATCTGGGGCTGATCACTCCACACTTGTTTAACCTGCCTGTGAGGTTCACAACAATTTTCCCAGCTCTGTGATCATCAATGATTTCAAATTCGCCAATGTAACCATGCTTCATTATCACAGTGAGAAATCGGACGATGACTTTGGAGCATGGCCTGATAAGAACCTAGCGCTTGCCTCTTTTTTCAGCATTGTTGATGCTCTTGAGAGCATCTGTCAGGACGTTCATGCGCACCATGTGGCTCAGCCGCCATCCAGGAGGATGTGGCCCCAACCACTAAGGCCATGGGGCCGCAGACCAAGTCGGGCTATGGCCTCTCAGAGCGGTCGGCAGCTCCGGTTCCCGCCAGTACTGCGGCCAGTGCTCCACAGGCCGGACTCTCTCAAAAGTGCGGAGCGTGCAGCGGACCGACATGACTGACTCTCCCCTACTTGGCTTAAGTGCCACCGCCCCCCCCGCCCCCCGCAAGGGCAACATCCTCTGCCCAAGAGGGCTCTGGCACCGAAATCGAGGCTCAGACTGCAGGATGGCGCTGATAGCCGACCGAAAATCTTTTTTTGAATCTAAAGATTTTATCCATTTATTCATGAGAGACACATATAGAGAGGCAGAGACACAGACAGAGATAGAAGCGGGCTCCATGCAGGAAGCCTAATGTGGGACTTGATCCCAGATTCCAAATCACACCCAGGGCCAAAGGCTGATGCTCAACTGCTGAGCCACCCAGGCATCCCCAAAAACTGAAAGTCTTGAACTTCTGTGTTTACTGAGTCTCAGAGCTGGGGCCAAGTTTGCTCTCCTGTGTCTGGGAAGACTGACCTTCTGGGGTAAATGCTTTGCAGGGGATGTTTAACATTCTGAAGAACCATCACAACTACTTCTCTGCTGTCACTAGACTCCTAGCTTGGATCAAATCTCAGCATGCTCTAGGGCGGAGGTTGGCAAACTTTTTTTTAAGGACCAGAGAGTAAATATTTTCAGTGTCGCAGGCCATATGGTCTCTGTCACTACTATTCAACTCTGCTACTGTAGCACAAAAGCAGATATAAATAGTACATAAATGAATGGACATGGCTGTGTTCCAATAAAATATTACTTACAAAATCAGGAGGTGGTCTGGATTTGCTAACATTTGATATAGAGGAAGGAATACAAAAGCTTAGGGAGGTAAGAATGTTGCAGCAGATTTTTCATATGCAACCTATATGTCTGCCCACCAAGAACAACCCCCTCAAAAGTCTAGAAAATAGTCCCTTTACAAAACCATTGAGAAATAACATTAAGGGCAACATCTACATCTTTGAAAAGCTCTATGATATCCTCCTGTGTAGATCAGGAATGGGAGACGTCTCCATTAATATGGGCTTCCTGATTCAATAGGGATCATCTAGGAAAAGCAGAAGCCAAGTAGCAGCACTTAAAAGAGCAGATTTGGGCAGCCCGGGTAGCTCAGCAGTTTAGCGCCACCTTCAGCGCCACCTGGGTGTGATCCTGGAGACCTGGGATGGAGTCCCACATTGGGCTACCTGCATGGAGCCTGCTTCTCCCTCTGCCTGTGTCTCTGCCTCTGTCTCTCTCTCACGAATAAATAAATAAAATCTTAAAAAAAATAAAAATAAAAGAGCAGTTCTTTTACCAAAAAAGGGCAGCAGGAAGGTACTAATAATCAGAATGTTCTGGCCTGTGGAGATTTCTGATGGTGACTAATCAATCATGGTATCTGAAGGAATGAAACAGATGAGTAGACTACTAGATTAATGTTTGTTCTATGTAACAGAAAAAACTCCAGACCTGGTGGCTAAGAAACGGACTTCAGATACCATGATGGAAAGTCACAGATTCTCAGCTTGTTTTCAGACCTGGGCCAATCATATACTTAGAGCCCCTGATTAAAGGGAAGGCTAAGTCTCATTGAAAAGGACCCTGTAGCAATGCCACAGCATATTAAGTACATCTTCTTCCAAATCAATCAGTGGCCACAAATGGCTCAACTGAAGAAAAGGAAATACTCAAACATTCAGGAATTAGTAAACAGGGCTCTGAACTGACACTAATTCTGTGAATTCCATCCAATTCCTGAATTGTAGCATTTATACCTGGCAACTTGTAGAATCCACTAGACTGGTTCCATGATCCATGGGATAAGGGTCATTACAAGGAAAAATAAGTGCAAACTCCTGGAAATTTCTCTCTCTCAAGATAATAAATCAGATGCAAAACTGCAGGCTTGAGAATTGAAAAAAATCAGTGATACTACCAAAGACTTAAAATATGCACTAGTGATGGGATGCCTGGGTGGCTCAGTGGTTGAGCACCTGCCTTTGGCTCAGGACATGATCCTGGAGTCCTGGGATCGAGTCCTGCATCGGGCTCCCTGTATGGAGCCTGCTTCTCCCTCTGCCTATGTCTCTGCCTCTATCTCTGTGTCTCTCATGAATTAAATAAATAAAATATTTAAAAAAATACACTGGTGAAAATATCTAACACGCTTAGACTTGCCAGTTTGGTCTATGTGAAATAAGATGGATTTTGTTTATTTTTATTTTTTTTAAAGATTTATTTATTCATATGAGAGAGAAATTGTGAGAGAGTGTGGTGGGGGGCAGAGGGAGAGAAGAAGACTCCCTGCCGTGTGTGGGGCCAAATTCAGGGCTCCATCTCACGACCTTGATATCATGACCTGAGCTGAAATCAAGAGTCGAATGCTTAACCAGCTGAGGCACCCAGGCTCCCCTAAGAGGGACTTTAGATACTAACCATGGATAATAAATTTAATCAGGTAGCAATACTAACTGAAGCTACTCTTCCAGATCTTTACAAGAACAAACAAACACAGCCCCTAACATTTTGCATGCAGTTACTGCCCTAGTTAATGCTTTTTTCCTCCACCCCAATTTATAAGGACCACCAGAGCAGTCTGCTTTTACCTGGCTTGTATCTGTGCACACCATCAAAGCCTTGCCTCAGGGCTATTCAACTCTCCTGTTTTTTGCCATAATATAGTCCAGAGAGATCCTGATCGTCTTGACATTCCACAAAACATCTCAATGGTCCACTACATTGATGACATTATGCAGAATGGATCTGGGGAGCAGGAAGCAACAAGTACTTTAGATGTCTTAGTGAGACATAAGTGAATCAAGAGAGTGGAAGATAATTCCCACAAAAAATTAAGGGACCTGCCACCTCAGAAGCTTCTGGGGATCCAATTCTCTGGAATACATCAAGATACTCCCTTTAAAGGTGAAAAGCAGGTTGCTGCACCTTCCATCACCTACCACAAACAAAAGGAGCAAAATGCCTTTTATGCCTTTTGGAAGTCTACACATTTGAGTTAGCTGCTTCTATTCATTTATCAAGTCACTTAAGAGGCTTCCAGGGGACCAGAAAAGAAGGCAAGCTGATCTTCCATTTAGGCCTTATAATCTAGCAAATACAATGATACTCAAAGTGTCTGTGGTAAATAAAGACACTATTTGAAGTGTCTGCATGAAGCCTCTGGAAAGCTATTCAAGGAGAATTGTACCGCAGATCTCTTAGATTTGGGAAAAAAATCCGTACCCTTCTTTATAGGTAACTATTTTCCCTTTGAGAAGGTGTTTCAGCCTTACTACTTGGCCTTGGTAGAGACTAAATGCCTAACTATGGGATATCAGGTGACTATGTGTCCTAAGCTTCCTCCCTGAATCGCAAGTTACATGACCTATCTAGCCATAGATTGGGTGTGCAGAGCAGCTATCTATGATCAAATGGAAATGGTATATAAAAGACCAGTCTTCCACAGATCTGGAAGTCAGAAGTAATTTGCATGAATAAGTGGCTCAGAATCCAACAATACTTCCTGCTACAATATCTCTTCTCTCTCCCAGTCTATACCTGTGGCCTCACAGGTATTCTTTAATGATCAGTTGACTGAGGAAGAAAAAACTTGAGCCAGATTTACAGATGTTTCTATATAGTATATGTTGGTACCCATCTGAAGTCACTATAGCCCCACTCAGGGGTGACCCTGAAGGATAGCAGTAAAAGTAAAATTTCACAATGGGCAGCACCTTCAAGCAGTACATTTGGTTTGCCACTTTTGTGGTGAGAAATGACCAGATGGACAGATTTATCCTGACTCATTAGCAAGTGTTAACTAGTTGGATGATCAGTTGGGGACTGGATTCTTTCAGGATTAGAAAGAATGGAATTTTCCTTGATAGAAAATGAAACTTTCAAAAAGGGCAAGGTATGTGAAGATTTTTGTGTCCTACAGAATGCCCAAATCGTCTATTCCAGAGGAGACCAGTATTGTGCTCTATGGATCTCAGAGAAGCCTCTTTTCCTAGCCAATTAGTACTCACTCAGTGAGCCCACGGTGACAAAGACAGAGTTTATGCTAGACTTGGAAAACATAGATTCTCTTTTTCAAGGTTATCTTGCTACCACTACCACTACCGCTGAGTGTCTAATATGCTAACAGTAGAGATCAAGTGAACCTCTGATACAGTACCATTCCCTAGGGGGATCAACCAGCCAACTGGTAGCATATTGATTATACTGAGCCTCTTCCATTATGGAGGAGGCAAAGATTCATCTTCACTAAAACAGACATGAATTCTGGATTTGCCTTCTATGACCATTATGATCCTGCTAGCACTGCCATCCATGAACACATGGGATGCCTTATCCACCATCACCGAATTTAATGCTTCTGATCAAGGAACTTATAATCAAAAATATGTAGCATTAGACTTATACCCATGGAATTAATTTTATCACAACTCCCACTACTCAAGAGAAAGTTACTAAAAGAACAATTAATTAACTGTGGAATGGCTTATCGAAAACTAATTTATGGCACCATCTGAGAAACAATGCCCTCAAAGATAAGGGTTTTGTCTTACAGCATGCAACACATGCTTTGAATCACAGACCATTGTCTACTTCATAGCCGGATAACACAGGTCTGGAAATCAAGAAGTAGAAGTGAGAAGGACTCTTCTCACCATTCAATCTAATAACCAACTTGCACAATTTTGTTTTACATCCTGGCAACTCTGAGCTCTGCTGATTTAGTCTTATCTCCCAAGAGCAGAGAGAATTCTTTTACTAGGGGACATATGCCTCTCTGAAATGGAAGGCGAGAGTGCCACTTGGCCATGTTGGGCTCCTTGTGCCAGTGAAACAGCAGGCAAAGAGAAGGGCTGTTACTCTTCTGGCTAGAGTGATTGTTCCTAATTACAGAGGCGACACTGAGTTATTGCTACACACTGAGGGCAAAGGGGACTATATCTGAAACCCAGAGGGATTCATTGGGATGCTTCTTAGTTTTCCATGACCAATGGTAAAACTTAATGGAACAACCACCAGGAAAAAAATCAGGTAGAGATACTGAGATTTCACATCATTTAGCAATGAAGGTCTGGGTTACCTCATGAGCTAAATAACTCTAATTATCTGAGGTTCTGGCTAAGACAAAGAAAATATGAAATGGATACTAGAAGGGGGAAGTCAGAGATATCAACCATAGCCCATAACCAGTTACAGAAATAGGGACTATACATAAATGCTTGTTATGCATATATATAAACTGTTTACTTCTTTTTTTTTTTTAATTTTTATTTATTTATGATAGTCACGCACACACAGAGAGAGAGAGAGAGAGAGAGAGAGAGAGAGGCAGAGACATAGGCAGAGGGAGAAGCAGGCTCCATGCACCGGGAGCCCAACGTGGGATTCGATCCCGGGTCTCCAGGATCACGCCCTGGGCCAAAGGCAGGCGCTAAACCACTGCGCCACCCAGGGATCCCAAAACTGTTTACTTCTTATCTCTTGTTTTTAAATATTTTATACAAGTTCATTGGTGGTTAACTTTACAATTTAGTCTTAAGGTAAGAGAATATTCAGTAAGACCAAAAGTGAATTTGTTAGTAATGAATATAGTCAGCAATGGATACACTGACTGTTGGAGCTGTGTGTCTTCTAATTTTGGGGAGAGGTTGAGAATTTCTTCACCCGTACCAACTGCAGCTGCATCTCTTTGGTTAGAAACTTTTCGGGTAGAACACAAACATAATGTCAGTTCTGTGGTTATACCAAAGTTCAACTGTTCATAAAAAGATACATATAGATGCTAATTAGACTAAAGAGTAGTCTGTGCCAGTTATTACTTTATTGTCTTTTAGTTCCAAATCTACCATTTCTGGGGCCTTGTAGAAGATTTTTGTCTTGCCAGCAAACTGATACAAAGCTTTGCCAATAGAGGATGTTGGGAAGATACTACCAGTTCAAAGCAGGAGAAAGGGACTCTTCTAGTGTTGGATTTTACCTAGCCAGCCAGAGCACTGTTATGTGGGGAATCTGCAGCATTCTCTAACTGGGGCAGTACCCAGAGTCCCCTACCAAGGTCCCCTACCATCACATGATCCCAGGGTCCTGGGATTAAGCTCCGCATGGGGCTCCCTGCAGGGAGCCTGCTTCTCCCTCTGCCTATGTCTCTGCCTCTCTCTGTGTATCTCTCATGAATAAAGTCCTAAAAGAATAAAAAAAAATAAGGCTATGACTGCTCTGTAGGCACAGGAGACTTATTTTGCACCAGGGCCTCCTGGATAAAATTGGATCTTTGAAGGGTTATACAGACATCGTATTCATACAGTCCTGGTTTTCAAGTTCCAGGTTACTTTTAAGTTCCAAAATACCAGCACTGAAGATATAAGACATTATTTCCAAATTTTAAAATAATCTGATAACTGGAAAATTAACATCTTTTTTTTTTTTTTTAAAGATTTTATTTATTTATTCATGAGAAACACAGACATAGGCAGAGGGAGAGGCAGGCTTCCCACAGGAAGCCTGATGCGGGACTTGATCCTGGGACTGTGGGATCACAACCTGAGCCAAAGGCATATGCTCAACCACTGAGCCACTCAGGTGCCCCGGGATCATTAACATCTTAGGGCATCTAGAGTTCTATTATTTTCCTACTTCTTTCAAGCTTTAATGGAGAGGACAATCAACTAAGCAAAGTTTCAACTGTGCAAATAATTCTTACTCTAGGTTCAAAGACTTTGTCTACAAGTGGAATGTGATCACTGGATTGGTTTCTTAGATCTGCCATTATAAGTTACTGCAAACTAGGTGGCTTAAAACAACAGAAATCTCTTTTCTCACAGTTCTGGAAGCCAGAGTTTGAAATCAAGGTATTGGCAGAACTATGCTCCCTCTGAAAGTTCTAGGAAGGAATTCTTTCTTGCCTCTCCCTGGCTTCTGGAGTTTCCCACCAATCCTTGATGCTCCTTGGCTTGTAGATGCATCACCTCAATTTCTGCCTGTTATTACATCATATTCTTCCTTTGTGTCTGTGTTTGTGTCTTCATAAAGCCTTCTTATAAGAACACATGTCATTCAATATAGAGTCCATCCTAATCCAGTATGACCACATCTTAGCTTGATTACATTTGCAAAGACCCTATTTCCAAATAAGGTCACATTCAAAGGTATGGGGGGTTAGGACTTACACATATCCTTTTAGGGACACAATTCAATCCACATTAGACATGATAGTAATGGATTAGAATTTCCTTCTATACATCACAAATCTAAGAACAATGAAACTAGAAATCCTAAAAAAAAAAAAAAAAAAAGAAAAAAGAAACTAGAAATCCTTTCTTTTAAATAAACATTATAGCTTGCTATCAATAAAAGAATAATAGTCCTTACCAAAAAAGAAAAAGTTATTCAAAAAGATGTCTTCAAAGCTATCAAACAAGAGATAGTTGTATATGATGACTTCGAGGAAATACAGAAATAGATTATATTTGTATCTTTTCACCTTACTCAGACTAGTATATAGTATAGTTAGGGTCTTTTGAACATCTGGGAATACTTATACAAAACGAATTACTTTTGCAACTCAATGATAATAATGGACTTTCGTTTTGACTGCTTTTTTTTATTTTTTTTTTTTAGGATTTTATTTATTTCTTTGGACAGGGAGAGCATGAGCATGAGGAGGGGCAGAGGGAGAGGAACAAGCAGACTCCTTAGCAGACTCCTTGCTGGGAGCCTGACATGGGGCTTGATCCCAGGACCCTGATCCCAGGACTCTGAGATCATAACCCCAGCTGAAGGCAGACACTAACTGATTGAGCCACCCAGGCGCCCTGTTAAGACTGTTTTAAAAAGAAAGATTATGGGGCACCTCGGAGGCTCAGTCTGTTAAGCGTCTGCTTTTTGGCTCAAGTCATGATCCTGCAGTCCCAGGATCTGCCATGTTGGGGCTCCCTGCTCTGCTTCTGTCTCCCCATCCCACCTCCCCACTTCTGTTTCCTACTCTCTCACTCTCTAAGTAGATACATAAAATCTTTAAAAAAATAAAAGAAAGATTAAGTATTGCATTTTCAAGTTTCCATGCTGAAAGTTTCTCTATTTTAAGAAATATTTATTTTAAGCAATTTATTAATTAAAATAAGGTAAGACAGCCATATTTTTATAATTTCATCTTTTTACTTGAATATTTACAAGCTTTGTACTTAGTTTCAATGATTTTTACTTTTTAACACTTCTTTTGACTTATGAACACCTTAAGAAAGAAAATACAGGGGTGCCTGAGTGGCTCAGTTTGTTAAAAGTCTGCCGTCAGCTCAGGTCATGATCTCAGGGTCCTAGGATCAAGCCCTACATCGGGCTCCTTGCTCAGTGGCGAGCCTGCTTCTCCCTCTCCCCCTTCCTGCAGCTCCTTTTGCTTGTTCTGTCAAATAAGTAAATAAAATCTTTCTTTTTTTAAAAAAGAAAAAAAAAGGTATTTAACTGCATACAATTTCTTTTTTTCCCCAAAAAAACCCTCCACATATCTGTATTGCCCCCCCCACCTTTTTAAAGATTTTATTTATTCACTTGACAGAGAGAGAGAGAGAGAGAACAATCAAGGAGAGCAGTAGAGGGAGAGGGAGAAGCAGACTATCCACTGAGCAGGGAGCCTGATTGGGGCTGGATCCCAGGACCCTAAGATCACAATCCGAGCCGAAGGCAGACGTTTAACCCAACTGAACTACCCAGGCACTCCTTTATTGTCCTTTTATTGAGTATTACAATCATATCTTGAAGGAAGAGTAGACTTTTTAAAGAGCAGACTTTAAAAAATATGCCTGGCAATAAAGAAAAACTCAAGAAATAGACTTGTGTATCTTGCCTGGGTTCTAGATAAAGGGAAAAATCATACTTGGGGATTCACAAATTCAGGGTGACTTATACAAATCTTAGATTTCAAGTTACACTAATTATAGGATCTATGCAATCCTAGCTAAAGAAATCCTTAGTAGTTCTGGATGGTAGCAACTTAGGCACTCAGGCACAAAATCACTCTGGAAGAACACCTTTGATCCAGACCTCAGAAAATCCCTATAGGTAAAGAAAGCCCATTTAAACATAAGCCTACAATCCAAATTTTCAAGTACAAAAGAAAATGGAACACCATGAGGGAGTCAGCAGGAAAATAACCCCAAAGCAGCAGAAAGAAAAACACAGCATAGTCAGATCCCAAAGGATGTCAAATAACTAGATTTTATTTATTCATGAGAGACACAGGCAGAGGGAGAAGCAGGCTCCATGCAGGGAGCCTGATGTGGGACTCAATCCCGGGTCTCCAGGATCACGCCCTGGGCTGAAGGTGGCGCTAAACCGCTGAGCCACCCAGGCTGCCCCTAGATTATATATTCCTTATCTGATAGGTAAGGATTAAAGACATAAGAGAGGAAAGCTAAAACACAAACCAGGAATAATATGTTATAAAAAATTCTAAGGCAATTCGAAAACAAAATTTCTACAAATGAGAATTATCAAAATCAAATACCTAATATGTAGGTGACACAGCAGATGTGAAGGAGAAAGAGCTGCTAATTACTCAGCCATCAAAAAGAATGAAATCTTCCCATTTGCAACAGTATGGATGGAGCTAGAAAGTATTACACTAAGTGAAATAAGTCAGAGAAAGAAAAATACCATATGATTTAACTCACATGTGGAATTTAAGAAATAAAACAAATGAGCAAAAGGAAATAAAGAGAGGCAAGCCAAGAAACACTCTTAACTACAGAGAACAAACAGATGGTTGTCACCACGGTAGGGGGGTGGGTGGGATGGGTTAAATGGGTGATGGCAATTAAGAGTGTACTTGTGTTGAGCACTGAGTGTTCTATGTAAGTATTGAATCACTAAATTGTACACCAGAAACTAATGTTATACTATATATTAGCTAACTGGAGTTTAAATAAAACTTTTTAAAAAGAAAGAGAATTAAGATCTAGAATAAAGATCTTTTTTTTTTAATTAATTTATTTATTTATGATAGTCACACAGAGAGAGAGAGAGAGAGAGGCAGAGACACAGGCAGAGGGAGAAGCAGGCTCCATGCACCGGGAGCCCGACGTGGGATTCGATCCCGGGTCTCCAGGATCGCGCCCTGGGCCAAAGGCAGGCGCCAAACCGCTGCGCCACCCAGGGATCCCTTAAATCTTCCAGAATGCTTCACAAAGAGGTAGAAAATGTGAAATAAGCCAAGACATGGAATAATGGCACAGAATCAAACCATAAAAAGCCCTTTCAACATTCAAGTTTGCAGGGGTGCCTGGATGGTTAAGTTGGTTAAGTGTCTGACTCTTGATTGCAGCTCAGGTCATGATCTCAGAGTCGTGCTGGGCAAGGAAGGAGCCTGCTTAAGATTCTCTCTCTCGCTCTTTCCCTCCTCCTCTCCCCACTTGCATGTGCTCTCCCTATCTAAATAAATAATTTAGATTTGCAAAATCAGCTAGAAACAGTTAACAAAATGGCAATAAACATGTACCTACCAATAATTATTTTAAATGTAAATGGATTAAATGCCCCAATCAAAAGACAGTGTAGCTGAATGGATAAAAATAGAAGACCCATCTATATGCTGCCCACAAGAAATACATTGTACAAATAAGGTCACACACAAAATAAAAGTGCAGGTATGAAAAAAGATATTCTAGGCAAATGGAAACCAAAAGAAAGCTGGGTAGCCTTACTTTTATCAGATGAAACAGACTTTAAAATAAAGACTGTAGAGGCACCTGGGTGGGTCAGTTGGTTAAGCAATTCAGGTCATGTTCCTGGGGTCTTGGGACTGAGTCCCAAGTCAGGCTCCCTGCTCTGTGGGACTCTGCTTCTCCCTCTTCCTCTGCTGCTCCCTCTGCTTATGCTCTCTCACTTGTGCTCTCTCTCAAATAAATAAAATCTTAAAAAAAAAAGACTGTAATAAGAGACAAAGAAGGTCAATACATAATGATAAAGGGGTCAATCCAACTAGAGAATGTAACATTTGTTAATATGTATTCAACAGAAGAGCACTTACATACATAAAGCAAATATTAACAGATCTAAAGGGAGAAGTAGCAATACAATAATTATAGGGGTCTTTAATACCCCATTCATATCAATAGATAGATCATCTAAACAGAAAATTAATAAGGAAACACTGGCCTTAAATGGCATGTTACACCAGATGGGCTTAACGGATATTTACAGAAGATCCCATCCAGAAACAAGAGAATACACATTCTTCTCAAGTGCACATGGAACATTCTCCAAGACAAATCATATGTTACGCCACAAAACGACTATTAATAAATCTAAGAGGACTAAAATCATATCAAGCATCTAATCCAACCACAACAGTATGACACTAGAAATTAATTACATGAAGAAAACTGGAAAACTCACAAATACATGAAGATTAAACAACATGTTACTGAACAACCAATAGGTCAAAGAATTTAAAAGAGAAATAAAAAAAATACTCTGAAACAAACAAAAATGGAAATATACCAAAATTTATGAAATAGAGCATAACAGTTCTAAGAGGTAAGTTTATAGTGATAAATGCCTACCTCAGAAACAAAAACAAATCTCACATAAATAACCTAACTTTATACCTCAAGGAACTAGAAAAAAAAAGAACTGAAGGCCAAAGGTAGTAGAAGAAAGGAAACAAAGATTTGAACAGAAATAAATGGAGACTAGAAAAACAATAGAAAAATCAGGGACACTAAGAGCTGGTTTTTGAAAAGACAAAATTGACAAACCTTTAGCTAGACTCACTAAGAAAAAAGAGGGGACTCAAATAAAATCAGAAATGAAAGAGGAGATGTTACAACTGATACCACAGAAATATAAAGGATCATAAGAGACCACTCTGAATAATTATTTGCCAACAAACTACTTAGAAGAAATGGATAAATTCCTAAAAACATACAATCTGCCAAGACTGAATTATGATGAAACAGAAAATGTGAACAGACTGGTTACTAGCAAGGAGATTAAGTTAGTAATAAAAATCTCCCAATTAATAAAAGTTCAGGACCAGATGGCTTCACTGGTGAATTTACCAAGTACCCAAAGAATAATTAATACCAATTCTTCTCAAAATCTTCTGAAAAATAGAAGAGGGAGGAACTCTTCCAAACATATTTCACCAGGGCAACATTACCTTAATACCAAAATCAGACAAAGAGGCCACAAAAAAAAAAAAAAAAAAAGAAAAGGAAAAAAAGAAAAAAAGAAAGAAAGAAAATTACAGGTCAATGTCTCTGATGAACATAGAGGCAAAAATCATCAACAAAGTATAAGTAAACTGAATTCAGAAATACATTAAAAGGATCATACAGCATGATCAAGTGGGATTTATTCCAGGGATGCAAGAATGATTCGACATGTACAAATCAGTCAATGTGATATAGTATCATTAACAAAATGAAGGATGGGGATGCCTGGGTGGCTCAGTCAGTTAAGCATCCAACTCCTGATTTCAGCTCAGGTCATGGTCTCAGGGTTGTGAGATCGAGCCCCACATCAGGCTCCATACTGAGCGTGGAGCCTGCTTAAGATTCTCTCCCCCTATCTGCCTCTCTTTCTCATAAATAAATAAATAAATAAATAAATAAATAAATAAATAAATAAATAAATAAATATCATGATCATCTCATTAGATGCACAAAAAACATTTAACAAACTTAAACATCTGTTCTTAATAAAAACTCTTAACAAAGTGGATATAGAAAGAGGCTACCTCAATATAACAAAGGCCACATATGACAAGCCCACCACTAACATCATACTCAATGGTGAAAGGCTGAAACATTTTCCTCTAAGATCAGGAACAAGGATGTCTACTCTTGCCACTTTTATTCAACATAGTTTTATAAGTCCTAGCCAGAGCAACTGATGGAGGTGGGGAAGGGGGGAAAAGAAAAAGAAAAGGCATTCAAATTGGAAAGGAGTAAAACTGTCACTATTTGCAGATGACACATCACATATTGAAAACCCTATGACTCCATAAAAAACTGTCAGAATAAAATTCAGTAAAGTTGCAGGCTACAAAATCAATATACAAAAATCTGTTGCATTACTCTGTATTAATAACAAACTATGAGAAAGAAATTAAGAAAACTCTCCCATTTACAATTGTATTAAAAAAAAAATCTAGGAATAAATTTAACCAGGGAGGTGAAAGACCTATATATTGAAACCTATGAAGACACTAATGAAAGAAATTAAAGACAACAAAATAAATGAAAAGATATTCTGTGCTTACAGATTGGAAGAATTAGTCCTGTTAAAATGTCCCTATCACCCAAGGCAAAATACAGATTCAGTGCAATCCTTATCAAAATTCCAATGGTACTGAGTTGACTGGCTGGCCCAATCAGTAGATCCTGGGACTCTTAATCTCAGAGCAGTGAGTTCAAGCTGGGCATAGAGACTACTTAAAGAATTCCAATGGCATTTTTCACAGAAATAGAACACTGCTAAAATTTGTATATGGAACCACAAAAGACACAGAGTAGCCAAAGCAACCTTTGAAAAAGAACAAAGCTAGAGGCATCACAATCCCTGATTTCAAGCTATACTATAAAGTTACAGTAATTAAAACAGTATGGTATTGGCATAGAAACAGACATATATACCAATGGAAATGATTACAGAGTCCAGAAATAAACCCATGCATATATGGTCAAGTAATTTAAGAAAAAGCAACCAAGAATATACAATGGAGAAAGGATGGTCTCTTCAATAAGTGGTAATGAGAAAAATTGGACAGGCACATGCAAAAGAATGAAACTGAACTACTATATTACACCATTCAAAAAAATTAACTCAAAAGATTAAACACTTAAATAGAAGACTCCTAGAAGAAAACATAAGCAATAATATGCTTCTTGATACAGGTCTTGCTGATTTTTAAAAAACCTAACACCAAAATCAAATATGACAAAAGCAAAAATAAACAAGTGGGACTACAGCAAGCTAAAAAGCTTCTGCACAGCAAAGGAAACCAATGAAAAGGCAACTTACTGACTGGGAGAAAATAGCTGCAGATCATATATCTGATTAGAGGCTACTATTCAAAATACATTAAGGACCTCCTACAACTCAGTAATGAAATAACAAACAATCCAGTTAAAAAATGGGCAGAAGATCTGAATAGATTTTGTCCAAAGAAGACTTACAGATTGTCAACAGGTACACAAAAAGATGCTTAATATCATTAATCATCTAGGAAATGCAAATCAAACCACAATAAGATATATCTCATACCTATTAGAATGGTTATTATCAAAAAGACAAAAAATAACAAGTGTTGGTGAGGGTGTGGAGAAAACAGAACCCTCATGCATTGCCATGGGAATATAAATTGGTGCAGCCACTAGAAAAAACAGTATGGATGTTCCCCCCCAAATTAAAAACAGAACTGCCATATAATCCAGCAAGTCCACTCCTGGGTATTTATCTGAAGAAAATGAAAACAATAATTTGAAAAGATATATGCATTTCCATGTTCATTGCTACATTATTTTCAATAGCAAGGAGATGTAATATCTAAGTCCACTGATGGATGAATGGATAAAGAAATTACGGCATGCAATGGAATATTATTCAGTCATAAAAACAAATGAAATTTTGCCATTTCTGACAATATGGATGGATCTCAAGGGTATCACCTGAGTGAAATAAGTCAGAGGCAGATAAACACTATATGATCTCTTTTATATGTAGAATCTAAAACAAAACAAAAAAACCTAAGTTCATAGATACAGTGAATAGATTGGTGGTTATTAGAGCTGGGGGAGGGCTGGAGAGAAAAAAATTGGGGTTTGGTTATAATTAAAAGCTAAAGCCAGGGGGTACAAGTTTCTAACAGTAACTTCTAATATATCATTACACAGAAGTATGAAAGGTTATCAATATTAAAAAAATATTTTCTAGACATTAACATTATATACATTAATTCATGTTACATATTTATACTTCTGGTTAATCTATAACTGGATGCCATAAAATTAAATTATTTGGCAAAATTCTCATAGGACAGTCTACATTAACTATAATGGCATTTAAAAAATATTTTTTTATTTATTTGAGAGAGACAGTGAGTGAGAGAGCATGCAGGGAGGTGAGGGAGAGAACATCCTAAAGCAGACTCCCTGCTGAGTGTGGAGACTGACACAGGGCTCAATCCCAGGACCCTGAGATCATGACCTGAACCAAAATCAAGAGTTGGACGCTTAACCAAGTCACCCAGGCACCCCTAAAATGACTTATTTCAATAAAATGTTAAACCTCAGCATCATAATATTTATATATTCATTTGCTGAAGAAAATAGTATTTGCTTACTGACTGTTTGAAGGAGATAACTGTGTTTCATAATATTAAAATCATTAGGACTTCAGTAATTTTGTAATTAACACAACCAGTATAAAACCACATATAACCCTTTGACATTAAGAAAATCTACCTATTTTCTTTTCTTTTAAAGTTTTTATATACATTTGTTAATAGGGTAATATAACACCCAGTGCTCATTACAATAAGTACACTCCTTTTTAAAAAAAATTATTTGGGGATCCCTGGGTGGCTCAGTGGTTTGGCGCCTGCTGTTGGCCCAGGGTGCGATTCTGGAGTCCCGGGATCCAGTCCCGCGTCGGGCTCCCGGTATGGAGCCTGCTTCTCCCTCTGCCTGTGTCTCTGCCTCTCTCTCTCTCTATCATGAATAAATAAATAAATCTTAAAAAAAAAAGGTAAAAACTCTCCAGGAAGTAAATGCATTAAAAAAATTATTTGAGAGAGAGAGAGAGAGAGAGAGCGAGCACTCGAGCACAAGTGGGGGTAGGGAGAAGGAGAAGCAGCTTCCCTGCTGACCAGAGATCCTGACATGGGGCTCAATCTCAGGACTCCAAGATCATGACCTGAGCTGAAGGCAGACATTTAACTAACTGAGCTACCTGGGCACTCCAACAAGTACACTCCTTAATCTTCATCACCTGTTTAACCCATTCCCCACCCATCTCCATTCTGGATCCTACATCCTCCATCAGTTTGTTCTCTATATTTAAAAGCCTGTTTCTTGGGCGGGGGGCACCTGGTGGCTCAGTGGTTGTCTGCCTTTGGCATAGGTTGTGATCCCAGGGTCCTGGGATCAAACCCCGCATTTGGCTCCTCACAGGGAGCCTGCTTCTCCCTCTGCCTATGTCTCTGCCTCTCTCTCTGTCTCATGAATAAATAAATAAAAATCTTTTTAAAAAGAGCCTTTTTCATTTCCCTTTGTTCATTTGTTTTGTTTCTTAAATTCTACATGTGAGTGGAATAATATATTTATCTTTCTGACTTATTTCACTTAGCATAGTACAGCCTAGCTCCATCCATGTCATTACAAATGTTAAGATTTTTTTCTATGACTAATATTCTATTGCATGTATATACATTCCATACACACACACACACACCTTTATCCATTCATTAGTGGATGGACACTTTAGCTATAATTTGGCTATTACTGATAATGCTATTAACGTTGGGGTGCGTGTATCCTGTTGAATTAGAGTTTTTGTATTCTTTTGGTAAATACCTAGTAGTGCATTTGCTTGATCATAGAATAGTTCTATTTTTAACTTTCTGAGGAATCTCCATACTGCTTTCCACAGCGGCTCCATCAGTTGGCATTTTCACTGACAGTGCAAGGGAGTTCCCCTTCCTATTTTCCTTTTGAATCAATGGTGACAGAAATAAAAGTGAAGTATATTTATTTTAAAAAGATTATTTATTCATTTGAGAGACAGAGAGTGCACAAACAGGAGGAGTGGCAGAGGGAGATGAAGGCTGCCTACTGAACAGGGAGCTCAATGTGGGGCTCTATCCCAGGACCTCAAGACCATGACCTGACCTGAAAGCAGATAATTAATCAACTGAGCCACCTAGGCACACCCCCCAAAATGAAGAATATTTAAAAACAAACACACATAATTATGTCTTTTCTCCACAACCTAACACAAAGATCTATTCCTAAGAGCAGTCAATAATACTGGAAGATAATTTTTCAGGTCTGATACAGGACATAAATCCACAAATTCAGGAAGCATAATAAATCCTAAATAGAATAAATAAAAAATGGAGCACATACATGGATAATGTTATTAAGCTACAGAAGAAAATAACAGAATGCTGGAAACCAGGGGAATAATAACTCTCAACCAAGAACTCCAGAAGCAGTTAAATTAGCATTAAAGAATGAGAATAAAAAAAAATCAAAACATATTCAAAGTAATAGTATACCAAAAGCAGGAAGGGAGGTGGTAACAATTCACCCTGAGTGGCAATACACCATCTATCAAAAATTTTGAAACAAAAAAAAATAAGGCTGAATAAAAATCAGTTTGCTTTTTAAGGACAGTGGGAGGGACCAGCTTCCAGTTGTGAATGAGTAAGTCACAGGGATGAAAGCATAGGGAATATAGTCAATGGTAATGCAATAGTATTGCATGATGACAGATAGTAGCTACATTGTAGTGAGTACAGCATAGGCATAGAGAAATTGAATTGCTATGTTGTACACCTGTAACTAATGTAACATTGTGTGTTAACTATACATCAACTAAAAAAAATCAGTTTGGTTTTTAAGAACTGCAATGTCAGGGGTGCCTGGATGGCTCAATTGGTTAAGCAGCCAATTCCTGGTTTCTGTTTAACTCATGATCTCAGGATCCTGGGATGGAGCCCTGCATCCTGCATCGGGCTTCATGCTCAGTAGGGAGTCTGCTTGAAGATTTTCTCTCCTCCCTCTGCCCCTCTCTCCATTTGTGTTCACATGCACTCTCTCTCTCAAAATAAATAAATCTTCAAAAAAAAAAAAAAAAAAAAAGAATTGCAGTATGCTTGATAAAATACTTTTGCTGCTGCAACAGACCACTCCCACCACTCTATACTTGGAATGTCACTGGTTCAGACAAAGCAAACTGAGAGAATTTCCACAAGTCTTTACTAAAGAAACTTTTAAGATTATATTTTTAAAAAGATGATAAAAGAAAAAATGTCTGAGATACAAGAAGAAAATGTGAACAAAGAAATGTATAAGCATAGACAAAACTAAGTAAACACTGACTGCATTAATAATAATGTCCAATTGAAGAGGGGTTAAAAAAACCAAATTCTCAAAAATTAAAGATAGAACTACCATATGATACAGTAATTTCACTCTTTGATACTTATCTGAAAAAATGAAAACATTTACTCAAAAAAGGTTATATGTACCCCATGTTCACTGCAGCATTATTTACAATAATCAAGATACAGAAACAACCTAAGTGCCCAATGATGGATGAATGGATAAAGAAAATGGTGTGTAAACATACACACAGAATGGAATATTATTCAGTCATAAAAATGAATGGCATCTTGCCAGATACCATACCATCTCACTGATACATGGAATCTAAAACCAAAACCAAAACCAGAAACTCAAACAAATAAACAAACAAACCAACCAAGCTCACAGATTCAAAGAACAGATTGGTGGCTGCTACAGGCAGGTGGGAAACAGTGTATGATGGGGTCAAAAGGTACAAACTTCCAGTTACAAAATCAGTATGTCATGGGAATGTAATGTACATCATGATGACTATAGATGACTGTGTTGCATATCTGAAAGTTGTTAAAAGAGGAGATCTTAAAAGTTCTTATCATAAAAGGAAAATATTTTGTAACCATGTATGGCAATGAATGTTAACTAGATTTACTGTAGTGATTGTCTCACAATATACAAATAGTGGATTATTATGTTGTGCACCTGAAAACTAATATGCTGTATGCCAACTGGATCTCAATTTTAAAAAGAAAGAAAAAAATCTGAGGTGTATTAAATGTAAGCACGTTCCAAATTTGACTGGTAAGGACTTCCTATTGCCTTGTGAAGAAAAGAATATTTGGTACTGTGATTTCCTGTGTAAACAAAGGAGTGACTGGTTTTGTGATCTTACTATAACCCTTCATGCGGAGAGTACAGTACAAAGGAGATAACATTTGGTAATTTTCTCTAGTTCTCAGGGAGAAAAAAACACCAAAGAATTAAAGTGCTAGACCATCCATAACTCAAAAGAGAGAAAGTGTGTGTGTGTGTGTGGGGGGAGAGAGAGAGAGAGAGAGAGAGAGAGAGAAGAGAAGAGGCAATGACTGGGGTTCAATTATTCTAGAGATTATGATTAATTTTAGATTTTTAGTTAAATACAAATATTAAATACAGTAATACCAGAAGAAGATAATAGACTAACTTATTTTAAGTAAATAGATGGAAATACAATTAAATTAACTGAATTACAAATTCTTGTTACCTAAGTTCAACTTGCCTCTTACTATGGCCCGACAATCCTTTCTTTCATTTGCTGCTGATTCTGTCTCATTTCTTATAGTCTCAATTCCCTACCTTTTCAACCAGAGTTCCTCCTTCAATGCCTCCACGCTATAAAATAACATTCCCTACCATCTCACTAAGAAATCTGAAGTTATCTGTACAACCTCATTTGCCCTACATTAATAGTATCTGCCTTGTTCCAAAAACAGAACCCCTTATCTCTCTATACTGATAGGCTAGCTTCATTTGACTCCTACAAATGTGGTTAGTTCTGTTTCACTCTAAAATATCTTCCTTTTAATTCTGCTACCCCTTCATAAATTAAGGCCTTGTTTCTTAGTTTCTGATTGAATTATATATCTTCCATAGTCACAAAAGATGGAAAATTTAGCTTCTGTTTTCTTCCTGTATTCCTATATTTTTTTCGAACGTGACATTGCAAGCTGGCTCAGGATAGGTATGATCATAGGAGGTCCCATAAAGCAAGCACTGGGTGTAATTAATTTTCTTTACATAGCACCATGAGTAAGTGCACATAGAATAAGTCTTTTTTATATACCTACTATTGCTTTCTTACATTTGTGAGGGTTAGAAAATTGTGACAACTTAATCTATGTTCAAGCCTGAGAGCCTCTTACCCTTTTTCAGTTTCCGGACAGCCAACATACAATGACTAGGAGAGAGATCCCATATCCTTAAGGTTTTATCATCACTTACAGTAGCACAGATAGGCAGATAAGGATGTGTGGCCAAACCCCACACCTCTCCTTCCATGTGTCCCTACAAAGAGAACACAGTTAAGTTCAATTTAACCTAAAAATACATGTATTTAGAAAAAACTACAGACAACAATTGATAATAAGTAATGATAAACTAATGAATAATTGTGTAATCTAATAAAACGTTTATCTTTGGAATATAACTCAAAATACTTTTATATGTCTAGGAAGGGGATGGGACCTAATTCTAAAATTTATTTGGGACCATGGGAATAATAGTTGGGAAGAAAACTATTTGCACAAGACAGATTTCTAGATACTTTTTGCTGCTAGTTTTATGTAATATTTATTGAACATTCTGACAAATATTTGTTTTGTAAGCCTAAAAGTGATTCTTTGAAAGTTTAAAGAAACTTGACCAAAAGACAGTACAAAAACACTGGCACTTGAATGTTGAATGTCACCGTATGCGTGAAATTATATATTTCGGGGTAGTGTGAGCTTTTAATGTTAAGTCATATTAAACTCTTAAGTCAAATTAAGCAGACCCGGCACTGGCAGTGTAGCCATAACTTTCTGATGTTAGTAAAAACAAAATTGGCGACTTGAAATTAAATCATGCCAAGGTTTTGATACACTTGTCTTAAGATATTAATGATATACTTCAAAAACACTGATAAGAAGTGTCCAGATTCTCAGATGTTTGTTGCGTGAGTTTTGTTTAGTTGTTTCTTTTTTTCAATGAAGGTCTGGCACACTGCAATCCTCAAACATGTGGTTATCTTTGTTGTATTAGCATATTCAGTGACTTGTACATTCAGCGGCAGCATTTGAGCAAATTTTATTAGTAAGCAATATTTTCAGTTAATAAAGTTTTAAAAAATCACATAAGAATGGATTTAAACTTGCTGAATGTAAAGATTGAACTTCAAGTCACTGTAGCTTTAGTAGTTGCTTATTATATTAGTTTAGACGCTAGCACTGCATGTGCTGCGCATATTCTGATTTTATTAAAATAAAAAGTTGAACTGCACAATCAAAAACAAAACAAAAAATACTTTTATAACAGCTTTATCTTAACAATCACAATATAATCAAGTTACTATTAAAATTAGTTTAAAACCTTAAAATTTCATTGAGTGGAGAGAGTAGGAATTGGCTGCCTTGGAAATATTAAAAATTGCCATACAGAAGGACTTCCTGCAGGAGAAGGTAAGGAGCGCTGTAGACCTGCTCACCAGTGAAACTGATAAAGTTAGCTTAAAAAAAAATTAAGGTCTTTGGAAACAATTCCAAGGAGATATGACAAACGAAACATTTACTCAAACCAGGGCAATCTCAGATAGATGGGAGGAGACTGCTTCAAGTCAGAATAAATCCTCAAAACACTCACCTGGGAAATGAGTGTCCCCTTTAAGGAGCCTGAATTTGATTAATCTGGGGAGCAATTTATGCTCTGGGGTAAATTTTGAAAACAGTAATCAGCCATCAATTTAATGAACTCCAGCGGCTGGGTGTGGTCAAGGAAAAAGACTATCAAAGATGAAAGAACATTTCCCAAATTATTTTATGGAGCCAGGATGAGCCTGGTACCAAAACCAGACAGTCATTACAAGTAAACTATAGACCAATTATTCCTTATATAAATTATGTGGATGGTAAACTCCTCAAAAAAATAATAGCAAACTGATTCCAACATGTACAAAAAGAATTATATACCACAACCAAGTGGGGTTTAAAAAGTGAAAACCAATTTTACACTTTTATCAATAGAATAAAATAAAAACCACATGATCATCTCTCAATAGACTAAGAAAAAGCATTTGACAAAGGACACAATCTTTCATGATAAAAATGTGCATCAAACTAGGAACAAAAGAGTAATTCCTCAATCTGATTAGGGCATCTAAGAAAAATCCACAGTTATCATTAAACTTAACAGTAAAATATTGGATGCTTCCTCCTTAAAATCAGAAACAAGACAAAGATACTCTACTTCTACATTGTACTGAAGATTCCAGGATAATTAGGCAAGAAAAAGAAGTAACAGTCATCCCTACCAGAAAAGGAATAGTAAAACTGTATCTGCAGCTGATATTCTCTTATACATAGAAAATCCTAAAAATCCACTAAAAATTATTAGAATAAATAAGGTCTATTATTTAAAAAAGATAACTGTGAGACCTGTATACTGAAAACTATAAAACTATTGAAAAAAGTTAAAGAAGATCTAAAAAAAAAAAAAATGGAGAGATCACATGTTCATGGATGAATACTGTTAAGAGGTGCTACTCCCCAAAATGACCCATAGAATACTGCTATACTGTTGTACATGTTTTCTTTAAGACATCTGAACGTACTTATATTGTGTACATACATTTCCACACCTTTAAAAAAAATTCTGGTGTAGTTAATAACTGTATGAATTAAACTGTAACCTGTTATTTTAATGTGTACAATATAGTGATTCAATAGTTCCATATATTACTCAGTGCTTGCCAAGATAAAGTGTACTTTTAATCCCCTTCATCTATTTCACCCATACCCCACCTACCTCCCCTCTGGTAACCATGAGTTTGTTTTCTATAGTTAAGAATATGTTTTTTGGTCTTTTTTTCCCCTTTGTTTATTTTGTTTCTTAAACTCCACACATGTGAAATCAGATGTTATTTGTCTCTGATTGGTTTATTTTTTATTTTATTTTTTTTTTTTTATTTTTTTTTGATTGGTTTATTTTGCTTAGCACTATATTCTCTAGCTCTATCCATATTGCTATCTTGCAAATGGCAAAATTTCATTCTTTTTATTTTTATTTATTTACGATAGTCACACACACACACACAGAGAGGCAGAGACACAGGCAGAGAGAGAAGCAGGCTCCATGACCGGGAGCCCGACGTGGGACTCGATCCCGCGTCTCCAGAATCGCGCCCTGAGCCAAAGGCAGGCACTAAATCACTGCGCCACCCAGGGATCCCAAGATTTCATTCTTCATTAAGGCTGAATAATATTCCGTTGTGGGTGTGTGTGTATGCGTGTATACATATATATATATGTGTGTGTGTGTGTATGTGTGTGTGTGTATACCTATATATATGTATCTTTTTTATGCATTCATCTATCGATGGACACTTAGGTTGCTTCCCTAGTTTGGATATTGTAAATAATGCTGCAATAAACAGAGGGGGCATGACCCCTTCTAATCAGTGTTTTTGCATTCTTTGGGTAAATACCCTGTAGTGTGATTACTGAATCATAGGTAGTTCTAATTTTCTGAGGAACCTCCATGCTGTTTTCCAGAGTGGCTGCACCTGTTTGCATTCCCACCAACAGCGTCCGAGGGTTCCTTTTCCTCCACATGCTTGACAATTCTTGTTTCTTGAGGTTTTAATTTTAACTGTTCTGACAGGTGAGAGGTGGTATCTCATTGTGGTTTTGATTTGCATTTTCATGTATATCTCCACACTTTTAACTATTATACTTTTATCTTATTTCTAGCATTGAGTTTCTCAAAAATGTCTGGACTACTTTGGGGTATTTTTTTCTTCTAAGTGATTTTTTAAAACTCTTCCCAGAATTTTTGAAAAATCTCATTTGTATTTGGTTTATGATCATAGTGAATTTATAAGTTATTTAGATCTTTTAGGTCTTTAGTAAAACTTTATATTTTTCTTAACACTGATCTTTCATATTTTTTCCTGGTTATTGTAGTTTTCTTTGTATCATTTTTGTGTCATATTTTCTAACTGGTTATTGCTGATATATAGAAATATTGATTCTTATAAGCTGATTTTGAATCTCACTTTACAGGACTCCTTAATTCTAATAATTTTTCAGTTTATTCCCTGAATACCCAAGGTATAGGATTATAATATTTGCAAATAATGATAGTGTTATCCATTTGTTTTCAACACATACACCTTTTTTCTAGATTGGCTAAGATCTCACACACAATGTTGGACAATAATGGTGAAATATGGTATCCTTGTCTTGTTTCTGATGTTTAGGAGACAGACGGTAGATATTTGAAATCTTATGCACTATAATAAATATAAAAAAGTAATAGAATGTCATTTATTGTTTTAAAACTTTTTATAATTATACAATTTTCTGGGTTTTTGAAAAGTTCTGTGGATTCATCTGTAAAAGTGTACTTGTGCTAATATTTTCCAAGAGATCATAAACATCTTCAACACCATAATTCCATCATCTCTTTACTTCAAAGGAATATTACGTGATTGAAGTTAAAGAGTAAGACACCAAAGTTTGACAGTAAATTTAATATAAAATGTTTCATTATTTGCTTACAAATTCTCCTTGGCACATCAGGATTTTATATTAACATTAAAGCATGTGCAGTGTTCTCCTCTGTGTGTGCTCTGTGGTGTTTTAATAGAAGCGAGGTGAGGGGGAGTGGGGATGGAGAAGAAATTGTAATAAGAAAGAACATAATTCTTTTTCAGGATAAAAGACAAATTCAAAATTGGTGTTACTATAGTTGCAGGAGAACAATTTTTCATTAGGGTAGATCCTACCTCATTTGCTGTGTTTTATAGTATTTATTTATTTCTCTCCCTACTTTTCAGAAAAACAATACATATAGGTAATGTACAACTAAAAAATTAATACAACATTCCTGATAAAAATGTTAAGATCAGCTGATCCTGCTCTTTCATTTTATATTTCTACCACACAAATGTTTATATTGCTAGAGTTTTATTAACATTTCACTGACAAATGTTTTCAGCAATAAAATTTTTAGCTTCCATTTATTTTTTTAAATTAGAAACTTAATAAGGAAAATGAAGTTTCATAGAAAAGCAACTGCCTTAGGTTCAACAAATATACTTCAAAGAAATAAAATTAAATGTGAAATAAATTGACTTGGTTAAATTAATTACAACTGTTTTTTCTCTTCATTGGTTTCTTGTTTTACGATAAGAAATTACTTAAAATACTGGCAATTATTCCACACGATAGCATGCATATTTATTTACTGGCACCTACTCATTAAACTATAATTAAGTTAGAAATTTTTGGTATATATTATCAATTATTTCCCTAATTAATTTAACATTATTTTTCACTACTGTTAACTTTTGGTTCATACGTATTAGATCAATTGTATACAAAGAGAAAAAAAAATATTAACTTTTCATATTACCTGGACCAGAAGTGTTATTGGGCCACTTTTATCCACTTCTAGTATTTCACCATTCTTTGTGCCAACTAAAATATGACCATGTCCTAATGATATGGCACGTATAGATGGGTTATCTTCCAAGAGAAGACCTGAAATGTTAAATGGAGATGTTCTTCTAGGTATAAAGTTACTAGAGTACAAGGATGTATATATTGCCAATGATGCTATTTTGACAACGAAAATCACATCACAAGGTTGCCTTTTCCTGTATTTTAAGTATTCTAATAAATGTACTGGATTTTCCCAAATGACTCAACTTATTAATCTCAAAAGAACCACCTATATACTATAATTCTCTATTATTTCAGATCTTCGACTACTATTCTGACGACTGTTTCTTTTCCTCTTATATTTGCCTCTCTTTATTCACCTCCTTACCTTCTTAGAGCACCTACAATATTCTGGTTAGTAATTTCAATTTAATTGAACTTAAGATGGATTCATATATGTCTACTGTGTCCCAGGAAGGCTTCAAAGATGTAGCTGGTAAACCTAACAGAGCATACAATGAAGAAAACAGACACTATGTGAGGAGTATATTGAAACAGGGGCATAATGTAATGGAATTTCCCCTTTTTTAAGGGGGTGGAGAGGAGATGGAAGTGGAAGAAATTACCCTACTGAGATATGAAAAATGAGCATGGTCAGGTAATTGGGGACAGGAGGGAGGAGAAAGGGCAAATTCTAGGCAAAAGTAATAGTGTACAGAAAAGGCCTGAAGGTCAGAGAGTGTGATGTCATGCCTTAATACACTGAGAAAAAGGGTAAAAGGAAGGGCATGCAAGGATAGACAGGCAAGGTCAACAAAACGTTAATGTGAAACAAAATGTCAAGCTTGAAAACAAATTCTTGACTGGTAAATGTGATGCTTATGTGGCAATTTTCCTTGAAATGTTAAAATGATTAAAATTACCATGAATAATCTTGTACTTGGTTAATATTTTACCACCTATATCACAGAAAATAGATTTTTGAAAGGACGGCAATGATTCAGGCTCTAGTTAAATGGCTTCTCCCATTAAACTCTGATGCATTTCTAGTAAAGGAAAAATGTATTTCATGTGCTCCACCCTCAGTGACCATGCATGTCAATGAGCAATTAATCTTTTATCCTACAAAGTAAATTAAATTTCAAATCACCTTTAGATCCTGGTGCCAAAGCAGCTCTTTTTATAGCATAGGTCTTGAGACATCTTTCAAAGGAGTCATCCCAAAGAGCTACTATACCATCTTTACCTCCAGTTACAAATCCCTTTGAAAGTAAAAATTTCAAGTTAATAAAAATCTAAATTAAAAAAAAAATAATAACCTTCTGTTGAAAAATTCTAGAGGAAAGAACATTTATAGCTAAAAATTATAGGCTGTGAACACATTAGCATAAGAATAGGGTTTTTTTTTAATACATCAACATAGAACCTGCAAAAATATTTACAGTGACACTAAACATTGTATTTTGAGGACAGGACTTTAAGAAAAGGTTTGTAATCTGCAACCATAATGTAGCTCTAACATTTTCAGCATGATACATATATTTTCTTAGAGGCTTCATAATCCCATCCTTCAAAAACAGAGGATCATAATAGTAGTCACCTCATGGGAGATGGTGATAATAAAGCACTTAAGCAAGTACTGGCACATCGAAAGAAATTAATAAATATTAAGTTAAACTTTTTTTTAATAGCAGACCTATTTCGCCATGTTCAGGAATTTGAAAGAGGAATAAAAGGAGGCAGAAAAGACTCTCATTCACAGATTATTACCGGGTGGCTCAGCTAAGCAGAAATGCAATATTCCTTTAGTTATGAAAACCTCTATAACCCAAGATCAAATTGTGTTTTACCTAAAAATATCCTTAGAATACTTACTTTTTCCAATGCATGCATACTAAATACTGGCCCATCATGTGCTTTAACTGTTTTCACAAGAAAGACATCTCTCCAGATACACACATCTCCTGTGGATGTTCCAGAAAAAGCCATCTCTTCCGTCCATCCATACACTGCACACATCATTGTGTCATTTTTCCCTAGGGTACCCACGTAGCCTTTTCTACCAATCAATCCTCCTCCTGGTTCATAAAAAATATCACAGAAGTACCACTTTTAAAATGTATGAAATTATAAAGTGATAAAATTTCTTTCCTACTGTAATTGTTTAAGTAGAAAAATGTGTAATAGTAAGGAGACTTAGAAAAATACAGGTCTCTCAGTCAGTGCCTTGCCTGGCTGAGACAGCCATATTCATGGAAGCTTTTAGGCCACAGATCTTTGGACAAAAATATGTACACTAAGTCGGCTTTAATCAGTCCTCGGCACTTCTGATTGTTCTTCAAAATTTTTATTATGACATATTTAAGAAAACAAATATATAAAAATTAATACAAGGAAGTATGTATATTCCCCTCTCAACCTACACAAAATTACTAAAACAACCAAAGCATGATGCCAATCCCATCTCCCTTCTTCATCCTCTACTATTCTGAATATGATGGTGATTACTTTCACATGCATTCATCTTTTTTTTTTTTTAAGATTTTATTTATTTGTTCATGAGAGACACAGAGAGAGAGGCAGAGACATAGGCAGAGGGAGAAGCAAGCTTCCTGGGGGGAGCCTGATTCGGGATGGTGTCCCAGGAACCCAGGATCACACCATGAACTGAAGGCAGATTCTCAAACACTGAGCCACCCATGTATCCCTCATGCATCCTTTTATACATTTTACTACTTATTTGTAAAATTTTAGGCAATATGTCATATTTTTCATGTTTTAAGATTTTCTATAAATACCATCCTATATGTACATTTGACCTGAACACTGGTTTGAACTGCACACAAATTAATTTTTACACATTTTTCAATAGATACAGTACTATAAATGTATTTTCTCTACCTTATGATTTTCTCAATATTTTCTTTGCTCTAGTTTATCATAAGATTACACTAAATAATACATATAGCTTTGACTATGTATGTCATTGGTAAGGCTTTGGGTCAACAGTGGGCTATTAGAAGTATTTGGGGAGTCAAAGTTATATGCATAAAAATTTTTTTTTAAAAGTTATATGCAGATTTTTGCCTGTGCAGGGGGTCAGTGCCCTAACTCCCTGTGTCACTCAAGGGTCAACTGTATTCCTTTGCAACTTGCTTTTATCACCAACAATCCATTATGTAGGTTTATGTATGTTGATTTGTACCTCTAGAATATGCATTTTCTTAATTCTATAAACATTCTATTATACGAACCTACCAGTCTATTTTCCTATTAATGAACATTTAAATTGCTTCCAAGCTTTTGCTACTGAAAACAATGCTGCTTTATTTTTTATGTATATTTTTTTATTGGAGTCCAATTTGCCAACATATAGTATAACACTCAGTGCTCATTCCATCAAGTGACCCCCTCAATGCCCGTCACCCAGTCACCCCATCCCCCTGCCCAACAATGCTGCTTTAAACAATTCTGTAAAGGTCTCTTCTATGCAAGAGCAAGAGATTCTGTAGGAATGCCTAGGAATGACCACAGAATATGTGCAAAAGGGAAAACATAGATGAGATGTAACATCTGTTGCTAAGCTGTTCTACAAAGTTGATACACCAACTTAACACTCCGATTACCAGTGAAAGGAGTTCCTATTTCCCACCTTTCAGGAACACTTAGTATTGTCAGACTGGGGGATATGAAATACCAACTGAATTTTATTGACGCTTTAATGTGCCTTTCTCTGATTGTTTATGAGCTTTGTCACAGTTTCCTATCTGTATTGGCCATTCATTATCTGCTGATATCTTTGCCCATTTTTTTCCAATTGAATTCATTATTTTATTCAAGAAATGTATATGCCAGGCACTATTCAAGGCACTGGGGGTAGAGCTATGAAGAAACAAACAACAAAATTCCCTGCTCTCATGGAGCTTCCTGATGAGACAGTCAATAAATATAACAAATAAGTAAGATGTACAGTATATTAACAGATGATGACGGGTGCGCTGTAGAAAATGTGAGCATAAACAGGGGACAAGAAATGAGAGGGGTCCATTTTAAGTGGGATAGTTAAGAAAGGCCTCATTGAGAAGGTAATAGCTGAATGAAGACCTGAAGGAGGTATAAGAGCTAGCCATGCAAGAATAGGGTTCAAGGCAGAGGGATCAGCAAGAGCCTCTGGTACAGGATTGTGACAGGAACCTTCAAAGAATAGTTTTAGAGGTCAATACAGTATAGCTAAGAAAATAAGGGAGGAAGAAGTAATGGGAGATGAGGCCATAGAGGTCAAAGGCAGCTTTCCAGGCTCTAGTAAGGATTTAACTTTTACTCTGCATGAGATAGGAAGTGGTTAGTGGAATAAAATCTGGCATATCACGTATTATACGTTTATTCTGATTTCTGGGTTGAGAGTAAATCAGAGAAGGGCAAGAAAGAAAAGAGATGGTATTTCAATCATCTGGGCAAATGATAAAGGTGGCATGGACCATGGTGGTAGCATGGTGAAAAAGTAGTCATATTATAAATGTATGCAGACCACTTTTTTAAAAATAAAGATTTTATTTATTTTAGAGAGAGATAGAGAGCATGAAAGGGAAGAGGGGCAGAGGAGGCAGAGGAAGAGGGAAAGAATCTTAAGCAGACTCTGTGCTGTGTGTGGAGCCTGGCACAGGACTCAATCTCACAACCCTGAGATCATGACCTGAGCTGAAATTGAGCTGGATGTTCAACCAACTGAGCCACCCAGACACCTCTGTATTTTCTTAACAAAGCAGCCAGAGTTGTTAGTGAATTTGCAAGGGTAATTACGTAGATTGGTGAGGGTGGGGGAGAACAGATTAGACTTCTTTCAAGAGAGAGGAGAAGATACAATGCAAAATGAACGTGTAAGCAGCAGTCTAAAGGTATTATAGTACATATATAAGAAATTGATTAGCAACTCAAGGGTAGAGTTGAAGGAGGATTTTCATTTGGTTTTATTTATTTAAGATGGAACAAATAAGCCCATACTTGTATGCTGAATTGAAAAAGTAAAGAAGGGAAAGGGATGATGTAGGAGAGACAGGGAAGAAGAACTGATGTTCTTGAGTAGGCAAGAAGAGAAAGTACACAAGTGAAGGGACTGGTTTTCACTAGAGCACAGTCTATCTGGAGCAGAAGAGGTAAAGTATAGGCTGTGAACCAAGCCCTACCACCACCTGTTTTTGTACAGAGCCTGCAGATTAGCACCGTGAACTACAGAGGCCATGCTTGTTTCCTTCTCTACTCTCAGATCCTGCCTTCTTGACTTCTGGCTGCCAACTAGCAGCTGCCCAGAGGCTAAGCTAGTTGTGATCTACAAGTTGAAAACTTTGCTAATGGCGACTGCTGAGCACTAGCAGTGGAATTAGCCTAGGAGTTGCCTTAATTCTGGCTAGCTGCCCAAAGTGAGAAGGTAGGGCTCTCTAGGAGGAGAAGAACACACTAGGACCTATGTGTCACTGGGGCATGACAATGGTTCCTCCAGCCCAAACTGTCAATCCCTTTTGCGGCAGCAAGTTGATCTTGGAGACAGTGAATGTCAACACTTAATGGCAACTGGGTATAAAGCAGGGCAGGAGTTTTCACTCTTGTTCTCCAAGTACTTACATAATATTTTTGATTTGATGCCTGGGCCTGGAAGTCTAAAATATTTCCTGTCTCTCCATTTATAGGAAGTTTGCCACTGCTGGTTTAAATAATCAATTGGTTTTCTGATAGACACAGTATAACACATTCCTATTGTACCAGGTCATGTCATTGCACTCAAAAACTTTCAGTGGTTGTCTGCCCCTACCAGCCATGGAATAGAGTTCAAATTTCTCAGAGGACAGCTTAATAATTTATATGTTGGAATTCTCAAAGCCTAGATCTGAAACAGGAGGTTAGAAGCTCCTTTTTAGCCTCAGGCCTAAGCCATCTTTAATTTACATAAAGCTATGCATTTAGAGGCTTAGATAGCACTTAGATTAATACAGTGATTACTTATTTCTCACTTAGTGAACTCCATGGATCAGAACCCCAAAAGTGAGGAAGGTTGAAAGACACACCAAAGTTTTAACATTTATTCTTATGGTTCAGTTTCATCTACCATATAACTAATCAAACTTAAGGAAAAAGGTTTCATTCTAAAACTATTTACTTTGTCTCTTATTTCAAAGAAATTTATAAGGGTTTTTATTTTATTTTTTTGGGGGGGTTATTTTCAAGACAGAAATAATAAGCATTACTCGCTTAGTATTTGTAATTCCAAATAAATAAGGTATTTAAAATTTTGTTTAAGTATATGGGAATAAAAATGTGAAAATACTTTTTTACTTTTTCACTATGATCTAATGAGTTTGTGATAAAGTATTAAATCCAAGCGTGAAAATCAATTCATGTTCTATGTAGTTTACAATTTGAAAGTAACTTGAACCTGGGAAATGTCTTCACCAAGGCTATTGTTTTCTTATATATATTTTACTTCTTTCTATATTTGTGTATTTTAATCTGAAAGGTTTAAATGTGCTGAGACCTTAATATCAAATTGGTGGAATTTATAAGTATATTACTATTTTATTCAGAAAAGAGATTAAAAAAATTTTTTTAAATATAAACGTCTTCCACAGCTCCTAATCTATAGTTACAAATGACTAAAATAATACAACATTCCATTTATGTATCATTTTATAGCATATAAAGAATTCTTACAAAATTTTTCATTTTCAGTTTATACTAAAATACGTCTTTAACAGAAAAAGAAAGGAGTCTTGATTCATCTTATAAGTTAAGTCCATTTTTTAAAAAATATTTTATTTATTTATTTGAGGGGGGAGGGATATCATAAGCAGGGGTGGGGAGAGGTAGGAGGAGAGGGAGAAGCAGACAAGGTGCCCCAAGTTAAACCCTCTTGAAAATATGAATACTACATCAATGTGGTCAATAAATGACAATAAAATCAACCTCACATTTATTTAAAATATATCAAGATAAATGAGGATCACCTGAAAAAAAAAACCACAAAGATTTTGGATAATTTTAGACTTTCATAAAAGACAAAAAGGTAACAGAGTATTCTTATACACTCCTTGCCCATTTTCCCTAAAGTTAACATCTTAAATTACTACATACTAAAAAACCAACATGTTTGATGCATTTCTATGAACTGAACTCCAGACTTCATTTAGATCTCACCTGTTTTCCACTAATGTCTCTTTTCTGTGCCAGGATCCAAACTAGAATACTGCATTGCACTTAGCTAAAATAACTTTTTAAAGTAATAACTTCTTTCAAAGGAGTAAAAAAGAGCACTTCCTTACCTGCTCTACGCCAAAATTTCACGTGTTTAATTCCAGCTGTAATTAATTTATCAGGCACGTAGGGGTTCATCTTTACAACAAAAATCTTATCTTTACTTCCTCTGAAAAAGATACCAGAATGTTTAAACTCCAAAGATAAAGCTCTCTGGTAATAATCTTTTGCCTAATTCATACCCTATCTTGATTATTCCATTACTGAATCCTCTGCCACTTATCTCTCAGGTTTGGGCTATGTAATCATGCATTTGTACATTTATTACTTGGTCATAATTTTAATTTAATTCTTCTCAACAGAATCTTAAAACATAGAAACAGTAAGAACTGAACCTCTTTTCAGTAGCACCTACTATTGTACTGTGCATAGGGAATTGTGGCATATATCAAAGAAAAAATTTGTATAATACTTTGTTACAGCTTAATATAGTCATTCCTAACACATAGTTCCTCTTAAACTACCTTTTATTTAGCCATTGTCTATGTAGTGAAAAAAGCATTTATCTCTATTTTTAAAGTATTTCAATGTCTCACTTTAAGGAACAGGACAATAATAAAAATAATCTGACATTGTTGACTATTTCCTCTTTTAAAGCAATATTTTTATTATAAAAATAATACATGCTTGTAGAAAATTTAGCAAACTGAAAATGTGACAAAAATACATATAATCTATAGCTTTTTTGTGAGATACACATGTATGTATCATCTGTCACTCATATATATGATTTGAGTATTTCTTTTTTTTTAATTCTTTTTTGTTTAATTGGGGTTCAATTTGCCAACATATAGCATAACACCCAGTGCTCATCCCATCAGGTGCTCCCCTCAGTGTCCTTCACCTAGTCATCCCCACTCCCCGCCCACCTCCCCTTTCCACCACCTCTTGTTCGTTTCCCAGAGTTAGGGAGTCTCTCATGTTCTGTCTCCCTTTCTGATATTTCCCACTCATTTTTTCTCCTTTCCCCTTTATTTCCTTTCATTATTTTTTATATTCCCAAAATGAATGGGACCATATAATGTTTGTCCTTCTCCGAATGACTTATTTCACTCAACATAATACCCTCCAGTTCCATCCACGTCAAAGCAAATGGTGGGTATTTGTCGTTTCTAATGGCTGAGTAATATTCCATTGTGTATATAGACCACATCTTCTTTATCCATTCATCTTTCAATGGACACCGAGGCTCCTTCCACAGTTTGGCTATTGTGGACATTGCTGCTAGAAACATTGGGGTGCAGGTGTCCCGGCATTTCACTGCATCTGTATCTTTGGGGTAAATTCCCAGCAGTGCAATTGCTGGGTCGTAGGGCAGATCTATTTTTAACTCTTTGAGGAACCTCCACACAGTTTTCCAGAGTGGCTGCACCAGTTCACATTCCCACCAACAGTGCAGGAGGGTTCCCCTTCCTCCACATCCTCTCCATTTGTTGTTTCCTGCCTTGTTAATTTTCCCCATTCTCACTGGTGTGAGGTGGTATCTCATTGTGGTTTTGATTTGTATTTCCCTGATGGCAAGTGATGCGGAGCATTTCCTTATGTGCTTTTTTAAAAAAATTTTTTAATTAATTAATTTATTTATGATAGTCACAGAGAGAGAGAGAGAGAGGTAGAGACACAGGCAGAGGGAGAAGCAGGCTCCATGCACCAGGAGCCCGATGTGGGACTTGATCCTGGACTCGACCCAGGTCTCCAGGATCGTGCCCTGGGCCAAAGGCAGACGTCAAAATGCTGCGCCACGCAGGGATCCTTCTCATGTGATTGTTAGCCATGTCTATGTCTTCCTCTGTGAGATTTCTGTTCATGTCTTTTGCCCATTTCATGATTGGATTGTTTGTTTCTTTGCTGTTGAGTTTAATAAGTTCTTAATTCTTAATACTAGCCCTTTATCTGATACGTCATTTGCAAATATCTTTTCCCATTCTGTAGGTTGTCTTTTAGTTTTGTTGACTGTTTCTTTTGCTGTGCAAAAACTTCTTATCTTGATGAAGTCCCAACAGTTCATTTTGGCTTTTGTTTTTCTTCCCTTCGTGGATGTATCTTGCAAGAAGTTATTGTGGCCAAGTTCAAAAAGGGTGTTGCCTCCCTTTTCTCCTCTAGGATTTTGATGGAATCTGGTCTCACATTTAGATCTTTCATCCATTTTGAGTTTATCTTTGTGTATGGTGTAAGAGAATGGTCCAGTTTCATTCTTCTGCATGTGGATGTCCAATTTTCCCAGCACCATTTATTGAAGAGACTGTCTTTTTTCCAGTGGATAGTCTTTCCTCCTTTGTCGAATATTAGTTGACCATAAAGTTGAGGGTCCACTTCTGGATTCTCTATTCTGTTCCATTGATCTATGTGTCTGTTTTTGTGCCAGTACCACACTGTCTTCATGACCACGGCTTTGTAGTACAACTTGAAAACTGGCATTGTGATGCCCCCCAGCTATCGTTTTCTTTTTTAAAATTCCCCTGGCTATTCGGGGTCTTTTCTGATTCCACACAAATCTTAAAATAATTTGTTCTAACTCTCTGAAGAAAGTCCATGGTATTTTGAGAGGGATTGCATTAAATGTGTAAATTGACATTTCATAATATTAATTCTTCCAATCCATGAGCATGGAATATTTTTCCATTTCTTTGTGTCTTCCTCAATTTCTTTCAGATGTATTCTACAGTTTTTAGGGTATAGATCCTTTACCTCTTTGGTTAGGTTTTTCCTAGGTATCTTATGCTTTTGGGTGTAATTGTAAATGAGATTCACTCCTTAATTTCTCTTTCTTCAGTCTCATTGTTAGTGTATAGAAATGCCACTGACTTCTGGGCATTGATTTTGTATCCTGCCACACTGCCGAATTGCTTTATGAGTTCTAGCAATCTTGGGGTGGAGTCTTTTGGGTTTTCTATGTACAGTATCATGCCATCTGCGAAGAGGGAGAGTTTGACTTCTTCTTTGCCAATTTGAATGCCTTTTATTTCTTTCTATTGCCTGATTGCTGTGGCTAGGACTTCTAGTACTATGTTGAATAGCAGTGGTGAGAGTGGACATCCCTGTCTTGTTCCTGATCTTAGGGGAAAGGCTCCCAGGGTTTCCCCATTGAGAATGATATTTGCTGTGGGCTTTTCGTAGATGGCTTTTAAGATGCTGATAAATGTTCCCTCTATCCCTACACTCTGAAGAGTTTTGATCAGGAATGGATGCTGTATTTTGTCAAATGCTTTCTCTGCATCTATTGAGAGGATCATATGGTTCTTGTTTTTTCTCTTGCTGATACGATCAATCACATTGATTGTTTTACGAGTGTTGAACCAGCCTTGCATCCCGGGGATAAATCCCACTTGGTCATGGTGAATAATCTTCTTAATGTACTGTTGGATCCTGTTGGCTAGTATCTTGTTGAGAATTTTTTCATCCATGTCCATCAGGGATATTGGTCTATAATTCTCCTTTTTGGTGGGGTCTTTGTCTGGTTTTGGAATTAAGGTGATGCTGGCCTCATAGAACGAGTTTGGAAGTATTCCATCTCTATCTTTCCGAACAGCTTTAGTAGAATAGGTATGGTTTCTTCTTTAAACGTTTGATAGAATTCCCCTGGGAAGCCATCTGGCCCTGGACTTTTGTGTCTTGGGAAGTTTTTGATGACTGCTTCAATTTCCTCCCTGGTTATTAGCCTGTTCAGGTTTTCTACTTCTTCCTGTTCCAGTTTTGGTAGTTTGTGGCTTTCCAGAAATGTATCCGTTTCTTCTAGATTGCCTAATTTATTGGTGCATAGCTGCTCATAGTATGTTTTTAAAATCGTTTGTATTTCCCTGGTGTTGGTGGTGATCTCTCCTTTCTCATTCATGATTTTATTAATTTGAGTCTTTTCTCTCTTCTTTTTAATAAGGCTGGCTAATGGTTTATCTATCTTATTAATTTTTTCAAAGAACCAACTCCTGGTTTTGTTAATCTGTTCCACAGTTCTTCTGGTCTCTATTTCATTGAGTTCTGCTCGAATCTTTATTAACTCTCTTCTTCTGCTGGGTGTAGGATCTATTTGCTGTTTTTTCTCCAGCTCCTTTAGGTGCAAGGTTAGCTTTTGTATTTGAGTTCTTTCCAGTTTTTGGATGGATGCTTGTATTGCAATATATTTCCCCCTCACGACTGCTTTTGCTGTGTTCCAAATATTTTGAATGGTTGTATCTTCATTCTCATTAGTTTCCATAAATCTTTTTAATTCTTCTCTAATTTCCTGGTTGACCCTTTCATATTTTAGCAGGATGGTCCTTAACCTCCACGTGTTTGAAATCCTTCCAAACTTCTTGTGATTTAGTTCTAATTTCAAAGCATTATGGTCTGAAAATATGCAGGGGACGATCCCAATCTTTTGGTATTGGTTAAGACCTGATTTGTGACCCAGTATGTGGTCTATTCTGGAGAAAGTTCCATGTGCACTTGAGAAGAATGTATATTCAGTTGTGTTTGGATGTAAAGTTCTGTAAATATCTGTGAAATCCATCTGGTCCAGTGTATCATTTAAAGCTCTTGTTTCTTTAGAGATGTTGTGCTTAGAATACCTGTCAATTGTAGAAAGCGCTACATTCAAGTCACTTATTATCTAAGTATGTCTTAACTTTGGTTATTAATTGATTGATATACTTGGCAGCTCCCACATTTGGGGCATAAATATTGATGATTGTTAGGTCCTCTTGTTGGATAGATCCTTTAAGTATGATATAGTGTCCCTCTTCATCTCTTACTTCAGTCTTCGGGATAAACTTCAGTTTATCTCATCTAAGGATGGCTACCCCTGCTTTCTTTTGAGGATCATTTGAATGGTACATGGTTCTCCAACCTTTTATTTTCAGGCTGTAGGTGTCCTTATGTCTAAAATGAGTCTCTTGTAGACAGCAAATAGATGGGTCTTACTTTTTTATCCAGTCTGAAACCCTGTGTCTTTTGATGGAGTCATTAAGCCCATTCACGTTCAGAGTTACTATTGAAAGATATGAATTTAGTGTCATCATGATACCTATTCAGTCCCTGTTTTTGTCGATTGTTCCCTTGGACTTCCTCTATTACAGAATCCCCCTTAGTATTTCTTGCAGAGCTGGCTTCGTGGTCACATATTCTTTCAGTTTCTATCTTAGAAGCTCTTTGTCTCTCCTTCTATTCTGAATGAAAGCCTTGCTGGATAAAGTATTCTTGGCTGCATGTTCTTCTCATTTAGGACCCTGGATATATCCTGCCAGCCCTTTCTGGCCTGCCAGGTCTCTGTGGAGAAGTCTGCTGTTAATCTAATATTTCTCCCCATAAAAGTTAGAGATTTCTTGTCTCTTGCTGCTTTAAGGATCTTGTATTTACCTCTGGAATTTGCAAGTTTCACTATTAAATGTTGAGGTATTGAGCGGTTTTTATTGATTTTAGGGGGGATCTATTTCCTGAATCTGAACGCCTGTTTCCCTCCCCAAATTAGGGAAGTTCTCAGCTATGATTTGTTCAAATACATATTCTGAACCTCTGTTCCTTTCAGCGCCCTCGGGAACCCCAATTAAATGTAGATTTTTCCTTCTGAGGCTGTCATTTATTTCCCTTAACCTATCCTCATGATCTTTTAATTGTTTTTCTCTTTTTTCCTCAGTTTCCTTCCTTGCCATCAACTTGTCTTCTATGTCACTCACTCGTTCTTCTACCTTGTTAACCCTCGTTGTTAGGACCTCTAGTTTGGATTGCATCTCATTTAGTTGATTTTTAATTTCTGCCTGATTAGATCTAAATTCTGCAGTCATGAAGTCTCTTGAATCCTTTATGCTTTTTTCTAGAGCCATCAGTAGCTTTATAATAGTGCTTCTGAATTGGCTTTCTGACACTGAATTATAATCCAAATTTTGTAACTCTGTGGGAGAGAGGACTGTTTCTGATTCTTTCTTTTGAGGTGAGTTTTTCCTTCTAGTCATCTTGTCAATGCAGAGTGGCCAAAAACAAGTTGTACTGGGAAAAGGAGAAAAAGAGAGAAGAGAAAAAAGGAAAAAAAAAAAAGAGAAAAGAAAAAAAAAGGGGGGGGAAGCAAACAGAAAACAAAAAATAAGGGGGAGTATAGTCTGATTCTATATACTGTAAATCCCTCGTCTTCCCCTGGAACTTTCCAGTGCTGCTTGGTCAATAACTTGCTTTTCCCCTGTCCTTCTAGCTGGTCTTCTGGGGGAGGGGCCTGCTGTGCTGAATCTTAGGTGTGAGCACCTGGGGGAGCTGCCTAGCCCCCTGCCTGGTGCATGGCTCAGTGAGAGTTGTTTATCCTGTGAGGCCACTGTGAGACTCAGTGGGGGTTGTTTATCTTGTGAGGCCCCAGGAGGAACAACAACAGTGGCGGCCAGCTCTCCAGCCCTAGAGTCAGCTCCCGCAGTAACTACCACAGCTCCCAGTCTGCAGGGGCCTGGATGCTCCGGGAGTGGGGGCCGCTGATCTGCACAGCTCGGGGCCAACCAGTGCAGGAGCATCCTTGCTGTCCTGTACCCCCCGGCCTCTGCCTGTCCCGGGTGGAGTGCTGGATCTTGGGCTGTGTCCCCCGGTGCTGCAGGCTCCGGCCTGCGCTGCTGGAATCGCGCTCCCAGAGCTGCACAGTTCCCTCCGCCCGAGCAGCCTCTGAGCTGCTTCCAGCTGGGCGCGCGTGATTTGAGTATTTCAATGGCTACATCGTAGTTTACCATATAGCAGAATTCACCATATAGAATTCACTTTCCCTATAAATGAAGAGTTTAGATAACAGCTACTTCCAATGTTTTATTACAGTAAAAGCAGGTTCACAAGGGATAAACCTACCAAAGATTTCTTAAATTTGTCTTTTTACCATGATTATACTATTTATTCAGTGGTAATGAAGATGGCAGTAATTAAAAAAAAAGTTACATGTTTGATTTCAAAACTGTTTTAAAAAATTTTTATGTAATTTCAATATTTTGCCAATGTGGTATCAAGATTTTTCCCCACCTTGCTATTGAAAGTTTCTCTCCTTTCTTCCAGTCCCACAGCACAATAGTGTGGCTATCATCTATTCCAACTGAAGCCAAACGTTTCCCATCCGCTATAAAAATTAATCAGAGAGAGAGACTAACCAATAACATTCAGAAGATAAAAACCATTCAGTACATATCCTAAAACTAGCATCATATTTAAAATGTTATAAAATAATGTTAAATGTTAGGCATGCACATATAGCTATAAAAACAACCAGAATTTCTAAGCAGGGAAAGAATAATTTCTCATACATCTAAACATTGTTGACATTTTTTTTGACCTCATTTTCCTTATTTATCCACTAAGTTAGGATGGAGGAAATGGAAAAAAGATTTTAAAGATTTTAAAATTAGAAGGAAAGATTAATAAAGAAGGAAAGATTTACTTCAATTAATTTTACTCTAAGAACTCTACTGTGATATAAGAACTCAGTGATTATGAAAATTAACTGAATGAAAAAAAATGTAGGTTACAACCCTGTATTGTCATTAATAGGAGTGTTTTTAGTGAAGGTCAATTATATTAGTTGTTGTTATTATTAAACAAGTAATAAATGTATTAGACAAATGATTGAACTAAGTCAGTCCTGCTGACAGGTGTGCACATTTATAGGCTGCAAAGGCCCAAACAACAGTTAAACATTTGCCACTCTGCCACTTTCTGCAAACCTCAATTATTTCATTATCATTACTAGTGATATTTTTCTTGTTAACTCCTTTAGTTTGCCCAAATTAATCTTATTTCTTGAGTTTTAGCAGATCCCTAAATGCATATTTATGCTTTTCCCCAATAACTGATTCTCATTTCAGTTAGAGCAGCAGAAAGCACAAATTTACTGTCTATTAAAATGAATTTCTCTATTAATGGTATTTCTCCCCTCTTCCTAATCCACAGTCTAGTTTTCATTGTAGATCTATGTGTAGTTGTTAAACTTTTTTTTTAAAGATTTTATTTATTTGAGAAAGGGAGAGAGTGCGCACATGAGTAGGGGGGAGGTAGTTGTTAAACTTTTTAAAAAAGATTTTGTTTACTTATTTGAGAGAGAGAGAGAGAGAGAGAGAGAGAAAGAGAGAGAGGAGTGGGAGAGAGAGCTTGAGCATGGAACCTGATGTGGGGCTAGATCTCAGGAATCTGAGATCATGACCTGAACCTGTTAGACACTTAAACCACTCAGGTGCCCCTAAACTTTTAAAGATACAGCAAAGAGCTAAAATGGTTTAAAATTATTTTTGTAAGATAGCTTGGAATTGTCACTTCGTAGAAATGTTATAAAATAAATATTTCAGGGGCACCTGGGTGGCTTAGTGGTTGAGCACCTGCCTTTAAGTCAGGTCATGATCCTGGAGTTCTGGAATCGAGTCCTACATCAGGCTCCTTGTGGGAAGCCTGCTGCTCCCTCAGCCTATGTCTCTGCCACTAACTGTATCTCTCATCAATAAATAAATAAAATATTTTTTAAAATTTCAGTATTCACCTCTCTCTTAGCTTATGCCCTAAACATTTTCAGCTTATTTTGTGGCTGTAAAATATTAAGTTAGATTGGGGTTTGCCCAAAGTGGGAAATACACAACACTAGTGGTAATTCAGATGGTTTTAGATGTTATGTAGACATTTAATAGAAACATTATATTAATGAGTATTAAAAATAATACTCATTTTATTTAATATTTTAAAAATTAAATTATGTCAGCTAGCAAACTGACACTCTCAGCTCTGACTGGTTAGGACAATAGTATGCACATTTGAAAACAATTATGGGAAGTTCATAGCTACAAGACAAGTTTAGGTAACACTGATTTAGGCTATAATGCTATTTATCACCTATACATTTTAATCATTTTGAGACAGAAAACAGCCTTACCTGAGAAATCAACAGCACAGACGCCATATTGGTGGCAGCCCTTTAATACTGACAATGGTTTAATGGTCTCTGTATCCCATATGTGAATTGAGGGATCCCTGCCTACCTACAATAGAAAGAATTATAAAAGTCATACAAATAATTATTTATTTCCATGTCTATTAAAAGGAAATAAAACAGGAGATTTTATAGTCTTTGTCTTGTTATATGCATTTATCAAATGAAAAATACAAAGCAGATCATATATGTGACTGACATTTCTTTCTTATATTTGTTGAAATGCTAATGTGACTAGGCCCAGTGTTTCTATGAATGTTTTATGGGACTTATAAATCTGATCCTATACTTTGTCAATAAAGATAATACTGAGTGCCCATAATTGGCTGTGCTCCTATGCTAGATACAATGAGCATAAAACACTCAGGAAAATTTTGCAAACTCATTAGGAAAACAAGATATTTTCAGTTAAATTAGAATATCTGGTAACATAGGCTTAATGAAGATGAAAAGGTTATACAGAAATGGAAGAGATGATACTTGATCTGGGCCTTCAAAAAGTGCAGTCTCAGATAAAAAGAGAAGAAAGTACATTCTAGGCTAGGATAATGGTATAAACAGAGATACAGAGGAATTAAGATACCAAGCAGGTAAATAAGACTCTGAACAAATGTTATCACTTATGTTTTAACTTGGGTTATTTAGGTTCACTAATGTACAGATAAACTATAATTCATAATTATTCCTTTAGGCTCAAGTAATCACTGTCTTTAACTATGAGGATGAAGAGAAAGAATACCTTTGCCTGTAAAGATAACTCCCAAAACAATGAATATAGCTGCCAATTATTATTAATTTTGACACTGATTTTATATAAAGACATAATAAGACTGCTGTCAGCTAATATTTCATAAGGTTTTTCAGCCAAATGTTCCCAGTGACTGTTAAATTCTCTACCGAACTTCTGTAAAGCGTGATACTTTTGAGAACTTTGCAGTACCACTGTCTCCTGGTTCTCTAATCTTTCTAATTCTTTTTTTTTTAAGATTTTATTTATTTATTCCTGACAGAGAGAGAGAGAGACAGAGACAGAGACAGAGAGACAGAGAGAGAGAGAGAGAGGCAGAGACATAGGCAGAGGGAGAAGCAGGCTCACGCAGGGAGCCCAACGTGGGACTTGATCCAGAATCAGGCCCCAGGCTGAAGGCGGTGCTAAACCGCTGAGCCACCTGGGCTGCCCTAATCTCTTGAATTCTTACTACTAAGTTTCCTTTGCAATTTCATCACTGGTCCCTTAAATACGAACTTCCCCAAGATTCTGTCTTTAATACTCCAGTCTTTTCACTCCACACTTTTGCTTTGGGCTTTCTCAATTCCAGTTTCAACAGTTAAATCAATAAATGACTCCTAAATTCTACTTTCTAACCACCATACCTTCTGAATTTGGGACTTACATTTTCAATTGCCTACTGGGCATCTCACATGGAAACGATGATGGTAACAATGAAGGCTACCATTTACTGAGAGCTAATTTATGTCCTAGAAGCTGTTCTAAACACTTTATAAGGACTGACTCACTTATCACAGCAGTTCTAGGAGATAGGCACCTACAGTATCTTTATTTTAAAACATGTAGAAACTGAGGCACAGAGAGGCTAGGTAATTTCTCCACAGCTAAAATGTGGAAGCTTGGATAACACCATGTTCAGTGCTGGTGAAAGTAATAACAGTGTTATTAGAACACACTTGGGGCTGAGGGGAGAAGGGAGAGGTTAGGCAAGTTTTCAGATATGTTACTTAACCTGTCTTAAAAGGAGTAGGAATTAGATAAAGTTGGAAGGTTGAACAGAACTGGAGGGTAAGAATTTTCAAGAGGAGGGAACTAAGTAAAAGATATGAAGTAGTACCATATATGGACAAATTCTAAATAGCTTAAAAGGCAGGAGAATAGTTTATGAGGACTGGTAGAGATAAGGAGTCTAGAATTGGCCTAGGTTGAAGGTCTTGAACTGCATGCTCATTAGCTTAAAAGCTACTAATAAACACAGAAGAAAAGAAAGATTATTAGTGCATCAGGGAAATGGTTAGGGGGCAAAATCAAAAGATGTAAGACTAGTTGGTTGGTTCTAACACCAGATTAGAAATTATGAAGCCCAGAATTGCCAGCAGAGATTAAGGTAAAATGTAAATACAAAACAACAAGGTAGAGATATAGTCATGGTAGAGAATCAAACTATATTCAGGGCAAATCTTGGATGTAACTCTGGAACTGACTGGCTATAATGGGTAAAGGAGAACAAGTCAAACTCCTGGGCTTAGGCAATCAGGTTAATAAGTGTCATGTTTTAAGTAGGAAACACAAGGATAAGCAGGCTTGAAAGGAAAGTTTAACCTCATTTAACTCCATTTTGGATATGCTGAATCTGAGATACACATAAGGTACCTAAATGAATATGTGTTTAGTAAATTTTTAGTGAAATTATATATTTATAATTTATAATATAATTATAATTTATAATATATAAATATATATTTAGTGAATACACACACACACACACACATACACACACACATATACACACAGTAGTTCATCCAACCCATACTAGATTGTGAGCTCTTCACAGTGGCAGCCAATCTGAATTGTGCTTCCCCATGACATTTAGTGCTTTCAAATAGGAAGCACTCAACAGATATTTGCTGAATTAAACACAATTTTCAAATTAGGGTAAAATTAGTCAAGACATTCAAGTTGTCAGGTAACTTCTTTCAGCTTCTTTCACCTCCAATTACAATCACAGTTTATGACAAAAGACTATTATTTATACTCTATTCTCCCAAAACAAACAAAACACCATTAAAAAAAAAAAAAAAAAAAAAAAAAAACACCATTTAGATTTCTCAGCTAAATTTCAAAGCCCTCAGATAAAATACTTAGGAAATATATTTATTTATTTATTTATTTTAAATTTTTATTTATTTATGATAGTCACACACACACAGAGAGAGAGAGAGATTGAGAGAGAGAGAGAGGGGCAGAGACATAGGCAGAGGGAGAAGCAGGCTCCATGCACCGGGAGCCCGACGTGGGATTCGATCCCGGGTCTCCAGGATCACGCCCTGGGCCAAAGGCAGGCGCCAAACCGCTGCGCCACCCAGGGATCCCAATATATTTATTTTTAATAGTTTTTTCATTTTGAACCATTTTAAGAAATATATTCATTTTACTTTTGAAGTGTATAATTACAAAGATGAGACTAGTTGGTTGAAATAAAATATAGGAAAGAAATGGAAACACTGGGAGAAACCTGTGCTCTGGGAGAAAAGCTTGGACTCTGTAGTGCCTAAAGCAGAGTGTTGTTTAAGCAAAGTCAGAAGCAAGAGAGCAATGGCTTCATGGTGAAGGAAACCAGAATGTGTCACCCCAAAATATGACTCTGACAAAAAATTATTTTGAGCTAAAGGCAATAAAGCAGCAGCAAACCCCCCCAAAACCCACTTCCTTTTCTGCATATAGGCAGGAGATACATATTTTTTCAATTTATTGAAATATAATTGGCATATAACATGCAAGTTTAAGGCCTACAACCTATTGGTTATATAAATTCTCCTTTTACTGGAGATAGTCTCAGCCTGGAGACAGCACAAGAGGAATCTGCAAAAAAACATTACTCCAGGACTTTTGTCCTTTATGTTACCCTTGTAAGTCTAAAATAGTTTTCCATTGTCTTGTCATTTCTCTGCCAATCTACTGTTTTCTATATAAACTGAAATTCTAAACCACCATTTTGAGTTACATTGGTTTAGATTTCTCTAACATGATGTACATACACTACCCCTGTTAATAAACTTTTTGTTTTTGTTAATTTGGTTTTTTGTTAAAGAGCCCCTGAAAACTTAGGAGGTCTAGAGATAAAGTTTTGCCTCTCCTGCAGTTGGTAGCCAGGGATGTCCTGTGGGCATACTGACTTTTAATTTAATCTGGACCGAAGTCTTTCCTTTTTTTTTTTATTTTTTTTTATTTTTTATTTATTTATGATAGTCACACAGAGAGAGAGAGGGGGGGGGGGCAGAGACACAGGCAGAGGGAGAAGCAGGCTCCACGCACCGGGAGCCCGATGTGGGATTCGATCCTGGGTCTCCAGGATCGCGCCCTGGGCCAAAGGCAGGCGCCAAACCGCTGCGCCACCCAGGGATCCCTGGACCGAAGTCTTTCCAATCCCAGACTCATGGTAGCAAATGACCATATTTAAAAAATAAATAAATAAATTCAATTAATTGACATATAATGTATTACTGATTTCAGAAGCAGAGGTCAGTGATTCATCAGTCTTATATAACACCCAGAGCTCATTACATCATGTACCCTCCTTAATACCTATCACCCAGTCACCCCATCTCCTTGCCCCACTCCCCTCCAGCAACCTTCACTTTGTTTCCTATGATTAAGAGTCTCTGGGGATCCCTGGGTGGCGCAGTGGTTTGGCGCCTGCCTTTGGCCCAGGGCGTGATCCTGGAGACCCGGGATCGAATCCCACGTCGGGCTCCCGGTGCATGGAGCCTGCTTCTCCCTCTGCCTGTGTCTCTGCCTCTCTCTCTCTCTCTGTGACTATCATAAATAAATAAAAATTAAAAAAAAAAATTAAAAAAAAAAAGAGTCTCTTATAGTTAAAATGACCAATTTTATATAGTCTTCATTAGAGTAGTACCAAAATAACGTTCAAGCTCCTTGCCAAACAGAATGGGAAAATAATTGTGCTTTAAGAGGTACCTTTTCTATCAACTAAACATAAGGATAAATGGTGCCACTCAGGCCCTCATCAACCCTTTTAATTAGCTCTTCATCATGCCTCTAAGATTTGAATACTTCAGACTACTTATAGTTCTTTGAATAATCTGTGTTTGGGGAGATTTTTGCCCCATTTTTACAAATACACAGAACACTTTCTTCAACCTCCCTTTCAGGTAAACTACTCAGCTCAAATGTCATCAACTCCATGAGGGTTTCTCTGATTCTATTTGGCACAATTAGTCCTTTCTTACAAGGCAAAAGGAATTTATGCATATCTCTACATTAGTAGTTTTCAGAAGGGCATAATCTTTGTCTCCCAGGGAACATTTGACAGTGTGAAGATATTTTTGGTTGTTACAACTAGATGGGTGGTGTTACTGACATCTGGTGGGTAGAGGCCAGGGATACTGTGAGACATCCTACAAAGTATAGGATTGCACTGTATACGACAATGCAATTAACCTCACCACAAAGGATTATCTGGCCCAAAATGTCAGTAGTGCTAACAAGCTCTGCTCTATACTTACAACCTTGTACCATGATATTTCTTGCATGTATGCCTTCCCCCTCAGAATATGAATATTTATCATGGCAACAACATGGCTTATTTATCTTTATATTCCCAGCACATTTCCTGATACATAGCACATACTCTATGAATGTTTTTCAAAAATGGAAGAAAAAAGGAAGTCAAGGAAGGAGAAAAAGAGAGAAAGAACAAGAGGGGAGGCACAAACAGAGAGAGGGAAGATGGGGTAAAGATAGGGAAGAGTTTTCTCTTTCAGGAAAGCTATATACAGTGATGCCCAGACTCACCTCAATATATCCTAGAAGGTATATTTACACAGCATTTAAAAAGTGAGACAGACTAAAGGAGCTTTAAGCTTTACCATTTACTAGGTGAAAGATCTTTGGGGAAATTATTTAATTTCTTCTAGCCTAAGCTTTCCACATTTTTATGTAGAAATGGTTTCACTCTCATAGAGGTGAGGTGAGTGTAAAATACAGCTGAAGTTTTGAACAAAGTGGGGGTTAGGGGTTACAATCACTGTACAGTCAAAAATCCATATATAACTTTTGACTCAAAATCTTAACCATTAATACCTGTTGACCATAGTTATAGAATCAGTCAGTAAACACATATTTTGTAAATTACATATGTACTATATTCTTATGATAAAGTAAGCTAGAAAAAAGAAAACATTAAGAAAATCATAAGGAAAACACATTTACAGTACTGTAAAAAATCTACCTGTAAGTGGAATCATGTACTTCAAACTTGCATTGCTCAAGGGTCAATCATACACACTAAGAAATTAGTACAGTCATTCTGTCTGTTACATAACATTTGTTAGATAATTTTATTATTATTATTTAAAGATTTATTATTATTATTATTTAAAGATTTTATTTATTGTTCATGAGAGAGAGAGAGAGGCAGAGACACAGGCAGAGGGAGAAGCAGGCTCCATGCAGTGAGCCAGATGTGGGACTTGATCCCGGGACTCCAGGATCATGCCCTGAGTTGAAGGCAGATGCTCAACCACTGAGCCACCAGGTGTCCCTAACTTTATTATTTTAACTAACTCAAAGAAACCAGGTTTCTAGTCTTTGTTTTCTATGTTTACTCACAAATTTTAAAAAATATCCTGCCAGAAAGAAGATAAGCCAGAGTTCTTAGTTCTAAATAAAAAAGTAATAATAATCAAAACAATAAAACTCAAAGGAAAACTGTAGGAAAAAAGTTGGAATACATTTTATTTATGATATGAAAATAAAATCCCATACTAAAGAATTCTTTATTCTTCATTTCCTAAAAAACAAAAGATAGATTTTTTTAAAGTGGACTAACTATAAACCCAAACAAAGGTCTAACCTACCTGCCCTGTTGCCACATAGTCTTTCAAAGGATGAATAGCCAGGCAGAGAATATCATCATCATGACCCAGGTAAAAGCGCTGCGTGTTCTGTTGCCGATTGTAAATGACACCCACTGCTGCTACATGGTACACAATCTCACCAATTTGAGTATAAAACAGATTACTTCGACAGTCATAACCTCTGTAACTGAAAATAGAAAACATCATATAAAATTAACCTTCAACTTTTATCTGGTAAATATGGACTATAAAGAGAAGCAGGTACCTTTTAGGTCATTCAATTTCCAGTTTTATAAGATATTGAAATAAAACAAAATACAAATATCTTAAATTCCATAAACTTTTATGAATTGCTCTGATTATGAATAGCTAAATCTATGCAATAATACTGAATGAAAAAAGCAAGGTGCAGAAAGGTATATGTAGTATACTACATCTATTTTATACTACATATATTTTATACTATTTCCATAAGTGCAATATTAAATTTGTGTACTATAAAATAAAAATTGTTGATTTTTACAAGTGAAAAGGTATAGGACTGCCCTGGGAGGATGAAAAATGATGCCTGGAAGGGCAGAGCTGGGAAGATTTTTTCTTTTTTTTGAAGATCTAATTGGTTTTATTAAAAGATTCATAAAACAGGCAATATCTCATCTAGCAAGCAGAGGGGGGCTCCCTGGGAGAAGGATTTTCAAAGTGTATGCTTTTATATGCATTGCTGAATCATGAGAATATATATATTTCAAAAATGTTCAAATAATAATTCAAAAATATTATACACATCCAGAAAAAATAGTCATATTTTTCTAAAATGGTCAATATAATTCCACTTAGAGCAACCTTTTTTTGCACTTCAAAGAAACTCCATGTATGATACGTAACTGTATAGAAATACGGCGTATTTTAACAATGGAGATAAAATATTCTTACTAAATGAATCCTTTTTTAAATTTCTGAAAGCCTTATCAGTCAGGTATGAAAATGATTACTAGGTGGAGGGAAAGGGAAGCGTTGAATTGGAAAATCTGCTGTTCTAGGATGCAATGTGAGATCTGTATTGCCAGATGTTCTAAGAAAATCCAGAAATTGTATTTTATTGAAATTAAAATACAAAGGCAAAATGGAGGCTCTCTAAAAGGCACAATATAATTCCAAGTCAGGATTATTTAGGGGAGATGATAATCTCTTATATTTTACCTATCTTCATTTGTTTAAAGACAAGAGATCCATGCCTATGAAAACAATGCTAAACTTTCATAAGATATATTTACTATAAATACTCATACAGTGTTTATTATGTGCCGGATCATATTCTAAGTCACCACAAACACTGGCTTATTTACTCCTCATCAGAAACCCTATAAAATAGGTACTATTACTTCATTTTACAGATGGGGAAAGAGGCAAAGGGAGGCAAAGTGACTTGCTCAAAGACACAGAGCTACTAAACGTGAACCAAAATATAAACGTATAAATGAAAAATAGTTGTTTCATACCCATGAACAAAGTGTAATCGAATACTGTTTCCTGGAGCCTTCTCTCTTCTTTTAGAGGTACCACTTTTTTGTTTCTCCTTGTACTGTTCTTTAAGCTGAGGTAGATCTTCTTTGTAAACCTTTAAATAATATACATAAATAAAAATATTATTAGAATAAAGATGTTCATAGATTTTTTTTAAAGATTTTATTTATTTATTCATGAGAGACACAGAGAGAGGCAGAGATACAGGCAGACAGAGAAGCAGGCTCCATGCAGGGAACCCGATGTTGGACTCAATCCGGGGTCCCCAGGATCATGCCCTGGGCCGAAGGCAAGCGCTAAACTGCTGAGCCACCTGGGCTGCCCTGTTCATAGATTCTTAATGTAACTTTCAGACATTATGGTTGCTATTGATCACTAAAGTTTTAACAGTTATCTTAAAAAGGAAGGTATTTTATGACATTTTCTTCCTTGGAAATAACAAATTTACATTTTCTATATATCACACTGACAAATATGTATTTAGTGTTCCATGGAATTTTTTTACTTCCTAAGAAAATATTTTAAAGATAATAAATGGGAGTGTACTGTGACAAAAAGCTATAGTCAAATACAATACAGGTATATTTGCTATATCAAATATTTAATTATAAAAGAACTAAAGTTTTATATAAGTACATTTTAACTCTTAAAAGAGGAAAACTGAAGTAGACAAATATTTCTTGGAAAATTAAAAACCATAAAAGATAACAATAAATCAATAAACAATAGGGAGAAAGATAAATAAGAAAATAGACTTTTGGAAAAAAATCATGTGATGATAATTACCTGCCGACGGTAGGTAAGCTGAGTCTCTTGTTCAATTTCAGAATCCAGCTCTGGAACATCAGACATATCTGAATCTGATTCATCACTATTAGAGTCAGCCAGACTTTCTGTAATTTAAAAAAATGAACTATTACTTGTTTGAAGAACATTCATTTTCAAAACAGCACTGTAAAATTAATGATTAAGAGCTGACTGTGTCAACTGACATGGTAACAAGCCATAAAACAATCAAATGAAATTACCTATTCAAAGTGACATAGATGTCCATAAACTGTACTACAGTTTATCTTCTTCACTCACTGCAAACTCAACAGCTACTTTACGTCCCTTCACTGGTACCCAGTGACTGCTACATCAAACTTAAATGTTAGTTCAAACATAAGTGAATATAACTTAACATGAAAAATATCTAGAAAATACTATATGCAACAATCAATTGATATTAGATAATTTTTCTTTCTCAGAAAAACCATATATGAAACCTAGGTATTGGGCAGCCCGGGTGGCTCAGCAGGTTAGCGCCACCTTCAGCCCAGGGTGTGATCCTGGAGACCTGGGATCAAGTCCCATGTCAGGCTCCCTCCAATGGGGCCTGCCTCTTCTTCTGCCTGGGTCTCTGCCTCACTGTGTCTCTCATGAATAAATAAATAAAATCTTAAAAAAAAAAAAAAAAAAAGAAACCTAGGACCTATCTCCCCAAGAATACATTAAATGTTTGTTTTGATAATGTAATGGTTTTATCAGTCATCACTGGGTGGATTAAAATGCATGCAAAAGTACTTTGTATTCCATCCTGTGACATTTGATTCTAAACATATATGCCTAGTATTTTAATGTAAAAAATCCACTAATAAGACACTGTCCTGTTAATTATAAGGCTAGATTACACCACAATAGTAAAATCGTTACTTTGGGGTTACTGAAGTTTTTTGACAGAAAAATGATTTAAGCAGTGTATACTACTCACCTTGGGGTGCTATGTGAAGAGCATCTTTTAATTTTCTTTCAGGAATAAATTTCCACTGAAAGACAGAGTGATCTGCTCCACCAATAGAAATAACCCACTGATAGTCATGTGACCATCTGACATTAGTTACGTGAGCCGAATGGCCAATATATTTTTTAAACTTGGCCCCTATAACAAAAAATATGCCTTTAAATTGATAAATGCCAATGCCCAAAAATATCACTTCAAACAACAATTTCTTTTTTTTTCAAACAACAATTTCTTTTTTTTTTCAAACAACAATTTCTATACTTGAATCAATATGTCCTCCATTATCTTAATCATGATCAAAGGGTAAAAATATTAATTCAAAAATTTGTTGAATGAATAAATGAATGAGTCTACACTAAGGGATGTAAGTATTTCCTCTACTGATTCACAATATAATTAGTTAGGAACCACAAGGGTTGTGAGGCATTTTCTTACTGCTTTGAGAAAAGCCTGCAGCCACAAAGGCATCAACTTTTTCCATTATATGAAAATTTGAATGTTTTGGCCTGAGGCCTTTTGTTTTAAGCAAAATTGAACCAGTCTACTTCACCCTGACTACTCCCAGCCCCAGCAGCCAGAGGATCCTTTTAAAACTTAAGCTATCAACAACATACTTTCAAACTTAATATAGTGACATATAAAGAGGAATATAAAACATAATCAAATGGGATTCATGCCAGGAATGCAGGTTGGTTCACGGTCAAAAATCAATGTAATACATCATTTTCACTGAAGTAAAATATGCCCAGCTGTCCCCAAAACTGTCCCTTATTGTAGTTCTTTAAATTTATATATTTTGTATAATGTTCTTCAGTGTAAGTTTGTAATGTTTCTTCATAATTAGATTCAGATGGTGTGTTTTTAGGCATAGGTGATATTGGATCCTTTTGGATACATCGTTTCAAGGGGCACAGTTCTATCATTAGTCACATTAAGTTATATCATTTGGTTAAGATGGTGTACATCACAAATTAAATTTAAATAAAATAAAATAAAAAGGGGGTGCCTAGGTAGCTCAGTCAGTTGAGCTTCTGCCTTTGGCTCAGGTCATGATCCCAGGATCCTCTCTCTGTCAAAAAAAAATAAATAAAATAAACATTTTAAAGGTGGTATACACCATATTTCTCTAACTGTAAAGGAACTATCTAACTTTGCTATTAATTAAAAACAAAACAAAACACCTGTGTGACAAGAACCATTTTTGTGGTTCTAAAGTCAGAAAACATTTTCTATATCCTGCTTAGATAGCCTGATATTTGGCAATACACACACACACACACACACACACACACACACACATCCCTATTGGAGTATACTGGATACAATAATGTTTGGCTTCATTTTGAGAAAGTTTTAAATTTTTTATTTTTTATTTTAATTTTATTTATATACATTGTTAGGAATTTTTTATTTACGAGAGAGAGACAGAGTGCGCGAGCACGCACACATAAGCAGAGGGAGCAGTAGGAGAAGCTCCCCACCTAGCAGGGAGCCCAATGCTCCCTGGATCCGCCAGGACCCCAGCATCATGACCCTGAGCCAAAGGCAGATGCTCAACTGACTGAGCCATCCAGAAAACCCATTTTAAAATTTTTAAATTAAGTTATAAAAGGCCTGTCAGGATGGCAAAGCTCCATCAATTAATATCTGGAGTTAAACTTTCACCTTGGCCATGAGTTAAGGGATAGCCATCTTAAAGCATTAAAGATTTGAACAAAACTCATCTAAATTACAATTTGCTGCTTAATAACAATGCTGTTATTTTAGGAACCAATTTTTTAATGTAGCTTAATAGAAGTCACTAACTTGATAGATGGGTAACTTGCCACAGTTCACCTAGGAAAGCCATTAGGTAAGGTAAGATTTAGTCCCATTCCTTTATATGAGAATGCATTATTTGCCCATCAAAATGGATTTCATTATGACTTTCTTTGATGGGGTGTTTTAAGTACTCTTAGCCACCAGAGAGTCTTAAAAGGTAAAGCCAGAGATTCCAGCAAACCAAATTCCAGAGATTCCAAGTTTTTAAGATGTACTAATGTCATCATGTTTAGGTACGTGAAGAAGAGCTGTATGAGGATCTATTAGAATAAACTATATTGGGCAACAGACCCAAGAAAGATGTAAATAATCCTGTAAATCCCTTCCAAATTATATTCTGTGACATTTCAAAGATCAATCTCTCTAGAAGAACGAAGGCAGGTTAAAAAAAAGTTGTAGAATATATCTAAGAGAAGCCAATTCTTTTTTTTTTAATTTTTTTAAAAAGATTTTATTTATTTATGATATATATATATATGTATATATATATATATATATATATATATAGAGAGAGAGAGAGAGAGAGAGAGAGGCAGAGACACAGGCAGAGGCAGAGGCAGGCTCCATGCCGGGAGCTCGACGCGGGACTTGATCCCTGGGCTCCAGGATTGTGCCCTGGGCCAAAGGCAGGCGCTAAACCGCTGAGCCACCCAGGGATCCCCCTCTTTAAAAAAAAAAAAAAGATTTTATTTATTTATTCATGAGAGACACACAGAGACACACACAGAGAGAAGCAGAAACATAGACAGAGGGAGAAGCAGGCTCCACGCAAGGAGCCTGATGTGGGACTCGATCCTGGATCGCGCCTTGAGCCAAAGGCAGAAGCCCAACCGCTGAGCCACCCAGGCATCCCAGAAGCCAATTATTTCTAATTAAAGAGGCTATGTTAATAATTATCTAATAACGAGAACTACTTATTTAACTATGATAAACAGGTATTTTAAAAGTGAACCTAGATATCATATCTTTTGTGAAATGTCTCTGACTCAAGACCAAGTATATCATCCTATATGTTTCCCAGATTCCCTGGCATTACCCTATGTGATTATACTGACATTGAAATGTAATGGTCAGTTACTTGCTAATTCTTGTAATAAACTTATTAGCTCCTTAGAGAGGAGTGGCATCTTGTTTACTCTAAATCCCTAGTGCCTGGTATGTAGGAAGTATTCATTATATATTTGAATAAAGATAAAGAAAGAAAAAGGAAAAGATCACATTTCCCCTTACCATGCCTGTACAGTTGAGTTGGAATACTAGACTATAGAGAAGGGAGGAAGAGTAGTGAAGGAAATGAGAGGGGATGAACATAACTCTAACTCTTCTAATTATAAAAGGATGATGTGTAAAGAATATTAGAGTTGGAATAAAAAGACCAGAGCTTAAGTGTCACCTTGATGGCTTAATAGCACAGGAGCTTGAGCATATCATTTAACCTCTGTTGGACTCCAATTCCACTCTAACGTAAATTAGGTTATAAGCTCTCAAAGTCCCTTAACTATGAAAACTCTGGCCTATGACAGGAAATGATAAAAGAATAGTTAAGGCCTAAAGAGTATGCCATCAATTACAACTAATATCTCAGAGAAATGATTTATCAAAGCAAGCTAGAACAGTCATAGAAACTTCCCTAATTTAAAGGAGATGGGAATAATAATTCTTGGTGAGGGTAAAGTAATATTTCTGTTTTGATGATCCTATTTCTTAAATAATTTATTTTATTTTATTTTAAGATTTTATTTATTCATGAGACAGAGAGAGAGAGAAAGAGAGAGAGAGAGAGACAGGCAGAGGGAGAAGCAGGCTCCTTGTAGGGAGCCTGATGTGGGACTCGATCCCAGGACTCCAGGATCACGCCCTGGGCTGAAGGCAGGCACCAAACTGCTGAGCCACCCAGGGATCCCCAAAATAATTTATTTTAAAGCATATTAACACAAAATTAATATGAGCTAAATCTCTAAAAAGTTGTAGCAATTTAACAAGATTTTTTTCCTATTTATGTTTTAATGACCTTAATCCTCTTACTTAAATATATATATATTTTTTGTTTTTAAGTAACCTCCACCCTTAATGTGGAGCTCAAACTTGCAACCCCAAGATCAAGAGTCAGATGTTCCTTGGACTGAGCCAGCCAGGTACCCTGACCTTAATACTTCTTTATAAAATATATGAGACTACCTTTCTTTTTTTTTTTATTTTGAAAGATTTTATTTATTTACTCATGAGAGACAGAGAGAGGCAGAGTCTGAGGTTGACTAAGAGGTTGGCTCAGAGGTTTAGCGCCGCCTTCAGCCCAGGGAGTGATCCTGGAGTCCAGGGATCGAGTCCCACATCAGGCTCCCTACATGAAGCTTGCTTCTCCATCTGCCTATGTCTCTGCCTCTCTCTCTCATGAATAAATAAATAAAATCTTAAGAAAAAAAAAAAAAAGAAAGAAAACAAGTCCCAAGTAAATTTCTAACATAAATGTTTTCTGATTGATGTTTGTTTGTCCAATGAATTTTCTTATCAAATCTAAAGAAAGATTTTTACCAAATATAAATTTTCATCTGTCAAGAAGTAGAAAGTCTTTGACAACTATTAACAATGATGGAGGTGTTAGCTTACAGCAACCGTCTTCACCTCTCCAGCCTCCCACACTCCTGCCACCTCACCCTTTACCATAGACCATATACTGCTGTCTGGGAAAAGTATGATTATTTGAGAGAAATTACTGTCAAAAGCAAAAGAATTTAGATAGAGGATAATAATGGGGGGAAAAAAGGAGAAGTAACGCTTTGGGCTACGATTCAAGAGGGCTAAATGTGGAAGAGGATCATTCTCATTGAGCTAATCTTATACACTCTGTGTTTGAATGATTCTACAATATAAGCTATTTCTATTATTTAACTTCCACATTGTGTAAAAGCTGCACTCCTTGGAATGTAACGAGTATTTACTTATGTGGTTATCTAACATGTGTTGGTACAGTAGACACATTATTTTCCCAAACTTAAGTTGGATCAATAGTACAACTTAATTTATGAAAGAATGTACAACTTTGTTACTAATCTAAATGATAATTTTTCTAGTAATACTGCTAACTTTATGCAAGTATGTAAATTCAGAATCTTAAAATATTTCTGTTAATTCTTTGAAGATGCAGTAGTTACATCCTATCTTCTGTTCTCCCGATTACTTATACATGGTCTTCTCAAGCTAACTCAACAAGTACCTAGAAATAAAAAGCCTTTATTATAAAATAGATTTTTCACAAAAATCTAATAAAAAGAAAAATAAGGAAAACAATTTATATTACTGAAGTAGTGACTGGACAAAACTAATTTTCTGAGACTTCAGTAAAATATTCCCACAATTTAGATTACTATACATTTTTAAAATGAAGAAAAATTGGGGTGCCTGGGTGGCTCAATTGGTTAAGTGGCTGCCTTCGGCTCAGAGCATGATCTCAGGGTCCTGAATTGAGCCTCATGTCAGGTAACCTGCTCAGTGGGGAGTCTGCTTCTTGCTCTGCGCTCCCCTCTGCCATCTGCTCATGTACTCTCTGTCGCTCTCTCAAATAAATAAAATCTTTTTAAAAAAATGAAGTAAAATTATCGTGCAACAAAAATACTGTCAATAAGCTGCAAAACATAAAAATTGCCAATAAATCTCATTCACTTGACTAAGAATGCTCAGAAAATTATTTTTGTCTTTGTATAGAGTTTGCATATGAAACAGTGAGTAGAAGTCTAAGATCAGGATCATTGTGATTATCTTACTGAATTTCACACACCTTCTAACTAAGCAGGTCTTATTTTGAGTCATAATAAAATCTGTTGTGCCTGGTAACTCTCATGTCCTGGCTATGTGGTAGGATTCAGAAACAGGGTATTTTAATTATTAGAGAGTTAGCTAGCCTTTATTAATACACTTAGCATTACTTATGGATGCAATTTCACAGGCACCTAGGAAGCTGACACCCTGCAAGCAGGAATCAACAACATGGTACAGGTGGCAAGATCTGGAATTTACCATTTTACTATAAAGGCACAACAGAAATGCTAGCACAGACTTCTGGGAGAACTAGGCTCTTAAGTTTGACATCAATGAAGTATCTATTTAAATACAATTATTCCAGCTATTCCCATAATCACCTTTTACTGAACTGCATTTTAACATTCATCCAAAAGCTTTTATCAATAACCCAGTAAAAATCATTACTACATTTGCTACAGACGTTAATGCTCTAGGAATACGCTCACTGCACTTAATCTAAAGCTCCATACTGTGGGAAAGAATTCTTTGAAAACTAAATTTTAGAAAAAAACTTTGCTTTCCCTGAATAGTAAAAAAAATGCTTTGATGAGGGTCACACCTGGCTGGCTCAGTTGGTACTCCTGATCTTGGGAGTCATAAGTTTGAACCCCATGTTGGGATAAGTTTAGTGAAACAAACAAACAAGCAAGCAAACTGTGTGTCAACTATAATCAACAAGTTTTAAAAAATAGCTATGGTGAAAATTATTTTGTGCCCCGCTTTTCTTTATTTTTGTATCATTCTGTATTTTGTATTGCTTTGGTTTTCAGGAAACTAATTTCCTGATACTAATTTGTATATAGTTATATAACTATTTTAGTACTTATGGACTTGTTATAAGCTGACTCAAATACTTTATGGAACAGGCATGGGATAAATAAGTAACTAATACAGTGTTTCATTTAATTATCTCCAAGTCTATCAACAGAATGGTTAATATTGTTTGAGATCTAAGAGAAAAAGGTGATACAGAAAATGTGTAGAAAATAATCAATAAGACTCCTATTTTTCTTACTCTGTTATACAAAGTATACAAATGTTAGAACAATATATGTTACAGATTTAAGCAAAAACACATGTGTACATGAAAACCAACCAACAAACCAACAGGTTCCAAACTGTGACCTGAACTTGTATAGCTGACTACTTCATCAGAATTCTTGAGAAAAAGGAATATAAAAAATGTCTTCTCAAAGATCTATGTTCAAGGAGTTAAATGATCAAAGGTATTAAGTCATAACAAAAGTATATAATCATCATTGCATAGTTTGGCTATATCAAACAATTCTGGAAATGGGAAAAATGATTCTTTAAAAAGAGAGAATATATTAATCCATTCATAATACACAAATTCAAAAATAATTTTCTAATAAAGATTTCATGTCCAAAATAAATAATAACAAACAATATTTTTTGAATTGGCAAAATAAAATGTAGCTAATTTTGCTCATTTTCATGCAACCCTTCACTAATTAATCAGTACATGTATTCCAAAAAATATAAACCCTGGGATGCCTGGGTGGCTCAGCGGTTAGGCATCTGCCTTGGCTCAGGTTGTGATTCCAGGGTCCTGGGATAGAGTCCCACATCGGGCTTCCTGAATGGAGCCTGTTTCTCCCTCTGCCTGTGTCTCTGCCTCTCTCTCTCTTTCTGTCTCTCTCATGAATAAATAGATAAAATCTTTAAAAAAATATTTTATTGACCTCAAAATTAATTTTCTACAAGAACTTAAAAGTCTTAGGATGCCTGGGTGGCTTAGAGGTTGAGTGTCTGCTTTTGGCTCAGGGCATAATCCTGGGGTCCAAGATTGAGTCCTGTACCAGGATCCTTACAGGGAGCCTGCTTCTCCTTCTGCCTGTATCTCTGCCTCTCTCTCTCTGAGTATCCCTCATGTATAAATAAATAAAATCTTAAAAAAAAAAAAGAACGCAAAAGTCTTTTAAAACAGACTTAATAGTATTTTGAAAAGAAAAGATACCTTTTCTCAAACAAGGATATCGGAATAATTTTATAATTCCATAATCATCAGCTGTAACTAAAACTTGGCCAATGTAATTTCCATCTACTGAATTTATATCATTGATATCTGAATACTTGGGCCAAATTCCATTTACTTCAAGGCCTGAAACACATGTCCATGAAGCCCAATGAACACCTTTTATTTCTTCTTTGTTTGTCACTTCTTTTCCTCCTAGAAAGAAATCATAGTCTTAATTTAAGAAGTTATTTAATTTTATTTTTTCTCAAGCATAAATTATACTAATATAGTAAACTGCAAAGTTTGAATATCTTCCCACTACAGTTAAAGGAGAGTACTATGAATAGGTAGGTGAATATGGTAAAGAGAGAAGAAAGTTAAATGCAAGGAATTAAAAAAAAAAAAAGCCACTACCAAAATTATAGAAACACAAACAAATTGGATTCTGATGCAGCTCAGAAGAAGGTTCACTTATGCGGAGAATAAACATGAACCCTATTAAAGATCATGCTAGATTAGTCACAACAGGGTAAATTAGAAGAACAAGTAAAAGCTTTAAGCAAATGGCATGTCAGTTATTAAATAAGAAACCTAAGAAGATGTATGGTTGTGAAAAAAAAGAAAACCGAAAAAGACCAAGAAGGAAGGATGAGCAAGGAGTAAATACATTTACATTAGAGAACAGGACTTTAGGATTTAGTCACTTTTCATTACATACAGATTGTTAATGATAAACACATGGGGAGATGCATTAATTTAATCATGCACCTAGTCTTATTAAGTAAGTTGTTGGAAAACAGTGACTAATTCATTAACTATCATAATAAATGAAGTACTAAAAGAGTATTTTGATGGTTGCTTTTATTCTTTTAAAAAATCTTTGATGGAAACTCTGGTTTTTGAATTTAGTTTGTTAGCTATATAATGGATGTTTGCAAAATTTATTTGAGGTAACTACAAAAACCTCCAATTTATTGTCAGACTTTTTAGCAATTCTATTTAATTAGTTCCAACCATAAAAATGACATTTTGACTCTCTTATATATAACAGTAGGACTTTACCAAATACTACTCACATAGCATGGGATTTGACATAAAGTAGGTCTGTCTTAGATTCTCCAGGCAGTTTTAATTTTGAAGGATTAAAATATAAAGGATTTCAATATAATAGGCAGCCTTATAGAAGATCACAATGCCTGAAATAGTAGCTCAGAACTTCTTTAATTTCCTATAATCAAATGTATTTTATACTCTGCTTCTACTCAAATTCTAAAATATTTAATAGGCACTAAAAATCTACAAATTACATATAATTTATTAGAAGCTTTTACCTGGCATTCTATAGAAAAGTCTTTTCCCATTTCCATCATTTGTCTGTAAATATCTACTGTCTGAGGACCAGTCCAGATGAGTGATGAAACTAAGTGATCCAACACATTCCCCCAATTTTTTATAACGTTGTGCAACGCCATAGATATCAACTGAGCTGTCGTTACACCCAACAGCAAGGTAAGTCCCATCTGGTGAGTATTTTAACTCATGAATTGCCTCTTTCCTATCTTTAATATGTACAACTTCAGTCATGTCTCTGTAAAGAAAAAATAAGAATACATGAAAACAAGAATTAGTTCATTTTCAAATGTGTCTAAAATGGCTGGGAGGCTACATCAAGTATTCATAAATCATAAAGCAAATATACATGAGACAAATATTAATTCAGGAACAATTACTTTGTTGAACAGAAATATATGAGGACAACACATGTTGAAAGTGGAGGAAAGTGCTGAATTTCAGTTTTTTAATTACTTTAAAGTAGTTTGAAGATTCAAAGTAAATTTCCAGAGTCATAAAATAAAGGAGAAAAAGTCACAGATTTTTTTGATGAAGTTCCTTGGAAATACTGAGTTTATGAAAAATGCTTAATTATAAACACCATGATTTTGAAATAAATTCTTGTAATGAGACAAATGTACAAAATTATGTTCAGGAAATAAAAGAGGAATTGATTTGTATTATTTCAGTAACACATTTGAATGAGAATTTTTATACAGCTACAGTAGTTATTTTTATTTCAAACTCTTTGGCCTTTTTTAATAGAATACAAATTCTTCCCAATTAGAGACAATGTCAACCAGTAAATTTAAACACTTTTTTCACTGATGCCTTATAACTGAGTTTCCAAAATAATACAGATATTGGCAACAACCCTACAAATCAATAAACACTTAGTTTAACACCACTAAATTTCCAAAGTTGTGGAATTGGTGGGGAGCGGGAGAAGAGGGAGGCAGTGAAGAAGAGGCAGGAAAAGTAAGAATTCCTATTTCCAATTAGTGCCAAGAGCTTTTCTCCATATAACCTTTGCATCACCCATCTGAAATGCTCCATGTAGATAATTTTTTTAAAAGCTTAAATGGGTATTACTCAACTCAATTGTTAAGGTTTCTAAGTGGACAATTTAAAACAAACTCATTTTTTTTTTCAGCAACACCTACTAAGAACTGAGTTTAGGCACATTTGAACAAAGATGAATTCATCTTGTGTGACAGATGGATATAAAGTAATTCTACCTTTCCAGTGACCCCTACACCTTTTTATTTTAATAAACTCTATGCATCTGATTTCCCTTCTTCCGTATTTATCCATCCACTTGTATTTACAAGGAGCAAGATTTTTAAGAAAATATCTAACGTACTATTTGATAGCTTTTACTTTTTATGATTTGTTTATTAAAGATTTTATCATTCTAATCTCAATCACAAACATTAATTTAAATATTCCCTGAAAATTCTTCAGAACTATTTTGATATATACAGCGTTTTTTTCCCTAGAGACTTAATTGTTTCCAAGTAATGAGAGAAATAAGTGTGGCTTATGTCTCAGGCTGTCTCTTACTTTCTGCCACCATATCCTTGTTCACCAACACAGACACACACACACACAAAGTGAGCATGCACATGTGAACATACACACAACTCTTAGACTCTGAGTATGTATTATGCTATTACATCAACATTACAAACTGTGATTTCTCTCATGAAGAAATTTGGCAAACCTATAGGAAAAAAGACTATTAGAAGAAAGTGTATTAATTTTTTAAAATTTTCAATTAGGTCTTCAGGAAAACTGAAATGTAGGGATGCCTGGGTAGCTCAGTGGCTGAGTGTCTGCCTTTGGCTCAGGGTATGATCCTGGGGTCATGGGATCGAGCCCTACATTGGGCTCCCATGAGTCTGCTTCTCCCTCTGCCTGGATCTCTGCCTCTCTCCTGGATAAATATTAGAAAGAAAAAAAAAAAAGAAACTTGAAATGTGAATTCTATGGTTTCTTTAGGAAACAGAGGGAGGCTGACCAAAGCCTGGGAATATTCATCCATCAGCAATTTGTAACATGTTACAGAAGTGAAAGTACACTGTGTCAATCACAGAACAGGAAGACAGTTACTAGCTGGGGGAGTTAGTGAAGACAGACCAAAGAAAGTAGAATTTAAACTTCATTCTGAGGAATTAAAGAAATTTTAGCTTAGCAGAAGCCAGGAATTGGGAGGTGAAAGAGCTGACAGCAAGACAAAATATTCAAACTTTGCAAAGGGGGCTATAGCATGAGATGAATCTGATGAGAGAGACTGAGGTTAAATCATAAAAGGCCTCACAAATCTTAAGATTTTTGGCCTTAATTCCTGAATTTAAGTTAGGGTTGGATGAATCAAGTAGATCACTTTTCTGGTTTGACAGTAAAAAACAAATTGAAGTAGTTTAACAGGAGAATTTAGACTAATTATTTTTTTTTAATTTTTTTTATTTATTTATGGTAGTCACAGAGAGAGAGAGAGAGAGAGAGAGAGGCAGAGACACAGGCAGAGGGAGAAGCAGGCTCCATGAACCGGGAGCCCGACGTGGGATTCGATCCCGGGTCTCCAGGATCCGCCCTGGGCCAAAGGCAGGCGCCAAACCACTGCGCCACGCAGGGATCCCCAGAATTTAGACTAATTAGAAGGCTATTACAGATGGTGGTTGTTCAGACTTCAGAAAGAAGCAAAATGATTTAAAATATATAGTATTATAGTCTATATATTATACTATATAATACATAGTATATGTTAAAGCTATTATAATTCTAATCTTACAAACATTAATTAAAACGTTTATGAAAATAAGGCAAGTAAAATCAACAGAATATGATGGGCAAGTAAAATCTAACATGGCAGGTTAGAGAGAGAGGGAGGTAACAACCATAATTCCTAGGTTTCTCCTAGGCAGAGGAGGAGGGAGAAGCAGGCTCACTGTGAAGCATGGAGCCCGATGTGGGGCTCAATCCTAGAACCCTGGGATCATGACCTGAACTGAAGGCAGACGCTTAACTGACGGAGCCATCCAGGCACCCTGAGACAGAAATTTTAAGACAGGATATACTCAGCATGTTTTTAATTATTTATTTTTTATATATTTTTAAAGATTTATTTATTTGAGAGAGAGAGAGCAAGTGAGCCTGGGGGGAAGAGGGGAAGAGAGAGGGAGAGAATCTCAAGCAGAATCCATGCTAAGTGTGGAACCCAACAAGGGGCTTGATCCCAGAACCTCAAGATCATAACCTGAGCCAAAATCAAGAGTTGGGTGTTTAACTGACTGAGCCACCCAAGTGTCCCCACTTAAACATGCTTTAATACTGTTCTTTTGGGGGAGGGCTAGAGAAGGACAGAAACTTTTGATGTGAAAAAATAATGGACATATACAAAGTTACTTTTTAAGGCCATGGAACAACTTTTGCAACTTAATTATTCCCAAGAAATGGACAAAATATAAGTAGGTTGAAAAAAGTTTTTATTTTTTTAAGATTTTATTTGAGAGAGAGAACATGAGCAGGGGGAAGGGACAGAGGAAGAGGAGAAGCAGACTCCCCATTGAGAAGGGAACCAGATGTGGGGCTTGATCCCAGGATCATGACCTAAGCTGAAAGCAGATGCTTAACTGACCGAGTCACCCAAGTGCCCCAGTGAAAAAAGTTTTTAAAGATTTTACTTATTTTTTTTATTTTGAGAGGTGGGGCCGGTGGAGAGAGCACAGAGGGAGAGGGAGAAGCAGACATCCCACTGGGCAGAGAGCCTGATGTGGGGCTTGATCCCAAGACCCTGAGGTCATAACCTAAGGTGAAGGCAGTTGCTTAACCAACTGAGCCACCCAGGTGCCCCTGAAAAAAAGTTTTTAAATGAATGTGTGATTAGTCAGGGAAAAAATATCCTAATCCTTTTAAAGTTGATATAATGTGGTAGTAACAGTCAGGAAGAGACAAATGGCTAGCCACTGGTAGAATCTAAAATGACAATGTTTCCACAACTAAAATCTATCCCATACCCTGCAGGAAACCTTATTCTATTACCAGAAAATGTATTAACTGTGCTTATCACGCTCTTCCACTGAAGTCTTCCTAACTACTCATGAGAATGAATGAGTGCCTCTGAGGAGTTTGGTGTAGATACCATGCAGCCCACTATTAAGTCAAAGTTTTCATATATGAATATTTTAATTTGAAAAATATTTGCATTTTTTCATTTGCCTCCATGATATGCTTTAACATAAAATTGGTAACATTTTTTATCACAAGGAAGAGAGATGCTTTAGAAGTTGTGTGACTTCGTGCTGGCACATCACTTTGTATCCCAATTTAAGAATCAGTGTGTTAGATTTAAATTTATGTTCCTCCATAATATAACTATTCCTGTGAGGGTACTTTAATACTGCTATACTTATGAAATCTGCTTCATGATATGGATAGTATATACAGAACCAATGACCAGGTAAATCTAGGATTAAGAATATTTAATGAGTTAAAATTTTGTAGTTAAACTACGAAGGCATTTAATAGTTACAATCAACCATCCAATGATCCTGTCAGAAATGCTGGACTCAGTTGCTTAAATATTGACTTATTAGAGATAACAACTTATTCATCCAGTTATTTGCATACAATAATTCAAAGGGCAAGTAAATGTACAATTAACAAAAATAATCACTATTTTTAATGCACAGAAGCTATATGAGAGGAACTCTTACGGGATTTACAAGCACCTTAAATCCTTGGTTGCAAAACAACGTAAATGTTTTTCCTGCCACTGAATTTTGAAAGATAGTTAAAACAGTAGATTTTATACTGCATATTTTTTATCACAATTTAAAAAGTAGTGGAAGAGAAGAATCTCAGCCTATCTCATTATATAAACCTGTCCCAGAAAGAAGAGTCAGCATCTAGAAAAAACTCAGAAGTACAAGAGAACATGATATATCTGAAGAAGCAAAATTTATATAGGTGGAAGAGACTGAGGCAGAAAAAAACAGGCTGGGGAGATGGGCACTACTGGCTATGCTAAGGATGATGAACTTCAACCTAAGGCCAGTGTGAAGCTTTTATCATATTTTAGAAAGAGGAAGAATGCAAACAAATATGTTTGAAAAGGCATCACTCTAACTGTAAAGTCTTGAGGGAAGCAAAACCTCCTGGTAAGGAGACCAGCTGCGATACTATCCCAGCAATCCAGTTAGGAGATGATAGAAGCATATACAGGAGGACAGTGGTGAGAAGAGTACAAATTGAAGATTAATTTGAAAGCTACTTGAGAAATAGATTCTCCAGAACTCTGTGATTAACTAGATTAAGGGAATTAATGGTTTCTGGATTGGGCAACTGAATGGGTCCTACCATCCACTAAGTTAGTGAAGAAGGATTTCATAAATACATATGCCTGTGAACACACATGGATCTACAAGAAAGTTTTTTGTTTTTGTTTTTTAAGAGAGAGAGTGTGACTGTGAGGTGGGGAGGAGCCAAGGGAGAGAGAGAATATTAAGCAGGCTCCATGTCTAGCACCCAGCCCAACATGGGGTTTGATCTCACACAACCCTGAGATCATGACCTAAGCCAAAATCAAGAGTCAGATGTTTAACTGACTGAGCCACTCAGGTGCCCTTCTTTTTAATAGCTATATAGAATTCAATTGAATGCAGCATACCTATAATTCAACACAAGATGTGAACTATTTTAACAAATTCTTTTAACTTTTCTAATTATACAAACAAATGAGAAAAGATGCAGGCTTTTTTTTCCCCAAAGAATAAAGCTGCAAATATCTACAAAACACCTTTCACCCATTTTTAGCTGCCTCGAGGTAACCCCCCAATACCACCACCAATGGCAGAGGATCATTACCAAAAATCAATACTACCAAGGAATGGAAGTCAAAACCCAAATTTATAGCTCAAAATTTTAGCCATTAATCCATTAAGCATTCTTAACCCCCAAAACTAAGGGTTTTCAGTTAACAATTTTCTGACAAAGCCATTTTATAAATATATTTAATAAAACTAATATGTGAAATAGGTGTATGTCACACACACACACACACATATATATTTATTACTAAGGGAGGGCAAAAAGGAAATGGGTAAAAACAATGAGTATTACATATTTTCACATAACAGAAATTTACTCTGTTTCTATTTCTACCCCAATACCATACCTTACTCTAAGTACAGTGAATGAGCCATCCTTCATTCCAAGGGCAAGATGGATTCCATCCACATTTACAGCTGCGCAACGAATTGGTTCTTCCATATTACACCTTGCTATTAGTGCATGATCTACTAGGCTCCATATCCTGTAACATTTAGTTAAAAATAAATAATTAACTAATGTATGCTTATAAATGATGAACTCTATGAAAAGATTTTGGTTAAAATAATCATTTCAGGTTAAGAAAGTAATATAAATCTAGATTTTTAACCATATGCTTTGTGGCAAGGAGTTCTTCTCTATGAAAATAGGAATATTGTTCATACTTCAAAAGATAAGAGCCACCTGGGTGGCTCAGTGTTGGGCATCTGCCTTTGGTTCAGGTTGTAATCCCGGGGTTCTGAGATTGAGTCCCACATCAGGCCCCTACAGGGAGCCAGCTTCTCCTTCTGCCTATGTCTCTGCTTCTCTGTCTCTCATGAATAAATAAATATTAAAAAAAAAGAACTCTATAACAAAGTAGAAAATGGCCACTGTTTGACCCAAAGGGCAAAGAAAAAATATTAATGAAGGTTAATATTTTGAAGTTATAATAAAAAATTTCATATAAAAACTTATGGGACTCAGCTGAAATAGTACTTAAGAGGAACTTTAAATACAGATAATATAAAAACACATGCTACAACTTGATGAACTAGATATCTACTAGATATCTAGATAACTACAACTAGATATCTACCCCAAGAGGTTAGGAAAAGATTGGAAATATTAGATTTTTAAATGTTTTATAGTAATATCTTTTTTTAAAAGGCAGTATCTTTCAAAAAATCTATTTGTTGATGTTAAAATTATATAAATTATATATATTGTGTTTATAGCTAGAAAATGTTATCTTTTAAATTCCAATAATTTCTCCATATTTTCCTTTTGATTTTCTACATATGCAATTATAACCCCTTCCTTCCAATTCAATATCTATATACAAGTATATTATACATATATATTTAGCCTTACTATACTGACAAAGACTTCTAGTCTATAGCTGAATATAATGGTGACAAACATAATGTTGAAAGTGGACATCACGGTCTTTTTCCTGATTCCAAAGGAAAATTTTCAATATTTCAACAAAAATATATTTACTACAGACTTTATGCTCTGCCAAAGGGCTCGGCAAACCACAGCCTGTGGTCCAAACTGGAACCACTGACTGTTTTTGTACAGTCTGGAAAGTCAAGAATGGATTTTACATTTTTAAATGGTTGGGAAACAATAACATCTTGAGACATGAGAGAATTATAGGAAATTCAATTTCAGTGCCTATAAATGAGGTTTCATGGAAACATAGCCACACTTTTTGTTTACATATTGTCCATGGCTGCTTTCATATTAGAGGAGTGGAGCTGTTGCAAAAGGGATGACAACACTCATATCACCTAGCACTGATTCTTTCACGCACTACAAATTGCAGGGACATAATTGATGGAATTTTGAGTGTAGGTGTGCTAAATACATACATCCATTGTGTAAAAATGAGAAGAAAAAGAGAAAAGTAAACTTCAAATGTTTCATTTTTAAGGAACAAAGGAGCATATGTTACACTGTTATTGAATCAGATAGTAAAGCATTGTATTTATCATGCAATGACACTATAGTTGCCCTAAAAAATACAGATATAGATGAACATTACTAGACTAAGCACTCCTGGTGAGATCTTTGACTCACAGTAAGGTAATGATCAGAAAAATCAGAATTTAAAAATTAAAATAAGATTTCAACAAAAGTAAATTTCTGAGTGGCTTGTTAACAAACAAGGAAAGCTGTTTATTGGTAATGGATTAACTATATCATTTTAAATTGCAGAGGCTAAAGAAATGTGTCCTGAGAAAATAAATTTAAGATTATTAGTTTTTAGGCGAAAACAGTCTCTCAAAAAGTTGAGGATGTTGGGAAAACCACCAAGAGTTAATTAAAAAACAAGATGAATAATGTTGGGTGGTTTCCTTGGATTGTGTTAAGTCAATAGATGTTACCCATACTACTGAATTGATTATTCAAGGAGTCAATGCCAAGTTTAAAGTGATGAAGAATGAGCTTCTATGACTAGCTGGTGTTGAAATCAATGTTTTCAAAGATGGAAGTCAGAAAGAACTAAACCAATACATAAGGTGGAATCAGATGGTGGTGAAAAACATGGATGGAAAAAAAATGGCCTAGGCAAATTTACAAAACCTATAAAAATGTAAGGTGTTAAAAAAAAGCCTGTGGTTATGATTATTCATTGTATTATTCTTTGGCAAGTATTTTGCAACAAAACAAAAATATGTTTTTGAACCAGCAGTGTTAACAATGAACTTCATTTCATTTTGGCAATTTAACTATTATTAGTTCTGAAGTTTTGTCAGGAATAGAAGCTCAAAATTCTGACATGCTATACCACACAGCAGTTAGTGGCTTAACAGGGGTAAGGTTTTATTGTGCTTTTTTTTCTTTAAAGATTTAATTTATTTATTCATGAGAGACACACACACACAGAGGCAGAGACACAGGCAGAGAGAGAAGTAGGCTCCATGCAGGGAGCCTGATGTGGGACTCGATCCCAGGATTCCAGGATCATGCCCTGAGCCTAAGGCAAATGCTCAACCCGAGTCACCCAGGCGTCCCTGTGCTTTGTTAATCTCAAAGAATGAAATTTTTCTGAACCAGAACTGCCCTCAACAACTGAGTAGCTTTGGAAATTAACTTTTACTGCAGGTTTGATACTATTTCTTAATGAATTCAATCAAAATCTATAAGGCAAAAGCAGCACTTATACTCAAAACTTACACTGTGATAAAGTTATTTGGACAAGAACTAATGGTGTTTAAATAACATCATCAAGCAGTTTTAGTCTATTCTTCCTGGGCTACAAAAAGTTGAAATAAGATTTCTATTCCCACACAAATTTGCAGGGGATATCTTTTTTCAGAGCCTAATGTTCTATTAGAGTATGCTGACCTACTCTCCTTGGATGGGCCCTGGGGTCTCTTGACATCTGCTCCCATGTCCTAGGAAAAAGCCACAACAAAGCCCAAGTTTAGTCAAATAAAGAAAAATGCCTCCCAGGGAAAGTGGGGTTTGGCCCACTGGTGCTCCTAAATTCCCATTTTCTTTCATTATTTGGCTAGTAGATCCTTAATATCTCAACTGTTCCTTGAATATTGTACATTTTAACCAGGATTTTTAAATTGTTTTCAATATGAGTTCCTTCCAAATAACTTGCCCATCAACAGCAGAAATAGAAGTCTCATCAATTTCAAAAGGACCAGCTGTGGGATGCCTGGGTGGCTCAGCAACTGAGTGTATGCCTTTGACTCAGGTCGTGATCCTGGGGTCCTGGGATTGAGTGCCATACTGGGTTCCCCACAGGGAGCCTGCTTCTCCCTCTGCCTATGTCTCTGCCTCTCTCTGTCTCTCATGAATAAATAAAATCTTAAAAAAAAAAAAAGAAAGAAAAAAGGATCAGTTGCCTTTTTTTCAACAGCTATGCAGCAACTGGTAATAGCAGTTCTCCTAAAATGAACTAGAAGATAGTTCCTAGCAAAGTACATGGATAAAGTGTAGCCCCACACTAAATTTCTAGGTGGACACAGAGCTATGGCATCTCCCATCCCCATAAAACTGAGCAGCATATTAATTAAGGAGGGCACATGATATAATGAGCACTGGGTATTATATAAGACTGATGAATCGCTGACCTCTACCTCTGAAACCAGTAATACATTATGTTAATTTAATTTAAATAAATTTTTTAAAATTATAACTCAAAAACAAAAACACAAACACACAAAACTGAGTAGCACAATGACATAAAACATCATGACTGATTAACATATCATTTTAAAAATCAGTATTTATCTGTAAAGAATGAGGCCGTATCCTACCTCATTTCTTAAATTTAAAATAAAAAACAATGTACTTCAGTACATTATTTTAATGTACTGAATGTACTTTAAAAGTACATTAATGTACTTTAATGTACTGAAGAATATATTGAAAAATGTTTTAACTTTGCAGATTTCTCTATGATAGTAAACTCAGACTTCAGAAAATATTAAATTCATAAAACAAAATAACAAAAAAGTTTGTGTGGCAAAAAAACAACCTAAGCAAAGTAAAAAGTAACAAATTGGTGAAAATTATTTGCAACTTACATCAGAATTAATATCCATAACAAGAAAAACCTTGCTAAAAATAAAGGAGGAAATAATCTGTAACCCTATAAAAAATGGCAAGAAATGTGAATAGATCATACAAAGCATTCCAGGGAACCAACTATGGTTTTAAACTAGTAAATGGGAAGGAATTACGCACTTTCCTGTTCTCCTGTACACACTGTACCCAGGATAACCAAATAGTTGATGAGGAGAAATTCTTTTTATAAAAATATAATTGTTAAGAAATGAATATGAGTGATGAAGTTAAAATACCACCATATGAAACTTTTTTTTTTTTTAAGATTTTATTTATCCATTCATGAGAGACACACACAGAGAGAGAGGACGAGACACAGGCAGAGGGAGAAGCAAGCTCCATGCAGGGAGCCTGACGTGGGACTCGATCCTGAGTCTCCAGGATCACTCCCTGGGCTGCAGGCGGCGCTAAACAGCTGCACCACGGGGGCTGCCCCAAAAATTTAAATATTACAATGGTTTGTAACTCTCTAATGGGCCACAGTACAAAAACAGATATGTACTTTTTCATGGTGTTAAAATTTCATGTGAGGCAGATGTGATTTGCCTCTCTGATGTGATTTCTCTGTGTGTGTGTGTCTTTCATGAATAAATAAAAAAAATCTAAAAATTCTCATTAGAAAAGCAATACTTTAGTATATGTGCTGCCGAAGCGAGCACTAGAAAAGCAATACTTTAAAAAGGTTGAGAAACTTTGATCTAGATAATAACCATCAATAGCTAATATGATTTTATTTTATTAATTTTTAAAGATATTATTTATTTTTGAGAGACACGGGGGGGGGGGGGGGGGCAGAGACAAAGGCAAAGGGAGAAGCAGGCTCCATGCAGGGAGCCTGACGTGGGACTCAATCCTGGGTCTCCAGGATCAGGTCCCCGAGGCTGAAGGTGGCACTAAACCTCTGGAGCCACCTGGGCTGCCTGCTAATATGATTTTAAAAAGAGATTACAGGGCATCCTGGGTGGCTCAGTGGTTTAGCGCCGCCTTCAGCCCCAGGCCTGATCCTGGAGACCGGAAATCGAGTCCCACGTCGGGCTCCCTGCGTGGAGCCTGCTTCTCCCTCTGCCTGTGTCTCTACCTCTCTCTCTCTGTGTGTGTCTCTCATGAATAAATAAATAAAATCTTAAAAAAAAGAAAGATATTACATATTAGATATCATCAAACAGAGATACACATTATCATGTAGGAAATATTCTTGGTGAAAATTCATAACTGTGTCTCATCAAATCTCTAGACCTACTTATCTATCAATTTATACAATACAGGGAAGAGAGAATATATTAAAAAACACCGAGCATGCAATTAGCCAAATCCAGAATGTGGGGAACTCTGGAGGATGAATATTCAGTTTCTTCAACAAAAAAATTGTAAGAATAAAAAAGGGAGGGAAGAAGGAAGCTACAGAAGATTTAAAGGACACATCAACAACTGCAGTATATGGACCTTCTTTGGAGCCAAACTCTAAGAAGCCAAAGGAATGCTGTGTGAAAACAGTATTGTGGTGATATTTAACATTATCTTTTATAGACACAAAAATATTTACAGGTGAAATGGGGGCAAAAAAATCAATGACAGGTGGACAAAATATCTCAATTCATGTAACTGTTGAACACTTCTTAAAATTTAGTGTACATCATATCCACTTGGAAATGTTATCAAACCGTGAATTAATGAATTTCTGATACTTGGTTCTGGGTAAGGCATAAGAATTTGCTTCTCTTACAAGGAATATTGATACTGCTGGTTCAGGAACCACAAGGAGAACCACTATAATAGACAACAGGCTAATTTCTTTAAAATGTAGACATTAGATGTAGATCTAACGTTTAAAATGTAGATGTTAGATCGTATTTTAAAGTAATTAGAGAAAGACCAATAAACTAATAGAAAACAGGAAAAGAGCTTGCCAGACAGGACAAAGAAAAAAAAAATACAAATGTCCTCTAAACCAATGTAAACATACTCAGTACCCCCTCAATAGGAGAGAAATGCATGTTTTCACAACATAAGAAATTACCTCTCATCTTTTGGGATAATAATCAGTGCTGCCAAGGGTATGGGAAAACAGGCACTGCCATACATTGCTGACAGGTATATAAATTGTTATTGCCTCTCTATATGGCATTAACTATTAAAATTTAAAAAAATATATATATATCATTTAAACACTTAGAAGTTAGGACCCCTGGGTGGCTCAGCAGTTGAGCATCTGCCTTTGGCTCAGGGTGTGATCCCGTTATTCCTAGGATTGAGTCCCGCATTGGGCTCCCCACAGGGACCCTGCTTCTCCTCCCTCTGCCTGTGTCTCTGCCTTTCTTTCTGTGTTTCTCATGAATAAATAAATAAAATATTTTTTAAAAAGTCCTATTAAAAAAAAACACTTAGAAGTTACCATAAATATATACATAATTACAACATGTACATAATAGCATAGGAAAAATGATATTCATTATAAGCATTGTACTTAATAGCACAAAACTGGAGGAACCTGAAGTCTCATCAATAATGGACTAGGACGATGGCAGAATAGGAGAATTCGGAGTTCACCTTCTCCCATGTACACATGGAAGCAACAGCTACATATAATGCAAGTCACTCTAAAAATAACCTGAAGATTAGCAGAACAGATCAACTACTGCTAAAGACACAGAGTAGCAGCCAAAATGAGGTTTGGAGGACCAGAGACATGGTCAGGTAACCACCCCACCCCCACGGCCCAGCTACCCACAAGCAGGAGGAATGTCGCATGTATGGAGGTCCACCCGGAGGAGCAAGGGGATGAAGTCCTTAAAGAAGGACTAAGGGCCTCTAAGCCCTAGGTCCTGCACTGGAAAGGTGAGCCCCTGGCTTTGAAAATAAGTGGGGCTTAACTCCAGCAGCTCTGAAAATCATTAATCAGTTAAATCAAAAGACTTAACTGCAGGAGAGCCAGAGGGAGGGTTACTGATTCTCAGTAACTTAAAGGGACCAGCACACTTTATCACTTGGTCAGAGACCCAGCGAAGAAGCAGCAGTTTGAAAAGCACCTGGGTTATATTCAAGAGACTTACTAATTTTAGAGTACATGCTGGAGGGGCAGGAATCTTTAGGAGCTTTCTCTGGGAATGAAGTACCAGCAGGTATTATTTTCTTGTCCTCCTTCAGCCTAGCTGACACTCTATATTTATCTTGCTAGCACTACTTGGCCTGCAGTGGGATTCCCCTATGGCCCCATCTCACCCAACCTACCTGCCCTGGCAGGTACGCCTCCAAAGTGACCTCCACTCCACCACACCTGGCAAGCAGCCTATTAGGGATGGTACCTCCCCAAAGTGACAAGCACCGTGCCACACCTGGTAGCCTAGGCCAGACAAGTGTTCCTCCAAAATGATTCTTGCAGCAGGGAAGGGTGGCCAGCCCCACCTACCAGCATGCCCATATCAGCTGTGACCCAATCACAATAAGATGGTGCACACAGCCCACACAGGGACACCGCTGAGGCATCTGGTTCTAGTGACCAGGGGAGATTACACTAATGGGCTCTGCAGGACACCGTCTACATAAGGCCCTCATGTAGACCAGGAAAAACCAGGAAACATAGCTGAACTACCTAATATATAGAAATAAACACAGATGGGATCCCTGGGTGGCGCAGCGGTTTGGCGCCTGCCTTTGGCCCAGGGCGCGATCCTGGAGACCCGGGATCGAATCCCACATCGGGCTCCCAGTGCATGGAGCCTGCTTCTCCCTCTGCCTGTGTCTCTGCCTCTCTCTCTCTCTCTGTGACTATCATAAATAAAAAAAAAAAAAAAAAAAAAAAAAGAAATAAACACAGAGTCAGACAAAATGAGACAAAGGAATATGAAGATGTTCCAAATGAAAGAACAAGACAAAACCTCAGCCAAAGAACTAAACAAAATGGAAGAAAGCAATCTTTCTGATAAGCAATCTTTCTGATTTCAAACTAATGGTCATAAAGATACTCACCAGACTTGAAACAAGATAAGATGAACTTATTGAGAACTTCAACAAAGAGAAAATATAAAGAACTAACCAGAGCCGAAGAATACAACTGCACTGAAAAACACACTAAAGGGAAGCAACAGCAGATTAGAGGGTGTAGAAGAAAGGGTCAATACTGGAAGATCAGTAATCTGGGTCATGGAAAGCACCCAAGCTGAATGGCAGAAAGAAAAAGGAGTTTTTAAAGAATGAAGATGGGTTAGGGACCCATGCAACATCAAGTATACCAACATTTGCATTATAGGGGTCCCAGAAGGAGAAGAAAGAGAGTAAAGGGCAGAAAATTTACTTGAAGAAAGAACTGAAAACTCCCCTAACCTGAGTAAGGAAAAAGACATCCAGGTCCAGGAAGCACAGAGAGCTCCAAACAAGTTGACCCAAGAAGTCCACACCAACACACAATAATTAAACTGGTAAAAGTTAAAGACACAAGGGCATCTTAGAAGCAGCAAAAGAAAAGCAACTAGTTAAATACAAGGGAAACCCCACAAGGAAATCAGTTGACTTTTCAGCAGACACTTTGCAGGCCAAAAGAGAATGACATGAAACATGCAAAGTACTGAAAGGAAAAAAATTTAAAACCAAGAATAATCTCCCAGGCAAGATTATCATTCAGAACTGAAGAGAGAGAGTTTCCCAAACAAAAATTAAAGGAGCTCATCACCACTAAACTAGCCTTATAGGAAAGGTTGAGGGACTTCTTTAAGCAGAAAAGGCCATAACTAGACATATTATGAAAGGAAAAATTTTCACTGGTAAAAGCAAACACATAGTAAAGGTAGCATATCAATCACTTATAAAGCTACTATGAGGGCTAAAAGATAAAAGTAGGTAAATCAATTATATCTACAAAAATTAGGTAAGGGATACACAGACTAAAAGATGTAAATATTGGGGGATCCCTGGGTGGCGCAGCGGTTTGGCGCCTGCCTTTGGCCCAGGGTGCGATCCTGGAGACCTGGGATCAAGTCCCACATCGGGCTCCCGGTGCATGGAGCCTGCTTCTCCGTCTGCCTGTGTCTCTGCCTCTCTCTCTCTCTCTCTGTGACTATCATAAATAAATAAAAATTAAAAAAAAAGATGTAAATATGATATCACAAACTATAGAATGCAAAATAAATATGAAGTGCTTTTATAATTTTTTTAAAAGTAGGCTCCATGCCCAGCCTGGAGCCCAACTCAGGGCTTGAACTCACACACCTGAGATCAAGAGTTGGACACTTAATTGACTGAGCCACCCAGGAGCTCCTATCATGCTTTTAAAATGGACTTGAACTTAAGTGACCAGCAACTTAATATACACTGCTATATATTAGAATGTTAAATTTAAACCTCATGGTAACCACAAATCAAAACCTATAATAGATACACAAAAAATGAGAAAGTAATCTAAATGTAACACTAAAGAAGGTTATCAAACCACATGGGAAGAAAGCAAAAGAAAGGAACAAAGAAGAATGAAAACCAGAAAAGAGTTAACAAAATGGCAATAAGTACATACCTAGCAATAATTGTGTTTTAATTTTATTTTTTTAATTTTTATTTTATCTTAATTTCAGTATAATTAATATACAGTGTTATATTCATTTCAGGTGTACAACACAGTTATCCAACAATTCCATATATTACTTAATGCTCATCAAATTAGTGTACTTTTAATCCCCTTCACCTATTTCACCCATTCCCCCCATCCATCTCCTCTTAGGTAACAATTTGTTCTCTATACTTAGTCTATTTTTGGTTTGCCTTTGTTTTCCCCACCTCATTAATTTGTTTTGTTTCTTAAATTACACAGATGAGTGAAAGCACATGGTATCAGTCTTTCTCTGACTGGCTTATTTTGCTTAGCATATAGTCTCTAGATCTATCCATATTGCAAATGGCAATATTTCATGTTTTATGGCTGAATAATATTCCATTGTATGCATATACCACCTCTTCTTTATCCATTCATCTATTGATGGACACACCTAGGTATCTTCCATAACTTGGCTATTGTAAACGATGCTAAAATAAACACAAGAGTGCACATAGCCCTCTGAATAAGTGTTTTTATATTCTTTGGGTAAATATTCAGCAGTGCAATTACTGAATAGTACAGTAGTTCTATTTTTAATTTTTTGGGGAACCTTCACACTGTTTTCCACAATAGCTGTACCAGCTTGCATTTCCAGTGCACAAGGGTTCCTATTTCTCTACATCCTTGTCTACACTTGTTTCTTTCACTTTTGACTTTAGCCATTCTGACAGCTGTGAGATGATATCTTACTGTGGTTTTCATTTGCATTGCCCTGATGATGAACAATATTGAGCATCTTTTCATGTATCTGTTGGCCATTTGGATGTCTTCTTTACAGAAATGTCTGTTCATGTCTATTTTTTAATTGCAATCATTTAGTTTTTTGGTTGATGAGGTGTATGAACTCTTTATATATTTTAGATAACAAGCCCTTTCTTGGATATGTCATTTGCAAATATCTTCTCCCATTCAGTAGGTTTTTTAGTTTTGTTGGTTGTTTACCTTGCTGTGCAGAAGCTTTTTATTTTGATATAGTCATAATAGTTTATTTTTGCTTTTGTTTCCCTTGCTTCAGAAGACATATGGAGGGGGTGCCTGTGTGGCTCAGTTAAGTTTCTGCCTTCGGCTCAGGTCATGATTTCAGGGTCCTGGGATCGAGTCCTGAATCAGACTCCCTACCCAGCTGGGAGTTTACTTCACCCTCTGCCTGATGCTCCCCCTGCTTATGCTATCAAATATATAAATAAAATCTTTTTAAAAAAGTAAGACATATCTAGAAAGATGTTGTTGTGGCCAACGTCAGAGACATTACTGCCTGTGCTCTCTTCTAGGATTTTTATGGTTTCAGGTCTCACATTTAGGTTTTTAATCCATTTTGAGTTTGGTTTGGTATAAGAAAGAAGTCCAGTTTCATTCTTTTATAGGTAGCTGTCCATTTTTCCCAATACCATTTGTTGAAGAGACTTTTTCCCCTTCCATATTCTTGCTTCCGTGATCAAAGACTAATTGATTTTATAATTAAGCATTTATTTCTGGGTTTCTATTCTGTTCCATTGATGTATGTGTCTGTTTTTGTGTCAGTACCACACTGTCTTGATTACCATAGCTTTATGATGTAATCCTAACTTCAGAACTGTGATACCTCCAGTTTTTTCCTTTTCTAGATTGCTTTAGGTACTCAAGGTCTTTTGTGGTTCCATAAAAATTTTAGGATTATTTGTGCTAATTCTGTGAAAAATGCTGTTGGTATTTATATGGGGATTGCATCAAATCTTTGAGTAGTATAGATATTTTAACAATATTTGTTCTTTTCTAATCAATGAGCATGGAATGTCTATTTCTTTGTGTCATTTCCAATTTCTTTTATCAAAGTTTTATAGTTCTCAGAGTACAGGTCTCTCTGGTTAGGTGATTCCTATTTTATTATTTTCAGTACAATTGTAAATGGGATTTTCTAAATTTGTTTCTGTTGTTTCAATATTAGTGCATAGAAATGCAACAGATTTCTGTACATTGATTTTGTAAACTGTGACCTTACTATATTCAAGGTTCTAGCAGGTTTTGGCATTTAGTTTCCTATATATGATAATCATGTCATCTGCAAAAAGTGAAAATTTTACTTCTTTCTTACCAATCTGGGTGCCTTTTATCCCTTTCTCTTGTCTGACTCCTGTCTAGGAGTTACCATCTATGTTGAATAAAAGTGGTAAGCGTAGACATTCTTGTCTTGTTCCTGATCTTAGGGGAAAAGCTCTGTTTTTCCCTACTGAATACGTTAGCTGTGGGTTTTTTATACATGGCCTTTATTATGTTATGTTTCCTCTAAACCTACTTTGTTGAGGGTTTTTATCATGAAAAGATGTTGTACTTTGCCAAATGCTTTTTCTGTTTCTGTTAAAACAGATGCAGATCATATATTTAACCTTTCTCTTATTTTTTTTAACCTTTCTCTTATTGATGTGATGTATCACACTGATTGATTTGCAAATACTGATCACCCTTGCATCCCAGGAATAAATCCCACCTGATTGTGACGAATGATTTTTTTAAAATGTATTGTTGGTTTTGGTTTGCTAATATTTTATTCAGGATTATCACATCTATGTTCTTCAGAGATATTGGCCTGTTTGTGGTGTCTTTACCTGTTTTTTTTTACAAAGGTAATGCTGTCCAATTGAATGAATTTGAAAGTTTTCTTTCCTCTTCTATTTTCTTGGAAAAGTTTGAGAAGAATAGGTATTAACTCTTCTTTAAGTGTTTGATGAAATAACCATTCATCTGACTTTTGTTTGTTGGGAGTATTTGCATTACAATTAATTTCTTTGCTGGTGATCAGTCTGTTCAAATTTTCTATTTCTTCTGTTTCAGTTTTGATGGGTTACATGTTTCTAGGAATTTATCCATTTCTTCTATGTTGTCCAGTTTGTTGGTATATTATTTTTCATACTATTCTCTTACTATCCTTTGTATTTCTGATGGTGTCTGTTATTTTTCATCTTTCATTTCTGATTTTGCTTGAATCCTTTCTCTCTCTCCTGCCCCCCTTCTTTTGATGAGTTAAGAGATTTATCAATTTTGTTGATCTTTTCAAAGAACCAGCTCCTGGTTTCACTGATCTGTTCTAGTGTTCAATTACTATGTCATTTATTTCTGCTTTAATTATTTGTCATTTCCTTCCTTCTGCTGGATTTGGGTTGTGTTTGTTCTTTTTCTAGCTCCTTCTAGAGTCTGGTTATGATGTTTGACATTTTTCTTGCTTCTTGAGGTAGGCCTGTATTGCTATACAATTGCTATACAATTGCTAGGCCTAGAACTGCTTTTGCTGCATCCCAAAGATTTTGGACCATTGTGTTTTCATTTTCATTTGTCTCCATATATTTTTTTATTTCCTCTTTGAGTTCTTGGTTGACCCAATCATTGTTTTTTTTTTTTTTTTTTTAAGATTTTATTTACTTATTCATGATAGACACAGAGAGAGAGAGGCAGAGACACAGGCAGAGGGAGAAGCAGACAGAGGGAGAAGCAGGCTCCATGCTGGGAGCCCAACGAGGATCGTGCCCTGGGCCAAAGGCAGGCGCCAAACCGCTGAGCCACCCAGGGATCCCCCCAATCATTGTCTTTTTCTTTTTACTTCTAAGATTTTATTTAAATTCAGTTAACATACAGTGTAGTTTTAGTTTCAGGAGTAAATTCAGTAATTCATCACTTATACATATAACACTCAGTGCTCATCACAAGTGCCCTCCTTAACCCCCATGACTCATTTAACCCATTCCTTACCTACCTCCCCTCCACCAATTCTCAGTTTGTTCTCTTACAGTTAAGAGTCTCTTAGGTTTGCCTTCCTCTCCATATTTGCCTTTATTTTTCCTTCCCTTCCCTTAAGTTTATCTGTTTTGCTTCTTAAGCTCCACAAGTAAAATGATATGGTATTTATCTTTCTCTGACTGACTTATTTCACTTAGCATAATACCCTCTGGTTCCATTCACATTGTTGCAAATGGCAAGATTTCATTCTTTCTGATGGCTGAGTAATATTCCATTGTATATACATACCATATCTTCTTTATCCATTCATCAGTCAATGGACATCTGGGCTCTTTCCATAATTTCGCTGTCGTTGATAGTGCTGCTACAAACACTGGAATGCATGTGCCCCTTCGAATGAGTACTTTTGTATGCTCTGGATAAATACCTAGTATTGCAATTACTGGGTCATAGGGTGATTCATAATTTTAACTTTTTGAAGAACCTCCATACTGTTTTCCAGAGTGGCTATACCAATTTGTAAGGAATACAGTCAATATTGTAATAACTTTGTATGGTGACAGATGATAACTATACTCATTGTGGTGAGCATTTTGTAAAGTATATAATTGTTCAATCACTATGTTGTACATCTGAAACAAATGTAATACTTAATGTCAACTATACTTTAATTTAAAAAATGGTTAAATTATATCCATGCAGTGGAATATTATATGGCTATTAAAAAGGTGAAAATAGGGGCATCTGGATAGCTCAGTTAGTTAAGCATCTGCCTTCAGCTCAGGTCATGATCCTGGGGTTCTGGGGTCCTGGGATTGAGCCCTGCATCAAGCTCTCTGCTCAGCAGGGAGCTTGCTACTCCCCTCTCTCTCTGCCTGATGCTCTCCCTACTTGAGCTCTCTCTCTGTCAAACAAAAAAAATTAAATCTGTAAACAAAAAACAACCAAAGAAACCCCCCAAAAGTGGAAATGGCTGTATATACTTTTAAAAAATATTTTAATTATTTATTCATGAGAGACCCAGAAAGAGAGAGAAAGGGGGGGGCAGAGACCCAGGCAGAGGGAGAAGCAGGCTCCACACAAGGAGCCCGATGTGGGACTCGATCCCAAATCCTGGGATCACACCCTGAGCCAAAGGCAGGTGCCCAACTGCTTAGCCACCCAGGTGTCCCTGGCTGTGTACATTTTGATATGGAGCAAACTCCAACTTATATTAAGAGAAAAAGATCTTATAAATTGTTACCTCTATTAAGTACCTATTAATTAGGTTCATTTGTTATACTATAAGCTGTTAATATTTAAATCAAAGTATTTTTATTAATTTATTATGTTTCTCTAAGGACAAATTCCAGCCTTGCAATCACTTTATAATTTGCTTACCTGACTGAACGATCATCACTTCCAGTCACAGCCAAAGGTTTTGTAGGATGAACAGCAAGTGCCCAAAGTTCACCTTCACAATGCCCTTGCATAATCAGGAAAGGTTTATTTCTTTCATGCACCACAATTTCAAAAATTTCACTGTCCTGTGTTCCAACTAGAATGTGGTCACCTCGCCAACATACACTCCTCACAGACAAACCTAATCAAAAGTAAATTGTATTTAAGATAATGCTGTAATAATATAATGCCAATCTGCTAAATCAATTTAATTTTTTGTACCTTTTATACCTTAGATGTAAGATAAAAGGAATCTACAAGTCTTTGATCCACACATTTTCTTCAATTATCCATGTTATTTGCTATGTGGAGATGTGATTCCACATAACAAATGATTTACCTAGTTTCTATCCACCCTTCAAGACATACATTCTTCCTTATTAGACTTTAGTCATAGCCTGACCACTCTTCAGCTGAAGTCTGATAACACAGTCTGCACATCCAAAAATTAACTGCTCAGGAACTACCTTTATAGAACTATATTATCTTTTTTCTTATAATAATCTGGCTTCTCCTATGTCTACATTTAATTTCTTCCATCTGCTCACAAAATCATTAAAAAGAGAGACTTCTACTTTTTCTATATATTCCATAATCCTTTCTGTAACCTCAGGAAAGCTAGTGTTTCTCTGTTTTCTCATCTGTATAATGTGGCCAACATAAAAGCACTGTGTATTTCACAATGTTCTTGTGAGAGTCAAATAAGAAAAAGTATCAAATTATTTTGCAAACTTTAAGGTACAATAGTGCTGAGCAAAACTAATGAAAATAATGTAACGGCTAACATTTACTGAATGATTATTATGTGCCAGACACTTTTAAACATTTTATGTATATTAAACCAGCTCATTTAATCCTCTGAGACAGTTATTCTCACTTACAAATGAGATTAAATATGTAGTCCAAGGTCACACACGTAGTAAGTGACTGAAATAAGGCTTAAACGCAGACCTCTGCAACCTCCAATCCTACTCCAATAATACCACACCAGTGAACAATGGGTTTATTCTTATACTGAAAGATTCTATTTTATCAATTTTTTAAATACCCAAAGAAAATATCTCCTAATTGCTGATGAAATTGGATGAAGGAAAAACACATCTATGTGCTTTAAATCATCCTGAACAAAACTTTGCTCAATCTTCAACACACTTTATTTTCAACAGTTTGTTGCTAAATAGTTACATTTAGCATTCTATTAGTAAAATATTTTCAAAATCCAAGGTTACCTAAGCAAGCACTTATCACCTCTTCCTGTAAGTCCCATTATAATATGCATTGCATTAGATATATAAAAGAATCCTTGTCATAACAATAAACCTAGACTGGCTTTAGGCAAATTCTCCTTTTCAATAAAAGTTCAATTAAATGCACACAGTATGAAGGGGCAAATTTAAGTCTCACTTATATTTACAAAACATACATTTATATTCACTAAAAGAAACAATCTTTGCTACATTTAGAATTTGTCTAGTAGTGAGACATTTGTTTTGTAATTACCTTTGTATCCCTGGTCTGTTTCCCTGAGATCAATCACAGTAATCGGTTTAAAAGTTAAATCCCAAAGACGAATACAGCCATCTCTGCCACCAGTAGCAAAGCCTTCTTCACAAGCATTCATACTAAAAATTCCTGCCTAACAGAGAAAATAAAATAATTTAACAATATACTCTAAGAAAATCTACTATATGTAAGTTAGAAACTCACATTATAAGATTTTGATATGACAGGAATAAACATCAGAAAAACAAGTGAAAATCTAGAAATAAATCTATGTATATATACATATATATATGTGAATACAATAAATGACCAATGATATAGGCATAACATAAAGTTAAACCTTACACCACATATAAAAGTGAATTATAGGGGATCCCTGGGTGGCGCAGCGGTTTGGCGCCTGCCTTTGGCCCAGGGCGCGATCCTGGAGACGCGGGATCGAATCCCACATCGGGCTCCCGGTGCATGGAGCCTGCTTCTGTCTCTGCCTCTCTCTCTCTCTCTCTCTCTCTCTGTGACTATCATAAATAAATAAATAAATAAATAAATAAATAAATAAATAAATAAATAAAAATTAAAAAAAAAGTGAATTATAGACATAAAATTCTAAAAGTAAGAAATAAGTATGTTAGAAAAGAATCAGAAGAACACTTACATAACTTTGAACTATGAGAGACCTTTTATGCAAGGCAAGTTACTACCCACAAGCCACAAAGGAAAACAATTTTCCATACAAGAAAAGATATCATAAGCAAAGACAGACTAGGGAAATATCTGCAATGTGTATGACTGTTGAAAAGTTAATATCCCTATATTATACAAGTGAATAAAGAAATCCAACAAAAATAACAAAAAAGAGCAAAGGGGAAGAAAAAATGATTAATAGAAAAGGAATTTCAAGTAGTCAATAAATATGAAATTTTACAAGTACAAAACATTAAAAACAAGAAATTACTACTTGGCAGCCAGAAAACAGGCAAAAATTTACAATAGTGGTCACATCCCGTGCTGAGAAGTATGATGAAGAAACTGGTATTTTTATATACTGATGAGGAAAATGTAAGTTGCCATAGTATTTGTGGAAATGAATCTGGTATTTCTGGTCTTCAGACATGTTGCTCAAAGCAAGTCCTGTTCTGCGTGGTTCTTTAATATAATTAATACGTAAAATATTATCTATTTAATAGTGGTTCATATTAGTGTATTTAATAACTTTTCTACCTGAGACCTTACTGCTAACCATGTGGCAGCTCTGTGTTCCCTAGTTCCCTTCACTATGTAAGAGACCCAACTGCTAATAATTCCTAATGTAAAAAAACACTACAAGGTTTTAACAACAGATTTTTCTCCCTTGATCTGATAACTTTTTAATATGAAAATATCATGAATTACACAAATTAAATTCCTTTGCCACTCACTTGGCAAAGGAATGATATTAAAAGGATATATTTTTTTTAAATTGTCCAAAATTTCCCACTGGTAAATAAGCCACAAGAATACTAGCTTTATTCTAATGTAGTTAATCTAGAATACTTTTAGGTTTAATTTAACAAGCTTTTTATCAACACTACCCTAAGAAAAGTACCATATCAGGGCAATAGTTTGAACAAGGTACTAATTATACTAATTTAGTAAATATCCACGTGTCTAAGTATGTAATGTTTCTTCATTGAAATCCTGAAAAGAAACAGACAATTCAGTTATACCAGCATCTTTTAACTAATGAACTGACTAGAAAGTCTGCTATATTATATAATCTACTGTTCTAGAAAGTTCAAGAAAGTAAGTGGTTATCTAAAAGTATTTAAATTATTTAAATATACTTACAGTATGGGCTCCTTGTATTGTCCGTATAAGATTGATTCCTTTCCAAACATATATATCCCCATTAAGTGCACCAGAATATGTTAATTCATCCCTTGCACAGGCCAAGCACAAAATTGTTTGAAGGTCACCAGTCTTACCAAAGACCCCTCGTTTTGGGGTCAGGGCATTTCCACATAAACTCCAGAACTAAAAGGTACACAGTATAATCAAATTACAAATAATGCTTTTAAATAAAATATTTTCTAATACTTTGAAGCTATATTAGAGCAGACTAAAAATTACCTAAGAAATCCCCTTATGAAATATTAGCTTTCAAATGTTCACATCCTCATTCTAGTGTTGTCAATAGCTATATTATAGCAGAAAAGTGACTGGTTTCAATCTTTATCTGTAAGAATAAGGGGGGTGAACTAGATTATTTTATTTTATTTTATTTTTTTTTTTTGAACTAGATTATTTTAAAAATAGGCTATGCTTCCCTCCTTTGGTTTCTGAAAAAATCTACTCGAAACTTAAGACAAGTAAAGGAGTTGGTTATGGGTTAGCAATGAAAATGAAGACACTATACACTAATAGGTAGAAGGGCTAAACCTAATATTCAATCTTTGATAAAGATAATAAAGATGGAAAAAAATGTTGCTCTCATTGATATTTTCAAAGCTGAGCAATTCCTTTACTTGCAAAGCTTAAACATAAGAGAGATACATATTTGGAATGATTTGTTCATTCTAATGGGAAGTCAAACATAAATCTTCATGACCATGGTTTTAATTCTTTTATGTAGATTCAGGAAAATTTTAGTAGTTTTCAGAAAGAAAGAAACAAAATGGAATAGGGCAAGGATATACAGAATAGTTTTGCATAAAGAAATTTGGCCCAGAGAATAAATTCAACTTTATAATAAGTAAATTACCATGTAAAGTATCATAATTTGTTACTATCATAATGCATACTTAAAGATCTCACTTTATCTTTAAGACCTTATTTTAAGACTAAAGATCTTAGTTTAAAACCTGAAGCCGGGATCCCTGGGTGGCTTAGCGGTTTAGCGCCTGCCTTTGGCCCAGGGCATGATCCTGGAGTCCTGGGATCGAATCCCATGGCAGGCTCCCGGCATGGAGCCTGCTTCTCCCTCTGCCCCCCCCACCATGTCTATCATGAATAAATAAATAAAATCTTTAAAAAAATAAAAATAAAACCTGAAGCCTCGGGCAGCCCGGGTGGTTAGTGGTTTAGCGCCACCTTCAGGCAGGGCGTGATCCTGGAGACCTGGGATTGAGTCCCATGTCAGGCAACCTGTATGGAGCCTGCTTCTCCCTCTGCCTTTCTCTCTCTCTCGCTCTCTCTGTCTCTCATTAATAAATAAATAAAATCTTTAAAAAAATAAAATAAAACCTGAAGCCTCAAAAAACTAAAAATTATGATGCTTATCCATTCAAATAATTCATGAATGCTTTAATCTATGAAACTTTGATTTTTTTAATTCTAAAAGCTTCATGATTCTTATGCGTAAGGATAGCTAGTTCTCTTCCTTTCAACAAATCCCTATTTCAGTCTATTATTTTCATCTAGGTGAGTGATTTTTGGCTGCATATTAGACTCACCAGAAAGAAATTATATAACATGGTATGCTTGGGCCTCCGCTGAGATAAACTGAGATAGAATCTCTGGAGAGTTAAACCCAGATATCCAATAATTTTGATGCTCAGAGTAAAGAACTATTGTTCTATAATCCAGATCAGTGCCATCTAATAGTACTTTCTGTGGTAATAAAAATACTCTCTCTCTGTATATATACTGTCCAATAGAGTAACCACGGGATACATGTAGACCTTAAAGCATTTAAAATGTGACTGCTGGGATGACTGAAAAAATGATAAATTTTTCTTTAATTTTAATTAATTTAAGTAGCTCTATGTGGCTAGTTGCTACTGTACTGGCCAGTGAAGTTCTAGATCATCTTTAAGTTCTAGATCATCTTTGGGACTTAGCGTCCTCACTCGTATGGTCTGTAAAGAGATCAATCCTATTTTTCACTGACTCTATGAAAAGAAATGTAATTCACAGTAAACATATAGTTTAATTCAGAAGAATAGTTGTTTAAACCCTGAAAATGGAACCTTCAGTTTTATTTACAATATAAAATAGTAAGATCTGTTTATTAATTTGCCAATAATTTATTAAGCATTTTACATCAAGTACTATGTCAAACATCATCTTGTTTATCACAGATGAAGAAAACAAAAATTTCTACCTTCACAATGCTTATACTATGTACCTTAAACCTAGCATAGAGCCTTTTGCTTCTGAATATTTGTTAAAAAAAATATGTAATACTATTCATTATCAAATCAGTACCATAATATCAAAACCAGAATTGTAGTGGCAGTTAAAGACACTTTGGAGAAAATGTGGATGAAGTGAGCATATCGAAAGAAAGTGAACACAGAACCTTATTTACTAGGAATTAACTGTTATAAGGAACTGTTGTATCAGATAATGGAAGAAAAACAAGTATTTCCAATCTGCACCAGGGATTTAACAATCACTCTAAACATAAGAATGAATAGCACCATTGACTATATGGGCTTCAAAACCTCAACTTAATTGTAAAACAAAACTCAGAAGCTTTCTTAAGCAAAATAAACTGTGGCCACCAAAGGCTGAGTCAAATCAGAGAGTAAATATGAAAAAAGGAAAAAAGAACAGTTTCGGAAAGATGACCATGTGCTAGGAACTATGACAAGCACATGAATAAATACTGCCTTATTTAATACACTCTATAAACTACAGTTTTAAAATGTGAAAAATGCTCAATGAGACTACATGACTCATCCCAGGTCAAATAGCTAAGCTGGTAAATGGCAAAGCCAACTGTATCCATGCTGTTTCTGCCACACCATCCATTTCTGTGAAAGAAATCTCTTACTTTACTTGGTTTCCTATGCTTGCTTGTATTTTGCTCTGTAAGTGAAACATGAGGAAACAAGACAAACACAGTAAAGCCTACTTCACAAGAGTATAAATTCCTTTATGAATAGTGTTTCATTCATTCCCTACTCGAACCTATATCCCTTACATTGTCTCACATACAGTAACGACATGATAAAAACCTGTTAGGTTGAATATCAGAATGGTAAAAATTTGACATTTTAAAAATAAGTACTGTCAAAATCCTAAGACTATCTAAGTTATAAATAGTGCGGTATGTACTTAGCAGCAGAAGGGAAGCATACATGACTATTATAAAACAAGACCCTTCTAGTACCTTGATATGTTTTACACCACAGCTGACAAGTTTATTTGGCTGGTACAAATCCCAAGAGATATCAAATATCTGTAAACAAATCAGATTCATGGTTAAAATGCTTATTTTCAGAATCATTGAAGAATCCATTCAAAAGACCAAATACCTCCAAACCCTACCTATCATAAAACAGTATTCCTCACTAAAAAATAATCAGATTCCCACACTTTACAATCTTACGAGAAATATGGAAATGATATGAACAAAAACTATTTCTTAGCTTCTATAAACTTCACAAAACAACTAGTGAAGTGAAAATTAACATCTTTATTTTTAATTTTTAAAAAAATTTGGTCCATAAGTAATAAGAATAGTTCAACAGAACTAGGGCATGAGGCAGGTACCTACATAATTTTTACAGAGGCAAAATACTGAATGAAATGTACATTTACATTTATAAAACAGCTTAGAAATAGAGTTTTTAAAAAGTAATTGAAATAGAGAACATTTTTATAGTTTTCTATCATACAGGACTATACAAAGAATCTCAATATTTACCTCATAGTATAAATTCTGTTTTTATTTTTTAGCTGTATTGTTTATTGTCAAACAAAATTAACTTAAATTTTGGAGGTCCTAGGCTTTGTTCCTTGTCTAAAATTCCCCAAATTCTAAATACATACAAACTATTTTTGTTATAAGAGCAAACAACAAAAAACCCAGTTGAAACAAAATATATGCTGGAAATGTGTACATTCATAATAAAAGAAATATTTGAAAAATAATTTCAGAGCAGAAAATTACATTGTTAGTCTTCACCATGTTTCTTTGACACCTACCCTGCAAAATCGCCAAAGATAGTTATGATCTCTAAATTTGTACAAAATTATACTCTTCAGTGATAATGAAGAATATATCTTAGAAACAAATATTTAACAACTCATCATGACACAGATTATATGAAAAACAGATTGTGCAACTTTAAAATACTAACTACCAAAATACTCTAAAAATTCTGACAGTAGTATTTTTCATAATAATCCATTTACTAAATCAAAAGTGTGAAATACTTTAATTCAAAATACACAATTATCAATAAAATATACCTAACACTTTAATAATTATCTAAATTATGTTTGTGTGTAACAGGCCCCTTTGACAATCTGCTAAAAGACAAGTTTATTTTCCAAAATGCAAATATACACAAAATTTTGCATACAACTTTTATAGATTCCACCTCTCCACCCCACCATAGAAATAATAACTACATCTCCCATCCTAGGTCAGGTTAGAATTTTACTACATAGAAAAAATGAGACACATTTTTAAGGGTTTATGACAAAGTTTCTGATGTGTATTTATAAAAGTAACATAATATTTAATTAAAAAGTTGACTACAAAGTAACTTCCATATTAACTTAAACAGCTTAGAATAAGGAATATTTTTAGTAAGTTTCCAAAGTAAAAAATGTTAGGTCTCAAAAATTTTTAATAAGAATATATAATTTCGGGCAGCCCCAGTGGCGCAGCAGTTTAGCGCCGTCTGCAGCCCGGGGTGTGATCCTGGAGACCAGGGATCGAGTCCAGCTTCGGGCTCCCTGCATGGAGCCTGCCTCTCCCTCTGCCTGTGTCTCTGCCTATCTCTCTCTGAATAAATAAATAAAATCTTAAAAAAAAATAAGAATATATAATTTCAAAATCACACATGTAATATCATTTTTCACTTTAATTATGATACATACATAACAAATTAGTAATAAATGAAACTACATAGACCCTAGGCATGAACCATTCCATTTTTTTTTAAGATTTTATTTATTTATTCATGAGAAACACAGAGAGAGAGAGAGAGAGAGAGAGAGAGAGAGAGGCAGAGACACAGGCAGAGGGAGAAGCAGGCTCCATGGAGGAAGCCTGACGTGGGACTCGATCCCAGGTACCCAGGATCACACCCCCAGCCGAAGGCAGTGCTAAACCGCTGAGCCACCTGGGCTGCCTGAACGATTCAATTTTTAAACAGAGGTTTGAATAACTTAAAATTCATCATTTTTGCTGAAGCAATAAATGGTTAAAAGTTTTGGGCTAACACTATGCTTTTGAGTCATATTTTTGGGTACTACAATATATATACATTCTAAAATTTTATGAGTATTTGCAACTGTACTTTAAGTTTTTAATTATATATAAACTATCTGGCAATAAAAAAATACAGAAACATAAAATCCCCTGGCTGTCCTCTTTTTCCCATCCAATACCCGGTAGAAACTCCAAAGGAGAATACTTACTCTATCTGTGTGACCAGGGGCCATAGATAACATTTTTCCCCTTTTCCAATCCCAAACACAAACCGCATTCTTTGAATCAAGTCCAACTGAAACCAAGCGCTGAATTATATCCAAGAAGTCCATGAGGGAATAAAAAGGCAAGAAATCAAAAAGGAACCAAATTATAAGTGGCAAACAAATTATACTCATGGGTTTATGAATATCAAAATTTATACATTTATATCTTATAGACCTCATAGAGGTCTTGTTAAAATTTGCATACGTGTAGTTCTTCAAGTTAAGAAATAGATGAGAGACTTCCATCCTAACAGTAGGAATGACAAAATATCCTAAACATCTCTCCCACTAAAAATTAAAAGTGCTGGATAAAGTGTAAAAACATCTTCTAAAATGCATTGCTGAGCTGTCATGAAATTATGAAATCTGGAACAAAAAGTGATTTCAGACGGGAATCCTGGAGTGTAAGAGAGTTCCCATACCCAATTTACTCTAAAGGTACCAACTAACTCCTGGTAAGCCTGATTTTCCTTCTGAACAAGAAAAGGAAATAAAGTTTAGGGTCAGCCCAAGGCATAGATTTGAACTTCTGACCTTTGACTAAAGCAGTGAACTCCTAGGAGTAAGGGGAAACAAGAAACCGATCCGAAAGAAAGAAAGAGTGAGAGGAAGAGTAGAGAAAGAGAGAGAAAGAGAGAGAAAAGAGAGAAAAGAAAAAAGAGAGAGAAAGAAAAGAAAAGAGGACGGCAGTGCATTAGGCGGGTACAAACCTCCCTGGAAACGGATATTCAGAAGTGGCTTCCATAGAGTCTTGGGGCCTCACTCCACATTAATTATGAACCCCTCAAATGGAAAATTTCAGAGTGATTCTGAGAGTTTCAGTCTTTAATCATCTTCAACAATGTAGCACAGGCAAATATAAACCCCATCTGGAGGAGCGACACTTCAATCCATCATGCCTCAAAGAATTCCTACAGGTAGCAATTCAATAAACACAAAAATAAACAAACACCCCCAACCACCATGACCATGGGAAATAAAGGACTATGAGTAAGAATCAACAAGTCAAGACAAATGGCAAAATCAGTCCTAGAAAACATCAGACACTGGAATTACCAGGTGAAGAGAGAAATAAAATTAAGGCTTCGAAGTATCTTCATATGAGCAAAGAATAGGATACTGTAGAAAGTATTCAAACAGATTTGAAAAAGCAAATAGAATTTCTAGAAATGAGAAATAAAATAAATGAAATTTAAAATGCAGTGGAAGAGTTAAATAGGTGATTAGAAGGAGATGAAGATACAGAGTTAAGAAGAGGAAACAGTGAGATGGAAAGTATGAGAGGGCTTAAGAAACACAAAAAATGGACTTCCAGCCATGAAGGAGCATCAGGGTCTGAACTTGCTCCTACCATAACTAGAAAACTCAAAATGTATAAAACAAATGCTTTCAGACATTTATAACAGGAAGTGAAGCACTATGAACCCCGAAAAAGGGAGAAAACAAACAAGGTGAGACCTGCATTTGCCCCAGCTTCATCTAGGAGGGAATAGCATAGAAAGGTAGAATCTAAACAGAGCCCAGCAGATTTGCTGATTTGAGAAGACAGAGCCTGGAGTTCAGAGGGATCAAAATGGCTAGAATTTGCAGAGCAGAGAAAGAGCTCCGGAAAATTTGTTTATGGGTCCCCTTGAGAACATCAATCTTTGCATGCATAGGGTGAAATCCATAAAGCCATGCAAAGAACAAATTCTGGGATAAAAAGCAATTATGGGAGAGCTAAACCAAAAAATTCCCAAAGATCAGAAAGGGTCAGGATCACTCAAGTTCCCAATAGCCAGAATGTAAATATCTCTGAATTCACTAGGTATTCAGTAGAGATCCCAGAAGGTTATAACTTAGTGATGAAATTAAGCCAATAGTGATAGAGGAAAAGCTACTCTAGCCCTGTCCCCCAAAAGTTTAAAAGCAAGATTTCACAAGGATCAAACTGACAGGCAAGGAACTTAACTACCTGCCAGAACAATATCCAAAATACTTCAAAGGAATACAACAAAATCTAGAGTTCAGAATGTAACATACACATTGTATAGAACCCCATAAAAAATTACTGGACATGTGAACAGAGAGGAAAATGTGACAAATAACCAGGAGAAAAATCAGTTAACAGAATGAGACCTAAGAATCACAGAAATGATTAAAATTAGAGACATTAGGTACCAAAGGAAAATGTTTAAGATGCTTAAGAGTTATTTTATTTTATTTAAGATTTTATTTTTAAGTAATCTCTACATCCAACATGGGGCTAGAACCTACAACTCTGAGATCAAGAGTTGCATGTTCCATTGACAGAGCCAACCAGGTGCCCTGCTCAAGAATTATTTTAAAATATACAAAGAATCAAAAGAGAAATGGAATATAAAAGAACACATAGAACTTGTAAAAATAAATATTACATGAAATAAAAATTCACCCCCTAGGATTAATAGCAGCTTAGAGAATTAAGAAAGGTCAATGAACTTGAGGATGCAGCAACAAAAACTACCCAAAATAAAGGACAGAAAGAAAAAGGAAAAAATTAACAATGCCTTGGTTAATTTTAGAAAAACATCAAATATTATAACATACAGATTACTGTAGCTCCAGGAAGAGAAGATGGAGGAAAAGAAAAAACAAAACTGAAGAAATAATGACTAAAATTGCCTAAACGTGATGAAACCAAACCCAGAAATCTAAGATGCTCAATAAACTCCCAGCAGGATAATCAGACACACACACACACACACACACACACACACACACACACACAACATACATTGACACAAATGGTAATAAAATTGCCAAAACCAGTACTAAAGAGAAAAATATCTTAAAAGCAGCCAGAAAAAAAGGCAATTTTGGTTTGGAGGATCAAAAATTAAAAAATTATCCTAGATTTTTCATCTGAAGCTATGCAAGTCAGATGACAATGAATAACCTCTTTAAAATCCTTGGTGTGGGGTCGGGGGATGCCTGGGTGGCTCAAGCCATTAAGCTTAAGACTCTTGATTGGGGCTCAGGTCATGATTTCAGAGTCATGGGATCAAGCTGGCATCAGGCGCTGCACTCAGTGTGGAGTCTGTCGTCCCTCTCCCTCTGGTCCTCCCCCTGCTTATGCTCTCCAACCTCTCTCACTTTCTTTCTCTCTCTCGAATAAATAAATATATAAAATCTTTAAAATGCTGAAGGGGAAAAAGGCAACACAGAACAGTGTAGCAAAATTATCTTTGGAAAATTGGGTCAAAATGGCCTTTTTAAGTAAACAGAAGGTAAGAAAATACACCATCGACAAATGGACACTAGAACTAGATACGATAATGGAAATTTCTTCAGGCAGACAGAAATGATACACATGTGAATGAAGAATGCCCAAATGGTAGGTATGTAAATAAGACTTCCCTTGTTTTTCATTTTCTTTTAAAACTATTTAAAGCAAAAATAACAGTTATTATGAAATTTACAAAATATATATAAAATAACAACAACAATAGCACAGTAAACAGGAAAGAAAGGAAACAGCAGAATATATATTTTTCCACATCCTTTCCAAGTGCATATGACGCTCCATGAAGATCACAAAATAAACCTAAACAAATTTAAAATACAGACAATGTTGTCTGACAAAACCAGAAATTAGAACAAGAAGTTGTGCAGAAAATCATCCAAACAGGTGGAAATTAACAATATACTTCTAAGGAACTGGATGGTTAAAGAAGAAATCATAAGGATCAACACACATAATTTGAAAAACACTGGTTTAGAAGCAGGGGTTGGCAAATTATAACCTTCAGGCCAAATCTTGCCTGCACAGGACTTTTGTAAATAAAATTTACAAATAAATAAATTTTGTAAATAAAATTTTATTGGAGCACAGCCATACCTATTATTTTATAAGTTGTCTATGACTGCTTTCCATGGCTGCTTTCCCACTACAATGCAGGGCTGAGTAGTTAAGACAGAGATGGTATGGTCTACAAAGCTTATATATTTACTATCTGACTTGTTACAGAAAGTTTATTAATCTCTGATTTAAGGCATAGATGCTGGTACTAGACTGCCTAGATTTAAACATTAGCTCCATTTCCTACGAATTGGATTACTTTCAGCAGTTATGTAGCCTCTCTGTACCTTAGTTTCCTCACCTATTAAGTGGGGATAATAAAAGTGTTTCATAGGGTTAATATGAGAATTAATATATACATATACAAAAGAGTTACTATATGGTTAATGTTATATAAAAATGTTGGCTGTCATCATTATTAGTTCATCATAACCATAATCAGATTTAAGAATCTATGCCATCAGGGCATCTAGGTGGCTCAGCTGATTGAGCATCTGACTCTTGGTTTCAGCTCAGGTCATGATCTCACGGGTTGTGAGTTCAAGCCCTAAGTCAGGCTCTGTGCTTAGCGAGGAGTCTGCTTGAAGATTCTCTCCCTCTGCCCCTCACCCCACTCACACGCAAGTACTCATCCTGTAAAAAATAAATCTTTTTTTTAAAAAAGAATATATGCCCTCTTCCTGTCTGAATGAGAAATGCCATCTAGTACCCAGTGAGAAACAGATTCTGCAGACTAGAATTACTATTTAAACCCTCCAATGATGGAGCAAATGGCTTCCATAAAAAGATACAGTATGTAGTTTGTTATGGCTTTCCATCAAATCATGCTGGCAGAAAGTGTAAGAGAACATGAGGAGATGATATTTTTCCTGATACTCTTTAATAGTTGGGAACTACAGAGTATCCGTAAGAATCTAGCTAAAACAGATATCTACCTAAAATTTTACAAGTATAAAGTGAGGGATAGTCAGAGGGGCACTGTCCTTTCTATTGATGCTTCTTCTCTCTGCCTTGGCTCATTATACAAACACAATAAACCACAATCGGTCAAAAGCTTTAAAACTCCATGCATCTCCACAGAACCTCGAAACATCCAGCTCTATATCAGTAACAAGAGAGACCGGGGAGCACTCCCTCTGTAGCCTGATAAATTTATCATGGCCAAAATCAACCTCCTTCGGTGTAGGTTATGCAAGAGCGAGAGGATAAGATAGAAATCACCAAGCCAATACTACTTCCTCTCCTAGCTGTCATTTTTTACTTTATCATTTTTTTCTCACATTTAACCCAGCCTAGGTAGGTAAGGAGGATGATAAAGTTTTCCAGTAAAAATAATGCTTTAGGGGTGCCTGAGTGGCTCAGTCAGTTGAGTGTCTGCCTTCAGCTCAGGTCATGATCCCAAGATCCTGGGATTGAGCTCCTTGTCAGGCTCCCTGTTCAGTGGGGAGCCTGCTTCTTCCTGCTAGGTGTGCGCACACGCATGCGCTCTCTCTCTCAAATAAATAAATAAATAAATAAATAAATAAATAAATAAATAAATAAATCTTAAAAAGAAAAAAAAAAACTAATGCTTTAACCGTATCTTGAAAGATTGAGGAAGAACTGGGGAGAAAAGTAAGAGAAAGTACCTTTCAGACCAAAGGAACCAAGCTTAAAGAGATCATGGTGTTTCAGGAAAAAGCCTAATTCACAGTGGCTGAAGGGAGGAGTCCCACCTGGAAAGTGGCTGGAAACAAAGCTGGAAAGGTAGGCCAGAGTCAGAAGAAGAGTAAACTCTGTGTTTTAATAGAGTTAGAATAAAGAGAGATTCAGTTTTAAATGTGTAATCTATGGTATATTTTGTATGACATTCAAGGGAGAGGGTATCTGGAGTTGAGAAGAGAAGCTGAGGCCACTGTTAACTGATATGGGTGCTAAAATCATGGCTCTAAATAATCACCTAGAGAGAATAAGTAAACAGAAAAGGCTAGAGACTCCTAAAGCATACTGACATTTAAGAAGCAGCCAGAAAGAAGAGCTCCTTTAAAGATAATTAAGAGGGACGCCTGGGTGGCTCAGCAGTTGAGCATCTGCCTTTGGCTCAGGTCGTGATCCCCAGGTCCTGGGATCGAGGCCCACATCAGGCTCCCTGCAGGGGAGCCTGCTTCTCCCTCTGCCAATGTCTCTGCCCCTCTCTCTCTGTGTCTCTCATGAATAAATAAATAAATCTTTAAATAAATAAAGATTAATTAAGAGGTAAAAACATATAAAGAATCCTCTATCCAACTTTACCAAATTTCTCCTTGATCCTGTTCCCAAACAAAATCTTGGTGGTGTCCATTAATTGATTTGGAAGTATTCATTAAAAAGTTCTAGCACACTAAATACTCAAATAAGAAAAATATCCTAATAGACGTGGCTAGACAATCCCATGTGTTCCTGCAACTGTGAAACATATTCAAATAACCATTATTCTTAAAAGATTTTAGTATGGGGGTCCTTATGAGCTCAGCGTTAATTACATAAGAACCAATGGTCATAAAGTTACAAAGTAAAATCACATATTTTGCAAAAGATGCAGGACTGGTAAAATCATACATAAAATGACCAGAAATAGGATCTGGCAGAGAAATAGAAAAAAACTCACAAATAATACAATAGGCACTTGAAATAAATCAAGAGATTGCTAAAAGGCACTTGGAAAAAAACAGTGAACTCCTCTAATATTTTTGCAAAAATTACTCTCTTCATAATCATGTGCCAAAAATCAAAGGTGAACTAAAGCATTTTATTTTGTACCATCATATAACTGACAAAATTGATTAAAAAAGTAACACTATTCTTAGTTTACCCTGTTAATCACCAGAGCTAGAACTATAGCTTAGATTTTAACGAGAAATGTTTTTATAACGTATTAATGTATTTTCAAGACAAAGTACCACTCAAATTTCCCTTCTTCCCACTAAGAAATCTGAGTCCCTGTTTGATGTTCATTTATATAAATAGACTTTTCAGGCCCTAATTATTCTCAATAAGGCTACTTCTGATATTAGAGTGGACATTCAGTCCATTTAGAAGAAAGCCTCTGGGAAAATAACATTCAGCATTACTACCAACAGGAAAACTCACTGGATAAATCTTATAGTGCACTTATAGTTCCAAATCTAGTAGAAAATGAAAAAAAATCATACAATATCTAATTGATATCTCATAAACAGTTTATAGATATTAGTGAATAGATAGATGTGTCCTCAAATATATTTAACTAACGCATTTTCTCATTAATGTAATTTCAGAGATATTCTTAACTTTAATCTTCAATTGGTAGCAGTTCCTTATAAGCTTTAACTGTATTTAAGATGGATGAATTCTTTCTGAAAAATAGATCACTACCTCCCAAGTTCCATGTTTGGGAGGCAGGAGAGCATTGTGGTTAAAAACATGAGCTTTGGGGTGTGACTGACCTGGGTTTCCGCTCTGGCTCCATTTACTAGCTGTGTAACCTGGGGCAAGTTATTTAACCTCTCTAAGTCTCAGTTTCTTTATCTGTAAAATAGAGATAATAATAGTATCTATTTCATAGGGTTGTTGTGAGGATTAAATAAGGTAGGCTTAGCACAATGTCTGGTACTTATGTGCTCAATAACTTTTAGCTGTTATCTTTTTTATAAGCTTAAATTTATAAGTAACAAATTCTCATGAAGATCTGTGATAATAAATAATAAAATACATGTACCCAAGGCTTTTCTTATAAGTTACTTAAAATAAGCAAAATCAAAGGCCCTCAACTAGGAAAAGCTATGGGCATGACTTCTTATATATATTTAAGAAATTCCTCAGCAATGCAATATATTACATTTAGAGCAATTTCAAAATTAGGAAGGAAACATCTATGTTTAAAGTGTACAGATGCTCATTATAATTAATACATCTTGGACTTCCAACACTTTTGGTAAATGATTTTTTTTTTAAAACTGCAGAGGTTTGTTTCATAAAATTTAATCTCATGTGAGATATTACTCTCTTCCTTTAAAAAAGAAAATAAAGTTTATATGAGGACAGTAAGGGACATGAAAAACAACAGCAAAAATGGGACATGAATTAAGGTTCTATGATTGTCCATCACTGCTACATAGTGATATTAAACCTAAGAGCATATTTTTCCCCAAATGAAAGGTCCCAGCTAGTCTTTAGAGATCTCTTACTAGACTCTTAGCAGAAAATATTAATCTATGCTACTCAAATAAGCTATTCCTCAGAGTTATCGATAAAACATCTACTATCATTTTCAAGGCAACAGACCACAATGTAATGTTTCTATAAAATCTCAATCTATAAAATTAATTTTATGAACTGAAAGGCGGGTAACTAAAATTTTTCTAAAAATTAAAATGATTTTTAAAGTCTAATTTTAACATAAAACTTTTAAACTTTTAAAGACTATAAATTAACCACACCTGCAAAATTCAGCTTCTTACTACTTCTTAAATACATTTTAGGTATAACAAGTTCCATGAAAGCACAAGAAAGTTCTTGGTATGTTTAATTTTTTTTAACAATCATTAACTAGAAATAGATAATAATTTAGGAACTGATAAGCAAATGGAATGATTATATCCTTTGTCTTCAACTTTGATTTTGTATAAAGATAGCTCATATAATAGGAACTGCCTCTATTTTCAATAAAAAATGTAATTTTAACAGAATCCTTTAACTAAAAATTAAAATGTATACAGCTCTACTTAGAGAAACCTAGCTTTTCTATGATGTGTCCCAACTGTCTTATCAATGGACACTACCTGGAAGAGTTATTTATATGTAGAATTTTCTAGGATAACCAGGTAATAATACTGAGTCAAATCTCTTTGGGTTTCAAAATAGTATTAATTCAATTAAAAAGTTCCTGATACATAAAATAAAGACTCCTTATTGTTCTTATTTTTCTTATATTAACTATCCACCCAACCTACCTACAACAAACAGGTACTTTTCATCTATTGCTTTCCAATTTATTATTTATAGATTTATAATCATTTCTTAGGCTACACATTTTCAAGATACAGTTTAGACAAAGAGAAGTATCACATACCTGTCCATCTAAGTCGAATGCTAAACAGGCTATTCCGTGTGTATGAACGTCCTTTAGAACTGATATGGTCTGCACAGTGTATGAATCCCAAACACAGATATAAGGTTCTTTCCCAACTTGTCCTGTTGCTACTAATACTCGTTCAGGATGCAATGCAAGGCTGAAAAATAAATAAACAAATAAATTGACTTAAAATTGTTTATAGAATTTTTATAAGTATTTGATATGTGTAAACTTTATATATACCAATGTAAAACCAATGTTATCCATTTAAAATAATTTGGATTTAAAATAACTTCTACAGGGGATCCCTGGGTGGCTCAGCGGTTTAGCGCCTGCCTTTGGCCCAGGGCGCGATCCTGGTGTCCTGGGATTGAGTCCCACGTCAGGCTCCCGGCATGGAGCCTGCTTCTCCCTCCTCCTGTGTCTCTGCCTCTCTCTCTCTCTCTCTCTCTCTCTCTCTATGTCTATCATAAATAAATAAATAAATCTTTAAAAATAAAATAACTTCTACAAAAATCCATGCTAAGGGTTATTACTTCACCAGTATATGTATGTGATAAACAGTTGATGATAGACTTCATAATCTCTGTAATATAATATAGTGGGTGTAAACTTTGCAAGAAAATAATTCTTACAGGGGATCAACAGCATGACAGCAACAGATTATAGCAACCTTACCACGTGCCATTTTCCCATCTGGCATTCATCCATTTTTCAGCCCTCTCTCCCATTTTACTCTTTTATTGGGTAATGTAAAATGAAATCTTAGTGTCCAAAAATAGCATTTAGCAGCATTCCTACAATAATACTTAAGTTACAAATCTCATTCTTAATTGAAGTAAAATTGGTATATAACATATAAGTTTCAGGTATACAACACTTTATTTGTATTCATCTCAAAATGATCACCTCCAGAAGTTATTACTATCTATCACCATACATTTGACTTCCTTCACCCATTTTTCCCACCCCTCAATCACCTACCCTTGTAGTAACCCTTACAGTACCACAACTACCCTTGTAGTAATCACCAATGTTTTCTGTGTATGAGTTTGTTTTTATTTGTTCTGTTTTTTTAGATTCTACATATAAGTGAAATCATACTGTTTCTGACTTTTCTCCTTCTGACTTAGTTCACTTAATACCTTCAAGGTCCATCCATGTTGATGTTATCTCTTTTCATTCTTATGGCTGAGTAGTAGCCCATTATGTATATACACCACAGCTTCCTTTTTTTTTTTTTTTAAGATTTTATTTATTTATTCATGAGAGACAAACAGAGAGAGAAAGAGAGACATAGGCAGAGGGAAAAGCAGGCTCCACACAGGAAGTCCAGTGCGAGACTCGATCCCAGATTCCAGGATCATGCCCTGAGCCAAAGGCAGAGGCTCAACCACTGAGCCACCCAAGCATCCCTACACCACAGCTTCTTTATCCATTCATCCACTGATGCACATTTAGGTTGTTTCCATGTTTTGGCTATTGTAAATAATGCTGCAATGAACAACAGGCTGCATATATCTCTTTGCATTAATGTTTTTATGTTCTTCAGATATATGCTCAGAAGTGGGATTGCTGGATTGTACGGCAGTTCTATTGTCAACTTTTTGAGGAATAGCCATATTGTCTTATATAGCAGATGCACTAATTTATATTCCCAGGATTTTATTTACATACTAGGGTTCCCATTTCTCCACATTCTCTCCAACACTTGTTTTTTCTTGTCTTTTTGAAAATAGGTAATCTACCCATGTGAGGTGATATCTCACTGTGGTTTTGATTTGCATTTCCCTAATAATTAAAAAAGATGAACATCTTTCATGTGCTTGTTTGGCCACTGATTTATCTTCTTTGAAGGAATGTCTATGCAGACCCTTTGCCCATTTTTTTAAATTGGACTTTTTGTTAAGTTGTATGAGTTCTTTTCATATTTTGGATATTAACCCCTTATCAAATATGTAATTTTGGCAAATATCTTCTCTCATTCTGTAGGCTGTCTAATCCTTTTAATGATGGTTTCTTTCACCATGCAGAAGCTTTTTAGTTTGATGTACTTCAACTTGTTTACTTTTGCTTTTGTTTCCCTTGTCTTTGGAGTCAGATTCAAAAATACATTGCTAAGACTGATGTCAAAAAGCTTACTAACTGTTTTCTTTTAGGAGTTTTATGGTTTCAGGTTTTACATTCAAGTTTTTAACCCATTTTCAGTTAATTTTTGTGTACAGTATAAGACAGTGGTCAAGTTTCATTCTTTGGCATATGGCTGTTCAGTTTTACCAATACCATTTATTAAAGACTCTGTCCTTCTTCCATTTTATGTTCTTGGCTCCTCTGTCGTAAATTAATTGTCTATATGTGAGTTTATTCATGGGCTCTCAATTCTATTTCATTGATCCATGTGTCTGTTTTTATGCCAATACCATACTGTTTTGGTTACGAGAACACAAATCTCATTTCAACAAACAGAAAAGTCACCCATAGTTCACAGAAAATAATCTGAGTCTTTAAAAGCAAGACAAAGACATAGCATTGGTAATGGTTTATGTATATCAGCAGAAGCCAGGGAGTGAATATAAATTTCTCCTTCATAAATTTTTCTACAAGTAGTTAGATTAAGAGATTCAACTTTGGGAGGAAAAAAAAATCACTGCTGGCATCAGAGTGAAGGATGAATTCAAAGTGGGAAAAGTTAGAAAGGTATTAAGACAGAATCAACTGATTGGACATAGTGACTAAAGGAAAGGAAAGTGCCTAAGATGACTAGGGTTTCTGGCTTGGGCATCTGGATGGCTCAGATGGTATTCATCAAGTCAGGGAATACTAAATGAGTTACCAGTGGAAGGGACAATTAAGTGGAAATGGAAGGTTGGTTAGACATATAAAAATCAATCTAATATATTAATAGAATAAAGGTCAATCCTAAAAAAAAAAGGATAAAGGTTAAGAAAAACCCACAAATGTTCATCTCAACAGAGAAGATGCATTTGACAAAAATCCAACCCCTTTTGTGATTAAAACAAACTACGAATTAAAGAGCATGTTTTCAACCTGAAAACGGGCATCTATGAAAACCCACAGCTGTTATCACATTTAATGGTGAAAGCCTGAAGGTTCCCTCTCTGAGTATAGGAACAAGACAATGATGTCAGCTCTTGTCACTTCCATCCAACACAGTACTGGATATTCTAGCCAGGACAATTAGGCAAGAAAAAGAAACAAAAGGGAGAGGTAAAACTATTTCTATCTGCAGGTAACGTTATCTTGTATACAGGAAATCCTAAAGAATCACAAACAATAATAAAATAAATCCCCAGTAAAGCTAGTAAATGAGTTCAGTAATATGGTAGGATATAACATCAATATAAAATATCAATTGTATTTCTGCACACTAGCAATGAACAATCTGAAAATTACATCAAGAAAGCAGTTTCACTTATTTATCATCAAAAAGAAGAAAGTATTTAGGAATAAATTTAGCAAAAAAGTACAAGACTTGTACACAGAAAAGTACAAAACACCATTAAACAAAATTTAAAAGATATAAATAAATGGAAATATACAATCTTTCCAAGCTTGTAAGATTGTTAAAATGGCAATACTTCCTAAATTGATCTAGAGGTTAAAACCAATCCATGCCAAAATACCAGTTGCTTGTCTTGAAGACATTACCAGCTGATTCTAATTTTTTTAAAAATTTATTTATGATAGCCACAGAGAGAGAGAGAGAGAGAGAGAGAGAGAGAGGCAGAGACACAGGCAGAGGGAGAAGCAGACTCCATGCACGGGGAGCCTGACGTGGGATTCGATCCCGGGTCTCCAGGATTGAGCCCTGGGCCAAACGCAGGCGCCAAACTGCTGCGCCACCCAGGGATCCCACCAGCTGATTCTAAAACACAGAATAGCTAAAACAATCTTGAAAAAGAACAAAGTTGGAAGATTCACACTTTCCAATTTCAAAACTTACTAACTTACTATAAAACTAGAGTAATCAACACAGCATGGTAATGGCATAAGGACAGAGGTGCAGATCATGAAACAAAACAGAGTTCAGAAACAAATCAATGAAAAAAAAAAGAAACAAATCAAAGCATTAATGGTTAACTGACTTCTATAAAAGGTGGTGCTAAGATAATTCAAAGGGGAAGATGGTGCTAGAACATCTGAATATCCACAATGTAAAACAAAGAATCTGGATCCATACCTTAAACCATATACGAAAATCAATTCAAAATGTGAGAGCTAAAATAATAAAAGTCTTAGAAGAAAACATGGGCATAAATCTTACTGACCTTGGATAAAATAATGGTTTCTTAGATAAGACACCAAAAACAGAAGTAATAAAAGAAAATGTAAATGAAGCCCATTTTACTTTTACTTTTTTTTGAAAAAGATTTTTATTTATTTATCTGAGAGAAAGGGTGAGAAAGAGAGTACAAGTAGGGGGAGCAGTAGAGGGAGAGGGAGAGGCCCCACTGAGCAGGGAGCAACTCACAGCTTGATTACAGGACCCTGGGACCAGGACCTAAGCTAAAGGCAGATACTAAACTGACTGAGCTACCCGAGCACCCCTCAAATTAAAAACTTATGTTTCAAAGGACAACTACAAAAACACAATACACAGAATCGGGGAACATAACTGCAGAGCATAAATTTGATAAGAGACTTCTATCTGTAACATATAAAGAACTCAACAAGAAAACTACAAATAATCCCATTTTTTTATTGAAGTTCGATTTGCCAACATATAGCATAACACCCAGTGCTCATCCAGTCAAGTGACCCCCTCAGTGCCCGTCACTCAGTCACCCCATTCCCCCACCCACCTCCCTTTCCTCTACCCCTTGTTGGTTTCCCAGAGTTAGGTGTGTCTCATGTTGTCACCCTCACTGATATTTCCCACTTGTTTTCTCTCCTTTCACCTTTATTCCCTTTCACCATTTTTTATATTCCCCAAATGAATGAGACCATATAATGTTTGTTCTTCTCCAACTGACTTACTTCACTCAGCATAATACCCTCCAGTTCTATCCACGTTGAAGTAAATGGTATAACCCCATTTTTTAAGTGGACAAAGGCTGTGAATAAACATCTACCCAAGGAAGATAAAAAGAGCACATGAAAAGATGCTCAACATCATTAGCCAGTAGGAAAATGCAAATCAAAATCAAATCAAATAAAAATGCAAATCAAGGGATCCCTGGGTGGCGCAGCGGTTTAGCGCCTGCCTTTGGCCCAGGGCGCGATCCTGGAGACCCGGGATCGAATCCCATGTCGGGCTTCCGGTACATGGAGCCTGCTTCTCCATCTGCCTATGTCTCTGCCTCTCTCTCTCTCTGTGTGACTATCATAAATAAATAAATAAATAAATAAATAAAAATAGTATATTCTAAAAAAAAAAAAAAAAATGCAAATCAAAATCTCAATACCACTTCCATGATCAAAAAGATAGTGTATGTATGTGTATACATATATACACATACATACATATAATACATATAATACACGTAATTTATGTTATTATATCAAATACTGGCAAGGATATGAAGAAAATTTAACTTTCAAATATTCTATAGGACTGAAAATGATACAGGCCCCTGGGATATGGCTTGGCAATTCCTCAAAAGCTAAACATAGTGTTATCATATGATCTAGTAATTCTACTCCTAAATTCCCAGGAAATGGAAACATAAGTCTACACAAAACTTATACACAAATGTTCCCAACAGCATTACTCATAATAGCCAAAAAGTGAAAACAACCCAAATGTTCCTCAACTGAAGAATGGATAAAATATGCATATATCTATGCAATGAAATATTATTTGACAATGAAAGGAAACAGTCCTGATATATGTTACAACGTGAACAAACCTTTAAAGTATTTACATTAAAAAAGACAGCTATATAAGGGCCACATTATCATTTGAATCCACTCTGATGAAATGTCTAGAATAAGCAAATCCATAAAGACAGAAGGGAAGACAGAGTGGGCACATATTTAGATTTATAACAAACTGCCTTTTTCCCAAAGTACTTGTACCATGGTATACCTCCAAAAGGTATGCAAGTTGTCCACATTCTAATATTTGAGGTCATTAGACTTTTTTATTTGAATCTTCCTAATGAATAATACTGACTAATGTTTCTTATAATCTGCTCAAGTCTTCTAGCCATCTTAATTGGGCTGTCTTCATAGTTTTGAAACTATTTTATGTATTCTCAGCACAAGTCTCTTTGTTCAACATGTAATTTGCAAAAATTTTCTCCCAGGCTGCAGCTATTCTTTTCACTCTCATTATAGTTCATTTCAAAGAGCAGACATTTTTTACTTTTTTGAAGTCCACTTCATCAAATGTTTTTGTTTTATAGACCATGCTTTTGCACAACCAAAGATAGTAATAAAAATTTGCTCTTAAGTTTCCTTCTAAAAATCTTTGTAGTTTTAGGTTTTTAAATTGAAATCTATCATCCATTTTGAGTCAATTCTGTATAGGTTTGGTTTTGCTTATTTTTTCATATGGATATCCAATTTGTTCCAGCACTGTTTATCGAAAATATTATTTGTTCTCCACTGAGTTGTTCAAGTACCTTTCTCAAAAATCAATTGACTCTATGTTAATTTGTCACAAAATGTACCTTATAATTTTTTGTACCTTATGATTTTGTCCCACTAATCAACATATTTACCCTTTCACTAATACCACACAAATTACTGTTTTATAATAATCCTTAAAATTGAGTGAGTCTTCCACTTTCATTCCTTTTCAAAACTGTTGTGGATATCCAAATGCTTTGTCTTCCCTGTAAATTTAGAATCAATTTGTATAACCTAAATACCCTGTTGGGACTGGGGATTAGGTAAAGTCTATAGATCAATCTTAGAAGAACTGACATCTTTACTATATTAAGTCTTCCAATCCATGAACATAATGTATTCCTCCATTTTAAGTTGTTTTTCTAGCTTCATTTTATAGTTTTTAGTATACAAATCCTGCATAGATTTTGTTAAATTCATGCAAGATTGTTTTTTGAGTTCTTATAAATGGTATTTTTTTTAAAGATTTTATTTATTTGAGAGAGCATGCACACACAAGGGAGAGCACAAGTGGGGGGAGGGAGGAACAGAGGGAGTCAGACAAGCAGACTCCCGCAGGGAGCCAGGCTTGTGGCTCCATCCCAGAACTCATGACCTGAGCCGAAGGCAGACGCTTAACCAACTGAGCCACCCAGGCGCCTCAAATGGTACTGTTTCAAAATTTCAGTTTTCAGTTGTTCATTCAGTTTTCAGTTGTTCATTGCTAGTATGTAGAAATACAACTGATTTATGCATGTTGACCTTGTAAGTTATGACCTTCATAAATTCACTGACTAATTTTAGGAGTAGTGTGTACGTGCTGTAGATTATTTGGAAATTTCTATGTATACAATCAAATAGAGAAAATTTATTTCTTCCTTTCCTCTAAGCCTTTTATTTCTATTTCTTGCCTTATTGCACTGGATAGATCTTCCAGTACAATGCTGAATTAGGAGAGGTAAGAAAGGACATCCTTATCTTTTTCCTGGTCTTAAGGAAAGCATTCAGTCTCTATTAAGCATGATGTTAGCTGTAGCTTTTTTATAGATGCTTGTATGGTTGAAGAAATAGTCTTCTAAGTTTGCTAAGCATTTTAAAATACATGAACAGATACTGAATTTTGTCAAATTTTGTCAAATTCTTTTCCTGCATTTATTGAGATGATCATGATTTTCCTTCACTAGTCTCTTAATACAGTGAATTACTTTGATTAGTTTTCAAATATTGAACACGCCTTATATTCCCAAAATGAACCCCTTGGTCATAATGTACTATTCTATTGATGGATTTTCTTTATTATTGAGAATTTTTACATCTATGTTAATGAGGAATAGTGGTCTGCAATTTCCTTTTCCTTCTACTGTCTTTGTCTGAACTTCATAGAGTAAAGTAATCCCAGCCTCACAAAATGAGTTGGAAGTATTCTTTCTTAATCTATTGTCAATTAGAACTGTGTGGAATTGGATTATTCCTTCTTTAAATATTTAGCAGAACTACCATGGAAACCATTTGTACCTGGGGTTTTCTTTTTTGAAATGTTTCAAACTACAAATGCAAGTACTTTAATAGTACTTGCATAGATAGATAATAGATATAGGGTTATTTATAGATATAGGGTTATTCATAGGGTTATTCATAATACCTATTTCTTCTTGGTAAGTTATGATAGCTTGAATTTTTGAAAGGAATAGTCCATTTCATCTTAAGTTGCCAAATATCTCTATGTATAGTTGTTCATAGCATTCTCTTATTATCCTTTTAATGTCTTTAGGTCTACAGTGATAGCTTGATGAATATTGATAATTTCTGTCTTCTCCTTTTTGTTCTTGGTAGTCCAGCTGGAAATTTATCAATTTAATCAGTCTTTTCACAAAACTAGCTTTTGGGGGCTCCTGAGTGGCTTAGTTGGTTAAGTGGCTATTTCTTGATTTTAGCTCAGGTCTTGATCTCAGGGTAATATTACATTACTGATCTGAAATCTTTTTTCTTTTCAAATACATGCATCTAAAAACTATAAATTTCCCTTGAAACAATGCTGTAGCTGATTTTCACACATTCTGATATGTTGTTTCTATTTTCATCCTGCTTAAAATATTTTGATTTCCCTGTTTTCTCTGAGTTGACTCTTATTTCATTATGTTCGGAGAACATATTTTGTATGATTTTAATTCTTTTAAGTTTGATGAGGTTTGCTTTATAAGACATGACCTATACTGTTGGTAAATGTTCCAAAGGCATGTGAAAAGAATGTGTATTCTGTTATTATTGACTCAGGCTGGTTGCTATGTCATGAATAATAAAGTTCTTTAACTCTGTCCCAGGAATTTCATGACCATGCTGACATCCAAGAAACAGTAAAAAGGCTAACTTATTCATATGAAAAGGGTGAAAAATATATTCCAGCCTGTTTCCTATGCTGCTATGACGTATTACCACAAATTGAGCATCTTGACACAATGCAAATTTATTAACTCAAAGTTGCAGGGCAGAAATCCAGTTACAGCAGGTTTCTCTGCTTAGAGTCTCACAAGGCCAAAATCAAGGTATCAACCCAGCTTATTTCTGGAGTCTGAGGATGAAGAAGCTTCCAGGTTCATTCAGAATGTTAGCTGAATTCAATTCCCAGTGGTAAAAGGACTGACGCCTTTGTTTTCCCACTGGCTGTCAGCTGAGAACTTCAACTTCCCTAAAGCTCCCTGCATTTTTCATTATATTGGCACTTACATCTTCAAACTAGCAACTCAACAATGGGTCCCTTTTCAAGTTTGGAATCTTTATGACTTCTGCTTCATCTCTTCTGATTCCAGCTGGAGAAAGCGAACTGTTTTTAAGGGTTTGCATGATTAAATTAGGCCCGTCTGGATAATTCAGGACACACTCTTCAGACCCATACCTTAATTTTACCTTCAACATCACTTTTGGCATTTAACAACAATATTCACAAATCCCAGGGACTAGGGAGTGGGCATCTTTGGGGGGTTGGGGGTGTAGGCGAGCACAATCTGGCTACCACACACTTAGATATTGAGTTCACTAGGAAGTTCTTCCATTTTTATATTTTTCAATTCTAAATATTCCATTTTTCTACAGCTTCTACCTCTTTACTGAGAACTTGTAACATTTCATTTGTTTCAAGAGCATTCCCCTCTACTTCATGACACAGAGTTATAACAATTGCTCTAAATTCTTTAATAGTTCCAACATTTATATCATCTTGGGGCTGATGACTGTTGTCTTTTTAAGTTAAGATTTTCCTAATTCTTTGTGTGATAATTTTGATTTATGTCCTAGACATTGAGAATATTGTGTTATAAACTCTGGGCCTTGTTAAAAATCCTCTAGAGAATGTTGATTTTTTTTGTTGTTGTTTTTTGTGTTTCAGCAGGCAAGCAATTGGGTTAGGTTCAGAATCCATGTCCCAATTCTCCTGTGAATCCAATGTTAGAATTTTTAAAACCTCTGTACTAGTACTACATGTACACACCACAGGGGCCAATCTGAAATCTGGACGATTGCCATTTAGTTCTCAAAGCCTTTGGTATGCTATTTCAAATTAGTTTCAACCACATGCAGTGTAACAGTGAGTCTGGGACATCAACTATAACTCTTTTAAGATCCCTTTCTTGAGCTCCCTGCTCTCCATAAACTCCCCCACTCTCCATTTCCCAGGGGCTCTTCTTCATTGTACAATGACTAGAAGTCCAGAGTATGAACCTCTGTACATTGTCATGCACGTCCTACAACTGGTCCTGACTCTGGGCAAAACGTATTTGGCCTATATTTTAAATGATTTATGAGATTACTGCATTGTGAGAGTTCTTGATTCTGGATATGATTATTTTCTCAATTATATGTTCCATACATGTTTCCCAGTTTGTGAACTGTCTTTCCTTCTTTTTTTTTTAATTTTTATTTATTTATGATAGTCACTTAGGGAGAGAGAGAGAGAGAGAGGCAGAGACACAGGCAGAGGGAGAAGCAGGCTCCATGCACCGGGAGCCTGACGTGGGATTCGATCCCGGGTCTCCAGGATCGCGCCCTGGGCCAAAGGCAGGTGCTAAACCACTGCGCCACCCAGGGATCCCTCATATGGTATTTCTATTTTTAATTTTTTGAGGAACTTTCCTACTGTTTCCACAGTGGCTATACTAACTTACATTCCTTTTTCTCCATATCCTCACCAACACGTGTTATTTCTTGTCTTATTTATTTTAGCCATAGGAAGAACTATATTTGATATCTTATTTGTTTAATCCATTATTTTTAAAATTTTATTTATTAATGAGAGACACAGAGAGAGAGAGAAAGAGAGAGAGAGAGAGAGAGAGAGACAGAGGCAGAGGGAAAAGCAGGCTGCATGCAGGGAGCCCGACATGGGACTCGATCCTGGGTCTCCAGGATCACATTCTGGGCTGAAGGCAGCGCTAAACTGCTGAGCCACCGGGGCTGCCCTTAATCCACTATTTATATCAGCTGAATTCACAGATATTCAAGGGTCAATAACAAATTTTTTCTGTAAAGTGACAGATAGTAAATACTTTAGGCTTTGCATGCCATACAACCTGTATTACAACTACTCAACTCTGCTATTATAATGTTAAATCAACCATGGACAAATATGTAAACCATGCATTCTCAATGGGAGCAATATTACTTCAATGGGGTTTTGTAAAAATTGGTCCTTGTGTGAAGGTCTCACTATTTTTATGAATAAGCATAGATACAAATATGGTACATAGATTAATATACAGTATATCTGTGGTTACAGAATTTTGTCATGTGTTGGGGCAATTAAGGGAAAAAAATACTTAAAAGGGCTTCTTAGAGGGACTATTAAAAAAAGGTTGCAAAAAAAGGGGTACCTAGGTGGCTCAGTTGGTTAGGTGTCTGACTTTTGATTTCAGCTCAGATCATGATCTCAGGGTTGTAGGATCTCTCTCTCTAAAATAAATAAATCTTTTTTAAAAAGTTTGCAAAAATGTTTGTTTTCCAGTAACATCTGATTTACAAAAATAGGTGGCCCACAGTCTGTTGTTTTGATAATTCCTGTTTTATACTATGGGTTAAAATTCAATACTATAATTATTTATCTTATAGTTCAAATGTTCCATCTTTGACCTTCAGGAGATCCTTCAGGTTGGCTCCCTTATTTTTTCAACAAGCCACCATCTCTTCTGCATTTACCTACTTTGAGGCACCACAATATATTCAAGGCTCATCTAGTACTCTTCCTGCTGCAGTCCTGTAATTAACTGCTTTTCTAGGAAGCCCTAGTTTCTTTTATTGGAGAATGGCATTTAGAGAACAAGATCTGGGGAGTCAATGTGGTCATTGTTACTGGAGTGTTATTCCTTCTAGACTATAGACAGAACTAGGAAATCTATGTTTGTATACTAACCCATTATATACACAAATCTATACTCTGTGTCTATGTGTATATCTATCTAAAAATCATTAATTCATATTGATACCTCTGATTCTAATCTAAAACCACAAGGTTCACTGAGAACTTCTTCCTTTATGTATAACTTCTTCAAGAGTGAAAATTAGCCTTTCATGATCTAAAGCCTATTTACTTATTTAAGTGTAATATATACAAAGTTGTTTCAGAATTGCTAGCCCTGTGAGAAACAATTTTACTAACTAGATTATACCATTATCTATCAGGTTTTTTGTCTTTATCCTCACAGTATTCAGTCAAGATACTGTTTTTATGTTTTTTTGTTTGTTTGTTTTTGTTTTTGTTTTTGTTTTTTTAGGTTAAGTTGCTCCCTGCAAAGCTCAGTGATAGAAGAAAGAGCTTGCAAAACTGTAGGTAGAATTTTTCTCTTTTTACTTAAAGTTATCGTATAGTCTTGCTATTCTCTGTTTAAGTAATGGTAAGGCTAAGGCTTTGCACATAAATTTCATATTTGTGAAGTGATTTTGCATTGTTTGGGAAAGAGACTTTGGAAGATCACTTACAACACACCCACCACTGTCTTCAGTAACCTGGAAGTTTGAGAAGTTTTAATTTTATTGACGTTCAATTTATAATTTCCTTTTCATAAGTCATCTATTTTATGCCCTGTTTCCTATATTTTTAATAGAAATTTTAGTGTTATCTTTGATATTTAAGATATATGACCCAATTTGAGTTAAAGTTTGTATATAGTGAGATATAGTTGGAGTTCATTTTCTTCTCCATATGGATATTCGGTTGTTTTTAAAAACATTTCTTGAAAAGGCTGTCTTCTGAGCATATTTTATATGCTAATAGGAATCATCTAGAAGAATTATCAAAAATATTGATATAGGTGAATGAGGAGAATCTCTGGAGCAGGCAAAAAAGGGCAAGATCTCATGCACACACGGAAGGATTAATATTAGATAGGAAGGATTAATATTAGATGGGAGCTGGATGTACTGCTGATATGTAGGTGAAATCTGAAAGTTCTGATGGCTCCAATATTCTTTTTCCTTTTTTTTTAAGTGACAGTGTAGATTTATTCTGGAATATCTATCATAATCACGACTCATTTCTACCAACACCCCCATATTGATTTCCAAGTAATCAAATTCATTAGCATTACTAAGCAACTAACTAAAATTTCCCTTCCTCACAAAGATTTATTACCTGGGGTATAGTATTAAGGAATAAAGACTCTGTAAATGACAAACTACTCAAAATTTATTTCTACTCATAGCTGTAGGCACTTTCATCTCGGACCAAATAACATAGGAACTGACAAAAACGTGAACTATCTTCTTTATTACTAGAAGTCTATATTGAGATAAAGTCACCCCACAAGTCTGTTTGCCAGGGCCAGGCTTAGGGCTGAGCTGGGCACACCGGGTAAGCAAATAAAAAACACATGGCTCCACTGTGTTAACGTTCTTTAACCCAGGCTGTGCAACTGCCAACAAATAGTGTGAACTCGTAGCAAGTTCTCCAACTTTAATTTCTTCTGGTTAATGTTTCCCTACTCGTTAATTACAGTGAGAACTAGAACCCAAGCTGTCTGACTCCCAATTTTGGTGTTCTTTCTCTGCTAGGATATCCTTGTCATGGATCTGAAAGGGATACTGGAAATAAATAGTTGCACTGGTGGAATCTGAATGCAAGAGCTGTAGGCCTTGGAACTTATTTTACATTACACCCTAGGCTTCTGGAATCTGAGTCCAGGCTGGTTCCAATTTTCTTAATGAGAAAGAAAGCATGGGTGTTTTTCTAGTTGTTCTTGGAGTCAATATTACAGTTAAGTTGTATTCTATATATTGCCTAGTATATTGCGGAACATATAGTAGAACTCAACAACACAGATGAAAGAGTTCAGAAACAGACCCCCATGAAATAATCAACTGATATTTGACAAAGGAGCAAAAGCAATAAAATGGAACAAAAATAGTCTCCTATTCAACAAATAGTGCTAGAACTGGACAACCACATGCAAAAAGTGATTCTAAACACAGACCTTACAACCCTTCACAAAAAGTTAACTCAAAATGTATAATGGACCTAAAGATAAAACAAAAAACTATAAAATTCCTAAAAGACAACATAGGGAAATACCTAGGTATGGTAGTGTCTTTTTAGATACAACACCAAACACACGATACATGCAAGAAATAATTGATAAACTGGACTTCATTAAAATAAAGTTTCTGCTCTATGAAAGACAACATCAAGAACGTTTGAAGACAAGCCAAAGACTGGGAGAAAACATTTGCAAAAGACACATCTAATAAAAAACTGTTATCCAAAACATACAAAGACCTCTTAAAACTCAACAATAAGAAAGCAACTCATTTACAAATTAGGCCAAAGATCTTAACAGACCCCCTCATCAAAGACATACAGATAGCAAATAAGCATATGAAAAGATGCTTCACATCATATGAAGCAGGGAAATGCAAATCACAACAAGATATCACTACATGCCTATTAGAATGGCCAAAATCCAGAACACTGACAATGCCAAATGCTGACAAGGATGAGCAAAAGACACTTTCATACATTGCTGGTGGGAATGCAAAATGGTATAGCCACTTTGGAAGACAGTTTGGTGGATTCTTATAAAACTAAACACACTGTTACCATACAATCCAGCAATTGTGTTCTTTGGTATTTACTCAAAGGAGTTAAAAACTTCTGTCTACCAAAAACCTGCACAAAGAGGTTTATAAGGGCTTTAATTCATTATTGCCAAAACTTGGAAGCAACCAAGATGTCCTTCAGTAGGTGAATGTATAAGTGAACTTGGTACATTCAGACAATGAAATATTATTTAGCACTAAAAGGGAATGAGCTATCAAGCCAAGAAAACACATGGAGGAAACTTAAATGCAAATTAAGTGAAAGAAGTCCATCTGAAAAGATTACATATTGTATTATTCCAACTACAGGACATTCTGGAAAAGGCAAAAACTATGGAGATGGTAAGACTATCAGCTTGGGGGGGCGGGAAGGAAGTCAGGAAGTGAAGTAAACAGACAGAGCACAGAGGACTTTTAGGTCAGTGAAAATACTCTATATAACGATAGACATATGTCACTGTACATTTGTCCAAACCCACAGAATATATAACACCAAGAGTGAACCCTAAGGTGAACTATGGATTTTGAGTGATTATGTGTTAATGCAGGTTCATCCTTGGTAAAAAGTGTACTCATCACTTATGAGTGATGTTGATAATGGGGAGGCTATGCATGTGTGGGGCTGAGGGTATATGGGAAATCTATACCTGCCTCTCAATTTTGGTGTAAACTTAAAACTTAAAAAAAAAAAAGACTTTTAATACATGTATTAAAAAAGACTTTCGATACATGTATCAAAAAGGCTTAAAAAGAGGGACCCCTGTTTGGCTCAGTCAATACAGCATGTGACTCTTGATCTCAGGGTCATGAATTCAGGTCCCACATTGAGCACAGAGCTTTAAAAAACAAGAAAAAGAAAGAAAGAAAGAAAAGAAAAGAAAAGAAAAGAAAAGAAAAGAAAAGAAAAGAAAAGAAAAGAAAAGAAAAGAAAAGAAAAGAAAAGAGAAAAGAAGAAAAAGAGAGGGAGAGAAAAGAAAAGAAAAGAGAGGGAGAGAAAAAAGAAAAGAAAGACAAGACAAGAAAAGAAAAGAAAAGAAAGAAAAGAAAAGAAAAGAAAATGCTTAAAAGGAAATGTCTAAAACACAATAGCAGGGTGCCTGGGTGGCTCAGTCTATTAAGTGTCTGCCTTTGGCTCAGGTCATGATCCCAGGCTCCTGGGACCAAGTCTTGCATCAGGCTCCCTGCTCAGTGGAGAGTCTGCTTCTCCCTCTACCTCTCCCCTGCTTTTGATCTCCCTCTTTCATGCTCTCTCTCTCTCTCAAATAAATAAATAAATAAATAAATAAATAAATAAATAAATAAATAAATATCTTTTAAAAATGTTTTTTAAAAACCACAATAGTAGTATCTCCACAGATTGTAAGATCATGGGTAAATATTTTTCTAAAGCTTTCAATTTTCTATAATTGTAGTCTATAGTATATATCACTAATTTAAAAAATATAACAACTACTTTTGGTGGGGGGGCTATAAAGCCTCTCATACTCATTATGGCAACCTCAGACCCCTATGTAGTCTCTTCATGGTTACAAAAGATGCCCTTTGCAAGTGCATATCATCTGAATCTAACATTAAGGTGACAGGTAACATTCTTACCATGCTAGTAGTGCCACCTTCTGTAGTGTTTTATGTGTTAAATACATTGTCCACAGGTTAACTATTAATTAGAAAAGTCACACTGCAACCAAGTAATGATGACTAGTCTGTAGATTCTGTCGTTAGTTATCACCTATGTTGCCAAGCCTTAGAATGGCCCTTCACTTTCCATTTCTGGTTGGGAATTTATACCCAGCTCCCCAGTCAACCATCTGCAAAGATACGGACTCTGAGGTGGCTAGACTTGGTTACATCATCACCTTGTTGCTAATTTAAATAATACCACGAGGGCAGCCCCCGTGGCGCAGCGGTTTAGCGCCGCCTGCAGCCCAGGGCGTGATCCTGGAGACCCTGGATCGAGTCCCACGTCAGGCAGAAGATGCCTGCTTCTCCCTCTGCGTCTCTGCCTCTCTCTCTCTCTGTCTCTATGAATAAATAAAATCTTTAAAAAAAATAAATAAAATAAATAATAAATAAATAAATAAAACCACGAGCAACGTCAAGTAAAAACTACAAAACTCGTTAGAGTGACTGTCTGTGGCAACTGCAATTATGCTCCAAAGACTTAATTGGATATGCAATGAGAGCTTCCACAATAGAGGCAGTGGTGTCTAGTACTGTATATCTCCTGACCAAGAAAAAGAGTCCTCCCACAGTGATGAAAAGAGCTTCCAATGGATTTGGGGCAAAGAATGGATGTCCTCTACATCAGGAGGTGAAGTAGGTACATGATTCATAGGAAGAGCAGCAGGATTTCCTTGACAAGGTGACTGCACATTTAGCTCATCTAATTGATTTGGGAAATCTATGTACACTTCTCTTGCCATCAATTTATTTCTGGATCTTTAATTTCAATTGGGTGTTCCCTGTTATGCCACATCCCATGCTTCTAGCACCATGACAATGACCTTTCATTTTCTTAGGCTCCATCAAGAGGTTGATATCATTCATACTGTGGTAATGATACAATCCAGAATTCTCAGTTCTCATCCAAACTCTCTGCCTTATCCCTTATTCCCCAGCCTCTGGATTAAAGTAAAATCAGGTATTCTCCTCCTAACTATGAAGAAAAAGGTAATTTTTAGAGTGAAATCTGAGTTAACAACTCCTACAATCACAATCTTGTTTGCCAATCCAGCGTTATGAGCTGCCCATCCCAGAAGAAAAAAAATTAAGAATTTTGTGGTGTTATGAAATGAGCCTGCCTATGGACTCCAAAAAAAGCTAGATCCAGGGTGCAATGTCCATCTTTGGTCATGCCTATCCCCTCATTCCAGTAATTGACCAACATTTAGGAGTTAGTGTTTTTCCCCTATGCTTACTACTTCAGATAGATATGCATGCCAGTGTCTTAAAATGGGTCTTATGTGACCTTTTAACAACCCAATCCACCCTTAAATTACATTGGCCAACGAGGGTAATACTTTAGATAGGAAATGCAAGAGCTATTAAGGCCTTTGTACCAGTTCTTGGTGTTTTTGGCCAACATGGTGATGCCATGTACCACTTATAATTAGATTAGATACACAACTGATGAATTACTGAAAACTACATCTGAAACTAATAATGTATTATACGTCAGCTAATTGAATCTAAATTAAAAATAGTATTAAAAATACATATTAAAAAATAAATACTATTGTATCCAAAGCAGCTTGTTTATGCTGGTTAGGTGTAATCCCATGCCAGTGCTATGCTGCCTCAGAATACTGATCCATACTGAGACACAATGGAGAACTTGCTGGCCTTTAGGACTGAAGTCAGTCTGGCTGTTAGTGGTTGCTTTATCCTTGGGTATTGGCAACATGTGGTAACAGCCCTACAAAACACAGCATCTCAGCTACCTTCTCTGACTGGACATGAACTTAGTGTGCTGTCTGAACTGTCCATGCAAACACATCCACTTTAGAATTTCATAGGGTGGGGATGACCTGTTCTTTTAATATATTTATGTTCCTTATCAAATATTAACATATTTGGTCTATATCTGAGTGCAGACTCTGGCTCTAAATGGAATTTATTAATGTACGATCTTGGGCTTTCCATGGTCCAAATTATTTAGGCAATCCCACCGCCACTATTTCTTGAGTGTGTTGAAATCATCACCTGGGGCACTGGGTTATCCCTTACTTGATACCATCCAGGATGCACATAATTTTGCCCATTAAGTGAAATATTTAGGTCCCGAGTGAGCATTTTTCTGGACTGATGATGCATGATATCTTTCGTTTCAGTGGTTCAAATCCTTGATGATACTGAGCAGATCCACCCACAGAAAACCATACTGAGGATTGCTTTGTTGTTACCTCCAAACATGGAGATTTATGCTATCTAGCATGGGAGGACCTTAGGTAAAAGGTCGAAAGTTTTTTTTTTTTTTTTAAGATTATTTATTTATTTATTTATTTATTTATTTATTCATGAGAAACACAGAGAGGAGAGAGAGAGAGGCAGAGACACAAGCAGAGGGAGAAACAGGCTCCATGCAGGGAGCCCGACATGGGACTCAATCCCAGGACTCCAGGATCACACAAGCAGAGGGAGAAACAGGCTCCATGCAGGGAGCCCGACATGGGACTCAATCCCAGGACTCCAGGATCACACCTTGGGCCGAAGGCCGCACTAAACTGCTGAGCCTCCCGGGCTGCCCAGGTCAAAAGTTTTTAAAGGGATCTCAATAACTTAGCAAATTATCCATATCGTTGTATAATGCATAATAGTAAATTAATAAATTTGACCAGGCTCTGAGTTTTTTTTCAGGTTGACGTCCTAGCCCACCAGCTAAATGTGGATTACTGCTATGTTTACAGCAGTGGTTTTTAACCTCAGCTGCATTAGAATCATCTAGGAAGCTTAAAATTTTAAATCACAAGCAAACAACAAAGAAACTATACTTGAGACCTACCCTAAACAAAATAAATCAGAATTTCCAGAGATGAAGATTCAGCCACTGGTGGTTTTGTTAATGTTTGCTTTAACTGTCCAAGTGATTCTAATATGTAGCCGGGGTTGAGAAGTTTTCAAACTTTAGACTGTATCACTGTCACCTGAAGGTGATTAAAATGGATTGCTGGGTCTTACCTATACCTACAGTTTCTGATTAGGTCTGGGGCAAAGCCTGAAAATTTGTAGTTCTAACAAGTTTCCAGGTGATGCTGTGCTGCTGATTCAAGGAACACACTTTGAAAACCACTAATCTAGAGCATGCTTTTCAAATTTTAATATGTTTACTAATGATCTGAGAATGTTAAAATAGTCTAATTTAGTAGGTCTGGGGTGAAGTTTGAGATCTGCATTTTTTTTAAGATTTATTTATTTGAGAGAGAGAGCATGCACAAATGGGAGGCGGGGTGGGTAGAAGCAGAGAAAGAGAGAAGGAGTGACGCAGACTCCCTGCTGAGCACAGAGCCTGACACAGGGCTCCATTCCATGACCCTGAGATCATGATCTGAGCAGAAAATCAAGAGGCAGAGATTTAAAGGACTGAGCCACCCAAGCATCTAGAGACCTGCATTTCTAATGAGCTCCCAGGTGATGCTGAAGCTGGTCTGAGGCCCACACCTTTGAGTAGCAACGAGTTGGAGCTGCCAGTCATGTGTCAGTTATCGCACAAACTAGAAGCTGCTGGAAAAATCCTAAAGAAGGCCAGTTTTGTATACTAATAATGAAGTGACTCATTTTGACTTCTTCCTGCTTATCCCTGTTCCAGTGACCATCAGTGATCACCTGGACATACACAGTCCCCTGGAAAGTCTTCTGGTTACAATGCAATTATTATAAAATAGCTAACATCTCCACTAAGGTGAAGAATTCCTCACCCTACTTGCTATAGCTGATCACTTCCTTCTCCTAATATACTCTTTTCACTGACTTCCATAACCGCACATTTTCTTGGTTTTCCTCCTGCCTCTCTGGTCACATTTTTTATCAGTTCTTTTTCAAATTATACATTTAAATGTCAGAGTGCCACAGAAATTCATTTTTTAGATCCTTTCTCCATCTACTCCCTCAGTGATCTCATTTAGGTTCATGGCTTTATTAAATATTATCTATATAATAATGACACTTCAATTTATAGCAGCTTAGACTTCTCCCCTGAATTATAGACACATATGTTCAACTGCTAATTTACAACTCTATTTGACTAGTAGTATCTCATATGGAACACTTCTAAAACAAAGCTCATGATCTTTCTTTGCTCCCAAAAGAGAAAATTTACCCTTCCCACAGTCGTTCCCAATTCAGTAATTAGCAATTCCATTCTTTCTGTTGTTTCAGCCCAAACCACAATCATCATTGATCTTTCTTTTCTGTCGCAAGTTATATCTGATCCATCAGCAAATCATGTTGCCTCTATATCTGACCCTTCCTCACTATTAGCACTGTTACATTCTGGTCCAAGCCACACATATCTCTTGGCTAGAATAATGCTACAGTCTTCTAAGTAGCCTCTCTTCTTCCACCCTGCCCCTCTCCCTCAGTCTGTTCTCAACATCGAAGCCAGAGTGACCTTGTTAAACCCTTAAGTCAAATTATGTCTCTAACTTGGTTAAAGTGTTCCAATAACTTCCAATAATCAAATAGGAAGGATAAAATAAAATCCTCCCAGCCCAAAAAGTCCTATGCAATCTGTCCTACCACCATCACTTCAGCAGACCTCATTTCTTACTAATATCACCCAAATGCATTGCACTCCAGCCACACTAACTTTCTTACTTTGCCTCACACACATGAGGCATCCCACCTCAGGGCTTTTGCATATGATAGTTCCTTTGCCTGAAATGTCCTTCCTTTATAATAAACACACAGCAGCACATTCCCTTATCTCCAAATCTACTTTAGTGTTACCTTTATACTTTACAGTGAGGCCTTCCTGGCTACCTCTCTCTAAACTCTTCCCAAGAGTCTCTAGTCTCTGCCTCACTTTCTTTTTGTTGTTGTTGTTTTTTAAGCCCTTCTACACAATATATATAGTTGGGCCTTGAACTCAGATCAACTTATATGCAGATTTTTAAAAATCAGTATACTATGGTACCATAAATGTATTTACTCTTTCTTAGGATTTTTTCCTTAGAATTTTCTTAATAACCTTTTTCTCTTAGTTTACCTTATTGTAAGAATACAGTATAAAATACGACATACAAAATGTGTGTTAACTATTTACAGTATTGGTAAGGTTTCTGGTCAATAGCAGGCTGTTAGTACTTACCTTTTGAGGGAGTCAAGTTATATGCAGATTTTCAACTGTATAGGAGAATCAGCACCCCAACCCCTGCATTGTTCAAAGGTCCACTGCATATATATATAAATATAAATACCGTATACTATACATACTCTATATGTGTGTATATATATATACACCAGATAATATATTTGTTTATTCTACAACTCCCCCAAGTAGATATAAATTCCATGAGGGTAGAGAATTTCATGTTTGATTCACTGCTGTATCTATCTCCAATGCTAAGAATAGCCCCTAGTAAATAATAGATACTCAATAAATATTTGCTGAAAGAATACATAAACCAAGAAATACCTATTTCTATGCTAAGATGTGTCCCAAATGCCACTGAAGAAAGTGTCTTAAGAAGGTGAGAGTGACCAACTGTGGCAGATGATGATAAATCAAAAAAGATGAAAACAGAGTTGGCCAATGGATATGGTAATGTGGAGATCATTGGTGACCTTGACAAGAGTCGCTATGGTGAAACAGAAAGGCTGAAGAAACAGAAACAGAAAGGACTGAAAGGGAGAAAAAGAGGCACCTGGGTGGCTCAGTTGATTTAGCATCTGACTCTTGGTTTCAGATCAGGTCATGATCTCAGAATCATGGGACTGAGCCCTGCTCAGCACAGTCTGCTTGGGATTCTTCCTCTCCCTCCTGTTTCTGTGCTCTCTCTCTAAAATGGATAAATAAATCCTTAAAAAAAAAAAAAGAACTGAAGAGGATGAGTAAAAATAACTCCTCCAAATATTCTCTCTTAACATGAAACCACATATGATTCTATACCTTCCCAAGATGCTATTACTCTCACTCATTTCTTTTGAAGACATTTTCTCCTGTTTTCCTTAAAGACCCAATTTAGATATTATATTCACTAAGAAACATCATTTGAACTGTTATGTCCCTATGTACATATAAGATTATAGGTATATCAGTGCTACCTCTAGTACACACAGTATCCTAAGTAATTCTTTACTTGACTGTGTCCTTAAACTCAGAATATAAGGCAGGACCCTTACACAAAGTTAATACTCAATAAATATAGGTATCTCCTATTTTTTGAAAGTTCATGTCACACCACCTTACTTTTACAAAAGACATACATTAGTACCTGTTTTCACTAACTGAAAAGAATCTGAAAAGGAATTTAGCTTTTACAAAAAAGTCGAAAAGCAAAAATAGCATTTTACTGCAAGCTGTTACAAAGCATGCACTCCAAACGGAGCAAGTGGCCCCGCCAAAGCTCCTTGCTTGGAACTACATTCAGCATCCCAGCATCAAGCTGTCATAGCTTTGAACTGTGTCTGTGAGCATTTGTGCTTTATATCTCAATTTAGTTTGCACATCTATTAGCAAGATGTGTCCTAAGGTATCAGAAAAGCTAAGAGAGTTATCTTTGGGTCTAGGTATGCACAAAAATTTTTCCATAGAAATTAATTGTAACTGTTTTATTTATTAATTAAATGCTTTACACCATTTTGGTGTACAAAAAGTTTCATGGGAACTTGCTACTTTCAGATAGCAGAAGAAACATATATTTCTTTGAGGTGCAAAAAGGCCTTGAACAGTAAGTTCTTAATCGTTCTAAGAATTTATTATTTCATGTTTCCCTTCATTTATAACCAAAGTATACTTTGTTAGTTCCCTGCATATTCAATGAGACATTATAGTTATTATAATGCAAATCTAAAAATTTGACTTTTCCCTTAATAAAGATACATTTAATTTACATTTATGACAACTTGAACTATTATTCCAGATAATTCCTACCTTTCCCTGAAAACATCTCTTAATTATATCCCTTATACAATGCAGTATTTGTAAAACAACCATAAATATTTTGATATTCAGACACATAAGATGAAATCTTACAGAATATAATCATTATATGGTCTGTGGAAGTTAAGCTAACCAAATTCTAGTAACCTAAATATATGCACATTTTACTAAATGTATATATATTCTAATATTTTTGCAATTACACAGTGCTTAAGAAAATTACGGCATTAGGTTTGAAGGGAGGGTTTATATTCATTTCTCTGACTGCTAATGTTAAGAATTCCAAGCATGCGTGTTTTGGGATACAGGGTGGCAGTGTGCTTCCCAAAATGAATCATCTGGGGCACTTAAAAAAAATCTCTAGAATCCAATCCTAAAGGATTCTTAGTGTACCTGAGGAGATGTCTAGAAAATTGGCAAAAAGCTCTTTAAATGATCTTGATGATCAGCCAGGTATGGAAGCATTGCCCATACATCTGAAGACATTAGACAACAAGTAGATTTGCAGTAATTCCTTCCAAACCTTAAAAAGTTATACCTTTAACCCATATGAACACAAAAAAATACTGATCCATCATAAAATCATCAGACATCCTGAACTGTTTTTCCAACCACAATTTGACTTGTATCATTCAATTCCTGTACCATAGAGATATTAAAAACCACTTTTACTAGATTATAGTGAGGCTTGATCGGTTTTTTGTTTTCTTTTTCTCACCGAATCCATCAGTCTACTGCTCAGCCACTGCTGGGGAGGAAAGCCAGGAGGCCAGGCTTCTCCTCACTCACCAGGTTTTTACTGGTCAACTGATCAGTTTTGTACTTAAAGACACCACCTACCACAACTGAAGAAAACAGTCATCATACTTTTGTCTAAAGAGGAAAAAAAAAAGTAGTATCTTGAAGTTATGAATAATTATCATTCTAACCTGCAACCATATAATATGGTATGTTCCCCAAAGTATTTCAGACACATTATGTAATTTAGGCTCATTACTACATTGTAAGATCCACCAAGTTGAAAAAAAGGTAGGGGGGCATTTGGGTAGTTCAGTTGGTTAAGCTTCCAACTCTAGATTTCAGCTTAGGTCTTGATCTCAGAGTCCCAGGATGGAGCTCCTGTGGGGCCCTCTGGTGAGTGGGGAGTCTGCTTGTCCCTCTCCTCTGCCCTTCCCACTGGCCCCTGCCACACATAGGCGCTCTTTCTCAAATAATTAAAATCTTTAAAAAAATTTTTTCAGGCAGCCCTGGTGGCTTAGCGGTTTAGCGATGACTTCAGCCCAGGGTGTGATCCTGGAGACCTGGGATCGAGTCCCACGTCGGGCTCTCTGCATGGAGACTGCTTCTCCCTCTGCTTGTGTCTCTGCCTCTCTCTCTGTGTTTCTCATGAATAAATAAATAAAATCTTAAAAAAAAATAAATAATTTCAATTCTGTACCTAGAAAATAAGCAATGGGCAGAGGCAGTTCAAAGTGGAAGTTCACTTATGTAAGAAAACCAGAGGTAAGTACCACTAAGCTAACTCTAGCCCATCAATGGTCTTCACTGGTGACAAATGATTTGAAAATGGCAATATTCACCACTTCAAGAAAGAACCTGACAAAAAAGTGTTAGGAAGTAACCAGAAAAATAGATTTTAAAGGTGCTTGGGTGGCTTAGTTAAGTGTCCAACTCTTGATCTTAGCTCAGATCTTTTTTTTTTTTTTTAAGATTTTATTTATTTATTCATAAGAGACACACAGAGAAAGAGATGTAGGCAGAGGGAGAAGCAGGCTCCCTGCAGGGAACCTGATGTGGGACTTGATCCGGGGCCCTAGGATCACACCCTGAGCCAAAGGCAGATGCTCAACCACTGAGCCACCCAGGTGCCTCAGTTAAGGTCTTGATCTTAGCACAGGTCTTGATCTGAGGGTTGAGTTCAAGCCCCACCTAGTGTGGAGTCAAGAAAAGAAAAGAAAAGAAAAGAAAAGAAAAGAAAAGAAAAGAAAAGAAAAGAAAAGAAAAGAAAAGAAAAGAAAAGAAAAGAAAAGAAAAGAGAGGAGAGGAGAGGAGAGGAGAGGAGAGGAGAGGAGAGGAGAGGAGAGGAGAGGAGAGGAGAGGAGAGGAGAGGAGAAGAGAAAAGAAGAGAAAAGAAGAGAAAAGAAGAGAAAAGAAGAGAAAAGAAGAGAAAAGAAGAGAAAAGAAGAGAAAAGAAAAAGAAGAGAAAAAGAAAAGAAAATTTCAAGTTATTGTATCCTTTGGAAAGACAATTGGGAAAAGTTTTAAAATATACACCAAGCCATAGATGTACATCTTGTGCTAAAACTGGTAGTCTAGAATTTTATAATTTATTTTATAATTTATACCTGTAATAAACACTTAATAGCTGGAGAATTTTATCAGTGTAACTGGAGACACAGGAAAAAAATATTGATCCTAAAATTCCTGTATTATTTTTGACACTGAAACAAATTTCTACATAAATCTGTAGTACTGCAATAAATATAATTAAAGGATAAATTACTAGAGAAGTATATATAGATATGTGGCAAAAAGAAGACAACTACAAGCAATGAAGATAAAATGATAAGACAAGTCAGGTGGCCCCTAGTAGTGTCATACTAGATGTAGTAAGATGATAGAAGAACTGGTAAGCAAATGACAGACTGGTCATGATTCAGTCTTTACAATCAATATAGTATTTATATTTTCAAAACCTAAGGACAACCATCTGCTCATTCTGGAATAATCTTAGCCCCAGACTAAGTCATTTGACCAATAAAATCAATGTAATTTTCAATCAAATATGGAAACAAAACATGATAAAACCAGTGTTGACTTTTTATTACTAAAGTTAACATTACATCAACATTGTTTTCCACCACATATCACATTTATGAGTATTACATTTTTTGCTGTGATATAATTGAAAAGTTCCCGGAGTAGTTTCTATACTTACATTTCAAACACTGAGTTGAAAAAAATTGAAAGGCTTGCAAATCTGATCTATTTCACAAACAAGAATGATCTGTATCATTACTGTTTGAATTAAAATTTCCAGGGCCCTTTCACTGATTTTTAAGTTATAATCGCAGTACAGTATTAAATATTTGCCACCAGTTTCATGATGCTACGTGATTCATATTTCACTACCCCATTCCAATTTTTTGGGAAACCTTTTTGTTATAAATTATTTTAAGGATGAATCACTTGCATAAAATCGTAAGCATGTATCCAATTATGGCAAAAATTAGTTTGTCATTTTGAGACATATATATGGGCTGTGCAACTATATACACCAAAAGAAGACAAAAGCATTACTTTCCTTACCATTTACTGAAACACAATTACAAAAATTCAAGCAGTGTGACATATAATATAGCTTTAACTGCTGCTGGAAGAACAAAACATAATTTACCCCATCAAATAAATCATATCTAGTTTCTGCTCTCAATTACTGAGGGGTAAAAACAAATACAAATGCACCACGAGAAGACTTCAAAATCCTTCAGTCTACCCCACCTACTGAACTCAATCCAGCAAACTGAGTATCTGGAAGAAGGCTTCAGTCAAGGCAGCTTCAACTAAGTAAAAACTACAGTTCTCTGTACCATAGGAGACCTAACACAAGGAAAAGAAAAACTGGAAACGATTAAGCAAAAAGACAAAGGACGGGGTAAGTTCTACTCTTGGGGTGAGTAACAACCAATGAACAAAAACACCACTTCATTTCCTATTCCATAATCTCAAATTGTGGTCTCCTTATCTTTAACTCCGTCTTGCTCTACCTTTAGGTCTCCTTTTCCTTCTTAGGGGGACCACAGCTGTACAGAGATGCCAACGAGAAGAACAACTTTGTTATTTACAGAATTCAAGCACCAGAGCATCTTGCCTACAAGATATCAAACCAAGATACTGGACTTGAAGTGCCCAATTTGAATCTGGTGGACCATAAATAAGGGAGTAAAACTGAGCAACCAAGTCAAATCATGGAATCTGTTAAAAAACAAAACAACACAACAACAAAACAGAAGCAGCACACACACATTCTCAAAATGTTTTTGAATCCAGTCTCCTTCTGCCAAGGACAACAATGTTGTGTTTGAAGTATAATCGGTGGCCTAGAATAATTGCTGCGGCTTTTAACTTTGTCAAAGAAAAAAAAGAAAGAAAAAGAAAAAAAAAAAAAAAAGTTCTGCTGGGGAATCCCTGGGTGGTCCAGCGGTTTAGCGCCTGCCTTTGGCCCAGGGTGTGATCCTGGAGACCCGAGATCGAGTCCCGCGTCGTGCTCCCTGCATGGAGCCTGCTTCTCCCTCTGCCTGTGTCTCTGCCTCTCTCTCTCTCTCTCTCTCTGTGTGTGTGTGTGTCTCTCATAAATAAATAAAAATCTTAAAAAAAAAAATAAAAAAGTTCTGCAGGGACACTGATTGGAAATCACTGTTCAAACACACCGCTCACTAAAAGGTAAACAAGCACTGACACCAATTTTACGATAACGCCTGAAGAAGAATTAAAATGCAAAATAATAATAACTTAAGTAAGACCCATAAAACCCAACTTACTTAGGAGTAGAGAACACGAGAGAATCGGAAATCGGTGGAATCGTTTTCGGCCGCCTCCTCAGCGTGAGACCCTACCAGATTTTTGATTTCCAAGGAGTCGCCCGAGGGCGGCCGGGGTTTCCTCCCCTCGCGCCGCGCCGCGCCGCGCCACGGGAGGCGGTGAAACCTGAACTCGTTCCTCCGGCGGCGAAGCGAGCGCGCTCCCCGGGACCTATACTCGAGGGCCTCCAGCCTGCGGGGCTTTCCTCGGCCTCCTATTAGGTGGAAGGGCCGCCCGCTCCCGGCCGCCGTGAAGAGCTCAGCTCGCTGGGCGAGAATCTGCGGCGGGGTTTAGGGGCGGAAACTGCTACCGAGGGGACCTCCGCGCCGGGCGCCGCGGATGTGAAGAGCGAGCGAGGGGTGCGAAGCCCTGAGACCCCGCGGGTGGCGCCAGGGCGGCTCCGGGACCCGACGCGGGCGGGCGGGCGGGCGCCGTGTGGGCCGAGGCCCCCGCGGTCCCCGCCGCCCCCGCCGCCCCCGCAGGCCGCGCCCCCGCGAGCCGCCCCCGCCCCCGCCGCCGCCGCCCCCGCCGCCGCCGCGCGTACCTGATGATGTCGTCGCTGTGGCCCCGGTAGAACTTCTGCCGGTGCTCCCGCGGGCTGTACACCACGCCGACGCCCGCCACGAAGTACACGATCTCCTTGGCCGCCGTGTAGTAGAGGTTGTTGCGGCACTGGTGGCCCCGGTAGCCGTACACCCACTCGAGCCGCAGGTGGCAGTTCGGGGCGCTCCGGGCCGCCATGTCGGGGCGCCCACCCCGCCGCTCCGGCTCGGGCGAAGCCAGCACCCCCCGCGGCCGGGCGGCCGGGCGGCCGGGACTCCCCGCCTGCCGCGTCCTCTAAGCCGCGCCGGGCAGGTGCATGTCGCTTCTTCTGGCCGCCGCCGCCGCCGCCGCCGCCGCCGCCGCCGCCGCCTCAGCCCACGGGCGGGAGGAGAGCCCTCGCCTCGCGGAACATGCCGAGGGCCTCGGGCGCCGCCGGCCGTCAAGTGGGCGCCGCGCCCCCCGCGCCCCCCGCGCCCCCCGCGCCCCGCGCCCGCTCCCCGCCGCCCGCAGCGCCCCGCCTGGGAGCCGAGCCGAGCCGAGCCGAGCCGAGCGACGCCCCGCCCCCCGCCTCCACGCCGCAGCTCGCGGCCCCGGTCCCCGCGGCGTTCGCGCCCGGCCGCGGCCTCGTCCCTCGTCCCTCGTCCCTCGTCCCTCGTCCCTCGTCCTCGTCCCTCAGCCCCGCCGGCCCGCGCCGCGCGCCCCCGAGCGCAGAGAAGCAGCCGGCGCGGCCCCGCGCGGCCCCGCCCCCAGCCGCGTCGCCGCCGCCGCCGCCGCCCGCGCCCGTTTGGCCCCGCCCCTCGCCGGCCGGGGACGCTGAGGGCGCCGGGGGGACGCCGAGGGCGCGGGGGCGCCGCAGGGGTCGCGCTCCCCCGAGACCCCGCCGGTCCTGTCGGCCCTGCCGGGCGTCCCCCGCTGCGCTCAAGCGCTGAGCTCTCCCGCAGCCGCCCAGCCCCGAGCGCACCCTTGGCGGACCCCCCACCCCCGCCCTTGCGCACCCTTGGCGGAACCCCCCCCCCGCCCCAGCGCACCCTTGGCGGAACCCCCCCGCCCCAGCGCACCCTTGGCGGAACCCCCCCGCCCCAGCGCAGCCTTGGCGGAACCCCCCCCCGCCCTAGCGCACCCTTGGCGGACCCCCCCCGCCCCACCGCACCCTTGGCGGACCCCCCCCCCGCCCTAGCGCACCCTTGGCGGAACCCCCCCCCCGCCCTAGCGCACCCTTGGCGGAACCCCCCCGCCCTAGCGCACCCTTGGCGGACCCCCCCGCGCCCCAGCGCACCCTTGGCGGACCCCCCCCCGCCCCAGCGCACCCTTGGCGGAACCCCCCCCCGCCCTTGCGCACCCTTGGCGGAACCCCCCCCCGCCCCAGCGCACCCTTGGCGGAACCCCCCCGCCCCAGCGCAGCCTTGGCGGAACCCCCCCGCCCCAGCGCACCCTTGGCGGAACCCCCCCGCCCCACCGCACCCTTGGCGGACCCCCCCCCCGCCCTAGCGCACCCTTGGCGGAACCCCCCCGCCCTAGCGCACCCTTGGCGGACCCCCCCCGCCCCAGCGCACCCTTGGCGGACCCCCCCGCGCCCCAGCGCACCCTTGGCGGACCCCCCCCGCCCTTGTGCACCCTTGGCGGAACCCCCCCCCCCGCCCCAGCGCACCCTTGGCGGACCCCCGCCCGCCCTTGCGCACCCTTGGCGGAACCCCCCCGCCCCAGCGCACCCTTGGCGGACCCCCCCCCCGCCCTTACGCACCCTTGGCGGAACCCCCCCCGCCCCAGCGCACCCTTGGCGGACCTCCCCCGCCCTAGCGCACCCTTGGCGGAACCCCCCCCGCCCCAGCGCACCCTTGGCGGAACCCCCCCCCGCCCCAGCGCACCCTTGGCAGACACCCTCCCACCCCAGCGCACCCTTGGCGGAATCCCCCCCTCCCGCCCTAGCGCACCCTTGGCTGAACCCCTCCGCCCCAGCGCACCCTTGGCGGGGACCTCCCCACACACCCAGCGCACCCTTGGCAGACCCCCCCGCCCCACCGCACCCTTGGCGGACCCCCCCCCGCCCTTGCGCACCCTTGGCGGAACCCCCCCTGCCCTAGCGCACCCTTGGCGGAACCCCCCCGCCCTAGCGCACCCTTGGCGGAACCCCCCCCCGCCCTAGCGCACCCTTGGCGGAACCCCCCCCCGCCCTAGCGCACCCTTGGCGGAACCCCCCCCCCGCCCTAGCGCACCCTTGGCGGAACCCCCCCGCCCTAGCGCACCCTTGGCGGAACCCCCCCCGCCCTAGCGCACCCTTGGCGGAACCCCCCCCGCCCTAGCGCACCCTTGGCGGACCCCCCCGCCCCAGCGCACCCTTGGCGGACCCCCCCGCGCCCCAGCGCACCCTTGGCGGACCCCCCCCGCCCTAGCGCACCCTTGGCGGAACCCCCCCCCCGCCCTAGCGCACCCTTGGCGGAACCCCCCCGCCCCAGCGCACCCTTGGCGGACCCCCCCGCCCCAGCGCACCCTTGGCGGACCCCCCCGCCCCAGCGCACCCTTGGCGGACCCCCCCCCGCCTTTGCGCACCCTTGGCGGAACCTCCCCCGCCCTAGCGCACCCTTGGCGGACCCCCCCCCGCCCTTGCGCACCCTTGGCGGAACCTCCCCCGCCCTAGCGCACCCTTGGCGGAACCCCCCCGCCCCAGCGCACCCTTGGCGGAACCCCCCCCCGTCCCAGCGCACCCTTGGCGGAATCCCCCCCTCCCGCCCTAGCGCACCCTTGGCTGAACCCCTCCGCCCCAGCGCACCCTTGGCGGGGACCTCCCCACACACCCAGCGCACCCTTGGCAGACCCCCCCCCGCGCCCCAGCGCACCCTTGGCGGGGACCCCTCCACACCCACCGCACCCTTGGCGGACCCCCCCCCCGCCCTAGCGCACCCTTGGCTGAACCCACCCGCCCCAGCGCACCCTTGGCGGAACCCCTCCGCCCCAGCGCACCCTTGGCGGAACCCCTCCCCGCCCTAGCGCACCCTTGGCAGACACCCCCTCACCCCAGCGCACCCTTGGCGGAATCCCCCCCTCCCGCCCTAGCGCACCCTTGGCTGAACCCCTCCGCCCCAGCGCACCCTTGGCGGGGACCTCCCCACACACCCAGCGCACCCTTGGCAGACCCCCCCGGCGCCCCAGCGCACCCTTGGCGGGGACCCCTCCACACCCACCGCACCCTTGGCGGACCCCCCCCGCCCTAGCGCACCCTTGGCAGACACCCCCACTCTGGCCTCAGCGGACCCTTGGCTGACCCTTCGCGGAACCCCCCGACCCCAGCGCACCCTTGGCTGACCCTTGGCGGAACCCCCCGCCCCAGCGCACCCTTGGCTGAACCCCACCCCCCGCCCCAGCGCACCCTTGGCGGGGACTCCCCTCCCCAGCGCACCCTTGGCGGACCACCCCCTCCTCACCGTCTCCCCGCTCGCCCACCTCCTGCTGCAGGAAGGAGTCGGGGAAGCACCTGGCTGTCTCCCGAGGCCTCCATCCAGACCGACCGGGGCTCCGGTGTTTGTGCCTCGGAGAGTCCAGACCAGGATGCTAATCTCATGTTTTCCCGGATACTTCGTGTATGTTTCTTGCTGCTTCATACTGCTCACTATACCAGACATTGGAGATAAAACCTGACCTTTTTTTTTTTTTTTTAAGATTTTATTTATTTATTCGTAAGAGACAGGCAGAGATACAGGCAGAGGGAGAAGCAGGCTCCATGCAGAGAGCTGGATGCGGGTCTCTATCCTAGGACCCCGGGATCACGCGCTGAGCATGAAGGCAGATGCTCAACCACTGAGCCCCCCAGGTGCTCCCTTTGTGCAGGTGAGGTTAAAGCGGGGGCAGACTGTAGGATGTAGATCACAAGAGGGCAGCGGGGACTGATTTCATAATAAATAGCTATGGTACCTGAGTTTATTATTATTTTTTAAAATACTAATCGAATACCAATAAACTGTTGATATTTCTTGCATTGTAATAATGGTGAACTGAGATGGCTTGAGTATCGTGACCCTGGAGACTGTGCCTGAAAGAAACAAAATTACTGGGAGCAATGAATTCCTCACCATGACAGTTTTGCTCCTACTCCGTTTTCTAAGTGCCCTCCTTTCTCACAGGGTTATGCTAAGGTTTACCAATATCTGTAAAAATAATTAGAAATCCGTATTTTTTTTTTTTTAGGTATGCTCCATGCCCAGCATGGAGCCCAATGTGGGGCCTGAAGTCTGGCCCCTAAAGTCAAGACCTGAGCTGAGATCAAGAGTCAGATGCTCAACAGACTGAGCCACCCAGGTGCCCCTGAAATCCATATTTTTAAAAGTTTTAGTTGCAGGATGATAGCCATGAAGTTTATAACATAAAAATACTCATAAAACACTAACGTGAGTCCTCCCTGCCTAAAAAATCAGTTTTGGGGCACCTGGATGGCTCAGTCAGTTAAGCATCTGCCTTGGACTCAGGTTTTGTTTTTTTGTTTTTTTGTTTTTTTGTTTTTTAAGATTTTATTTATTCATGAGAGACCGAGAGGCAGAGGGAGAAGCAGGCTCCATGCGGGGAGCGGAATGTGGGACTCCATCCCGGGACTCTAGGGTCACACCCTAGGCAGAAGGCACTCAACCGTTCGTTGAGCCACCCAGACGTCCCTGGAGTCAGGTGTTGATCCCTGGGATCCTGGGATAGAGCCCTTCATTGGGCTCCCTGATCAGTTGGGGAGCCTGCTTTTTCCCTCTCCCTCTGCCTCTCTCCCCCTGTTTGTGCATACATGCACTTGCTCTCTGTCTCCCATCAAATGAATTAAAAAAAAAAAAAGTCTTAAAAAATAAATCAGTTTTGGTTTCCCTAGGAAATACCAAAACTTGGAAATCTGACAAAAACTAGAGTAAACTTGTATCCTTTCAAGAAATGGGTCCCCACAAAGGTGTTGTTTTCTATAGGAAACCCATACGTTGGAATGGGTGTTGCCCAGTTTCTACTTCCTCAAAGATGCAGAATACCTTTCTGCCTCCTACTTGTGATTTTTAGTCTACAGGTGGGGAAGGGCCATCTCAGAGCAAGGCATTTACATAAATGTCATGAAGAGTAAACTCTGAAGGTGCAAACAGATTTGGTGAACACTAGAAAGGCTGAAAGTAAAAATCAAATCCACTGTACATAATCATCTAAACAGAGTAGCCAGGAACTATGATGCAGGAAGAAAGTGAGTGTAAGGACTTCATAAAGTTTCTAAGATTTCAGACGTCCTCAAACCTATTATGTTTGCTATTCCCAGAGTGATTAGCCATAAAACTTTTATAATGAAAAGGGCCCTTGTCCTAGTTTCTAGGAGCAGCCGAGAATTAGAAGAGGGTGGTGAGCAAGATTGGGGAAAACATGCCCCACTCCACAGCTTGTGTTTGACTCAGGATAACAACAATTTCAGGAGAAAAGAATTCAGATTGAGCACTTGCTAAAAGGAAAAGAGAACCGAGGCCTAAGTGGCTCTGAAGCCATGAAAAGGCCTGTGTGTGGGGTTCTCTGAACAAAGGCATGTATATTTTCTCTTTGTCACCTGTATTTTTTAAGATTCTTATTTATTCATGAGACACAGAAAGACAGAGAAGTAGGCTCCCTACAGGGAGCCTGATGTGGGCCTCGATCCCAGGACCTGGGGATCACGACCTGAGCCAAAGGCAGATGCTCAACCATTGAATTACCCAGGCATGGCCCTGTATTTGTCTTTTTCTCAAGAATATGTTTGCTAACTCACTAGTGAGTTCCCTGAAAACCCCTGGTAAGAAAAAGAAAAACTTGTTGATTACTTAAATTTAAGCAGTAAACTTAGAAAAGATGAAATATTTTATTGCCATATATTAAGGGTACATTAATTGCTAGTTACATGTAATTTTTATGAGGCATAGAATGGTGAAGAATAAGAAATAGTCTTCTGTTTCAGATTTTTCAGTACAATGTCTTCTGAGTCCCATGATACATATTGAAATACTCATATTAATAACAGATTTAAATAATTTATTTTTCCATTATCATATTTTCCATTACAATTTTTAATGACCCAAGGGTGGAGTGTGAAGCAAAAACATGCTTAATTACAGCATCCTCAACCGACAAAGACCAAAAGAGATGAGACACAAAGGTGGCTAAAAATGAAGCATTCATGAGTATTATAGGAAAAACCCCAAACCTTATTAGTTCTTCCCCTTACACTTTTACATAACCTGTTATTACTAATATCACATCAGGAAGCTTAATCAAGATTTTACTATTAGATGATATTCTACCGTCTTTGCAAGTAGTGCAAATAAGGATGCAGGAGAAAGACCCCCAAAGTTCTACATGTCAACTGGTGGACATTTGTGAGACACTTTAAATAAAAGTTCCAGTACCCTTTGGTAATCTATACCAAGAAACTCGAGTTCCTAGTATGGAGTTTTATATTCCAGGCATTTAAAATATTTCCAGAATTCAAATAAATAACATTATTTGCTGGCCACTGATTTTGGTTACCCTCAGGTCTGCGAAAGAAATACAATGCCAAGTATATAAAATATAAAAGCCAAAATTTATGATATTAATTCTAGCTAGCTAATTCAACCAGCTTATAAACTGTAATAGTATTTTAATAAGCTCTCCATAAATATATTTCTTGTAACTATACTTTCAATTAGCCTGTTTTATTTACCGAGCTTAACATGACTCCTGGCACTAACAGGGGAGGTGTTCTATACATACTTGTCAGCTACTAAATATAAAAGAGAATACTTGTGTAGTCACAACAGGATTCCTTTTATTTTTTTTTTTTCTTTTTTTGAGAGAGAGCAGGAGCAGGTGTGTGGAGGAACAGAGGGAAAGGAAGAGAGAATCTTAAGCAGGCTCCATGCTCAGCACGGAGCCCCATGCTGGGCTCCATCCCATGACCTACGATCATGACCTGAGCTGAAATCAAGAGTCAGTTGCTCAACCAACTGAGGCACCTGGGCACCTCCTCTTAGTTTTTTCTGGAATAGTTGAAACTTTTGAAAAATTAAACACTTTTCTGATCCCCCATACTGTATTAGAACTTCTTGTTCTTGGTTGTATGTGACAGAAACCCACTACAATGGCTTAAGATAAAAAGAGAATTTGAATGCCACATAGAACTGAAACTAAAGCTGACATCCTAGGACCCAAGTGAGGTTTTCAGAACCAGGTCATCAGTTCTATTTTCCTTTGGGTTGACTCCATTGCCAGACAAGCAAAATAGCTGCCAACAGCTCCAGTTCTACATCATATTCCCTTAGAAAATCCCTATGGAAAGAACTTTTTTCCCCCAGGGATTCCACTGGAAACTCCTAGACTTCAGCCCTGTTGGCTCTGATTGGCTGAGTTTAGATATGAGCCCACCCTCAGATCCACAGGGGGTGCCAGGTGCTCTAAAACCACAGGAAGGGAGAGTGGGAGAGGGGGTGATGCTCCCAAGGAAAACGGAAGTGATATTACCAGAATAAGAAGGAATGGAAGCCAGCAGTGGCTACTGAGGGTTGACTTGGATGCTTTAGTATTAGCCAACCTCTATTGTGTAACTCAATACATATACAATCTAATTTTTTGAAAAGTAACAGGTATTTGCTAAATAAATGCAGCCCTAAGACAAAACTTCTTCTAACCAGTTTGCCCCCCAAATATCCTCCTCTGAAAAGAATTCTACAGCTAGCCCCAGATGCCAGGCAAACCAAAGCAACAGATGTTGTCCATCGGTAACCATATTTTCCAGTGCCTGTTAGATTTCACCAAAAGCCTCTAGAAACTGGTATATGATTTAGGTAAAAGAAGTCCCACACCAAGTTGTCTTCTCTACTTCTATACATCTTGCCATCTTCTTTTTCTGTATTGACATCAGTATTCCTCCATGTAGGCAGATTGGAAAGTTAGGCAGTTGTGTTTACTTCCTCGCTGTTTCTCACCTTCCATATCCAATTACCAACTCCATTTGACTCTATTTTAGAAATATTCCTAAACTCCATCCCCATCTCTACATCCACACCCTCTATCCATTGTCGCAGTTCAGTTCAAATTCTAATGATCCATTCCCTAGATTCTGCAGCCCAAGTTATCTGTAAAAATCATAGATCGAATCATACTGTTCCTATTCCAAGAAATTTTTCTAGAAGCAGTTTAGGCATCCTGAGCCTTGAAATGTTCTTATGCTTTGACTCACGAATTTCTCAGCTAGTTGCCTGTCATACTGTAATAATAAAAAGTGCAGATCAAGGCACATGTACCAAAATATTTACTATGGCATAATTTAAAATGATAAAATTAAGGAAACCTAACTGTCCAACCATAGAGAAAATTTTAAGAAAATAGATTCAGAAAAAAAAAAAAAAGAAAGAAAATAGATTCAGCCCATATGAAAAACATAAAACCATGAAAACTAGGGTGCTCAGGTGGCTCAGTCGGTTAAGCACCTGACTCTTGATTTTGGCTCAGGTCACAATCTCAGGATCCTGGGGTCGAGTCCTGCATTGGGCTCCCTGCTCAGTGGGGAGTCTGCTTTTCCCTCTCCCCCCCACCCCCCGCTCATTCTCTCAAATGAATAAATACAATCTTAAAATATTTTTTAAAAACCATGAAAATTGGGCAACCCCAGTGGCTCAACAGTTTAGCGCCACCTTCAGCCCATGGCCTGATCCTGGGGACCCCAGTTGGAGTCCCATGTCAGGTTCCCTGCGTGGAGCCTGCTTCTCCCTCTGCCTGTGTCTCTGCCTCTCTCTCTCTCTCTGTATCTCTCATGAATAAATAAATAAAATCTTTAAAAAAAAAACCCATGGAAATTAGGTTTTCAAATAAATTTTGGCAACATCAAAATTTCTCATAATAGATATCTAAATAATTTTTAAATCAGGATTTTTAAAATGTAGAGGAAAGAGGATGGAGGAAGGATTTATTTGTCCAGCTCCCTCCTCTCCCATTGGTTAAAGTTTCCTCCATGGGGAATTGGAGTTAATGCCCACACTTCCAGGTTGCATCATCCAGCTTCTGTGATCTCTGGGCTATGGGCTCCCTGAGCCCCAATTCCCACAGAGTAATGCAAAGAGGGCCAGATGGCAATTACCCACACAGTGAGTTTCATTAAGGAAAAAAATTTCAACTAAGGTCAGAGAACCTAAGTCTTTTATAATGGGCAGTAAGCCTCTTTGACTCATGTTCACAAGGGAGGCATCATCTTTATTCTCCTAGACAATAAATAAACCTGCCTTTTGTTCCAGAAAGAAACACTAGCTTTATCTTCCAAGGTTGTTCACCCACAAACATCTTTGAGAAGACAGTCTGGAACAAAGGCAGTTGGTGCCTCAGCAAACAAGATGTACACAAACACAGGAGACCCCTGGAACATTGTCTCCTAACGTAGATCCAACTGGCAGCAGCCAAGTGCTTACTTCCTGAGTGCAAATGTTACCAAACTGTGATCAAAACGTAAAATATAATTCTGCAGAAACTGAGAATATTGAATTAAGCAGGTAATGCACCGTATGATTGTCAGAGACAAAACTAGACCCTTTTTCTGAAGGCAAATTTTATTCAGAATTACTATTGCAATAGGAAAGATGGTCCAGTGGTCATTGAACTCAACTTCCCTGAAACAAAAGGATAGAGATTGTTTTAAAGGCTGGGTGTGCGGGGTGCCTGGGTGGCTCAGTCAGTTAAGTGTCTACCTTTGGCTCAGGTAATGATCCCAGGGTCCTAGGATTGAGCCCCTCATTGGGCTCCCTGTTCACCTGGGAGTCTGCTTCTCTCTTTCCCTCTGTGTCTGTGCATGTGCTCTCTCTCTTTCTCTCAAATAAATTTTAAAAAAAAGTCTGGGTGTGCTAAGGAAAAGGCAGGGTGTTAAGAAGCATTAGTCCACATGATTGGAACACCTGGATTTGTTAATTGAAGCTTATCTGGAGGAGAAATAAATTTCTATCTTTATGAGAGGAGCCGTGGTGCACGTTGAAGCAAGGCAAACACCAAAATTAGGCCCTTACCCTCATTTAGCATTTATCACGTGGAATTTTAGGAAATTGTTTATTTATACAGATACAAGGACTGAGGGTGAGAGTTATCTCCCTGAAGTTTTGCATTTCAAAGAGAGAGCTCTCCAGTTCTTCAGGAAATAGTTTTAGGACACAGATTTACATCTCAAAGGGCAGAAACCGGATTTATAATTGCAAGCTTTCTAAAGTAACTGCTCTAAGAGGGAGTTCACAGTCCTCTTATGAGGTTTTGGTTAGAACAAACTGGTAAATTATGCAGGCAGCGTTGAGCTTTCTCAGGCAGGCATTTTAAGGGAGCTGGGGTAAATCTAGGATCATGGTCTTAAGCTACTAAAGCCATGCTAAAATTTGTCAAGTCTCTTAGTGCAGAGGTTTGGATGGAGTTGTTACATGCCAAGCGTTCTGTGGTGCTCAGTACAGCAGTTGCATAATTAGCTACCAGTAGGAAGTAAGAAACATATTTTAATATCAATCTAATAAAGAAAATATGAAACAGTTTTGCTCAATGAACTTTTAATAGAACACCTTCAAGGCCCTAAGATGCTTGCACAAATACTGAGAGATATTATTGTATAGTGTAGTAGTGATCACTCTGTAATTATTGTTGACTTGTTTCAAGCTACTTCATGTTTGTAATGCCTTCAAATAGATCACCAAAACTTCTACTATTTGAATGCATGCCACAAAAAGAAAAAGGTTAAGAACCACCACCATAATCATTCCTAAACATAAATTGAGCGCCCACGTGTGAATCACTGGGGTCTGTATATGGAGGAGTAATCAAGGGAAATGAACCTGCAGTCTGTGCCTTGAAAAATTTGTGCTTGAAGGAAGAAAACAAGAAAAAGACATAAGTGCCTTTAAAAACAAGTGAAAATATATATAAACAAGTGAATTAAATATAAATATATGCACATTTTAATAGAACTAAGTATCGTATCTTAAAAATTACAAAATAGTTTTATATAAAAGTTTTAATTTATTTATTCATGAGAGACATACACACAGAGAGAGGCAGAAGCATAGGCAGAGAGAGAAGCAGGCTCCATGCAGGGAGCCTGATGCAGGACTCCATCCTGGGACTCTGGTATCATACCCTGGGGAAAAGGCAGGTGCTCAATCACTGAGCCACCCAGGCATCCCACAAAATAACTTTAGAGTAAACATGCTTTTACTAAGAGACTTTATTGAATTATTTGATCATTTGCATCTACGATGTATTTTTAAAATAATGTAGGAACGATAAGAGACAAAAGTAGATTTCCTATAGGTTGCGCAAAAAATAATAAACTTAAGTACAAGGTTTTTTTTTATTTATGAGAAGATAAGTCTTAAGCAGATCATTAGCATCTACGATGTATTTTTAAAATAATGTAGGAACTATAAGAGACAAAAGTATATTTCCTATAAGTTGCGCAAAAAATAATAAACTTAAGTACAAGGTTTTTTTTTATTTATGAGAAGATAAGTCTTAAGCAGATTTTGATGTAGGAGGATATTTCCTGGAGAGGCAACGACAGTCTAGTTGTAGATAGTACAGTTCCAGAAAAAGGAAATATGATAATTGGAGCTAAAAGAAGATAATGCCAGGATGTATAAAAGACAAGACAGTAGTAAAATACCATATATATTTCAAAGTCACAGAATTTACTATCCTAGGAAAGTATTTTAATCAGCAAATAAAACATTATATCTAAGCAATATCTTTACGTTTTGTTATATTTATTTTTATTTTGTTCTATTTACATATTTTGTAGCACTTTAAAACTAAATATACTTGTAATAAATGTTTCTGAATACAGATTTGCTCATAATTTTTAAATATAATGCCATGTCTTTAAATGTGACTCCCTAAGTTAATTTAAAATTTCTTTTGAATTACAACTTATACCCATCTAATACAGTGTAGAGAGGTCATTTGCCAATCCCCATTCTATAATCAAATACAAAATATTGGCATATCATTGAGTAGTTCAAATGTTATTTACTTTCATATTTGTGATCCCTTCTGGCACACTCTGGCTTATCTTCAAAAACTTAAAGGTTTTAATATGTAAAACACAAATATTGTAGGATCTCAACTGTATATTGCTTAAATATTATTTTTTTTGCAAATCAAATTACAGTTACTCCCTCTACCAAGCACCAACACTAAATTAAAGTTCTCCAGTAGCTTCCCACTGCTTTAAATAAAGACTAAATCCTTAACCAGCCCAAGAAACCCAGCATGGTGTGGCTCCTGTCTCTCCAATTTCATTTCATACCCTCTTCCCACTCACTGGCTTCCTGCCACCCTGGTCTTGTTTTCTTTTATTTCCAAGAACAGGCCATATTACCCTGTCATGGGGACTTTTTATATGCTGATTCTTCAGTGCTGGGAGTGTGGTCTTCCACTAGGTCCTGTGGCTGATTGACTGGTACTCTGTCACCATTCCTGCCAGTCCTTCCTGAAGAGGCTACTCTTTCTCATACACTCTTATAAACACCACAACTCTTAATATTTATCAAAGTTGTAATTTGATATCTACTTGTATAATCCATTAATGTCAGCCTCCCCAGCCTCCCCTCTAGAAGCTCCTTGAGGGCTTTCATGAGAAAGACATCAGAGCAAGAGCAGAGCAGGAGAATAGAAAATGACCCCTTTTGTGGTGCAGGTACACAGACCTGATCAGTGGTTACCTGCGTCTGGGGACAGGCACTCTGCCCACTGGTGCGGAGCATGGGATTCAGACAAGGATCCCTGCTGAGAGGAGTAGTTACAAAATCCATCAGCCCTTAGGCAGCGGCAGGAAATCCTCTTGGGCCCAGGAATACCATATAAATAGTAACGCAAAGCCAAGTCTGATCCTGCTGGGCTGGGAACAGACCACTCCCGCCAGCAGCCCCCTCCCCAGACAAGACAAAACAGAGATATAAGGTAGCATTAGACTGTCATGGGAAGAGGGCAGGGGTGCTAAAAAAGCCTAACTGCCAAAGCCCAGACTCACGGACTGGCCTAAGCCTGAGTGTCTGGACAAAAAGGACCCAGGACATCTTCCCATTCTCATAACAAGCTTCAGAGTAACAAGCCTCTGGAATACTACTCAGCCATAAAAGAAGAAAAGAAAGAAGGAAAGAAGAAAGAAAGAAAGAAAGAAAGAAAGAAAGAAAGAAAGAAAGAAAGAAAGAAAGAAAGAAAGAGAGAGAAAAAGAAATCTAACCATTTGCAAAGACATGGATGGAACTAGAGGGTATGATGCTAAGTGAAAAAAGTTGATCAGAGAAAGACAGTTATATGATCTCACTCAAATTTGGAATTTAAGAAACAAAACAGGATCAGAGGGGAAGAGAGGAAAAAATAAAACAAGACAAAATCAGAGAGGGAGACAAACCATAAAAGACTCTTAATCATAGGAAACAAACTGAAGGTTTCTGGAGGGGAAGGGATGGGGAGATGGGGTGACTGGGTAATGAACATTTTTTTTTAAGATTTTATTTATTCATGAGAGACACAGAAAGAGAGGCAGAGACATAGACAGAGGGAGAAGCAGGTTCCCTGCAGGTAGATGCAGGACTTGACCCCAGGACTCCTGGATCATGACCTGAGCCAAAGGCAGATGCTCAAGCACTGAGCCACCCAGGTGCCCCTGGGTAATGGACATTAAGGAGGGCATTAGGCCTGTTCTGTTACAATCTTGCAGAATCTACTGAAAACAGGTGGTGAAGCAAGGGGAAATTACCATAGATACAGTACCAGTACCATTATTTATTTATTTATTTATTTATTTTTATTTTATTTTTTTTTAATTTTTATTTATTTATGATAGTCACACACACACACACAGAGAGAGAGGCAGAGACACAGGCAGAGGGAGAAGCAGGCTCCATGCAGGGAGCCCGACGTGGGATTCGATCCCGGGTCTCCAGGATCGCGCCCTGGGCCAAAGGCAGGCGCTAAACCGCTGCGCCACCCAGGGATCCCCAGTACCATTATTTAAAATCTACAAACCTTATTCAAATTTTGGTCATTATCCAATTAATGTCCTTTATAGGAAAAACTTAAAAATTTTAAGACCAGATTCAGGATTCTATTCACATGTTGTGTTTTAGTTTCCATGTCTCTTTTGATCTGGGAAATTTTCTGGGTCTGTCTTTATCTTCCATCATTTTGACATTTTGAAGGATGCAGATGATTCTGTAGAGTGTTCTTCAGTTGGGTTTGTTGGATGTTTTTTCCTCATTATTAAATTCATGTCATACGTTGTTGGCAGTAATACAAAAAGCAATGTTGTGTCTGTCTTAGTACATCATATATCCAGGGGCAGATGAGATCTATTTTTCCCATTATTGGTTATATTAACTTTGGTCAGTCACTTAAGTCGGTGCCTACCAAGTCTCTCCACTATAAAGTTGCAATTAATTAATTACTATCTTGTGGGAAATTAGTCAGAAAATTCTAATATAAAATCTTGATTCATAAGCATAGAAAAATAAATTGATAATTAGTATTTGTAGTTTGGTTCACATAATCTTTCAAGGTATGCTGTTCAGGAGAGGTGTTTGAGGGATGATAAAAAGTTACAAACTACTGACAGAAATATTGTTATTTCGACCTCTGATTGATAAAAATGCGTGTGACAATATCTTTGGTCTGTTTGTGATGTTCATTAAAGTCTGTAGAGAATTTTCTATGAATGCTTAGAATAAAAACCTCCTTCTTAAGAGTAAATGTCTGTTCAAAGAATAGTCAACTAGTTTATTATACATTGAAAAATTTTTTTAAAAGGTCACATTTAAGGATTTTGGACATTGGCACACCTTTATTTTTTTAAGGGTTTATTCATTTATTTTATTTATTTTATTTTTTAAAATATTTTATTTATTCATGAGAGACAGAGAGGCAGAGACACAGGCAGAGGGAGAAGCAGGCTCCATGCAGGGAGCCTGACGTAGGACTCGATCCCAGGTATCCAGGATCAGGCCCTGGGCTGAAGGCAGGTGCTAAACCACTGAGCCACCCGGGCTACCCCTTATTCATTTATTTTAGAAAGAGTGAGAGTGAGGCGAGGGGCAGAAGGAGTGAGAGAGAATCCTCAAGCAGACTTCATACCTGGCACAGAGCCTAGTGCAGGGCTCAATCCTCTAACCCCAAGATCATGACCTCTACCAAAATCAAGAGTCACTTAGCCAGCTGAGCCACCCAGGTGCTCTTGAACACTGGCACATCTTAATAAATATTCTTTTCTGCAAATTAACTTTTGTTGTTGAAATTTTTAAATCTTTTTCTATTAATTTTTAAATATCAGATAATACATGGTCCCATAAATAAAATCTAATCATGGAAAGCAAACATTATGAATATCTTATAATTTATGTTGATCCATATTCTAACAGGGATGACACAGTGACAGGACTCTTGGAAAACTTCAAGAGAAATAGGTCCATTTAAATCATTATTCAAAGAGTTATTTGAGATATTTCCTCTTTCCTCCTAAGGGGCACTTGGGAAAAAATTCAAGATTAAGGGTGCCTGGGTGGCTCAGTGGGTTAAGTGTCTGCCTTCAGCTCAGGTCATGGTCCCAGGGTCCTGGGATTGAGCCCCACGTCAGGTCTCCCCTCACTCATGCTCTCTCTGTCTCTCAAATAAATAAATAAATAAAAGCTTTTTAAAAAATTTTAAAATTAAAACTTCACCAAATTTGAACAATAATTTAGAGCTTTAGCCTAAGAGTAGAGAAACAAGCAGAGAGTGGAATGAGTGTCTAGACAGAAGGGGGAAAATTCTTAACAATTTTGAAGTTAGATTCTAACATTTATCTCTAAGAAAAGCAGCATTAACATAACATTGCTGCAGAAAGCAAGCCGTCAATTAAGAAAGCACACATGCAATATGCTCATTTCACAAAAGAGTTGTGGAATAGTCCCCCAAAAAGCAATCATTTGGCTAATTAATAATCCTTCTCAAAACAGGAATTAAACAGAAAAAAACTGACTGAATTAAAATAATTCAATGGCATTGATTGATTTCTTTGGTAGACAATAAGTGAACTTGAGTTGGGTTCCAATGAACCGACCAATCAAAAAGAAGACCAACATCTCCAAGGGTATTATATACTACTTATTATTACATTGTTGTGGTTGTTGTTATCAGACACGATGAGTAAAGTTTCAAACAGTGCCACACACATATTGGTAATACATCTACATGAAAATCTGTGCCATAGAATGAAAGTCCAGATTGATTATACATCATCATGAGATGGGCCTTCTGGAATAACAATATCACACAAATAAAAAATGGGATGGGTTAAGTATAGATTCAGAAAATGTATTAGAAATAAAATATTCTGTGACAGGAAGAGAACATGGGACGGCTCTCAACTCCATAACCATCAATTGAGGGGTTTATAGCTTTTGAAGACAATACACCTTTAAGAAAGCTTAGGAAATTTACTGTTAAATCATTGACATCATTTGATACAATATCATTATTTTTCTGATAGCTATTGCTTCGTATCTTGTGAAATATTATGTAGACAAATTATAATGGAGATTGAACCAACATGATCATAGTGTCTTACTGCATGTAACAGAAACGTAAAACTAGGGATCCCTGGGTGGTGCAGCAGTTTAGTGCCTGCTTTTGGCCCAGGGTGCGATCCTGGAGACCCGGGATCGAATCCCACGTCGGGCTCCCGGTGCATGAAGCCTGTTTCTCCCTCTGCCTGTGTCTCCGCCTCTCTCTCTCTCTCTCTCTGTGACTATCATAAATAATAAATAAAAATTAAAAAAAAAGAAACGTAAAACTAGTTTTATGTTCATGTTTTATTTAAATAAAAATTAGTTGTCTTCCTTTTGTGTCAGTGGCTTAATGTATAGCTGATAAAGTGGTAAATGTGTGTTAGCTTTGAGCCTTTGCAAATGTTGAATGTTTTTTTTTTTTATTTCAAATGTTGAATGTTGTAATGCTCTGTTGTCTTGAAATTCCAATAACAAAAATCCCTGTTGCACCAGGAAAATTATGTAACTAGTTTTGGTGGTCAGGGAAGATCATGTGAATAAGATAACATTTGATATGGAACATGAAGGAAGAGAGGAAACAATTCACTTGGACGTCTGGGAAAAGTGTGTTCCTGGTGGAGAAAAGAGTAAGTGCAAATAACCTGATAGGTTTGATCCATTCAAAAAATAGCATAGAGACCCATGTGACTTGGGTACAATGGGCTAATATAACGTGGCATTAGATAAAATCAAATCTTATCTAATGAGATGGGTAAGAGGGCATTATGAGTTAGCGTTAAGAACTTTGGCTTAAAATTTTTATTTATTTATTTATTTATTTGAGAGACACACACAGAGCACACAAGCTGAGGGGAGAAGCAGAGGGAGAAGCAGATTCCCTGCTCAGCAGAGCTCAACACAGGGCTCGATCTCAGGACCTGAGATCATGATCTGAGCCCAAGGCGGCTGCTTAACTGACTGAGCCACCCAGGTGTCCCTGAACTTTGGCTTTTAAATCTGAGTGAGATGGCCAACACTGGAGGGGGTCTGAGGAAAGAAGTGACAAGATCTGACTTAGGATATTTTGAAAGGATCACTTTGACTGGTGTGTTGAGTAGGGTCAATAAAGGGACAAAAACTAACATAAAGCTCCCAGGACCCTAAAGAAGTAACTGATACAAGAGATAAGGATAGTTGGGGCAAAGTGTTTTGGTAGAGGTGGGTTCTGGATCTATTTTTTTTTAAAGATTTTATTTATTTATTCATGAAAGACACACAGAGAGAGAGGAGCAGAGACACAGGCAGAGGGAGAAGCAGGCTCCATGCAAGGAGCCCAATGTGGGACTCGATCCTTAGGCCGCAGATCACACCCAAGCCAGGGATAGGTGCCCAACCGTTGAGCTAACCAGGCACCCCGGATCTATTTTTTTTTAATTATTTTATTTTATTTTACTTATTAATGATAGGCACACAGTGAGAGAGAGAGGCAGAGACACAGGCAGAGGGAGAAGCAGGCTCCACGCACCGGGAGCCCGACGTGGGATTCGATCCCGGATCTCCAGGATCGCTCCCTGGGCCAAAGGCAGGCGCTAAACCGCTGCGCCACCCAGGGATCCCTCGGATCTATTTTTAAGACAGGACTAACACAGGATTCACTAATGAGTTTGGATGGGTATGTTTGAGAAGGAGAGGATAAGCATATATATAAGGCTTTGGGTCTAAGTAATGGGAAGGATGGATGTACCATTTTCTGAGATTGGAAGGACTTCAGAAAAACAGGCTGGATAGTGCAGGGAGGAAATACCATGTTTATTATATGTTAAATCATCATGTATGTGTACCCATCTCTGGCTTTTCCATTCTGTTCTGCCAATCTCTTAAGAACCTATTCTACTACCACCTGTTTTGATTCTATAGCTTCAGTATACATTTTTGATATCTTGTAGGGCAAGACTGTCATTACTCTTTCTCAAACTTTTGGGGGGCTGTTCTTCCTGATGAATATCAGATTCAACTATTCTAGTTATTGAAAATACACTGAATTTCTAGGTTAATTTGCAGAGAACCGAAACTTTCCACCATACAATCTTCCTGTCTAGGAACACGGTATTTGTTTATGTTTCTTTTTTATATGCCTGTCAATAAAATTAGTAGTGTTCTTCATGTGTGACTTCTTCACATCTTGTTAATTTCGTAGAAATAGGGGCGCCTGGGTGGCGCAGCAGTTAAGCCTCTGCCTTGGGCTCAGGGTGTGATCCTGGGGTCCTGGGATCGAGTCCTGCGTCAGGCTCCCTGTGAGCCTTATTTTATTTAAATAAAATCTTAAAAAAAATTTTTTTGTAGAAATATTCAAATTCCAATTATGGGAGAAAAAGATAAGTATGAAGATATTAACTTTTCTACAGTAACAAATGATCCAAGCATCTCAGTAGCTTACAATAACCAACATTTCTTCCAATTCACATTGGTTTTAGGCAGTTGTAGGTCAGCTACTGTGACATGGCTTGGCTGTACTTTGCTTTACATCTCTTCTTATTCTAGGTCTCAAGCTGAAGGAGCAGAGGGAAAAGAGCAAAGCCAACTACAACAACAGAAAGGCTCTTAAAGTTTTAGAACACGTAGTATACTTTTTGTGCTCATAACCTTTCGGTTACAGCAAGTCACATGGCCAGGTCCAATGTCAGTTGGGGCGAACTCAATGTCAAGTCACATGACAACAGTGAGTGAGGATGTTTAATCTTCTTGCAGGGGAAGAGTGAAGGAATAACCGGGGATACTAATACAATCTGCCACAAAATCCTGAAGGAAAAGGAGTCATGTAATGGAATTCAACACCCTAGTAATGCTTAGAACTTTAGAACTTCTGGAGTGGGGGCACCTGAGTGGCTCAGTCAGTTAGTTAAGTGTCTGCCTTTGGTTCAGATTATGATCCTGGGGTCCTGGGATGGAGCCCAATATCAGGTTCCCTGCTCATTGGAGAGTTTGCTTTTCCCTCTCCCTTTGCCCTTCTCCCCTGCTTGTGTTCTCATTCTCTCTCTCTCTCTCTCTCTCTCTCTCTCACATTTGACAGAATGAATAAACAAAATCTTAAAAAACTTCCAGAGTGAAGTGGACAATTTTTTTTCAGGACATTGAGGAAGGGAAGGGGGAATGCTATTAAGTGTAAATATGACACTTTCACAAGAAGACATAATATATTCCACCATGAAGCTCTAGGCGTCGTCCTCTGCTCAGCGTCTAGTGGGGGTTCAGGGATGGGTGGTCCGGATGCAAGTGAGAGTAGTCAGTCTGCTGGACAGATGACCCTTCTGGACTCCCTCTTCATCATTTCTCTGCTAAATTTATCTAGTAATGAATACCATGAGGGTAGCTCTCTGCTGTTGACCTTAATGGCAAAGAGAGGGCTGAGGCCAGAGACTTAGAATGGGATAAAGAGGCAGAAGTTCTTGAGATGACAAGTTTCCATTTGGTTTTATGAGAAGTATAGATATGATGCTCAATTAAACAGTCCATACTACCAAGTGTTACTATTTATCAAGATATTAATCAATAGTTGGGCCTTTAACCGACAACTTGTATTATTTAGCATAGTATTATTGGAAAGAAAGCAATTCATTCAGCAAATATTTCTTTGAGAACATATTATGTGCCAAGTGCTATTTTAGGCACTGGGGATACAGCAAAGTGTCAACCCTTGATGCTTGTATTCTGGGGAATAGAGGGTAGGGGAAGACATAGATAACATATAGGTGCATACTTAGGAAATATCCTAAGTGGGACTAGGTACTATGAAGAAAAAAGTAACAGGGAAATGATATGGGCTGGTTTGTAGGGAGGACCTCTTTAATGAAATGACTTATCAGCGAGGATCCTCATGAAGTGACAGAGTGAGTATATGGGGGAAGCATGTGGCTGTCAGCAAAGACTGCAAAATCCCCCTGCTAAGCCCAAAGACCAGCAAGGTGGCCAGTGTCACATGAGTGGAGTAAACAAGTCTATAAAGGGATGAGATAAGGTCAGAGAAGTAGCCAAGAGCTGCAGGACTTTTAAGTCTTGCTGCAGAGTTTGGATGGTGGTAGTGGAGCATTCTGGAACTTAATATTTTTAAAATGAGCAGTATGCTAGCCAAATCAAAGACACTTGCTCAATTGCCCTCCTCTCATACATGTTATGTAAGTGTCCTTGTGATAGATCAGAGTAGAAGACAGGCATGTAATAACATGGCATGTACTGCATTTTAAAAATCTGTGCTTTTATTTCATATTTTTAAAATGTGAAGTGTATTGAAGTATAGTTGACACATCATGTTGCATTAGTTTCAAGTGTACAACATGCTGATTTGACAACTCTCTATGTTATGCTATGCTTACAAATTTCACCACCATTCATCACCATACAGCACTATTTTAATACCATTGACTCTGTTCCCTATGCTCTACCTTTCATCCTTGTGACTGATTCATTCCATAACTGGAAGTCTATTTCCCACACTCCTTCACTCATTTTGCACATCTCCCTTCCCCTGCCCCTTGGGCAACCATCAGTTTGCTCTCTGTATTTATGAGTCTGTTTCTGCTTATTTATTTGTTTTGCTTTATTAGCCCCACATAGAACTGAAATCATATGGTATTTGTCTTTCTCTGACTGATTTATTTTATTTAACATAATATCTTCTAGGTTGATCCATGTTGCTGCAAATGGCAAGATCTTGTTCTTTTTAATGGCTGAGAAATATTCCATACATATATAATATTCCATTATATATATATGAATATTATATGCACACCCTGGTTACTTCCACATCTCGGCTATTATAAAAAATGCTGCCATAAACATAGGGGTGCTTATATCTACTCAGATTAGTGCTTTCATTTTCTTTGGGTAAATACCCAGTAGTGGAATAACTGGATTGTATGGTATTTCTATTTGTAATTTTCTGAGGAATCTTCATACTATTTTCCACAGTGGTTATAACAATTTACTGTACTTTTATATTTTAAATATTTACACTCTGATTCTTTATGTATAAATGTCACATGATATGCAGATTTTGCTTTGATGTTTGTCATTTTTTCCGGTGAAAAGAATCCTGCCTATTTTTTTTTTATGAAGATTTTAAAGAATCTGTATGACACCTCATCAATGAATAGAAATAAGGTACTCTTTCATATCATGTCCAACCAGATGAGAACAAGATGGAGTCAGAAGTGGTTTTCCATCACATAAATAGAATTTTCGCCAAAAGAGTTCTAAGCCTACTTCAATTGTTGAAAATTAATGCATTTTCAGACTTCAAAATCTGATTTTCAGAGTACAAGAAGTTTGATGGGAAAAGCAATTGAATGTAATCAGCCTCTCTTTATGTGCTTGGTTTAGAATTGTTTAGGCTGTCATATGTGATATGAATCAAAGGGACTTGATAAATATTTCTAAGAACACCTAGATGGCTCACCTGAGTGGATGCATAATTGCTTGTGAAATTCAGACTGAAACAGGCAAATTTAGAATAAAAAGGAACGTTTAATAATTGTATTTTCACTTCCTTAAGATCTTTGCAAAATAACAGGTAATAGCTTCATTCAAGAGCCACAAGAAGAAAATAGATCCTGACAGATGGTCAGTAATTCGAGGTTAATGTAATGCAACTCATGTGCAGAAATTGAGAAGCATTTTTTTAAGTTTTATTTTTTTATTTTTTATTTATGATAGTCACACAGAGAGAGAGAGAGAGAGAGAGACGCAGAGACAGGCAGAGGGAGAAGCAGGCTCCATGCACCGGGAGCCCGACGTGGGATTTGATCCCGGGTCTTCAGGATCGCGCCCTGGGCCAAAGGCACGCGCTAAACCGCTGCGCCACCCAGGGATCCCCAGCATTTTTTTTTTTTTTTCAAGGAAGTCACTGGTTTTATAGGCTTTTTTGATTTGGAGTTTACTATAGTAGGAACAGAGTATTAAGAGAATATTTCTCAGTAGGTTAGGAAAAATTATTGTTCAAGTATTTGAAATGCAGTAATATTGGATTGTGACTACCTTTATAGCATAAAATTTTCTGAACAACACTAAATAATAGTAGAACTAACATGTTTTATTCCAGATTTTACTGGGAATGCTTCTAAGGGTGTATCATTGAGTATGATGTTGGCCATGGTTTAGGATAGGTATATTAGTAGTTTACCAATAGTTGTAATCTCCTCTCCTAACCATGAAAGGAGAGAGCTCTATTAATCCCTGTACCCATAGCTTAGAAAGTGCCTGGTATACAGGTAGGCATTCAATAAATGCTTGGTGAGTAACAAATTATCGAGTATCAGAAGCTATGTGAAGTGTCATAGAAATTATCTGGAAAAAAAAAAGCTTATTTGAGATCTTAAGAAAAATTTATCTAGGAATATTGGAATTTTACATATAAAAAGTATTAGAAAAAAATCCACTAGCTTAAAACAAATGAACTTTTTGACAATTTGTGCTACATACGTACTTAAAAATGTGTAAAGGTCTTTACATTGACCATTTTAGAAAATAAAGACCAAATATCAGTTTGATAGTCTTTTAACCCTATAAGGATTATCCCTTTTTAATTCTTTTTGAAAAGAATCTTCAGATTGTTTTAGGTAGACTATACTTATATAGACTAATCTTCAAAGGCTTTGGCATTTTAATGAAAACAAGTTACATAGCACTCAGTTTTGACATGGTTAGAATTAGGTCCCTAAGCATTTAAATAGATGCCAAAATGCATATTAAAACATTAAATTATTTATTTCAAAGTATAAGTGTCAATTTTGAATTTGGTAGAGAAGTATTCTTTGAACTTCCTTCAACAAAAATCTATGATATGTTTATTGCCATGCATCCACCAGGTGCTAGGCTTTTGGGAAGGGATGAATAACATTAAAGTCTACTAGGGAGACAAATATTATAATGTCATATTTTTATGTAAGGGAAGTATTGAGAGTATCTTGTAGACAGGTCTTTGGAGAATCAGTAGAGTTCTAATTGAGTTGAACTTTGACTTGAATCTGTGCCAATCAGACAAAAGGCATGGGGGAAGGAGATAATACACTGCAGCTACGGGACAGCATGTGCAAAGGCATGGAATGCTGCAAGTACATGAAGTGCAGAGGGAATAGGGAGAAATTCAGTGTGGATAGAGCATCTTGTACATTTGAAAAAACAGAAGTTGCACATTTGGTGGAGAGTGTGGGATCTTGACTCAACGTGAGTCCAAATCCTGGTTCTGCCACAAACTAGCTGGATGACTGAGCAAACAACTAAATCAAGTCTCCATTCTTTCTTCATAGAATGGAGACAATGTAGTACCAAGCTTGCAGGGTTAGTGGGGAGAGTTAAGGGCATATATAGAACCTAATATTGTGTAGCACCCACGGAGAGTAAGTGCTCAATAAGTGGTAGCCATTGTTATATTGATAAATAGGTAAATCTGTTAGTGACTCCTACTTTAATATTGAGTAGTATTTGCTTATATATAACTGAGAATTGCTTGATCTATGGCGTTTTTTTTTTTAACTTAAAAAGTAGAATAAGTCCCATGCTGGTACTAATAAAAAGCTCACTTTTTCAGTAGAGTCCAGAAATATAAAAGTATCACTTCTTCTTGAGCAAAAAGACTGTAAACATGTTACTTCAGATCATATTCATTTTAGAAAAAAATTTCTACCCCAATATCTGTAGTTTATAAAACTACCAGTAGTAGAACTCTATAGCTTTAAAAACATCTTACAGAGTCTATTATATGGTAAACCACAATAAAAGTATAAAACTTCTATTAATTCAAGCATATGCATGTGGCTTTGCAAGTATTTTTAAATTATTTGCACGACTGTCTGTTCCTTGAAAGAATAACCTAATATTTGCTTGTCTGTTTCTTAGGTCTGATTCTCCCCTCAGCCAATTGCACTCAGATTTCTTTGCCTGTTCTCTCTTGACTCTGCTGAAACGACAGTGACAATTATTGTAAATAGATGACTAATGGCCACATCTGGTAATTTTTTTTTTTTTTTTTTTTAGTTTCCATAATCTCTTATTAGAATTTAACATGATTGGGGGATCTGGGTGGCTCATCAGCTCAGCGGCTTAGCGCCTCCCTTTGGCCCAGGGCATGATCCTGGAGTCCTGGGATCGAGTCCTGGGATCGAGTCCCGCGTTGGGCTCCCAGCATGGAGCCTGCTTCTCTCTCTGCCTCTCTCTCTCTCTCTTTATGTCTATCATGAATAAACAAATAAATCTTTAAAAAAAATAAAATAAAAAAGAATTTAACATGGTTGAACTGCTTCTTCTTTTTTGAAATTCTCTCTGTACTTTGGCTTCATGATGCCACACTAATCTGGTTTTCTCATACCTGGTTTCTTACATGTCAGATCATTCTTTCTTGGTATGTATTATCTTTCTTCTTTCATTACCTGTCTCTTTTTTTTCCTTTCTTTTTAAAATTAGTTTCAGAGGTAGAATTTAGGGATTTCATCAGTTGCATAAACACCCAGTGCTCATGACATCAAGTGCCCTCCTTAATGCCCTATCACCCCATCCCTCGACCCACCTTCCCTCCAGAAACCCTGTTTGTTTCATAGAGTTCAGCATCTCTTATGGTTTGCCTCTCTCTCAACTTTCACCTTATTTTATTTTTCCTTCCCTTCCACTATGTTCTGCTTTGTTTCTTAAATTCCACATATAAGTGAAATCATATGGTATTTGTCTTTCTCCAACAGACTTATTTCACTTAGTATAATACCCTCTAGTTCCATCAACGTTATTGCAAATGGCAAGATTTCATTCTTTTTGATGACTAAGTAATATCCTATTGTATATATGTACCACATCTTTATCCATTCATCTGTTGATGGACATCTGCATTACCTGTCTCTTAATGTTGGTGATCTGTAGCATTCTGTCTTTGGTTCTTTTCTTTTCTCATTCCACTAACTCTCCATGGGGAGTAATCTCATCCTCTCCATTGCCTTCTATGAGCAGATAATAATTATATGAGTCTCAAATTTTTTCTCTATTCCTGACCTCTTTCCACGCCCTCTTATATGCATCTATTTCCAGTTACTGACAGAGTACCTCCATTTGGCTGTCCCAGAGACAATAAAACTATGCCCTAGATTGTATTTAATCTCTTTTTTTCTTGATCCTTCTCCTTCACTCTGATCTTGATGACTGGCCCCCTCTATCCATATACTGACAACCTGGAAACCTAGGAATTAAACTAGCTTGCTCTCTTTCCTTAGCCAAATGCCCTCCACCTATCTAATCAGTGTCTAAGTACTACTGATTTTATTTAACTCTTTTTTTTTTTTTGCCTCTTCTGTCCGTGCACATTACTTCTAGCATCTTGTACCTTAACTATTATAGTAGGATCCTAAGTGATCTTTCTGCCTTCACTATAAGTCGGTCAAGTTGTTTTTATTCTCTGGTAAAAATTTCCCTGGTAGCTTTTCATTGAAGGTGAAGACTCCATTACGTGATGCTCCACACTCTTGATGATGTGGCTTCAGTCCACCTTCTCTTCTTTCTTTCCACACCTTTTTTCCTGATCACATGTTTTCATGCTGTTGTGAAGCTTTTCCTGAGTTACTGACTACAGAGCCCTCTGCCAACCACAGAGAAGAGGCACCCAGTCCTGTGCCTTCGCTTGTACTCTTGTCCTCTCAATAGGTATATCACGGCTCCCTTCTTCTTTTATTATAGTTATTTGTTTACATGCATTATTCATTCTGTATCACTGGCATCTCATCATATGGATTCAAGAGAATTTTTTGCATAAATATCTTTTTTTTGAGAGAGAGAGTGAGAGAGTGCAAGTGAGAGCGAGAGAGCGAGAGTGAGGGAGAGAGAAGAGCACAAATGGGGGCAGGGAGGGGAGGTGCAGAAGGAGAGGGAGAAATAGGCTCCCTGCTGAGCAGGGAGCCCAATGTGGGGCTGGACCCCAGGACCCTGAGATCATGACCTGGGTCAAAGGCAGATGCTTAACCAACTGAGCCACCCAGATGCCCCATAAATTTCAATAGATATTTATTATGCACTTTCTTAAGGAACTGGGGGAAAAAAAAGAACCACCAGCAATTTCTTTGTATTGTTTCAACATACTCTTTCTCTAAGATGTAATAAATGTGTCCAATTGAAAATTGAGGCAATCTTTGGTGGCATACTTTGTTGGTTTCCATCCCAATGTGTTTCTGTGTTCTTTGAAAAGACGATGCAATTATGCCTTGCTAAAATTAAATTGGCTTGATCTCTATAACCATCCTATAAGATAGTCACTAAGTCATCATCATCATCCCCATTTTATATGTAGTGGAGAAATGCCATGGTGGCCTCTACATGTACACAAATTGACAGGCTATCCCAGAATTGAAAGGCTTGTAGATCAAATTAGGATGCTCAAATCAGCTAATTTATGGAATCAACTTAAAATCTACAATGAAAAGCAAAGGGAAAGGGATTGGGTAGGTTAAGAATTTAGTGCAGATAGGTGGGTCGCTTAAAGTTCCTATGTCCTGACTCTCTTTGCATCACTTTCCTTTACCACAGGCAGTGTGGGTACAAGGACCAGAGTTAAAAGGAGAAAAGAAAGTTTAAAGATGGAAGATCTCTGGTGCCAATACATGCTTGCTCTATTGGAACGATAAAAAGGCTATTAAAATATGCATGACTATAGCTATAGCTCTGTGATAACCTGGTGAGCAACAGCATGTATTTTAAGAAGTGGGCTAGAATGGGTGATACCAATGGGTGGCCAATTTGAGTTAGATAAAGCTGATTTGTGCTTTATGAATATTTAAGGTTCATTTTGCTTTCCATCTCTTTCTATCCACAAGTAACACTTTTATTTTTTTCATCCTTTCAATGTATTTAACACATAAATGTCTATTCTATGTTTAACATGTCCTGTAGGTCTATGATATACTATCTATAGTTAACATTTCTTATGAGTTTCATCCATCCTGTTTGTTTGCTTGATCTTTAACACAGAATCAAAAATTCTTAAGGAATGCAGCAAACACACATCATATTATAGCGCATATCTGAGGCACAGGACCATTAAACCACCTGCTCAGGATCCCCACGTTTAGGACATAGGAGAGTCAGGAGTTCAAATATAGGAAATCTAGCTCCAGAGCCTACTTCTTAACCACCATCCTATGTCAATTTCTAATTTGCCTGAGAAAACACAGCTAGTAAATTTGACCTCAAGTCCAGGGCTTTTTCTCTAATTACTCTTTAGTCTAAGCAGGCTTGGGGCTGGAGACCACTGTTGTTCACCTCTGTGTTTTTATCACTAAGCAAGGGCCTACATAAAAACTTGTTGACCAGGAGAAGATCCCATTTTAACTTTGTTTTTCTTTCAGGTTAAGTTTAAATGGTCTGAATAATACAACTTTAACATTTAAGAAAAATTAACCTTTGGCATTTAAAGTTACGTTATCTTTGGCATTTGACTTTAAACCGAATTAACCTAAAGAGATATCTAGTTGCTGGAGAGCAAAAGATAAGGAACGATGAACTGAGATCTAGCTCTGATTGCGAAACTGACCCTTTCAAAGGGATTAAGTTGTTTCTCTGTGCTTCACTTTCTTCAGTAGGAAAATGGCTCTAGTAATTCCTATCTACCTTTTCACTATGAAGTTACATTTCCTATTCTTCTCGTTACTAGGATGGCATTTAAAAAAATGGTTTCTGCATTATGGATTAGAAATTATTTTAAAAATGTAATAAAGTCTATCCATGCATTCATATAATCAGTTAACATATTTACATGATTAAAAAATAACAAATGTTTATAACCTTTTAAAGGCACAATTTATGCTTACATTTGGACATGCTTCACATCCTGCCATTTGCTAAGTATTCTATGATTTTCCTCATGTATTTGACTTTTCTAAAAGAAAAAAAAATAATGGCCTTTGAAGGAAGCTAAAATGAATTATTATAGTCCTAAAATATTTTAATGCCTCTTTTTTATTCCATACTTATTTATATATTTATGTATGTATTTATTTTCCCCCACTTACAAAAACTTTGTTCCTATCTAAGAAGTTGGCAATAACCTCAATATATGCAAGACCATGTAGAACTCAACGTGGTGATTGTTCAGCCTTGGCTGCCTATTAGAATTGACTGGGAAACTTAAAAAAAAAATACTGATGCTTCAACTCTATATCAAACCACTTAAATCAGAATCTTGAAGGATGGAATTTGGGCATCTGTTTCTAAAATATTTCCAGACATTCTACAAAATACTTGACCAATATTTTTCCAAACTGTCAAGGTCATCCTAAACAAGGTCTGAGAAATTGTCACAGACCAGAGGAGGGAAGGGAGACATAAAAAGTAAATGTAATAAGGTATCCAAAGTGGGATCCTGGAATGGAAAAAAATATATCAGGGAAAATCTACTGAAATCCAAATAAACTATGGCGTTAATAGCAATGTGCCAATATTGATTCCTTTGTTGTGATTTATGTACCACAGTAATAAATAGGTTACCAATGTTAACAATAGGGGAAATCTAAAATAAAACATTTATTTTAAAAATCTGTCTCATATGGAGCTGGAGTTGAGAATTACTTATTTAGCATCTGCTTACATTGTATCAGAAAACAAGAAGTCCCTTTGAAATATTATTGAGCCCAATTGCAATTGGCTGCCTGTGTGGTTCTAAAACCTGACTCCCAGAAACAACAGGCTGCTTAGGACAGAATACATTTCGAGAGGCAGTTTGAGGGAAATAAAATCGGTCTAACTACAATAAACATAACTGTAATAAAACCCTGCTAACTATTTACTTCTAAGATGCAAAAATTCAAGAAAAAGTGCTTAGTAAAGGAGAAAAAATTACACTCAATCAATTTCTCAGGTTAGAAAGGTAGTTTTACTTTGACATCTACGAAAGATATAAATATCTGGATTAAATATAATGTCTGAATTATGGTACCCTAATAGTTTGAGAACATTGTGAGTGACTTATCTTTGCTAAAAGAATTTTCATTTCTTATCTATAAGGCCAGAAAGTTCTTTTCTGACCAGAAAGTTCTTCAGGATTAAGTTAATTTTTCCTCTCTTGCCACTCCCACCGTGGTAGGAAGGAGGCAAGGGGAAAAGATCTCCTAGTCCTCCATAACGAAGCCTACCTGGATTTAGCCTGGCCATACTTTTTTCATAACCATGGAAGATATTTGTCATCTGTGTACATCTCTAGAGGGAAGTCAGGATTGTGCCTAAAGAAATCATTCTGTACCAGTAAGCATTTGACAAACAGCAAATGCCTGGAGGTGGCATTTCATAAAGTGCCCTTTAAATTTTTTTTTTTTTGTGCTACGTTATTTTGTTTGTAACAACGTCCCCAATTCATAATCCAGAATCCGTTTTAGAATAAATGGTATTAACAGCCGGTAGCCACCCAGATTACAGTCCAGCTCCCTAACTTCATGTGACTTTAGGTAAGTAATTTCTCTCCTCTGAGCCGATCTCAGTTCCTCATCTGTAAAGTGCATCGATGCTAAGCAGCATCCAATGCCCCTTTCTGTCAGAACACTGAGATTTGTAGGGGACTTGAAGAAACAAAGCGGAGGATTTTAGGATTTAGGTCTTTGGGTTCTGGTGGGCAGTAATAGTATTGAAGAAACAGTTCTCATGTTTGTGTGTGTAGAGTCTGAAGGGTAAACGATAGGGGCAAGAATTCATTCATTTGGGGAATATAAAAATTAAAGAGAGGGAATAAAGGAAAAGGAGAGAAAATGAGTGAAAATATCAGTGAGGGTGACAAAACATGAGAGACACCTAACTCTGGGAAACGAAAAAGGGGTAGTGGAAGGGGAGGTGGGTAGGAGGGTTGGGGTGACCGGGGGATGGGCACTGAGGGGGGCACTTGGGATGAGCACTGGGTGTTATGCTATAGGTTGGCAAATCGAACTCCAATTAAAAAAAAAAAAAAAAAAAAAAAAAAAAAAGGGATCCCTGGGTGGCGCAGCGGTTTGGCGCCTGCCTTTGGCCCAGGGCGCGATCCTGGAGACCCTGGATCGAATCCCACATCAGGCTCCCGGTGCATGGAGCCTGCTTCTCCCTCTGCCTGAGTCTCTGCCTCTCTCTCTCTCTCTCTCTGTGACTATCATAAGTAAATAAATAGAATTAAAAAAAAAAAAAAGAATGCGTGCATGGGAAAAGCAGGACACTGACTCTTTTTAAAGGATCAGCTCCCGGGACCTTCCTGGGACCAGCAAAACAGCGGAGCGTTCGGCTGCTAGGCAACGCTCCTCCCTTGCCCGAGTGGAGGACCCCGGTCAGAGGTGTCTAAGTCACTCCCTCCTAATTTAGCCCACCGTAGCGTACGGTGCCTTCGTCTCGAAATTAATGAAAAACGGATCCCTTAAAGGTACAGACGTTTTGCAGCCAAGGTCTGGCAAGCCTCGCAGCTGAGTTCTGCTCCAGCTTGGGGTTTTCTTTTTTTCCTGTTCTAAGGCGCGATGCGGGCACCTCTCGGCAAGGCCCCCGCCGCGGCGCGTTGCCGGGCAGAGCTGGACGCCTCCGGCTCCTCGACCCCGCCCTCTCCGGCCCCCCCCCCGCCCCGGGTCCGCGCCCCCGGCTGCCCCCGGTCCCCCCCGCCCCTCGGTCCTCCGCGGGCCGCCGTCGGCCGCCATGGGCTCGGAGATGGAGCCGCTGCTCCTGGCCTGGAGCTATTTTAGGCGCAGGAAGTTCCAGCTCTGCGCAGATCTGTGCACGCAGATGCTGGAGAAGTCCCCTTACGACCAGGTACCGGCCGGGCCCCGTCGGGCCTGTGGGTCCCAGCGAGGGCAGAGGCACTGTCGGGGAGGGGGAGCCCACAGGCCGCCGGGTGGTGGCTCCGGGGAGGCAGGCCCAGCGACGCCGCATCAGGAGCGAGACCCCCAGCCCCCGTGGCCGGCTCGTCCCTGTGGGTGCGTCCCCCTCCCCCCCCACCCCGGGGGGACCCTCCAGGGCTGTGCCGGGACCGCCCCCTCCTCAAGCTCCAGCAGCTTCCTTCCCTTCACGGGGTCCTTAAAGGAACACTTAAAAAGTCCCGAATTTTAACTTTGGTGCAGAACTTTGATGATTGATGTGTACTTGCATATGGATGGACTCTGAAGCTCGCTGCCTGGTGAGCTCTCAGCACGCAGCTCTCATTGTTTTTAGAGCAATCTCGTCATTGCTCTAAAAGCAATGATGTGTAAACACAGATGTGTAACTTCTCACCTCTTGTTGAAATAGCTGCCTTATTTTGGGGTGGGGGTGGGGGTGGGGGTGGTGGTCCAACGTTGGGATCTTTCCACTCCATGTGAAGGTTGTCGTCCAAGAGCTTTGATTGTGGGGTAGGAGTGCAATTTGAGGCGAATAATACAAGGTAGAGAAATGACAGTCTAGGAGGGGAAGAGATACATTTACTATTAGGAGCGAGGGATGGGGGAAAAGCACACCCTCCCCCCAAAGAGGGGATGATGACAATGGTTTTAAGAGAACTTAAACTCTTATTGTGCTACAGTAATAAGATGAAGTGAGATACTAAATGCAGATAGAGAATGGTCATATACTCCAGTGGCAGGTAGTTCCTGGATGGAAGAGGCAAAGAGGAGAAGGAGAAATAGGAGCAGAGCTGTGGCAGTTGGTCAGTGTTTCTAGTAAAAGCTGGTTTCCCAGCTTTTTCCTCTAGTGGTGTTCCCTTGGAGATGTTAGAAAAAAAAAAGGGAAATTGAGGGAGTCACATAAGTGGAGGCATATGTATGAACACTGTTACTAGGCTCTGCCTTAGTTCCCAGCAAATGGATGGAGGATAACCTGTTGAGGTGAACATTTTAACTTTCAGATGGATAGAACAATCCTAGAACAGTCCACATTATATGGGAATACTAAACTAGATTCTTGTATGTTGGTTCATGTTAGTTAACAGAACTGTGTTTCCATAGAGAAGCTTTTTTTTTTTTTTTTTTTTTACAGGATTTATTTATTTTTGAGAAAGAAAGAGACAGCTTGGGTGTGGGGGGAGGGGTAGAGAGAATCCTCAAGCAGATGCCCTGCTGAGGGGGGCGCCCGATGCTCAGCTGGCTCCCAGAACACTCACCATGACCCCAGCCAAAATCAAGAGTCAGTGGCTTAACCGACTGAGCCACCCAGGTGCCCAGAGAAGCATTTTTCTAAATGTGTTTTTTTTGGCACAGTAATCCCACAGATGCTGCTCAAAAACAAAAACACAAAAACAAACAAACAAAAAGATTCCACAATCAAATATGTCTGGGAACCGTTAAAATATATTGACCCCTTCACATTTGTATAATAGAAGTTTGTTAAAACCCTATGATGTACCAGACATTGTAGGCACAATGGTTTGCAAGTACTTTATATACTGTTTCCATTTTTCCATTGATTTAGGGTAGTTTCCATTCTGTGTTCCACAGAGCAATAGTCCCAAGAGCTGCTCAGTGAAAGGAAGTTTCCTCATTCAATGCATTTGGGAACTGTATATTCCCTACCTAGAGATTCAAGATTTGTAGTAAAGGCTCTGAGTTCTGAAGCAAAGGCACTTAAGTTTGCCTAATTTTGATTAATACTGTAGTTCTGAGACTTATTTGACCACTGATGACTTTTTTATAGAGGTCGGTCATGGGTCAACTATCTTCATTGTTATTATACTAGGGATATGTAGTCTCATGGGGGAAATGTTGTTACAGGCAAAGCAGCACTGTTTTTATTAATGGTTAAGATCCTATAATCTTAATAACACAATCATAGCACATTCAGTACAGTACTATGCTGTGAATTCAGGTTTAGTTTGCGCTAGGCACTGTGATCGGGATTTTATATTTGTTCAATTAAATGGCCTTTTGTTGAGTGCTTATTCCTTGCCAGGCATAAGTTGTGTCAATTAACATGTATTTCTATGCTTAGAATAACCTTGCAAAGTAGGTAATTAAAAAAAAGTAGCTAACATTTATTGGGTATTTACTCTGTAAGGCTTGGTTCAGAGGGTTTTATAAGTCATCTTATTTAATTCTCAGCTATTTTAGGAAGTTGGTACTATCTCCCCCATTTTACAGATTGAGAGCACAGGGGCACAAGGTGAAGTAATTTGTCCAAAGTTACAAAGTTGTAAACCCATTCGCTTTGTTTATCGCTTTGTTTATACTGTGCGCCTCTCTGGCCCCCATGTAGCCACATTTTTCAAAACAGTGTGTTTCTCAACTTTTCCTAGTACATTTTCCTATCTACTGTACCTTTCTCAAGATTTTAGCTAAATGGTAAAGAATTTTGACATATTTATGTACTGGGATTGAAGGCTCTGGAAAGTTCTGAAAGAAGGAAACCTACCTAATTTTGATTAAGACAGTATTCTGAAACTTATGTGATCTCTGGTGCCTTTTTTAGGGGCCAATGGACAGATATCTCCCTTATTGTCTTGGAGAGATACCATTTTTTTTTTTTTTCTTTTTGAGAGATACCATTTTGGAAAGTGCATGGGCAAAGTAGCCGTGTTTTCATGAGCGGTTAAGATAGGGCTGTAGAGGAGATCTTGCTCCATTTTTTATCTAGGAAGAGTAAAATAAACAGATTAAGGACTTTGTCTCCAACTCCTGAATTAGCAGCTAAATAAGGTAAGGGCTTGGGTTATTTTGTTTGGTTTCTTGTACAGTTCTCATTAGGCCTTATGGGCCCTCTTGACAGATTAAAGACTTGTTACAAAGTATGTTTGGTGGAACTGTGATTTTGATAATGATAATGAAGAAAAAGAGATTTATATTGGGAAATATTGCTCTTGTCCTTGGTTAACCATTTGACATGGATAAGATCATTAGGGTATTAGGTCTTGTTAGGTCCCAGCCTTTTTGTTATAGATTTGAAATAATAGTCTACAATGTGATACATAGTTAATGTCTAATACCATAGACATTAAAAAAATGTGGTTCTTTGTTAGTATTTTCTTGTTATGAGCAGGGGTTGATATCTTCAGCTCCTATAAATATCAGAGTAGGCCTGGGAGAATCAGTACCTGATCTAGAAGAAATTCACGATTTTCTTTTCCTTTCTAATCCTTTTGATTTGTTTTGGTGAGTTCGTTTATTTAAGTAGGAACTGTATATTGCCCAAACTATGAGCAGTATTTTGTCAGGAATAGATATTTAACTTGACGTTACCTTAACAAACTGGGCTTTGATAGCTGGATAGGGCTGAAAAGTTTATAGCGTTCACTTATGTTAGTTATTTTTTGACTCAACCCTTAAACATTGTGCTTTTCTACTATGTGCTCTTATTTTTTAAGTATTTTTATTTTTTAAATTTGACTATGGTTGATACACAATGTTGCATTAGTTTCGGGTGTAGTATATAGTGATTCAACTTCTCTGTTCTATCCTATGGTCACCCCAAATGTAGCTACCATCTGTCACCGTATCATGGTATTACAATATCATTGACCATATTCCCTGTGCTTGTACCTGTTATTCCCATGACTTATTCATTTTGTAACTAGAAGCCTGTATCTCACACTCCCTGTCACCCATTTTACCCACTCCCTGCACTCCTTCTCTCTGGCAACCATCATTTTGTTCTCTGTATTTGAGTCTATTTCTGCTTTTTGCTTGTTTTGTTTTAAATGAAATCATATGGTATTTGTCTTTTTCTGTCTGACTTATTTCACTTAGCATAACACCTTCTAGGGTCCACCCATGTTATTGCCAATGACAAGCTCTCATCCTTTTTTATGGTTGTGTAATATTCCATCGTACATATATACCACATCTTCTTTATCCATCTCGGTTGCCTGATAACCTTTGTCTTTCCATCCCCATAGGTTCCTAAACATATATTTACCTTTTTAAATAAATATAATTGCATTATGGATATTCTTAACTCATTTCTTGATTTGAAGGTCAGTTTTTTTGTTTTTTGTTTCTGTTTTTAGTATTCTCACCACAAAATAGGAATGATTATGTAATGGGGTGCTAACTATCGCCATAATGGCAATCATATTACAATAAATAAATGTAGCAAGTTAACATGGTGTGCATCTTACTATTTTTTAATCAGTTAAGAAAATTCTTCTTGGATTCCTCCAGGGGAGTGTTTCTGATAGTAGTTATCATGATTGGCATTTCTTATGATGCTCTCATTGTTTCAGTGGAGGAAGTTAAATGATGGAGAGACTACCAATCTATGAAAAGCTAACAGAAATGTGATCAGAGCAGAAGCAGATGGTCCTCAGCTCTGCAGTTAGCTGATTTATCTTCACATGCACCTTTAACCTCATGGGCTATTATTTTTTTGAGACTTCTACATTTTAGAGTACTTTTCCCCCACAGCTCTTTGAATTACCATTCCCGTGTCACCAAACTGATTTTAGGACAAATGAATGACTTTGAAGCAGTACCTGTACACATGGAAGAGCAAGAAAGTTAAAATATTTTTTTTTGTGTGCCAAATGGATTCATTTTTGCTTTCCCCCTCCCCCCTCCACCCCAAGACATAAATAGCTTTTGTTTTAGATGTTATTTTTCACTTTGGGTTTTTCTTATTTTTGTTCCAGGTGAGGAGAACCTCTCTAAAGTGACTTGTTATTTGTTACTCTTTCTTTAAGCTGGTCCAGGGAGCTTCTCAGAGTACCCATTTTGGCTGATGTGAGTCCACCTCTGAGACTATTTCTTCTATATTTATTTCTCCTTTAAGAGACAGTTTTGGTATACTATCATCAAAACTATTTAAGTTGTGCTTTGTACTTTCCTTTGGGACATCTGGGTCTTATTTAATTTTGATTCTTGCCAAAGTCAGGGTAGTTAGGTTGGTTAGGGAGGTATACTTAGAGTAATGCATTTTTATTTGGACACAAAAGGACTGAAGGGTAGCTTGACTGTAATAATATGGTATTTGGGAATGGGGAAAGGTTCTTGAAGAAGACAGATTGTGAACTGTTTTTCCCAGATGCAGAATATCAAGAAATAAAAGGGCAGGGTCTGTAAGCATGACATTAAGGTTCTGATCTCTTGAGAAGAAAGAAAGGAGGATAACTGGTTAATTTATTGTAGCTTCCCTGTTTGATAAAATACAGTAAGAACAAGAAATTTGTAGAGAGGCGTTGTCTTTTTTCAAAGTGTTCTTTAAGTTGTGATTGAAAAAGTGGTTGTGAGTTGTAAGACATAAAAGGGAGAAATTCAAAAACAGTCTTCCTTCCACACAGCAATGTGACCTAGAGGGAATGCTTGCTTTTACAGCTCATGTCCATCATCCTGATTAGTTGCTTAATCTGATTACTCTTCTTTGCGTTCCATATGTCAGTTGCTTGGCTTTAAAACCAGCCCCAATTTTTTAGCTCCATGATAATTAAAAATAGTCCGTAAAACATGCAGGTTTTTCAGGCAGTGAGGTTTTTAAAAATATGCTTTTATTGCAGGGTAGATTTCTGATAGATTTTCTAAGTATTAAAATCAGTGATTCTGGGAGTGGGAGTGTTGGGATTCCCTATAATGGGAATTCATATTCTCCCCAATCTCTGCTTATAATGAGAGATGTTCCAGAGAAGAGAGGATTATTACTGTAAACGGTTTGAAGATGGAGAAAAGTCTGAAAGCCACTGGCTTAGAGGAAAGACATGGAACCGGGGGTCCTCAGTGAGCTACATCTTAGTAGTTAATTGAGACGATCTGGTGCTCCCAGCAAAAAAATAAAAACAAAAGCAAAACCATCTTTCTGTATGATTATCTAATGTACTTCCTCGTTGGGGCCATGGAGATGCAGCCAAAATTAATCTTTTGATTCTATACTCTGTGGAGCATTTCATTTTATGAATTTGTATTCCTAATGAATTATACGGATTACATTCCTACTTGGCTACTTGGTCTCTAGATCTTCCTAAACCTTCTGACATGCATCCATTTCTCTGTTCTCTTATCTTTTTTGCCCTTCTTGTTACTGCTAACTTTTGAATAAGTTTCAGAGCAGAGTCAGGTCAGACTCATTAGCCAGAGTAAGTATTGGTGGCAATTAAGAAGTCACATTCAGAATTATCTAGAGATATGATTCCCTTAAGTAATAGCAACAACCTAAGAGAGAAAGCCTTACCCTGGAGAGGAAGGAAGGAAGCAAACTGATGTGAATTGAAGCTGATGCTAATGAGTATTTTCTGGTTTTAGGCAGTGTCACTGTACTCCTTGTCCTCTCACTCACTGACTTTGAAAGAGAATCAAAGGGAAGTCTTAATTTGATGTGCCATGACTGGGAGTTAGTTCTGGGTTCTGAAAAGGGAAGTAAGGGGACTTTGGTGCTTTGCTGTTCATTATATAATTGTTTTTACACAAAGAAATTAGTCACAAAGAAATTCTATGTGACTAATACTTCTTATTGAAAGTGATAGCACTTTACACTTCATTAACTGTGATAGCATTATGTGAAAGGATTCTGAAAATTATGAAATATTCTTAAAAATGTAAGGCTTTATTTTTAAGACTATCCTATAAACACTATTCGTCCAATTTGAGAGGAGGACTAGGTTGTAGAGGTTGTGTGATTTGTTCAAGGTCATGCAGCTAAGTGGCTCCCTGAGGATCAAGCCCAGTTCTTCTGACTCTAGGGGTAGGCCTGGTGCTTCCTTTAAAAAAAAAAAAAAAAATTTTTAAGGGAGGGAAAGAGAGAGAGAGAGAGAGAGAGAGAGAGAGCAGGGTAAGGGGGCGCCGAGGGAGAGAGAATCTTACACAGGTTCCACGCCTAGTGTGGAGTCTGATGCGAGGCTTGATCTCACAACCCTGGGATCATGACTTGAGCCAAAATCAAGAGTTGGACACTTAACTGACTGAGCCACTAGGTGCCGTTAGGCTTGGTGCTTTCTGCTCAGCTGTGTTGATGCCCATGGAAATAATCTGCTAGACCAAATGAAACTAATTTATGGTTCCCTATTTGGGTGGATTAATTTAGATAACAGACTATAATGGAGAGACTCCAAGGTGAAAGTCTCAGTGATTAAAAAAAAAAAAAAAAAAGATTTTACCTATCTCTAAATTAAAACATCCTGACTCTTCTTCTTAGTCCTGATCGATCGATCTCCAGACCAACCATACGGGCCTTGGTCTCCCACACTGTATAGCAGTCTGCTTCCATGACTGGTTGTGATCTCACATACTCAGCAAAATGCAGGCTCTTGGCCCAGAGTGCCGAGATTCAAGTACTGCCTGGCCACCTTGATCTCAGAGTTTTCTCATCTGTAAAATGGAGATGATAATATGCCTACGTCAAAGGGTTGTCATGAGTGCTAAGTTCATTAATATATGCTAAGTGATCACAAATGTTAGCTGCTATTGTCTCTACAGAGCTGGAGATATTTGCATGTAGGATACTGTCATTGATACTTTTCTGAAAGGATTGTTGATAATCTGGAAAGCACCTGTGAATAAGGTGTTTAGTAAAATTGCTGATGAAGGGATGCTGAATATATTTCACCAATCCCTGGTACTCAGTAATTTCCAGAATAATCTTCCCTTTCCTCTGAGTCCGTTCTTATCTCCCAGGAATTCCATTTTTCTCCTCTCCCTTTAAGTCATCTATCACTGGCCCTTAATTTGAAGATACCATTTGATATGTTGTATTGCAATTTATATAATTCTGTCCCTTTCTCTTAGAATGTTTTCAGACCCATTGAGGTGCCAAGGGTGTCAGGGATATTCTGCACAACTAACAAGTTCTCTGCCTCACCCCTGGTTTTGCCTTTCTCCTTCCATCTAAGCAACCTCACCTGTCTCTCCACCTTTCATCCTCTAGGCCTCTCATTGCCTTCTCTGACCTTCTCATTGCGCGTCATTTCCCCACATGCTCTTTACCGGCGTGGTCAATCACAGATGTGTTCCTGTGGGGCGGAAGATCCATATGGGGCACCAGGACCTTTATCACTGAACAGAACACCAAGATTGAGCTGGTGGTTTGAGTTGGGGCCACTGGAAGCATCTTCCTGCCCTTGGGAGGATAACAGCCGTCCAGCTTTTACTTACTATCAGAGGCTTCTGGCTCTTATACCTGTCTTGTTTTCCTTTTCAGGTATTGTCTGCAGTCACCTCTGGTAAATGTTTTCTTCCCTTTCTGTATGCACTTTACCTTGTACTTCTCTTACACTTTATGCTTCAATTCTGTCTTATTATTTCCAACTCATTTTTTTTTTTTTTAATCTCCAAGGTGCACTGGCAAGAAAGAGCTCTGAGCTCTGGCTTCTCTGTGTGACCTTGAGCAAATTACATGACCTCTGAACTGGTTTATCTGTCAAATGGATACAAACACTGACCTGCCTCCCTCTGGTGGTTGTTACGAGACTCAAATGAGATAATGGGTCATACAGATATGTATACAGATGAATAGAAGAAAGACCAGAAAGGATTATTTCTTCTGTCATCTCATTGCCTGTATCAATATGTCTAAGTATGCCCATTGGCATTGAAAACCTCCGGTTGCCCTCTATTCTTAGTTACTGTTCTGTGTTTGGTTCAGCTGCTTGCCAAATATTCTCTAAATCCCACCCCCTTGGGCCTTCACTTTTCTAGCCTAGCTTACTCTGCCACTCATGTTCCTACTATGTGTCATGCTACAGAAATTTCTTATCCTTGCGTGGTGACCAGATGGCTCACACATTGCTTGCACACATAATATAGTTGTTTTTTTTTAAAAAACATTTAGAGTATTCTCCTTGGATTTTAGAGCTGTAGAAAGCAAGCAAGGAAGGATCTTTTTTTTTTTTTTCTTTTTCCTTTCCCTTTTTTGTTTCTTAGTAGCTTCCTAATAAAACATGCTGCCGATTAAATGTTCAACACAGGTTGCTAACTGTAGATATAGAAGTGTAGATGTTTTGTAAATAAATTTGTTATAAGTCTGATTTTTTTTCCCCAATGGATTTCTATTTGGACAGAAAAAACCCTGAGTTTATTAGCACTTGACACTAATGTATATGACATAGTATATTTATAAACATTTCTCAGAGTATGTTACAGTCAGAATTAATTTTTTATCTTCAGCTACTAATCCTGTTATATTTATGTGGAGTAGGAGGGTTTATAGCCTGTGGATTTTCTTCCTCCTTCCCAAGCGATTAAAGTCTGAATATTTTAACCACCATGAACTTATTTTTGAATACAAAGCAATGTTTCCTTAGTATAGTTGTAAAATTATTTGTAACTCCTGGAATTTTGTGTCTTCATTAAACAAGTAGTTAAGATAACTTTTCTGTGGTTTAAATGAGGTTAGAGTAATTAGAATTTTCTGCTCGTAGAAAATTCAGCCCTCTTCAGCCTATGTGAGTTTTACACTAATACCAATATTAGTATTAGTATATGCAGAACTCTTGAGAGCACTTGTGGAGAAAGATTAAAGTTAATATTTGGATTTTTATTGAATGAGTTTGAATCCACTTACAAATACCTAATTAGTCACTAAGACTTTATTTTAGAAACTGTATTTCTTAAAAATGTTTACTACCTTCTTAATGCTTTCCAGGAACCAGATCCTGAATTTCCAGTGTCTCAGGTAAAGGTTTAGCTGCAACCTTTAGTTTAGAGAATACTATATATAATGCCAATTGCTTACTTGTTCCTAGATTAGAAAACTTGCTGCATATCTGTTAATGCTGTTAGATAATTAGCCATCTCTCCCACATTCTGTACCTTTTTACCTAAAGTATTATATTTCTAATATTTTTATGGCTATGTTTATGTCTTTGTAGTCTTTTTTAAAAAAGGTTTTATTTATTTATTCATGAAAGGCAGAGAGAGAGAGAGAGAGAGAGAGGGAGAGGGGCAAAGACATAGGGAGAGGGAGAAGCAGTCTCCATGCAGGGAGCCTGATGTGGGACTCGATCCCAGGACTGCAGGATCATGCCCTGAGCCAAAGGCAGACGCTCAACCACTGAGACTACAAAGACAGGCATCCCATGTCTTTGTAGTCTTAAGACTTGGAACTTAAATAGAGATGACCGATATTGACCAGAGGATGAGAGAAAAAGAGAAGGAGGCAAGGGACCAGGAGTGTAGAAAGGGAGTTGAGAAGTCAGCAGAGCCCCAAGTGTCCAAAAAGACTGTGATGGGTAGAACAGTATGTGTTGAGTAAAGAGTAGGCCGACTCTGCTCAGAAAGGGCTTGGTGAGAGAGGGTGGTACCTGCCATCGCGAGGAAGAAAGGAAGGGACTTTGACCAGATAGCCACAACCAACAAATCATCGTGGCTAGAGATGGGAGGCAGCCAGAGAGACCTGCTAACTGGATAAGACACACTGACTCTGGAAGGAGCCCAAGGAGAGGAGGTGTGGTTGGGGGGACACACCAGCCAGTGAAGCTTTTAACCCAAGAGGGTTTCCAGTAAGTCTGGGAATAAGGACAAGGGATGAAAATGCTATAAATCAGAGAGCTTAAATACTGCTAGGTGTTTGCCCTGCCACATAAGAGAGAATTCTAACAGTGGTTTTTAGGTAAATAATTGGAACCTCATATGTGGTTCATATGAGTAATCATCCAACCTTTTTAGAAGAAAGCAAGATACAAAGTACTCTGATAGAGGTCTGCGTGGTATTAAACAAGCACTGGAAATAGTTTAAAATGTAGCACTCTTCTTTAGAAGGATTTTAAAGAAACCTGTCTGCAGGGTTCATAATCATGATTTCCATATTGAGAGATGGTACAAAACTTTTTTGTATAATATATGTACAGTTTGTTTGAGAAGGACCTAAATTATAAATAAAGTAATGTGCTTTTTGTTTTCACTAATTTTGGAAGATTTTGTTAAAATTAAAACACCAATAATTTGCATTGTTTTTTTTTTTTTAATTTTTATTTATTCATGATAGGCACACAGTGAGAGAGAGAGAGGCAGAGACACAGGCAGAGGGAGAAGCAGGCTCCATGCACCGGGAGCCTGACGTGGGATTTGATCCCGGATCTCCGGGATCGTGCCCTGGGCCAAAGGCAGGCGCCAAACCGCTGTGCCACCCAGGGATCCCAATAATTTGCATTGTTGATAGGCTTTAAACATTGTAAATGGCATTTGAAAGTTTCCAGCCAGCTCCGGGACTTAATGAAGGACCTGTATTTAGTATTACTTTCCTGTTCTGTTACTATAGACTGAATTATCCACTGGATAGTGATCTAAAAGAATAAAAAGGAACAAGTCTGACAGGATTCTTTTGAGCTCATTATTCAGACATTTTTCCTTCCTCTTTTGCACATTTTTACAACTTCAAAATAAATGAGGCTTTACAATAACAATTCAATATTTTGTTCCTAACTTTTCATTTTTGTACAGCAGGCAGTGTCAAATGACACACTGTTCTTTGGTGGCCTTATTCTAATAATAACCTAGCAAAATTGTTTCTTTTATGTCTTAAACCATTGGCCTCAAATGAATAGGACAATTTAAACATGTTTTGCTCAGTCACTAGAGTTTTTACCTTTCTGTATGTTTATTTTCATAACTAAAATTGGATCAACCTCACAGAAGGTAGTAGTACAAGGAAAGTGTTATTTTCTTGATATTATTGCCTCAAGAATAATGTCTTTTAGACTGCCTTAGTAGGTGAATGAGATAGGATTATGTCTCAAAGATAAAGAAGGAAATACTTGACATGATGATGACTTAGATTGAGAGAATCTATGGGTTTGTTTCCCTTTAGAAAAGTTCCTACACTTCTATGATTTTTGTTGATTTCACAGTACTTCCAATGGATAGATGTTCAAATGTATTTACTGCATGACCATGTCATTTAGTAACAACTTAAAGATATCTGATTACACCAATTTATATTTTTATTTTTATTCAGATTTAGGGGGCAGTTTGGCATCATCCACTGTGCATTTTACTTTAATCACTGATTAGTTTTGAACCTTTTTTTTTTTTTTTTAATTTAAACAGGATTTTAGGGCTGTAAAACATACTTGGCTTGTTTCCAAAATAAAATTTTTAATTTTTTTAAAAAGCCAAAGCCCCATCTGCTGTTTTCATTAAAATCCTAAGAATTGTTCACATTGCCAAGAGCAGTTCTTTGAATACAATCTGATGTTTAATCAAGCAGTGATATGTGATTTTCAAGGTCATTTTTGTTAGGACCGAAGGTAAATCAGGAAGATTAATATTCTCAAATACTGATGAAATTTAAAATTAAATAATGGTTTGAGTAGATTTCATCTTCCCACCATTATTTCTACTTCTGAAGACTTAGATTCTAGAAATGGAAATAAATATAGACCTATTTACCATTTTGAAAAAGTGAATTCTTATGGAATAACATTTTTAAAACAGTGTGAAGCATTTATTCATTTGATGGGGAGGGAACAGCGGATTTACTTTTGTTTAGCCTACTATTACAGTTGCACGTTCTTAATATTTGAGAGGTTAGTTGGCAGATGGATGTCAGGAAGCATGATGGAGCGGACTATAACAGTAGGTACATGCAAATTGTTAAAAAGACATGTGCAGGGATAATTAATGCCCAACTATATAAATGTAATAGTAAAAACTTGGCTTTTAGAAAGTTGATTTAACTAGGACTAGTCATAGTTTTGAAGCTTCGTTAGCTCCTCCTCATCAGGGTGAAAGACCATACACTTCACTCTGGCAAAGAGGGTCCTTCATCAGTCCTTTGCTTTTTTCTTAAGATTTTATTTATTTATTTGAGAGAGAGTGAGCACGAGCAGGTGAGGAACAGAGGGAGAAGCAGGCTTCCCTGCCAAGCAGGGACCCTGATGCAGGGCTCTGTCCCCAGACTCCAGGATCATGACCTGAGCCAAAGGCAGACACCTAACCGACTGAACCCCCCAGGGGTCCCGGCTCTTTGGTTTTTCTCCAGCATTCTTCTCTGACTGATGCCTCAGCTGAACTCAATTCAACCATACTCAACTGTTACGGAATTCAACCATACTCAACTGTTATGGATTTGCCAAACATGCCATGAGCCTTCAAGCTAGCCTGCCCTCCTCTCATTTGCTTTGCCTACCACACACTTTCTAGTCTTGGCCACTTCTACCCTTCCTTCACCTCCAGACAGCTGGGTGCCTCTGTCTTCCCATAGCATGCTCCAGGCTTTTATTTTTGTGCTTTTCCTAACAACACTGAAATTTGTGTGAGCTAGAAGAGCTGTGGCTTGCTCATCTCTATTCCCAGGACCTACATGTAGTAGGTGCTCTCTGGTAATATGGGAGTGACCCCGCAGAGCCCATATCCTGCTTTACTGTTTCAAAGAAATTACTGCAGTCTCTCCTGTCCACCAGACTGCTGAACAAGGAACACCCTTTCGAGAAATGAAAGCCATCAGATCCTTGAAGGGCAGTAAGAGCTGTGGGGACTCAAGATAAATCGGGATTACTTATCTCCATCTTTGAAGTTACATTAAACCATTAGTTCAAGCCAGGGATGACTTTCCTGGCCTTTTAGCCTACTTGTATAGATCTGCCAGCCTTCCTGATCTTTGATGATTGAAAACCTCCAATTGTTTCCACACTTTAGTGGCTCCCACAGTTAGATGCAGTTCCAATTGGAATTGATTTTTTTTAAACAAATTAATTCTTTGATTCTGTGTTCTGCTCATTCAGTTGTGTTAAATCCACACAGTTGAAACATTTTATTATGTTATCTGATGAGAATCTGGTAATTCTACCCGGAAAACAAAAGCTAAAAACCCCAGTCATCTAACCAAATATAATTTCATTTTGGGAACCTAAGTATGCTATGAAGGCAGCCTTCTTTATTTCCCATAAAAGTGAAAGCACAAATATTTTTCTTTTTGCCTTTAATTTTTTGTCTTGTATATGCACTCCAGTATTTTAGCCCATGAAAGGATAGTTTTAATTCCTATAAAATTATTTTCTGTACCACTCACCGGTCACCTATCATGCACTACTTTGCCTTGTCATTTAATTCAATAGGTGATGTGTTCAGGGAAATTAGGATCCAAGTTGTAATCTTCTCATGTTTCCTTTTCAGAACCTAGCCCAGTGCCATGTAACTAGGAGGTGCTCAATAGATATGACTGACTGAGTGAATGCATCTCGGGTTCTTTACGTGAGGACTTTTTGGACCTCTGTAGCTCTCATCTGTTCCTTTCTCAGTCCCTTTGCCTTCCTTCAGCCTGCTTCACAGCCAGATCCCTAGTATGGTGAGCCCTACCTGCACCCTCCAGCCCCCAACAGGTTTCCCTAGCTGCTACTTCCTCTGTTCTGTGAGGAACAAAGTCAGTTCTATGCTGCTGCTCAAGAGTTGCCTTCTCCCCAAATCCTCCACAGGACACCAAGCTTTATTGTTCTCTGTTTCTATTCTGTAGTGAAGCAGAAACGTAAACATTTCTGATAAAGCCATTTTGAATGTTTAACAAGATTTTTAACTGTGCTCACCTTGATGTCTAATTTCTCAAGGTAAAGCAAAGCTGATATTTTCTGGATTCCTTAATTACCTCTTCCATCCCCGCCCCCCCCCCCCCCCCCCCACACACACACACTTTCTAGCAGGTTCTCTACTGGCTAGATCACAGAGCAAACAAGATTGTGTTGATTAGTTATTGGGAATTGGGAGAAACTGATCTTAGTTCAATTCAACATTTTTGGAATACCTAACGTGTGCCAAAGCCATAGGTGTTATGGAAAATTCAGAACTGAACAAGGTAAAAAGGCCTGTGTTCTGGGGAAGGGAGGGCTAACCTATGCCCAATACTTACAGAGTTTCTTGGATATGGTGAGTACATAGAATAGAAGTGTAAAGAGAATACTCTGTGAGAAAGACAAGAGGGAAGTATGTTTAGAGGTAAACCATCAGGGAAGTCTTCATGAGGCAGAAAGAGCATGGTGGCCATAGCTTTATTGTTTCCAATTATTATTCCAGTGAAATTTTCTCTAGAGATCTTCTTTTACTTATAAAAAGGCATGTTAGAAGCCTGCCAGGATTACTACACTTTTATTTACTAGTAATTGATCAAATGGGTGTTCCTTGATTAGTAATGACCATGCCTTCTTGTATTAGTTTCTTGACATAGCACTTTACATTAGAATAATGCACTAAATATAAACATGCCTAATAAAAAGTTAGACAATAATAAACCTTCCATAGGCAGTACTTCTAATATTCTGTAATATGTGCTTTATTTTATCCATGCTTCTAGGCAGCTTGGATTTTAAAGGCACGAGCACTAACTGAAATGGTATACGTAGATGAAACTGATGTAAATCAGGAAGGAATTGCAGAAATGATGCTGGATGAAAATGCTATTGCTCAAGTTCCACGTAAGTACTGGCTTTTCCATTAAGTCAATGAAATGCCACTAGAAGGAAGAATACTATTTGTAAATAAAATAAACATAAGACATTATATACATGAAAAAATGTTGTATTGAGTATATGGTCTCTATCCTGCCATATAGTACAAAGACTTTCCTTCCCCAATTCAATTATATTATCTTAAACTTAAGATGTGAGATTGTTGTATAAAAGCAATATCAATAAAATCTATATTATACATTTGAAAATGTTTTATATTTAAAATGCATTCTAGCTGAACTACTTATCTAAACATATCAGAAGATTGTTTATCTGAGAGTCAAAACACAGGAAGCATCCAAAAAACAGAAGTGTTCTAAAAGGATTTTTTAAAGAAATGATCATTGGAAAACATCACTTCACTGTACTAATTGAAGGTGATTTGCTCTAATGTGTGATGTGAGGTGATGGAGTGATATGCCGGCCTGTGAAGGCCTGTCGGGATTGCCATAGAGGCCCGGTCCCTGGCCTCTGGATGTGCTGGCACAAATGGTATTTCGTGATGATCATGACATACAGTGGTCTTGCTGTATTTGATAGTTACAACAGCTATCAGTCACTTACATGTTTTGAAAGATAACTTTTAGAGCTTCAAATGGAAATTGAGGAAAAAAAATAAATATGGTTCATGTTAAAAATGTCTTTTTTCCCCATCATTTTGCTCTTTTGGAGTTAAAATATCTAAATTCTAGATATTGTAGCAGGAATAAACTATGAGTATAGAACTGTCTTTTGGTGCTTTGGAGCTTTCTAGCCTTGAGTTTGAACTTCAGCTCTACTAACAGGTTGACATCTTTACCTAACCCTTTAGGCCTTTGCTGAATGGGTGAATACTACTACCTCATAGACTTTGTTTGAAGATTACATGTGATTACATCAGATAACATGATAGATATTCAGTAAATATCCGTCTCAAACACATTTCCATAAAATACAATTCCTGTTATTGATGTTCTTTTCACTAGGCCAGCACATTCCTAAAAATTACATTAGCTGACAGTTTTTAAAGATTAATAACTCATATTAATTGAATTTGCCATCTCATCTCATAGGCCCTGGAACATCTTTGAAACTCCCTGGAACTAATCAGACAGGAGGGCCTAGTCCAGCTATCAGGTATTTACATCTGTTTCCTACTTTTTGTCATTAAATATTGACCAGACTGTATGAGAATCTTCCTTTATCGATCTTTTTTTTTGTATTATCACAATGTACACCTTCCACAGGCCAATCACTCAAGCTGGAAGACCCATTACAGGTTTCCTTAGACCTGGCACACAGAGTGGAAGGCCTGGCACTATGGAACAGGCTATTAGAACACCCAGAACTGCCTACACAGCTCGCCCTATCACCAGCTCATCTGGAAGATTTGTCAGGCTGGGAACGGTGAGTTCTGTCAGCCTTCCCATAGTTTTGTATTAGCAAAGTAGCTTTACGTGATATCATTTTTTTGCTGTTTGTTATAGTGGAAAGTTATATGGAAGATTTTTTACAGATGATTCTTTTTACTTATGTTTTCTTTGTAATTTTTATGCTCATTTAACTCAATTTATGTTTCAAGAGGAAGTTTCAGATTTCGATTTCTTGTTCTGTGTTTTTCTCCCATAGGCTTCCATGCTTACAAGTCCGGATGGACCTTTTATAAATTTATCTAGACTAAATTTAACAAAATATGCTCAGAAACCTAAATTGGCAAAGGTATGTACTTAAAATGATTTTATGTTTTGAAGTCATGTTAGATGTATTATAACAACATTCTAGGAAATAGAGAAAACTTGTGAAGGAAAGGCTATGTCTTGATTGAAATGGAAATGTTTACTATATAAAATTCCTCTTAAAAGTCAGTCAGAAATAAAGCATATATACCATTATTTTAGGAAATTGTTTTTCCTCTAATAAAGAACAGCAATTTAAAAAAATTTTAAATTCAAGTTAGTTAACATACAGTGCAATATTGGTTTCTGGAATAGAATTCAGTGATTCATCGCTTACATACAACACCCAGTTCTCATCCCAACAGGTGCCCTCCTTAATCCCCATCACCCATCTAGCCTATCCCCCACCACCCTTCACTCCATCAACCCTCAGATTGTTCTTTATCATTAAGAGTCTCTTATGATTTGTTTCCCTTTCTCTTTTTTTCTTTCCCGCTTCCCATATGCTCATTTGTTTTCTTTCTTAAATTCTACATATGAGATCATATGGTATTTGTTTTTCTCTGACTGACTTGTTTCACATAGCATAATACTCTGTAGCTCCATCCATGTCATTGCAAATGGCAAGATTTCATTCTTTCTGATGACTGAGGAATATTCCATTATATATGTATACCACATCTTTCTTATTCATTCATCAGTCAGTGGACATTTAGGCTGTCTCTATTGTTTGGCTACTGTTGATAAAGGAACAGCATTTTGTAACAAATAAAACAGATATGCAGCATCATCTTTGTGGAAAGAAGCTTAGAAGGTCATCACTGCATCAGTGTGTGTTTTCCTTTTTCATCTTGGATTGTTCTCAGAAAAATAATTTTCTATTCTTGTAGAATTTTAGGATTGTCAAAAGGAAGATTAAAAAATAAGTACTTCTAATTAGTAATTAGGCAGGCATCTCAATATCACCTACTGGCTTGAGTGATCCTTATTGAGAATTACATTAATAATTCTAAGTACTCAAAGACTAGGTGCTTGGCACCTGGGTGGCTCAGTCATTTAAGTGTCCAGTTCTTAGTTTTGGTTCAGGTCATGATCTCAGGGTCATAAGATCTAGCCCTACATTGGGCCCTGTGCTCAGTGGGGAGTCCGCTTGAAGATTCTGTCCCTCCTCCCACTCATGTACTCTCTCTTTCTCTCAAAATAAATAAATCTTGGGCAGCCCGGGTGGCTCAGCGTGGTTTAGTGCTGCCTTCAGCCCAGGGCATGATCCTGGAGTTCCAGGATCGAGTCCTATGTCAGGCTCCCTGCATGGAGCCTGCTTCTCCCTCTGCCTGTGTCTCTGCCTCTCTCTCTGTGTGTCTCTCATGAATAAATAAATAAAACTAAAAATAAATAAATAAACCTTAAAAGAAAGATTATATGCTCCTTTAAATTAAAGAGAAAGAGTGAAAATAAGTGTGTATATGTGTGGTAAGAGAGAGAGACTGAGAGGTCCATGATCTGTCCAGTGTATAGATAAACTTGGAGTTGAACTTGGAATAATTCAGAAATATGAGCATTTAGCTGATGCTAAAACTGGTCTAAGCCTAGTCCAGGTTTGTAGCTGTGATCTCTGAATTCTATACATGAAATGAGCTCATTCTGAACCTTGGTTCTAATGGCGTTTTACATATTTACTAAGTGTCAAACACTAGGGAATATAAGAATGGATGCTAGCCATACAGACTTGAAATTAAAATCAGAGAAAGAAATGTCAGTTGATAGAGAATTAGCCTATAATAACACTGATGACATTTTTTCTTAATTTCTTATTTAACAGCAATCTGGTCAACTTCATTTAGCAGAATTATAAAGCTACATTTATTTCCCTTACCTTCATAAGAATAGAGTATTCACAGCAACTCCTATGGAATATATGGAACTCCTGCCTTTTAGGCCATTTAGCTGGTATCATTGGTGTTTTCTCTCTCTCTCTCTCTTTTTTTTTTTTCTTTTTTTAAAGATTTATTTATTTTAGAGAGAGAACTTTAGGGGTGAGGAACAGAGGAAGAGGGAGAGAGAGAAACTTAAGCAGACTCGGCACTCAATGTGGAGCCTGATGTGGGGCTCGATCTCATGATCCTGAGATCATGACTGAGCTGAAACCAAGAGTTGGTCACTTAACTGACTGCACCACCCAGGCACCCCCACATTGCTGTTTTCTATCTAGGGAGTGCAGTCTATGAAGGCATCTCCCTCAAACTAAGATGCTTCCAGGACAGATATAGTATGTGTTCATAGATTTTTTTTTGTGTGTGTGTTCATAGATTTAAACTGAACTAGAGGGATCCCTGGGTGGCGCAGCGGTTTGGCACCTGCCTTTGGCCCAGGGCGCAATCCTGGAGACCTGGGATCGAATCCCATGTCGGGCTCCCAGTGCATGGAGCCTGCTTCTCCCTCTGCCTGTGTCTCTGCCTCTCTCTCTCTCTCTCTCTGTGACTATCATAAATAAATAAAAATTAAAAAAATAAATAAATAAACTGAACTAGATTTTGTGCTTTTTTCTTTTTTCTTTTTTTTAGCGTGTTGTAGAAATAATGCCCGGTTTTTCTGTCTTTGGTTTCCAATTCGCCTTTACTCATCAGGACTCATTTCGAATAATAATTGCTTGAGTTGTCTATGGTTACTCCTTTTCACAGCAATGGTAACTGCACTCTTGACTTTTCTTCTTTATAACAGAACCAATGGAGAGTTAGGTGCAGTTTCTAAAAGAAGGGCCTTGTCCTAGTTTCTTTTTTCTTTCTTTGGTTGCCTTTTAAGTTTTCTCTGGTAATAATCTTGAAATGCTGGCCTCTTTGCAAGTGTACAATAATGGCTCTATGGACAAACGTGATACCACCAATGGGGATTCAGTAGATGCTTATTTATTCAGATGAGTTGAGAGAAGTATTAAAATAATGGTTCCCAGACCTAGTTGCACATCAGAGTCATCTACACATCCCACTTTACACTTAAGCTCTACTTTGTTTCAGAAGAAACTTCTAAATTTTCTCCATATCTAAAGTGTCATTATCAATACCATATATACGTAGAGTGTGTAAAATAATGGGCTAAATCTGTTTTAGGATAATCCCATAGTTGATGTTTTCATTTGTCCCTTTCTAGTAAAATAGTATGTATAATACAAAAACACTGTTTAGTTATTTGAGTTTTCCAGTTTGTATTCTATAAATACAGGAATCAGGCATAAATCACTGTATTTTAAAATGGTGATTGTAAAAAATGATGGATAGACCTTTTACTTATAAAGGCACTTTTAGAGTACCTTGTTATTTTGGTTCAAATCAGCTGCTGTCAAAATGGTCTTTGAATTTTGATATAACAATAGAGTGCTTTTGTTAAAAATAAAATCTAATGTACTTTTGGTGTTTTTTTTTTCTTCATAGGCTTTGTTTGAGTATATCTTTCATCATGAAAATGATGTTAAGACTGTAAGTTTTGAATTCATGCTATTTTCTTTTATTAAAAATTATAATAAGACTTTGGGGATTTTGATTCTGAAATGTTCTATTTCTTACTTTATAAACAGATGGAATTATTAAAAATTGGAGCATTACTAATACTTTCAAAACCCCTGTTGGTTTCAGTAGGAAAATTTGTGTAACTATAGGAGTGGTAAGAACTATGCCTGGTCCCTAGAGTATGTAGACACCCACTGAAGAGCAAGATTCAGATAATTGAGAATATTGCATAATGTGTTTGTGCTACAGTTTATTTTTTATGCTAGTAGCACTGTTGATCCTTCTTTTTTCTGTAGTCCATATAGTGTATTAATACGGGTTTACTCATATGAGTATTTCTGGTTTGTTTATAGTGCACCCCTTCCCCCTTCTTCAACATTTTATGAAAAGAAAAATTCAAACACACACAAGTAGAGAGAATAATATAATGAGCCTGTATCACCCGTCACCCAGCTTCAGTACTGTTCAATCATCTTGGTAGCTTCTTTGCAAGAGTTTTAAGGTTATATGCATATTGCTTCATTTGTTTCACCTTTTACATGCTAATAAGCAAATAACCAGTTATCTCACAAATTTTGTCAAATTGAATGTAGATAATTCTGTAGTGTCTAGTGATAGTATTTTCCTATTAGTTTAGGGAAAAAGCTTTTAGGAAAATAAAAACGTTTTCTTTAATCGTGTTTTCTATGTGTCAACCACTGTGGTATATACTAGGAAAACTAATAAAAATATTTTTTCCTCTCTAAGCCATGCAATCTAGCTGAGAAAATAAAATTGGCATAATGACACAATTAAAGAGGTATTGCCAAGCTGTGACATTGTCACCAGATAGCAAAGAAAAAAAAAACTCAAAGGGGTACTATTAGTAAAGATCCACGAAATAAGTTGGATTTTTGGGAGGGAAGGAGGGAAAATAAATGTAAAGAAAGGATAAAAACATGAGCAAGGTATGGAGTGAAAAAAAATAGGCCATGGACTAAGAAATGGGAGGATCAAAGAGACATTTTGAAGAAAGAAGTTGCAGAACATGATGACAGATTTGATGTGCAGGACAGAGGAAAGACACTCATCAAATCTGCCTCCTAAAGGTGCTGCAAGAAGAATGATTGTTTTACTAACAGAAATGGGATAATTAGGGAAAGAAGTCGGTTTCTACAGAAGCTAGATAATTCACTTGAAGGCATTTTAAGTTAAAAATCGTGGCAGTCTATTCAAGTGGAGATACCACTGCAGGTACTTAGATGGACTAAATGTAGGAGAGAGCCTGGGCCCCATACATAGAATGTAGAAGTTGTGATATAGTGAAGTGCTAGTGGATGTGGCCATGTAGGAAGAGAGGAAACTGAGGCTGGAGCAGAAATTATGCACATTTCTGGAAATCAGTCAGCACATGCCATTTTCACTTAATATAAAGCTCGTCAGAGGCTTTCAGTGTGTCATATAAAATCATTTAGTTACACTGTCATTTTAAAGAAACATCCAAATAAAGGAATCAGTCTTTCCATTGCATAAAGCTGGATTTTAGCTTTCTAAGGATTAATTAATTTATTGAAGAGACATTTTTTTCTTTCATCCAAAAATGTCTGAGCCCCTAAAGTTTGTGCCAGCCACTGTTCTAGGTCCTAAGATTACAGAGGGAGGCCAGCAGACAAAATCTCTGCTCTTTTGGAGGTTATGTTCTGGTTTTGGAAGGAAAAGAGAGAACTGGCAAATTTAGAAACACATTGCGTGTCATGGGATAATAAGTACTATGAAGGTAACAGAGCAAGAAAGCAGGTAGGCAAATACACAGTGACATGGGGGAGCATGGTACTTTGGATGGGATGGAAAGGGGATCAGTGAAATCCACTCTGAAAAGACACTTAAACAGAGGTCTGATGAAGGGGGGCGGTGGAGCAGACCATACAGTCCCTATGTAGGAAGAATATGTAAGTCAGAGAGAACTTTAACTACAAAGGCCCCGAGTGGAAGCACGCTTGAATTGTTCAAGGAGTAGTAAGGAGGCCAGGGTGGCTGGAGTGAGGTCCGTGAGGGGAGGAGTTGTAGACAATGGATTCAGAAAGTAGACAGATTGTATACTCTTTGTAGATCATGGTGGTGATAATGTCTTTATTAAGAGATTCATCTTGAGGATGTCACTCTACATTTGGCATTGACATAATGACATTGACGAATAGGAACCACATTGAAGTAAAATAGGATTTATTCTCTGCACTAACTGAACTTATGTTCTAAAGGTTCTAAGGATTCTAAAGACTCTAAAGAGTCTAACAGAATTAACCTTTATATATTATGTATTTTAGAATGCTTTCACAGTTCTTCATATTTATTGATTCAAAAAAATGTGTAAAAAAATGTGAACATCTTAAAATCTCAAAAGTTTGAAAATCTTAAATAGAGCAGTGATTTTCACATTTTTTTCCTTAAGTAGAACAGCCTTTCTCTTCAAATTAAATCTCATCCAGACTCTGCTGTATAAAACAGACAAAAGCAGAGCTGCTTGAATTCAAGCAGAAGTAGCAGACCAAGAACACATTCACTGGGCCTCCGCCTTACTCCGCCACGTGAGCTCCCACCCCTTAAAGCCTAGGGCTCTTGAGTAGTTCCTAAATCCTACTGCATCACCTGGTGAATTTTAATGTGATGGATTTCTGGATCCATGCTAGACTTCCTGAATCAGAATCCCCATGGGTATGTCTGGTAAGTCTGTTGTTAATAAAAAGCTGCACAGGCAATGCTAATTTTTAGCCAGGATTGGGAACTGCTGCTAAAGAATATAGTTTGAAAGGCAGTGATTAATAGAAGGCTGGAATGCTGGGCCCTCTAATATAGGAAAATAGAGCTGGGAGCACGAACAGGACTTGAGGGCCAGAGCTCCATATGTAATAAATAGGGGAGAATGTGTCTCCTGGTTCCATGAAAGAAGCCCACAAATTAAGAGAAAAGGCCCAGCAAAAGTGACTGGCAAATAGATCTCAGTAGCAAGGCAATGTTATAAAAATACCATTTGAAAGCTAAAGTCTGCAGTATCCATTTTGTATTTTTATTCTTAGGAACCGTGAAAGGCAACATTGAGCACAGTTTTTGACTCTTTAAAACAGATGCTTATACTTCATTAAACAACACTGTTGAGAAAATTTTTCTAAAGACTTTTAGACATTTGATGAGTGATGAATTTTTAAAAAATTCAAACTAGCAAACAAAAATTTATGAAGCAATCACAAAGGAAAAAGGCTTACTAATTCATATATATCTCTGCACAGTGAACAGAAGCAAAACGAAACGTAAAAGGACAACAGAGGGTGAAATATGTACATAAGCATGGTTTTAAAATGTTAGTGTTTGTTAAATAGGAAAAAGCTTATCTGAATTTGTTAGGAAATGTTTTATGGAAATGGAAATGATCCGGCAACAGAAAATTTACATTAGAGAAAATGCCAGTAAACAAGCACATTAGAGATGCACTTTCTAACATAAAAATGTAAGTTAAGGAAATTTTGGACTTGCAATTTTGCATTTATGAAATTTGGAAAAAATGCTGGAAGGGAGTAGAGTAATTGTTATACTGACATAGATGATATTTTAAGTGGTATAATAATTTGGAAAAGATTATAATATAAAACAGATTGCTATAAACATTTTTTCCATTTGTTTCTATAATTTCCCTTCTCAAGAAATTTCACAAAGTGCTCAGATACACTTGCAAAGATGTTCATCGTAGCATTAGTTGTAGTAGCAAAGCAACCTGGACAGTAACCTGTATGTTCAATGATAGAAGACAAGTTTAGTAAATTGTAATACACTGCATGCTGGGGTTTTATGCAGCCATTAAAAATCATAATTATGAAAACTAGACAGAAACAGAATACACATATTTTTATATATACTTATATAAAGTGTTTTTAGTGTTAAGCCAACAAAGTATACCATTTAGCCCGCACATTAAATAGAATTATCACTCTAAACATATATATTTGTAACATATAGAAAATATTACCCAAAAATGGAAATAAAAATATTGCAGGGTTAATGTATATTAATTCCACAAATATTTGTTAAAATGCCTACATGGTGCCAATAGCTTACATTATAACAGTAAATTAAAAAAGCTATACTTCATAGCACTAATGGAAATTATCCAGTTTTCAGTAATGTTATAGCAACTTTCATTTCTAAATTTAGCTACAAATTAGGGGCAGTAATAAATTAAAATCCTTGTAATTGCATGCTGCTTGTTATTTTCACCTGCTTACCCTCAATACATGTATTTTATAGAACATGAAATTAAGCAGTTTTTGTTTTTATTTAGTGAAAAACACAAATTGTTCCTCTGTTTTCCTCTTATTCATTAACTTATTGATTGGTTTATTACTTGATTGGGTTATTCTTTAAACAAGTTATTATTGAATACATGTGTTTTGGTGCTGTGATGGATGTGAGCAGTATTGAGTAGGACACATGCCCTATGTCTGTTTCCTTACTCTGTTATGGGCTCATTGCATTATAGTTCTTTTATGGATCAGCTTGTTCCATTAAGATGTCATTTTAGATTTTTACCACAAATGTTATTTTCTGAATGGAAGAAGGATTTAGGTAATGAGCAGAAAGCATGCATTTTTATATCTTTTTTCCAAACTATGTTTTACAACATTAGTTAGAAAAAGAAAAGAGGAATTGTTTTTTTAACATGCTGAGGAAATCAGAGGTGCTTTTATATTAGTTACTTTGGGTGGCCTCCAAATTTCTTTTTAAACGAACTATTTTACACAGATACAGAGAATATTATAGACAAATAGGGAGGATACTGTGAAGTTGTACTTAAATGTTAAGAAAGAATGAAGTTGATTTTCTGTGGAAAACTTTACTGCTGTCTTTCCATTCTTAATGCTTTTTCCATTTGTTGTGTGGGCAATATTGACAAAACTAAGTGCCATGTGGGTTGGTGATTCTGTATTTGTGTACAATTATGGAGGATACTGTAGGCAACTAAAGAGAATATTATGAAGTGATAGTTAAGTGATAAGAAAAAGTAAAGTTGATTTATGGAAAACTATATTTCTGCCTTTGAGTTCTTTTTAACTCCCTTCCCTCCCTTGTACCTTTTGGGGTGATATTGACCGTACTGGCAAAACTAAAGTGGCATGTGGGTTGATTCTGGAATCTTCATTTATGTATGCTCTTTAATTTCATCATCCTAAAGTTGTTGCAACCATAACAATAACTAAAAAATGGCTGTTTCATTAAGAATATTAGTGGTTGGAGCACTGTTCCTTAAAAATACACTGGGATGCTCAGTTGGGCATATTCACAAACACTACTACTTGGTAGTCTAGATCTGCCAAGATCCCTTCTCCTTATGGACTTTTATGAACCTATGGCTTTTATGTGACATTCTAGGCCTTTATTAATATCTAGATATTACATTGATTAAATTATTCAAAGATTCTTAAATATGTAGTCATTTATTTTTAAAAATTGGTAAAGACTTGAAAGAAATATAGATCTGTCATTATTTTAATATTTTAAAAAGTTAATAGCTTTTAATTATGAATCTTATTACTCTGACAGTTTTGTTTGGCTCTTAATTTCAATAGAAGTCAGAAATAAGGAATAGAATTAATTCAAAACACACATCATTCTTGAGTGCCTTTTTTTTTTTTTTAAGATTTTATTTATTTATTCATGAGAGACACAGAAAGAGACAGAGAGGCAGAGACATAGGCAAAGGGAGAAGCAGGCTCCATGCAGGGAGCCCGACACGGGACTCGATCCCAAGTCTCCAGGATCACGCCCTGGGCTGACGACAGCGCTAAGCTGCTGAGCCACCAGGGCAGCCCTCTTGAGTGCCTCTTAACAGCATGGCAACGTATTAAGAACAACAGAGGTGGGTAAGAAGGGGTGCCTGTCCTCAGGGAACCTAAGGCCCACTTAAAATAGTCACAGTTTTGTCTAGTACAGCCTCAGTGTTCATATGATGAGTGATCACTAAAATGTATTTTTTAATCATTTTTATTCTATATTTCCTTAATCAGCTCAGCACAGACATAGAGGTCTTACGTAGCAAGACTTGTTTTAGGACCATAAGCAAAGTCAGCAGCCTATAATAAGTGCTAAATCTAACCGTGGGAAATCAGAATATGTGACAAATTTAGAGTGACGTATTTTTCTGAAAAACTAGAAGATCTGTTATATTAAACATGAGACTGAATATGATCTGCTGGAAAAGTTCTTTTTAAAAATTAAGTTAAAATTAATATGTTCAGATATTTACAATTCAGTCCTGAATTGAGCTGATTGAAAATATGTTTTTCAAATTATTTTCAGAGATAATGCTAATTAAAGTTACACTTTCCCCCTGCATTTTTTGCTTCACTTTTATTTCTGGTTTTGGGGGAAAAAGGACAGTAAGCATATGAAAGTAGTGTGTGGCTTGTTCTTAATTCCCATAGCTTTCAAATAGAGGTGTTGATTTTTCAGGTCCATTATAACCTCAGTGTGGTGACACCATTCCTTTATAAAGGGTTTGCATATTTAGAAGTTTCCCCTGGAGCAAGATAAGATGGGGAAACACAAGGAAAGCTGTTAATTTTGTGGTAGGAGGGAAGGGACTCATCTGGCTTGCATTTCAAGAAAGAGTTCATTTTAACACATGGACAGTAATATGGGATATACTCTGAGCTCATAGAACTGAAATCTGAAAGTAACTTTAACTGTTGGATATCATGATTATACTAACACTGACTAAAAGAATAAGAGTTTTCCAACCTTGAGAGAAAATAATAAGTATAATAAAACAATGAGAATTCTCTTTTAATTAATAACCTGAGTTTTTATTCACTGGATCTTCACCTGAGCTTCAAATTTGTGTAAAGATTGATTTGCTTTCCTTTTTGTCCAAATAGTTTCTACTTCTTCTGTATAAAATCCTAATTCCTATTTAGTCACCTCTTATCTGATCTTGAATAAACATTAGAAGGAACAAACTAGAAGACATTAGAGAGAAAGGGATAAACACGTCTAAAATATGAAAGCAACTCAGAAAATCTTGTTCATTCTGCAGCAAAGGAGTCTGACCCTCAGCATCACTGGATTTGAACTGGGGTCAGAATGATGGAACAGTGGTGGTTGAAGACGACAGATATCCAAGGGCCCTTGGTCCTTTGACTCTTCTTCATGATCCTGTTTGCCAGACCATCTATCTGCTTACTTGGTCTTTCTCTATTTCTCTACATCTATCTTAAAGTGGGGCCTTGCATTTGGACCTGGCTGACACACCAAAGGCTTGACTGCCACTGAGTTTAGAGGTGCTTTGAATCATTGGATGGTAGATAAAGGGTGGGGAGAGCATACAACTTAGGGGATTTTTTAAATAACCATTTTATGTAGTGTATATTAAAATTGTATTCTAATATGTTGTACATCTGCTTTCCTTTGATCAGTTTTTACATTCATCTGCTGTCAACCCTCTGGTCTGGAACCGATTATTTAGGGAAAATTGGTGGAGCCATCTGGAAACATGAGCCACTTGAGTTTCTGTCTGATTTCTAATGCATGTTTTGATCAATGCTAATTATATGGTTTATCTCATTATTTATTGTTTCTGTTCATTGTTCGAAAAGAAAATCCTAATCCAAAATGAATTGTTTTCAAAGGCTTTGGACTTGGCTGCCCTTTCCACAGAGCACTCTCAGTACAAGGACTGGTGGTGGAAAGTACAGATTGGAAAATGTTACTACAGGTAAAATTTTGATTATTTGTGAAGGGCTTAGGCATGGCGGCATATTTTAGAGTCTCAACTCTGATCATTATTTTTCTGGGTGGAACTTCCTCAGGAAGAAATGAAAAGTGTGTCTTTGTTGAGAGAGCATTTAATGTGGTAGCAGTAAGAACTGATAATAAATAATAAATAATAATAAAACTGTAATGCTGGGCAGGGGAAACTCTGCACCTTCAGATCCAACACCTCTTTTTGGATGAGGAAGCTGAGGCCAGAGAGAGCCCGTGATTTGCACCAAGAACTAGTTAGTAAAATAATAGTAACAGGCTTGTTAGAATTGAGTTCATTGTTGCTTGTTCCTCTTCTCTTGCTCTCAAGTCTTTTTATGTCCCCTGATGCCTCACATCTGTAAAGTGCTTCACGATTGAGGGCTAACTTGTCCATATGTGACATGATCTCGCTTAAATCTCACCACACCTGGAGGTAGTTACTATTATTGTTAGCTCTTTGTCCAGATGAAAAAAACTGAGCCTCAGAAAGATAAAGTGACTTGTCCAAATTCACACAGCCTGTCAGTGGAAGAATGAGAATTTGAGCTCAGCTTTCTGATATCAGTTCTCTTACTACTTGCACAATTCTGTAGTGTTTCTCTAGGATCTGAATATTCTTACATTAATTTACTTAATGTTTAAACACATTTTTTTTCCTTAGAGAGAAGGAGAGAGCACATGTGCAAGCAGGGAGTGGGGCAGAGGGTAAGAATCTTCAAACAGACTCCCTGCTGAGTGTGGCCCTACACTGGGCTCAATCCCATGACCCTCAGATCACAACCTGAGCTGAAATCAAGAGTTAGACGCTTAACTGACTGAGCCACCCAGGTGCCCCCTAAACACATTTTCAAGCAAATTAATTGAGAGGTCAGGAAAGTTGTAATTAATTATGTGAATATTACACAGCAACTAGAAATGAGATTTAAAACTTGTCGCCTAAAAGCAAAACAAAAAAACTTGTTGCCTGATATTGAAATGCATTTGGAGCATTTGTAAAATAGAGACAAATGGGCAATTGTATTTTATAAATATAAATACATCTTTTAGTATTCAAAACAAGGTAGACCGGTTACTGGGAGCATCCTTCAGTACTTAAGAACTTTCCTTTAGTGTAAGGAAAAAGAAATCTGTAAATGGAATAAAAAGGATGCTTATTCTTTTTTGGTTGAAGTTAAGACTACTTTCCACTTAGATATTTTACAAGAACTTAAGTGTTTTTCTGCTATTAGACTGAGGAAGTATTTTCTACTAAAAGGTAATTTCATAGCATCATACCATTAAACTTTTATGAATATAATTTCCGAAAGCAAGCTTGAAATCTTGAGCTTCTAAACAAAACCCTAAGACATCTTTAACAATTAAAGAGAAACACAATTTGGATTCCTTCTGCCATTTGTATGAAATGGCATTTAAATAAGTGCACCTTGCCAGGTTAATCAGCCTTCTCCTCTGACCCTTAATTGCCTCTCGTCTTTAGTATGGGCTCAGCACTCCTGCAGTCACTGACTTGCTAGGGTATTTAACGAGCCCGGCACAGGGGTTACAGGTATTTATTAGGTAGTCCTTCCTTCAGATGGTTTACAGGCCAGTGGGGGAGAAGACAGTAAATGATGAGAAGCACGGCTCCCACAGTGAGAGAAGCAAGCAGAGAGAGCTGAGAGGAAGCTCCTACTGCGACCCAACAGGTCCAGGCTGGGCTACCAGAGGGTGTAGCCCCAGTTGATGTGTGTCTCTTTGACCCCGACCAGTACATTCTTCTAGTTCTTTGTCTACAGCTCCCTTATGGCCCCATTCCTGCTCCACTGCCTGAATTCTGTCTTTCTGTTTGTTTGAACTGTTCTACTAGCTTCTTATCTGGCTTCTCTGCCCCCATTTCTTGCCCCCTCCATCCTTCTTCTTATACTAGTGGCAGAGTAACTGTTGTGACAGAAACAGCTCTCGGTGGACTCCTTGGTTAATCTCCGCGACCTCTAGGATGAAGTCTGGATTTTGAGAGTGGCATGTCTGATCCTGTCCCAGGCCACACTTGCTCCCTTACTCCCTTCTCCCATTACTTGTGGTGTCCTCCCTTCCAGTTAAACCAAACAACTCAGCATCCCCCTCCCGGGCTGGCACTCTGTTCTCTGTGTGCTCGCACTGACAGTTTGCTTCCATCTGAGATGCTCCCCTATCCCTACCTCACCCTATCTAGCTGTCGAAACCTTGCCTATCACTTCCTCCTAGATACTATTTAGGTTCATTCCACCTCTGTGCTCTCGGAGCACCTGTTTTTTTCTTATTGGCCAAAATACGATTCCATTTATTTGTGAACATGTTTTATTCCATTCTTATTGCTGCCTTTAGGACATGGTTGTGATCTTCATCTTTGGATCATGAAATGTGTGTGCAGTTGGCATTTGACAACTATTGAATTGGAGAGAAAAAGTTGGCAGGTGGTGGGGTTATCTTGGGACTTCAACTTTCTGATATTAGCCTGTTCATGAACTTGACTGATATTTTCCTCATTCCTAGACTTTCTTTAGACATGACCCACTTAATTTCCTTTGCATAAGAACCCATTTGGTTATTCCTCTTTGATAGTACTAGAAGTTATCTCTTGAGGATGCAGTAATTAAAAAAAAAAGTGTATGACCCAATCTTCCTTTCTTTGGTTTTCAGGGTAGTTAAATGGCTGATTGCTTGCTTTATTTATTTATTTATTTATTTATTTATTTATTTATTTATTTAGATTGCTTTTTAAAAAATTGTTTATCTTTCCATCATTCTGTTTAAAAAAATCGATTTCTGTTTTCATATTCTTTATATGTATCTTATAGGGTTATAGTGTAATCACTTTTAAACTATTTTTGGGAGGAGACATCATATTAGGTAAAAATATACAGACTCATGGATAATTCAGTGTGGCTGAACTTTAGCCACATGCCTAAGGTTTGAATGCTCAGTTGAAGCTCTGTGTAGAACTATGCTGTTTTCCAGAACTTGAGAGTTCTTTGGTAACATTTTGTGAATACCTGTAAAAGTTGTGGGAGCTTTGAAGAGGTGGGGGGCTTCTGCCATTTTGCACATTCTCTAACTTTAGGGCAGTTTTTGGGGGGTTTCCTTTTAACTCCATTAATCCCACATCTTCTAGCAGCTATTTGGATGTAGCCACACCAGTGCTTGAGGCTTAGACAAGCCAAGTAGAAGGTCAGAGTTCTTCTGTCAAGACTCTGAATGAAAGCAGCACAATGAAACATACTGTGTTTTGTTCCAGTTTTCACAAAATGAAAGCATCATAAAGTGCCTAAGCAGCTCTTGGCTGCTAGGGATGGGTAGTTAGGAGAAGACCTGACAAATCTAGAACAGGCTGATAATAAAATGTTCCCTGGTTAGAAGAAGTGGGGTTGATATCAGGACAGTTATAGTTAGGCAAGGAACAAATCTCAAATTTGTAGACCAGGGCAATCTGTATCAGATACAAAGATAAAGGAAAAGAAAATGTTCCTAGAATCATAAAATAGTAGAGCTATGTCACTCAAGTAGCAATTACTAGTTACATCAAGACTATTTAAGAAGGGTTTTAAAAGTGGGCCTTTGTGTCAGAATAGACAATGTTTTCAAAGAAATGACATCCTTGAGTTCTTCCAATAAAATGGAGACCCTAAGCATTTACTCAGGTCACCTGCCACATGTCCAGCTGATTATAAGCTCTTTGGTTGGTAAATGGAGCTGCCTTAGCTCACTGGCAGCTGTTGGTTCTGCAGTGTCTAGACTTCACACGACTTTTTACACACCATTGGAGGGTTACATAGACAGTGACTATGGGAAATAGGTAACTTTTTGCTCAACTATATAAACATAATAATTTATATGCGGATAATAATTTATATGTGTATATGACATTACCTTCTTTAGACGTTTACTCTTAGAAATGTGATTTATCTCTATTCATATTGTCAGTGTGTGAATAAGTGCTGTAGTATTTATTTTTAAGTTGAATGTCTAATTTTTAAAATGGCTGTTCTTAGGTTAGGAATGTATCGTGAAGCAGAAAAACAGTTTAAATCAGCCCTCAAGCAGCAGGAAATGGTAGATACATTTCTCTACTTGGCAAAAGTAAGTAAGTATTCTTAACTGGAGTGAAATCTGTCTTCTCAAAATAAATGTTCAAATTCTGGCCAATATACACGGAGAGTTGCCAGTTTCTTCAGGAATATTTGGCAAGTAAATGTGCTCAGACTTATTTTTCTTTATAGCTAGTGGAAAAGTGAGAACATATGGAGGGTAACTGTCTCAGGAGAAACTGATTGCCATGAAAAATAAGAAAACCCCTTTGAAAGATTGCCCATTAGAGCAGAAGAAACTGCCACAGGCTCACTACAGCCCCCATGGGTAACAGACCCCAGAGAAGCCCTTTTTTCTACAACATGCCTGTCTCCCACCTAAGTAGCCATAGAGAATGGAAATTGTTTTTATGCAGGATGTTGGTTTCTTGGCTCTGCCATAACAACAAAGATGATATTTCCCCCTTATTGAACACCTATTCAGTAGCAGGTATTATATCCAGTCTCTTCCACCCACAGGTTAATTTAAGCCTCATAGAAACCCCACAAAGGTAGAGTTTAGAATTTCCTTTGTACCCTTATGATAGTGGAGACTTAAAGAGGGTAAATAGGTTTTTCAACGTCACTTGGCTGTTTCGATCCAGTACTCAAATGCAAGTCTTCCTCCTCACTGCCCCGTACTGCCTCCCACAGCAACAGCAGACATCAAGGGCCATCAGAATTCAGTCCTGGGAAAAAGTTACTTCTTGGCCCTGACCAGGGCTACTTGAAACATTTGATGAAGTGGTGGGTAGGACATCATCTTGCTGTATCTTGATGAATTTTTTAAAATTAAAAAGTATGCTAAAGGAGGTTGAAAAGAAGAGCTATATAAAAGGAAGTGCCACTACTCCCTAAGTATGGTTTTAAGAATTTGCATACTGAAAAGAAACAAAATGAAAGTTACGCTATATAAACCTACAGTGCTAAATAATTGTGATCTATTTACTGTAGTTTTCAGAGATGTTTGAAACTAAGTCCACCTTCTGTATGTTATATGTTAAACCTTAAATTCTTAAAGAGGTTTCTAAGCATCACAGTAGACTTTTAAGCTTTTCTAACACCTTGAAATTAAAACATTGGTCACACTATTTGTCATCTTTTTCACTGATAATCACTTGCCAGGTGATTAAAAAATGTGCTTTATATTTAACTATTGTTGAATACATGGTTTGATGTATTTTTCCATAAATTGATTTGCTTATATCTTATTATTGCCTACACAACTGTATAAAAGTAAAGTTTACTTTATTTTATTTACTTAATAATTGCTACACAATAGAGATCATTCTGATTTAGGAACACAATAGAGATCATTCTGATTTAGGATCATTCTGATTTAGATCATTCTGATCTCTATTGGTACACAATAGAGATCATTCTGATTTTCATTCTGAAAATATTAGATCGTTAATTAAAAATATTAAATATTTTATTACTTTAGCATTAAACACTATTTACAGGTTTTTTGTGTATCCATTTGGGCCTTCTTCCAGTCTATTTTGAAGGAAATAGAGGATCCAAGATCATGGAGATAAAAGTGTCATAATCTTATGTTTCCATGCCTACAACTATAATTCCCTATTTTAGAAGTTCCTATGAAGTGTATGACTTAGCTACGCTAATGTCCTAATTGCTAGTTAGGTGGAAGCCATCAAGTGCAAACTCTCTCATCCACGACCCTATTCCTCACAAATCTGTTCCTCCTCTATTTCTGAGGGCCCTTTTCCAAAACCAGCTTCTGCATAGGCTCTCCACTGCTGCCTTTCTCAGACCTTCTTGTTCCTTTTTCTCCTGCATCTTCAACTTTGATCTCATAACTAGTTCCTCTGTGCCTGCTTATGGACATAGTCCTGTCTGTCCTATCCTAAAAGGTTTTCCCTCGTTCCTTTCTTACTAACTTACTGCTCAGTCTCTGGCAATCACAAGCCCCCAAGGAGTGTTTGTTGAAGGAATAAATGAATGGATGCTTCATATATGACATGTAAGATAAAACTATAACATCACTATTGAAAATTAATCCACATTTCTGAAAACTTTTTACCATAATATCTAGGAGATAACCTGTTGCTAAGCAATATTTATCAACTTATCACAGCAAATACTATTATTTTAAGAACTAGTACTTTTATTGAAATGTAACTTGGTTTTAGGTTTATATCTCATTGGATCAACCAGTGACGGCTTTAACTCTTTTCAAACAAGGCTTAGATAAGTTTCCAGGAGAAGTAACCCTACTTTGTGGAATTGCCAGGATCTATGAGGTAAGGCTCATCTTATTCAAAAAGTTGATGTGAAATTGAGTTTATTTGCTACTTAAGTAAGCTCTTAGGTCCTTGAGATCCTAGCAAGGAGAACAATTTGTAAAATTATGATTACTGGCCTGTGGCTTACTAACAGAGTAGAGATTTTAGTGTACGTATTTAGTCAAACTAAGTTTTTATTATGATGTATTTCAAACATACAGAAGAGTAAGGGGTGTGGTATGAGATAGGGATTTAAATGAGTTTTCCACTATAGATAGCTATTTGTCCAGCACATCTGTTGATCCTTCTCCCAAGATCTGTAATGTCAAATATCAACTTTTTTTTCTATAGAGGGTAGATATGTTTTGGGGGCTTTCTGTTCTATTGGTCTGTTTGTCTATCATTGTACCAATATAATGCTATCATAATTATTGCAGCCTCAAATACTATTTGGTATCATTTTTTATCAGGAATGTTTTGTCTGTTTTGGACTTTTGCTTATTCTTACAAATTTTAGAGTCATGTTGTCAAATTCCATGGAAAGCCCCACTGAGATACCTTCCCACTGCCTAATTACTATAGCTTTATAGTAATTCCTGATCTCAAGTTGGACAAATTCTACCACCTACTCTTCCTCACAGCTGGTTGTTTTTGGCCCTTTGCTGTTCCATATTGATTTTAGGATTGACCTATCAAGAACCATTAAAAATCAGAATAACTCCTCCAGGCGTATTGATTGGAATTGCATTGAATATATGAATGATGGAGGTAGGTGGGCTGCTTTTCCTCCCACTCTCCATCATGATAAAATTCTCCATGTTTTTAGGTCTTCTTTTGTTCATCAATGAATATTTTATAATTATCTCCATAAAGATGTTGTATTGGGGGTCCCCCAAACCACCTTGAGTTTCAGTGATTAGAAGGACTCAACTCAGCACTCAGTGATACAGCTCAGATTTATTTATATCAAAAGGCTGTAAAGCAAACCTAGTAAAGGGAAAAGGCACATGGTGAGTCAAAGTTCAGAGGAAATCAGACACATAAGCTTTTAGGAGTTGTATCTTAGTGGAATCACACAGGACACACTTTATTCTTCCAACAAGTTGTGACAACATGTGTGAAGCAATGTCTATCAGGGAAGCTCATGAGAGACTTGGTACACAAGGTGATTACTAAGGGTTGGTCATATGGACACCTTCTGTCTACCATGTACCCAAATCCCAGACTCCAGGACATAAAGCAGGTTTTCATGCACCACTTCAGGTTTATGCACCACACTGTTCAAATAGTTTAGGCGTGTGAGCCCCTTTCACCATTTGAGGGAAGTTTTATATCAATATAGGGAACCCACCAAGTTCTCAGATACCAGCCAGGGACCAACCTTACAAGCAGGCCTTTCTAAGAATAGTAGTTTCAGGCCTGTTACACTCTTTCCTGGATAGATCCCATCCCTACGTGTAACTATGGGTAGAATCCTTTTTTTTCTTTTGTATTTTCTATTTCTGGTAAGTAGGAATACACTAATTTTTTAAAGTTCATTTGATACTAGAAAACAGGACTAATATTGGGGTGCCTGGGTGGCTCAGTTGGGTAAGCATCTGCCTTTGGCTCAGATCATGATCTCAGGGTCCTGGGATTGAGCCTCATGTTGGGTTTCCTGCTTACCAGGGAGTCTGCTTGTTCCTCTCTCTTTGCCCCTCTCCCCTACTAGTGCTCTCTCTCTGCCTGGGTGGCTCAGTTGGGTAAGCATCTACCTTTGGCTCAGATCATGATCCCGGGGTCCTGGGATCGAGTCCCACCTTGGGCTCCCCGCAAGGAGCCTGCTTCTCCCTCTGTCTATGTCTCTGCCTTTCTCTCTGTGTCACCCATGAATAAATAAATAAAATCTTTAAAAAAAGGAAATAGGCCTAATACTCTTTTGAAGTTTTAATATCCTATCCATAAATGCTCTTAGATTTTCTAAGTAAATAAAGTAGTCATCATCTGCAAACAGCTTCATCTCTTCGTCTCAATTATTTTGCCACTTAATAAAAAAATCTTATTGTTTAGGACTTCCAGTACAACACTGACAAGAAGCATCTCTGTTCTCTTAAATTCTTGAAATTTTAGGTACAATATTCTAAAATTCTTTTGTTAGGAAAAGGGTGGAAGATATTAATAGTTGCTATATTTGGGTAATAGTATGTGAATGACTTTTATTTTCTTTTTCATACTTTCTGTATTTTCCTGATTTTCTGTCATGAACATGCATTACTTTTAAAGTGAAAAACAAACTTTATTTTTAAATTGTCTAGAAATACTGTTTCCCCTTTTGAAATATAATTTTGATAAACACATAAGTAGAAGGCTTTGATCATCCAATAAAAATAAAATACTGTATTCAAATCTCTGTATCTGTACTTGTATGAGCCTAACCTGAACATGAACAAAATTTTGACCAAGAAGCTTAAGAAATAGAATTGATTTTTGAGAGCAGTGGTATTCATGTGGAGCAGTGACTACCTCAATACGATCAGAAGTCTCTGACCTTTCAGCTCCATCTTCTGCCCTTCTTCTCAGGCAGGAAGTGTTGGCAGAAAGAGCTAGAAATCTACGGAATCTTTGGTGTGTGGTTGCTGGTTGGAAGAATTCCTGCCAGGCCTCTGATATCATCAGTGTTGCTGTGTCTGGGACAGGGAAGAGACCCCTAACCAGCTCCCTTCATCCTTCTCTGCTTAGAGTCTGGCCAGGAGTTGGAGGTCCACATCCTTTTAGAAGTCTACAGGGGAAGGTTTGGGGAGAGAAATAGAATTGGAGTTGCCTCTCAAAGTAGAGAAGAAAGCATCCAGGGTGTGGAGATGATTTACCATCCACAGGAAGTATGACCAAGGACTAAGCACAAATTTAAAATAGTGAGATGAAGTATTTCCCCTTGAATCTAACAGTTAATTTCCCTTGTGCCAAAGTTTACCATCCAAAGACAGATTTCCAGTGTATTCTTTTTCTCTTTATGTGACAGTGGATTTGGAGTTAATTAGTAAAATTTTTCCCTTAGCATTGCAGCCTACACTACATATGCCTTAGGGATTTTTGTGTGTATATCAGACTTTTCCCTGGAGGGATCCTCGTCTTTTATGTTCTTTTTATTTATCACTTTCATTTTGATCTTGTATCTTCTCAGTGTCTCCTGTTTTAAAATGAACATGTTGTGCTGCCTATTGTTCATTGCTTATTTTGTATAGAAACTTGTTTAAAATGATTTCTTCTTGATAAATTTATTTGGTTGTGGTTTTAATTGTTCTTGAGGAATTCTGTGTATCATTCAAAAGACAGGTATCTATTTGAACTGTTCTTTGTTAAAGATGTTTAGAATTAGAAATATTACCCTAGGAAATATTATTCCAGTGGTCCTTGAAGTTTACTGTGCATAAAAATGATTTCAGGAGTGGTTGAAAAGGGTGGTCTATCCAACTGCCTATCCACTACAGCATTCACCTCAAGTTATTTGCAATTTTATTTTAAATAACTTAAATCGAATTATAGTTAGTATTTTGTGAATTTGTTCCAAAATAACCATTATAAACATCACTTAAATGATACCATGGTTATTTATATACTTGAGGTGACATTTATATATTTGAAAATATTTTTTAATCTCTATTAACAAAATTTATTCTAGAGTTACCATGAAGAATTCTGAGGTAGGAATAGATTAAGGGAGCAAAAGAGAGTCTATGTGTGTTCATACATACAACAATTTACAATGTTATAAAGACTGCCTATTAAACCAGTTGCACTATTGGATTATTTTAAAAATAGGGCTGGAGGAATAATGATTCCTTGTACGAAAAGAATCTATTACTGCCAGATGACCCAAAGATCTAAAATCATGAAAGTTCCAGAAAAAAAAAGACAGATGCGTTATTTGTATAAACTTGGAATGGAAGACCTTTCTAAGGGTGATAGAAAAGTCGAAAACCATAATAGAAAAGATTGATGAATTTGAGAACATAAAAGTTACATTTTCTATATTGGTAAATAAGTTTTCTATATAGTTAAATTTTCTATAAAAACAAATAGAAAATAAAACCTAAACAAACAAACAGTGTAAAAATATCCAATGGGGAAAATATTTGCCATACCTGGGACAGACAAAAGACTACTTTTAATTTCCTCATTCAATACATGACTTAAAAGTTGGCAAATTTCAGGTGGTTTCCAGATTGTTGAGAGAATTACACACACACACACACACACACACACACACAAATGTATATGCACACAAACTTACAAGTTTTCATTTAGTCAAGATTGTAAACCCTTATGGAAATGAGATTATTTCCTCAGAGCAATTGTGGGTCAGAATTGAGGTATGGCTTCTGCATCAGCCCTGATCTGCCAACTGGCCTGCATAGTGGCTGCTGATCCTCTTCATGCAAGTACAATCACCCCAGAGATGAGACAGTAGCCAATTCCAGCTACACTGTGGCTACACCACTGCCTTTTGTATGGGGGCTTGGTAACACCCATCTGGAAGAATTTAAACCATCTATACCTTTCCTCTGAAGGCAATGCTTATAAACACCAAGACTTCTTGGATTTTGAATTTAAATCACATCAACAGACTCAGTTAATCTCGCAGGAGAAAGCAGAGTCAGTGCCCAGCAGTCGGAGCCGCATGTCTGCCCCCAGCAATCCTGTATCCAGGAGGGCAGTTTCCCGCCCAAGCCCCATGTAACATAAGCCAATAGTAAAAGGACAAAAGATAGGATAGGAAAATGGGCACAGGACATGAATCAGCATTTCACAGGAAAGGAAACATAAATATGTGGTGTCTTAAATGCCTAACCTCTCAGTCCTAATTTTTTTCTTAAAGATTATTTATTTATTTATTTATTTATTTATTTTTATGATAGTCACACAGAGAGAGAGAGAGGCAGAGACATAGGCAGAGGGAGAAGCAGGCTCCATGCACCGGGAGCCTGACGTGGGATTCGATCCTGGGTCTCCAGGATCGAGCCCTGGGCCAAAGGCAGGCGCTAAACCGCTGCGCCACCCAGGGATCCCAAAGATTTTTTATTTATTTATTCATGATAGACCTAGAGAGAGAGAGAGAGGCAGAGACACAGGCAGAAGGAAAAGCAGGCTCCGTGCAGGGAGCCTGATGCGGGACTCGATCCCGGGTCTCCAGGATCATGCCCTGGGCCAAAGGCAGGCGCTAAACCACTGAGCCACCCAGGGATCCCTCTCTCGGTCCTAATTAAAGAAATAAAAACTAAAATAAAAATGAGATGCCCTTTCTTCACTTCATCAGGTTGACCGAGATGGAGAAGTTCCATGACATGTAGGGTTGTCAAGGTTGTGGAGGAACAAACCCCACACATGAACACGGATGCTGGGAGGGTATATTGGCACAACCCATTGGAGGCTCTTTGCAATTACTGATGAGATTTCCGAGCATGCATACTCTGTGGCCCAGCAATTTCACTTGTAGGAATTTTCCTTAAGGATGTTTTCATACAAGTTTAGAAAGTTATATACAAGAATGGTTTTATAGTATTTTTATGCACCCCCCCCAAAGGAAACGAATGCTTCATCAAAAAGGGGCTGGTTAAATAAACTATAGTCTATGTATTGATGGAAAATTATGCAGAAGTAAAAAAAAGTGACAGGTTAGAACCCTTTGTACTGATATGGAAAGAGTCAAGACAGAGCGAAACCAGTGAACTGTATATCAAAATGTGTAGAAAGATTATGTTTATGGTTAAAACTGGCATACATGTATGTGTACACATATATGAACAAAATTTCTTGAAAAAAACTATTCACAGAACCTCTGACTGGATTTAGGGAGGGGACTTTTACTTTTCATTTTATAACCTTTTGCAGTGTTTAAATTTATTTCGCACAGCACATATTTTACAATAACACATTTAAAAAGCTACTTACAAGGTTGCCAAAAACAAATTAGCTTCAGTCTAAAATTCTTCAAGATTACATAAATTAATTATGTGCCCATCAATCAAGTATGCAAACATTCCAAGGTAATTTTATAGAACTGAGAGCCTTGAAACAATTATCCATTTAGGCTGGAGTCTTTTTGCATTAGACTGAATTGTGTCCCTCCCAAATGAGTATGTTGAAGCCCTAGCCCTCAGTGTGATGACATTTAGAGATAAGGCCTTTCCGGATAATTAGGTTTAGATGTGGTCATGAGGCTGGGGCCCTTGTGTTGGGATTAATGCCCTTGCAAGAAGAGATGCTGGAGTGTGCTGGCCATCACTCTCTCTTCCCTTCTCTCTTTCCCTGCCATATGAGGAACAGTGAGAAGGTGGGCATTTGTAAGCTAGTAAGAGTATCCTCACTAAATCCCCACCATATTGGCTCCTTGATCTTGGACTTTTAGCCTCCAAAATTGAGGGAAAATAAGTTCTGTTGTTTAAGCTACCTGGTCTATGATATTTTGTTTTGGCAGCCCGAGCAGACTAATACACCACCATTAGCAAGTGTAACACTGGAAGCCTTGTTCTGTGGGATGTTCTTGACCTGGAAGCCAGAAAAGTCATGTTCATGGGGACCCATGCTGCTCAGGGCCCTTAGGTTCAGTGGTCAGGGTGCTGCCTACGTGTGGAGATTACTCTTTGGAAGGACAGTATTTTAGTCTGCTCAGGCTGCTGTAACAAAATACCATAAACTGGGAGGCTTAGGGAACATAAATTTATTTCTCATAATTCTGGAGGCTGGGAAGTCTAAGACCAAGGTGCAGGTCAATTCATTTCCTAGTGAGCGTCCTTTTCCTGGTCTGTAGATAGATGCCTTCTTTCTATACTGTCATATGGTAGGGAGATAATTTCTGGTGTCAGTCTTTTTTTTTTTTTTTTTTAAGATTTTATTTATTTGAGAGAGCGAGCAAGTGAGCACAAGCAGGGGGAGGGGCAGAGGGAGAAGCAGGCTCCGTGCTTGTGCGGGCTCTATCCTAGGACCCTGGGATCATAAGCTGAGCAGAAAGCAGATGCTTAAATGACTGAGCCACCCATGTGCCCCAGTGTGTCTTCTTTAAGGGCACTAATCCCATTCATGAGGGCTTCATCCTTATGACCTAGTTACCTCTCAAAGACTCTACTTCCAAATACTATTATATTGGAGATTAGGACTTCAATTTGAATTTAGGAAGGACACAATCAGTCTACAGGAGGTAGGGATTTGGTGTGGGGGTGGGGGTGGAGACTGTAGGGGAGTGAGTTAAACTGCTCATCTGTTTTTTCAAGTTTTACAAGGCTTTTGTGTTACCAAAAAGAAAATACACTTCTGGTGAAAATTTTTTATTATTTATGCTTTTCAATAGATTCTTATATTCTTAAATTATTAAAGAATATTTGGAATAGTTGCACATAAAAGCAGTGTAAAATTCAGGAGAGAATGAACTCACAATTAATGAATATATCAACAGCCTTATGTTTTGAAGAAAAAAAAGTCAGTTATTTTTCAGCTACAAACCATGAATGGAAAGGCCTCTTCTCTTGAGGAACTAAATCCTGGCAGGACTTTGAATAAGAATTTTAGACACAAAGTATGTGAACAAATACACATACAGAATGAATTTGGATCAACTGATGAATCTTTTATGGAACTAATAAACATCAACCTGCTTTACTCCAAGTTGAGAACCAACAGAGAGATAGAAATGAGATTCCGAAAAATGGAAGACAAACCATTAACTTTATCACTAATAAAAGCAGAATTGGAGCATGTGGCTTTAGCTCTGTGACTAAAAGAACTTAATAGAGTTCTGCCGCTGAGTTAGACAACCTAACCCTCCCCAGCCAGCAGACACGACTGTACAACCTGCACACCTTCTCTACTGGGAGAGCCTGCTCCACATGGCAGGGGAGAGCAGGTGGGCATGTTGCAGGCAGGTTGGCTTCCAAAGAGATCCAGAAGGGGCTGAAACCAGCATGCTGAGTTTGCCTTATGGGAATGAGTAAGAGTGGGAAGAAAGGCCCCAAATATTTTGATATCAGCATTTCTTAAAGTGTGGTCCAGGGATTCTCAGGGCTCCCTGAGGCCCTTTCAGAGGGTCCACAAGGTCAAAACCTTTCTTTCTTTTCTTTTCTTTTCTTTTCTTTTCTTTTCTTTTCTTTTCTTTTCTTTTCTTTTCTTTTCTTTTCTTTTCTTTTCTTTCTTTCTTTCTTTCTTTCTTTCTTTCTTTCTTTCTTTCTTTCTCTTTCTTTCTTTCTTTCTTTCTTTCTTTCTTTCTTTCTTTCTTTCTTTTTCCTTCTTTCTTTCTTTCCTTCTTTCTTTCTTTCCTTCTTTCTTTCTTTCCTTCTTCCTTTCTTTCTTTCTTTCTTTCTTTCTTTCTTTCTTTCTCTTTCTTTCTTTTTTTCTTTTTCTTTTTCTTTTTTTTTTTTACCTTATTTGAGAGAGAGAGAACAGGGGCAGAGGGAGAAGCAGACACTCTGCTGAGCAGGGGGCTGGATCCTAGGACCCCAGGATCATGACCAAGCTGAAGGCAGAGGCCTAACCAATTGAGCCACCCAGGAGCCCTGGTCAAAACTGTTTCCATATTACTGATATGGATGAAATTGGTGATAATATCAATAGATGTAATTTTTTGATATTGAAAAACAAAATGCATTTATGTCCATATTGTCTCTTCAGTTATGCTGTGAACCTAAAATTGCTCTAAATAAATAAATAGAGTCCTGAAATTAAAAAAAACACACACACACACAGTAAAGTCCATAGAGGTTAAAAAAAATTCTGTGCGATAAGAAAGTATTGTGTGGTGCTTCTTACAATCAGTGCAGTCTCTTGTATTTGATAAAATATTAAAATCTAACAAAAAAGTAGGAGTCCTTATATGATAAGAGCAAGTGAGAGGTTTCCACAGCATGTGTGGTATATACTGAGAGCCAGAAGAGAGTTATGTGAAGTGAGGGCATTAGGGATATTTCCATGAGGGCCATGGAGCCTGCACTGGCCTTGAAGGTAGATTTGAGAGCTAGGACATTAATAATGTTGAAAACACTGATTTATGATTATTGATGGGACTCCAGGTCTCCCTGCTACCATTCTTCCCTACTTTGGCATATCCTGTGTGTAGCCACCGAGTTACTCTTTAAAAATGTAAATATAATGATGTTACTCCTCTACTCCATCCTTCCCTCGCTCTCTCCTTGCTCCCCCCCCCCCCCCCCCGCTTTTTAAGATTTTATTTGAGAGAGAGCCCAAGAGGGGGAGCGGGGGCAGAGAGAGAGAGAGGAAGATGCAGACCGCTCAGCTGAGCAGGGAGCCCAACACGGGGGCTCAATCCCAGGACCCTGGTATCTAACCTGAGCCAAAGGCAGGCACTTAACCGACTGAGGCCCCCAGGTGCCCCTTTCTTTGCCTTTCTTCATGTCAGTTATACTTGCCTGACATTATATTACTTATTTGTTCATTTGCCTGTCTTCCTGACCATCTGTACCCTTCTTGAGGATAGCAGCCTTGTCTTTGTGTTCGTATTCTGTCCTCAGGGCCTAGAACATAGTCTGGCACATGGTAGGCTCTTAATATTTGTTGAATAGAATTAACATACATCGGCCAGAAGAAAAATAAAATTTCTTGGCAATGAAGTATTGCTCTTCTGTCTTGATGGAGAACAGGAAATGAACAATATTTCATCAGCAGCTGAATACTACAAAGAAGTTTTGAAACAGGACAATACTCATGTGGAAGCCATTGCATGCATTGGAAGCAACCACTTTTATTCTGATCAACCAGAAATAGCTCTCCGATTTTACAGGTGTGTTTTACGTTGTCTTCGTAGAACTACTTTCCTGTGATATATTGGTGCAACAGCAATAAAGGTGGAGTGAAAATGTAGACAGATAATGTATAGGCCCATGTCTATAGGAGACTAACCATTCAAGCACCCGGAGGTTTTCTGATTTACAAATATTTGGCATCCTGTGGAAACATACCTGGATAGTTGAGTTTTTAACACCATGTCATTGTATGAGTTAGCCATTTTGTTGTCAATGAGGAACTGTGTAGTAGTTCCTGGAAGCACTTCTCCCCATCACTGCTTCCATTCATACCACCACATAGCATAAGACCCCAGAGCTGAAACAGTGGTGAGATTTGCAAAGAGCAAGTACCAGGTTCCAAGCCCTGAAACAGGTTCCCCTGTCCTGTGAAATATTGTCAGCTCTTGTCCAAATAATTTTTCAAAGTCTAAATAAGTTCTGATCTCTGGTTCTCTTTTTTTTTTTAATTTTTATTTATTTATGATAGTCACACAGAGAGAGAGAGGCAGAGACAGAAGCAGGCTCCATGCACCGGGAGCCCGACGTGGGATTCGATCCTGGGTCTCCAGGATCGCGCCCTGGGCCAAAGGCAGGCGCCAAACCGCTGCGCCACCCAGGGATCCCTCTGGTTCTCTTTTGAGCACATTCTTATTTCATCCTACAGATGGTTTCTGAGATTAATTTTTAAATTTTTATTTTCTCTTCTGCCCTTAGGTAATATACCAGGAGATAACTGGCCACTGACAAGAGTTCTTCCCAAATATATGTTAGCATAAAATATGATAAAATGAATACCACTTTAGGCACAGGCAGCTGTCTCTACTTCCTCACCCCCAAAATGGATCATGGGTTCCATAGGGCTGCTGAGGTGGATTTTCATTTGCTTATTTGAATGGTCTTGTCCTTTGGGATTAATGGTGCATAGAAACAAACAGGTTTTTTGAGCTCTAGCATGAAAGTTAGGGGATAAGGCAGAGATCACACTGATGGTCTTATCTTCCTTGGTGGAAGCTCATCAGAAGGTTGGTAGATGAAGCCAAACCACAAAATACTACTGATAACCCAAACCAAGATTCAATTTAGCCAAAAACTTGAAGGTAAATCCTAAACACAGCCCTCAAGTTAGATGAAAAGGTCTTAGGGGGTTCACTGATTGGCACCAAACCTTTATGAAGCAAAATACTGTGGGTTTTCCTTTATGTGACTCTTTGTATTTGATTCTCTAACAGAGCTTTTGGGAGAATAAAAAAACTTATGTAAGTGGACTCTGACCTCACTCCTGGATATATTGCCCATGAATAGTACCATTAAAAAAGACATGCTTTTGTATTTGCTTTGAAATGTTTTTTCATTTACTATGTTACTTTCTATTCTTTCGAGGTGTTAAAAATTGTAAAACATTTATTTCTAACTTTGTAAAAAATAGGTCTTAATATTTATCAGGTTGGTCTGACACCAAAATATGTGTGCTCTTTTTCGAAAAGGCGACTCCTGCAGATGGGTGTTTATAACTGCCAGCTTTTTAACAATCTGGGCCTCTGCTGCTTCTATGCCCAGCAGTATGATATGACTCTGACCTCATTTGAACGTGCCCTTGCTCTGGCTGAAAACGAAGAAGAGGCAGCTGACGTCTGGTACAACTTGGGCCACATAGCTGTGGTAGGTGGTTTCCTCTAATGTAATTTCTGGTATAGAAAAGGTAGCTAGCCATAAGTTAGTTTGAAGCAATGTTCAGCTCTGGTAAATCCATTGGTTATGGTCTTCTGTAGCAATTAAGTGATCTCTGAGCATCACCCTAGAACTTGTTTTCTCAGGTTAAAGCCTCTTACAACAGACACTTGATTATGATTAGTACTTGTTGCTTGGTAGCTGAAAAGACATGAGGAAAGAAGGGAGGAGATGGTGGGCAGAAGCATATGGATCTGTGTGTGCAAATACATGCTTTTGTTTTCAAGGGTATAGGAGATATGAATTTGGCCCATCAGTGCTTCAGGCTCGCTCTGGTCAACAACAATAACCACGCTGAGGCCTACAACAACCTGGCTGTACTGGAGATGCGTAAGGGCCACATTGAGCAGGTCAGTGAACTACTGTGGCACAATGGACAGTCTGCTTTCTTTCAAGAAAAGCTGTCAGGTGTAGTTATCTTTACATGCTGTTGTTTATTTATTTTTTAAAGATTTATTTATTCGAGAGAGAGAGAGAGAATCCCAAGCAGACTCCTCGCTGAGTGCAGAGCCTGAGCTTGATCCCGTGACCCTGAGATCATGACCCAAACTGAAATCAAGAGTAGGACGCTTAACCAACTGAGCCACCCAGGTGCCCCTACCTACTGTAGTTTAAAAATGAGCTCTAGGGCTTGACTGGACTGGATTTGATTCCTGGCTCTGTTATATATTAATAATTTGACCTTGGACAAGTTACTTAACATTTGTTATCTCTTTACCTTTGGTTTTACTTACTTATTTATTTATTAAAAGATTTTATTTGTTCATGAGAGACACAGAGACAGAGAGAGAGAGAGAGAGAGAGGCAGAAACACAGACAGAGGGAGAAGCAGGCTCCATGCAGGGAGCCCGATGTGGGATTTGATCCCAGGTCTCCAGGACTGTTTAGCCCTGTGCCAAAGGCAGGCGCTAAACCGCTGAGCCACCCAGGGATCCCCTACCATTGGTTTTATTAGGATAAACCTGTACCTCCCTAGTGTTCCCTGCCTTGGTAGACTGTTACACCATTCCCAGTCCCCCATCCACCAGCTAGGTGCTCAAGCCAGAATCCCAGGAGCCACCCTTGAAACCTCTCTATCCCTGCTGCCTCTCCCTGCCCCCCCCCCCCCATTAGGTTCAGCAAGCCCTGCCAGTATTACTTCCAAGTCCCATCCTGGACCTGGCCATTTCCCCCCACCTCTGGTAGCCTTCTCCAAACTGTATTCATCTCCTGCCCAGACTCTACTACAAGACTGTCCTAGCTGGTCTTTTTGTCTCCACTTAGGTCAGCAAGTAATTTTACCTATAATATGCCCTTCTCTCAACAGCAGAAGGGATTTCTTAAAAAACAAGAATGATTTTATCATTACTTTGCTCAGCATCCTCTAAAGTCTTTCCTTTCTGCTTGGAATGAAATGTGGATCCAAACCTTGGCCTACAGGGTCCCACATAATCCAGCCTCTGGCTCCCTCTCAGGCCACATCTTTTTTTTTTTTTTTTTTAATTTTTATTTATTTATGATAGTCACAGAGAGAGAGAGAGAGGCAGAGACACAGGCAGAGGGAGAAACAGGCTCCACGCACCGGGAGCCCGACGTGGGACTCGATCCTGGGTCTCCAGGATCGCGCCCTGGGCCAAAGGCAGGCGCCAAACCGCTGCGCCACCCAGGGATCCCGCAGGCCACATCTTTTGCCACTTCTTCTTTCCTACCGACTTCCCAACTTCTGGACAAATCAGCTACCTCACTGCTCTGCACATGTGCTGTGCATCTTCTTACTTTACAGGGTTTGGAACGTTCTTCTTTCAGATCCTGCAGGGACTTTTTTTCTGTCATTTGGATCTTAGCACAATTGCCACCTCTTTAGAGAGGTCATCTCAAAGGCACCTGCGTGGCTCAGTAGTTGAGTGTCTGCCTTCACTCAGGGCATGATCCTGGGATCCAGGGATTGAGTCCCACATTGGACTCCCCACAGGGAGCCTGCTTCTCCCTCTGCCCGTGTCTCTGCCTCTGTCTCTCATGAATGTAAATAAAATCTAAAAGAAAAAAAGAAAAAAAAAGAGAAAAGAAAGGTCATCTCAGACATCTAAAGGAGTCCTCAGGTACTATCACAATACTTATTTTATCAGATGTGTTCATATTTATATATAGACTGTAGTATGGCAGCCACGTGAAAACAGACCTGCTTTGAGTCCTCCAAGGGCTACATTTTCAGCATCAAAAACAGTGCCTGGCATGTGGTAGGTGCTGGGTCAGTATTTGTGAAATGAACGGACAGCATATAAAGGAGGCCACAGCAGCACCTGAAGGTGTTCTGCGAGAATGAGCAGGTTATACGTGGAAGGCACCGGGTGTGGCAGGATGGTACTGAGCACACAGCAGATGTTTGATAAACTAAATTCTAAAAACAAGCTTAAAATGCTAAGTACAGTCATACAATGTTAGCGACAATCAAGGATAGATAAGTATGACATTCCATATGTTAAAGATAAAGAAACAGGGATGCAAGGAAGGCCGGTAACTTTACCTGCAGACCTAGTGTTAACCTCCCATCTGGTCACCCAAGCACAGTGATAAACTTGTAGCCAAATGAGAAAAGAAACATCCTTGGATGTTGCCTTTATTTTGTAAATTCCTCCAAATAAGATGGATTTGTATTTTTTTTTAAAGATTTTATTTATTCATGAGAGACAGAGAAAGAGAGAGAGAGAGAGAGAGAGGCGGAGACACAGGCAGAGGGAGACACAGGCTCCATGCAGGGAGCCTGACATGGGACTTGATCCTCGGTCTCCAGGATCACGCCCTGAGGTGAAGGCAGCACTAAACCACTGAGCCACCCCGGCTGCCCATGAATTTGTAGTTTGTAAACAAAAACTAACTACAGAAGACTTTTGAGCAATACGGGATTAGTGGTACTGACCCCCCATGTGGTCGAAAATTCACATATTTTTGACCCCCTACAAAACATAACTACTAAGAACCCACTGTTGACTAGAAGCCTTACCCAGAACGTACATAGTCAACCAACACATATTTTATGTCATAGGTACTGTATACTGCATTCTACAGTAAAGTAAGCTAGAGGAAATAAGATGTGAGTAAGAAAATTATAAGAGAAAATGCATTTACAGTACTGTATTTATTGAAAACATCCACATATAAGTGGACCCATGCAGTTCAAACCCATGTTGTTCAAGGGTCAACTGTACTCCAAAATGGGAACTTGTTCTGTCATGGAACTTTACCTATGTCCATATGAAACAAGTGCTTTCGTGATTTTCTCTGTTGCCACATTGGTGATTTTGTTTCCTACTTATTACAGTTTCTCTGCTATACAACTGATTTGAAAGGTTTTGGTGAAAGTTTTCATGCTACTACCCTCTTTTTATTCTTAAAAATTATACCTCAATTAAAAGAAAATAATTGTAAAACACAAAGAGAATCAATATGTACCATCCCATATGTTATTTTCCTTTTTTTTTTTCTTTAAATATTTTATTTATTTATTTGAGAAAGAGAATGCAAGAGCACAAGTTGGGGGAGTGGGCAGAGGGAGAAGCAGACTCCCCACTGAGCAGGGAGCCTGATGCGGGGTTTAATCCCAGGACCCAGAGATCATGACCTGAACTGAAGGTAGACCTTAATAGACTGAGCCACCCAGGTACCCCCCCCCCATATGTTATTTTCCATTAAAAAGAAAAAAAGATACAGATTTGTCTTCAGGTCACGGATAGAGGTTTAGCTGCAAGTTGGAGGGATGGTCAGAAGCTTGGAATGGTGAGTTTGTGGTCCTAAAGATGAATGCATGAGCATCTCACACCAGTCAGTGGTCCCTGCAGTGGTACATTTACCATCCTTTGATCCTATAGGGGATGCAAATTTTGCTTTTTGAGAACTCAAGAGAACCGAAAGTTTGATGTTTTCAATTGCATTCACTTGTTATTTTGAGGTCAACAGTGTAATAAGTGCTCATCTTGGTCTTCTAACACCAAACTCCGGCGTTGGAAATTTACTGTGGTTTTTAAAAATTTTTTGTTGTAGCATTAGATAACATGTAATTAGAAGCCTAAGAATCAATCAACATAAATAAAAACTAGATTAATAAGACTTTTTTTTTTTTTTTAGTATTGAGGACTATATTTCAATTTGTCATATTAGTAACTTTTTAGGAACAGTGGTTCTCGACTTTAAATTTAAATTTTCTTCATATTTTGAAGCAGTTTTATCATTAATATAATTTTGGCAAGATGTAAGTACTAATTGTATTTCAATAAGTCATATTTCACAAAGAATATCATCTGTATTTATCACAGGATCATGTTTATTAAGGTGCTATTTTGAGGAAAGGATTCTTTTACCAAAAAAAGAAGACACAAAAACCCCCAAGTCATAAATATAGTGTTGATACATGCTCATACACCTTGTTTTGTTTTGTTGTTTTCTTTTTTTAATACAGGCAAGAGCACTATTACAAACTGCATCATCTTTGGCACCCCATATGTATGAGCCGCATTTTAATTTTGCAACTGTCTCTGATAAGGTATTCTTTTTATCAGTTCATCATCTGATCTGTTTCTTTTTCTTTCCTGGTTTAAAAAAAAGTATAGAAAAATAAGGAAATTCTAATAATGTTTTGATGGAAATGTGTTTTTAAATATTATATATACCTGTCTTTCATTTCAAGAGACAGTTTAATAAACTTTAAAAAAATATATCACTGAATATGGACTAAGCTTAATATTACAGATTGCATTATAGATTATTATAGATTGCAGAATTATTTTTAAAATATGACATTTAATCGTGAAAAAATACTCATTAAGTAACTTGGTTGAGGAAAGATTTAGTAATTGACTTTTATAAGAAATCCTGTATTTTACTGTAGACCATGTTGCCATCAAGGCTCTGGCATAATTGCCATAAAATGAGGGATAGGAGTGAAAGCTGTTGTAGCTGTGAACAATGTGGGGAAAAATACAACTGTTAATACTGTATTTCAAGTCAGTTAATGTCCAAGAGCTAAAAGGAATCATGCCATTTTCAATAATAAGAACAACAATAAATAAAAGGCATTGAATAACTAACTTTTACTGAGAAACCTTCCTTTAAGATGGAAAGTGAGTTTTCAGGGTAAGAAAATGGCTGAAAGTGTTTATAGGTGTAAAGACTCCTTATAGACCAGAAGACATTATGAAAATGTCATTTTTCAGAGCATGAACATGAAGCCATCCTCACTTTCATTTCTGCTCTGGAACTAAGTTGTCATTCATAAGTTGTCATTTTTGTGGGCTTGTTAAGAGCCAACCACCATTGCAGGTGTTCCACACACCCTCTGTGATTTTTCATCAACCTGCCATGTAGGTTTCCTTCACCTTCCTGACTCATTTTTTCTACAGCTGATGTTTCACTTATTGAGCACTGTTCTAGGCACAGAGGATGTTAGCACTGAATAAAACAAAACCTCTACCTTATACAGCTTACATTCTAATGAACACAAGGCTGGTTGAGCTTAAAAGACTCCCGTAGGGTCACATGGCCATGGTGGGTTCAGAATTTATACCCAGCTCCCAATGACGCCCATGTGTTTTCCACTGCCCTGTGCTGCCATTTACTTAAACAACATTTTAATAATATATAACTCAAACGAGGTATTTTTTAAGCAAAAGACTATATTTTCCATAAGAGAAAATGGTATGTTAGGAAACTTTTTTAATATGTATTACGTGTTTCAAAAAAAAAAAAAAACAAACCTGCCAGCATTGAATTATCTAGGATATTTTTTTGTGTGCACACACTAAAAAGCTCTTGCTTTTTATAAATGTATGCATGAATCCAGATCTATGCAGACAGATCCAGATACTGTGTGCTTTTCTTTGGGACTGGACTTTAACACTAGATTTATTGAAAATCAGAGATACCCTTAATAAACTTCTAAAGCCAGGTATCTTCCCCCACATTACTCTGCTAAGCACCATTTAAAACCTCCCTGAGCATGTTGTTGTATCTTATATATAATCATTTTTGCTTGAATTTTCTATCTAAAAGATAATACCCTAACCAAAATATGTCTTTATGGTACATTACAAATAGTTGTCCTAAGGCTTTCTAAAACTATATAGAGCTGGCTCTTATAGTATGCAAATGTAATTTTATTTTTGTCATACTATCTGTGATAGGAAAAGAAAACAAAGTCTATGAATTCATAACTAGACAGCTGTAATGGAGCAGAAATTATTAGTATAATTGGTTATTTTATTTTTCAAGATTGAATTGTAATCTAGGTGAAAGAATTCTAAAATCAAAGTGGCATAACCAAACAATTTACTCTTAAAAACGCTTTGATTTTCTACGGTATACAGGTAGTACTTTTACTTTCTTATTCATTTTTTTTGTGGTCTGATTCTGTGGTCTTATTCTGGTATTTCTTACAGATTGGAGATTTACAAAGAAGCTATGTTGCTGCTCAGAAGTCAGAAGCAGCATTTCCAGGTCATGTGGATACCCAACATTTAATTAAACAACTAAAGCAGCATTTTGCTATGCTCTGATTGTCCCACAGACCAAGTATATTCTTATGAGGGGGCATTACACAAGGGAAAAAGTAGTGTGTATATATATCTGATATACAAGCCTGTGCTCAATATTAGTGAAGAGGACATAACGGAGTTCACATAAGAATTTAATAATGCAAACTTTATAATAATAATTTGTATAATATTATAAAAGATAGGATTTAATATTTGTAAGCAGATCATGAAAACGTCTTCCACATTATATGGTAGATGTTTATAAAAATGTTTATGGAACATTTTCATGAATCTCTTCAAATTTTTATAAATGTATATTTTTAATGTCAATAAACTGGCCATTAGCTAACATGTAGCTTCAGAGGTCTGAAATCTACCATAAAAATTGCACTTTCATGGCTAAAAGTGTGTATATTCCTCCCAATTAGAGACTATTTAGAGCTTAAAAATTGTATTTAAACCTATTTATCAAATGCTTTGTAAGACACTATACCTTTTCTCATAGATTATGCTTTAAAATAAATCAGTGTGTAAAACACCATCATTCTGCCATTTTTCGTGAGTTTTTATTTTAGGCATCTCAGATAAAACACATTTTTCAGCCCAGTAATCTTAGAAATCAAGTCATTATTTTAATTTTACTTGATGTACCACCAATTTTGTATTTTCCTGAGAAGCTATTTATGGAATATCATATTGTCAATATAAGAATATCAGGATTGGAAATGGAGTTACAGGCCCGGAGTCCCACCTGTGGTCAACCCCAAGAAAGTTAGGCCAGATCCCGGGACCATACAATGCAAAATCCTGGAAGGGCTCTTGAACTTGTCTCTCCCATCTCTAGTGGGATTCTCATCAAAGTATTCACACAAGGAAATGTGTCAAAGGGACAAAGAAATTTGGATATTGGACTTTGGCACCCTTCCATGTTATTTTTCAATTTCTAATGTCATGGAAACTACTTTACAGATACTTGTTTCTATTGAGATTTGTATAAGTGGTGTTACTTAGCTGACAGAACAAAAAGATGTGAATTTGAGGAATTATAGCTTATTAGAGGCTGGAAGTGACTTCAGAGGATGTGTAGGTGAATCTCTCCAAGGCACGGATGAGGAAAACAAGGCCCTGCTTTCTTCACACTGCTGGTTGGTGGTTTAGTCAACGACTGGAACCCAAGAAGGACCCTGTTCTTGTGCTTGAACTTTTCCTGCTTTCCCAGAATATGCCAGTGCTAGTTTCTTTGTTTTTTTCTTTAGCTCCTGAGAATTTCCTCAAGCACAATCAGATGTACTCAATATTTAGGTTGAAATTTTGTAATGCGAATCATTTTCTTAGCTAATCTAAAATAAGAGCCAATAACAACAAGCTTGCATTTACAGGACTGTTGTACTGTTGTACATGCCTGGCAGGGTTCTCAGCACTGGATATGAATTAACCTTTTAATTCCCATTGAAGTGCTATAAGGTGCAGTTATTCCCATTTACTTATGAGAAAAATGAGGTACAGAGGAGTCAGGTAGCTTGATCAGGGTTGTAAAGCTAATAAGTAGCAGAGCTGGGATTCAAATGCAGGCAGTGTGAGCCCCAAGGATGTGCTCTTACCCTCATGTGAAATCGCCTCAGTGTTTGTCCTGTAAATAAAGCTACTACCATTTAAAAGGAATGTTGTGTACATTAGTAAAATTGGATGATAAGGGAATATTAACACAGCAAAAAAAATAGATGAGTCAGTATTTCTAAGGTAATATGGAGATATTTTTGTCTTGAATTTATGTTAATTCAATGTGAACACCAATGCAAAGAATGAGTCAGGATGGCTCCAGGCAGAATGATGGCATAAAAGAACATTGTGCATCAACAGCTACACACATCTTTGAAACAAAATTATTTCTGGCTGCATAACTGGCTTCTGTGCCAACATTTCTATAGAAGGAAGGTTAATGATTGTCTTCCACCCTGGCTAAAAAAGTGTTCAATCGATAGACAAATTGTTTGACCAAAATTAACATCATGGGGCTTCCCACTGATGAAAATGAGATCTGGTAAGACCACTGCCAGCACAATAACTGCTGAGGTTTGAAGTTCTTCCTTCCGAAATAGGTCACATGTGAACCAGTCCCCAATGGTACTCATTGTTCTGTTACATTTCTGAATGTTATGTCCCAGCATCAGAGCTCCCAACATAATTTATGGCCTCAAGATAAGAAAATTAATAAAGATAGCCCATCACTACACTTTTAATGTGGTTTCCACCGCAAACTCTGTAGTAACATGAGGGATTTGTATCAAGAACTTTAAAGTGGGGCTGGGGTTAAGCATTCAGAAAAACCATGAGGATTTTGAAATACTGTGGTAGGACCCAACATTGGAAAATCATGAACCCAGAAATGGAGTTTAGTTAAAAAGCCACTGGTGGACAGTTTTAAGTTCTAGGGAATAGATAAATTGGAATGGTTCATGGCTATGTTCCAGACTCCCAAAATGGTTATCTAGGCTCAGATATTAGGGAGAAAAATTTTACTTAGCAATTTGAAAACAACTGCAGCTTTACATCCTTTCACATAGATGGCATTAGTCTTATATTTGGCTGACTAAAAACTTAACATTTTTGAGAGATGCTGTGATTTTATGTCCTTGATATTAAAGCCAAATTCTTGAGATGAAAGGAGAAGGATTAAGAAAGGTTAAATTGGGCAGCCCGGGTGGCGCAGCGGTTTAGTGCTGCCTTCAGCCCAGGGCCTGATCCTGGAGACCCGGGATCGAGTCCCACATCGGGCTCCTTGCATGGAGCCTGCTTCTCCCTCTGCCTGGGTCCTTGCCTCTCTCTCTCTCTCTCCCTCTCTCTCTCTCTCTTTCTCTGTCTCTCATGAATAAATAAATAAATAAAATCTAGAAAAAAAAAAGGTTAAATTATAATCCTTGGGGACTATAGTATTTCCTGTACTGTGATCCTTCCCCTTCCCTAAACCTTGACTAACAAGGAGTAATTGATTAGTGAAGTGTAAAGGGTGGAAACTCTTGGAGAAAGCAACCACATTATCTTAGGGAAGAGAAGGCCAAACCTGGACAGATTTTATGTGGAAAGATTTTTTTCCCCCATATTTAAGTAGACCCTTTTCCAGTATTTGAAACTCAAGTTTCTATGGGCTCTGGCACTTTACAGCTGTTGCCACCACTGCCTCACACCAGCTCCGCTAGCTTCAATTCCTTTCTCCACAGGATTGTTTCTCTTTGTAAGATCACAGTCCTTTAAGCCTTCTCCCTCTTGAGCACTACCCTCTTCTGTCATAATATCTTGAAAGGACAGGTGATGTTTGTTGCTTACTTCACTTATTTCTGGACCCTCTGCAGGCTCGCTTCAACTCCAGCACTACTGGAACTCCTTCCATCTAGGTCACTAACAACTTCCAATGAACGGATTCAGAGGGTTTTTCATTTTTTTGTTTTTAAACAGCCTTTATATATATATATATATATATATATATATTACTTATATACCATACAACTCGCTCTTTTGAAGTGTACCATTTGATGGTTTTTAATATACTTACAGTTGGGCAACTATCACTTACAATCAATTTTAAAAGACCTGTATGCTAAAACTATAAGAAAACATCAGGCATTCATGAAAGACACTGAGGATGTAAATAAATGGAAAGATATTTTGTGCCCACGAATTGGGATATTGTTAAAATACTCACTATCCAAAGCAATCTACAGATTCAATGCAATCCTTATCAAATTTCCAATGACTCTGTTTACAGAAATAGAAAGGCAACAGAAAAAGCAATCCTAAAATTTGGAACCACGAAAGAGCCCGAATAGCTAAAATAATCTTAAGAACAACAAAACTGGAGGTATCACGCATCCCGATTTCAAACTGTACTACAAAGCTGTAATCAAAACAGTATGGTGTTGGCATAAAAACAGGTACATGGATCAATGGAAAGGAATAAGGAGCCCAGAAATAACCCACACATATATGATCAATTTAGGACAAAGGAGTCAACAATATGCAATGGGAAAGGGACAGTGTCTTAACAAATGGTGCTGGGAAAACTGGACATCCACATACATGAATGAAAACTGTAACACTATCATACCCCATGCACAAAAGTCAAGTCAAAACAGAATACTTGACTATAATACCTGAAACCATAAAATTTCTAGAAGAAAAACATAGGCTGTAAGCTCCTTGACATTGGTTTTAGCAACTTTTTGGGTCTGACACCAAAATCATAGGAAACAAAGCAAAAAAAATAAACCAGTGGGACTACATCAAACTAAAAAGCTTCTGCACAGCAAAGAAAACCATCAACAAAATAAAAAGCAACCTGCTGAACAGGAGAAAATATTTGCAAATCCTATATCTAATAGGGGATTAATATTCAAAATATATAAAGAACTCATACAACACAATAGCAAAAAAATCTGATTAAAAAACAGGCAGAGGATCTGAATAGACATTTTAAAAAATTTAAATTCAATTTGCCAACATATTAGTGCTCATCACATCACATGCCTTCCTTAATGCCCCTCACCCACTTACCCCATCCCCCCACCCACCTGCCTGCCCTTCAGCAACATTTTTGCATGGAAGACATACAGATGGCCAACAGGTACATGACAAGGTACTCAACATCACTAACCACCAGAGCAGTGCAAATCAAAAAACCACAATGAGATATCATCCCACAATCATCCCACATGTGTTGGAATGGCTATTGTTATAGGGCAAGGTATAACAAATGTTAGCAAGGATGTGGAGAAAAGAGAACCCTCTGTTGGGAATGTAAACTGGTGTAGCCACTATGGAAAGTAGAATGGAAGTTCTTCAAAAAAAACGGTAGAACTGACATCTGATCTAGTCATTCCACTTCTGGGTATTTATCTGAGGGAAGCAAAAATACTAATTTGAAAAGTTATCTGTACCCCTATTTTTACTGCAGCATTATTTACAATAGCCAAGACATGGAAGGAAACTAAGTGTCCAGTGATGGATGAACGGATCAAGAAAATGTGGTATATGTAGACAATGGAACATTAGCTGTATAAAAGGATATCCTGCTATTTGCAACAACATGGAGAAACCTTGAGTTAATTATGCTAGATGAAATAAGTCAGAGAAAGACAAATACTATATGTCATTTACATGTGGAATCTGATCTCCACTCTCCCTTTAAAAAACCCTGAACTCGGGGATCCCTGGGTGGCTCAGCGGTTTGGCACCTGCCTTTGGCCCAGGGCGCGATCCTGGAGTCCCAGGATCGAGTCCCGCGTTGGGCTCCTGGCATGGAGCCTGCTTCTCCCTCTCCCTCTGCCTGTGTCTCTGCCTCTCTCTGTCTATCATGAATAAATAAATAAAATCTAAAAAAATAAAAATAAAAAAACAACCCTGAACTCAAGATACCAAGAACAGAGATGGGGATGGAAGGTGGACAAAATGGGTGAAGGTGATCAAAAGGTACAAACTCCCAATTATAAAATAAGTTCTAGGGAAGAAATGCACAGCATGACGACTACAGTTAATGCTGTGTTGTATATTTGAAAGTTACTAAGAGAGTAGATCTTAACATTTTAGACCACTGGGAAAAAAAAGTTGTTACTATGTGAGGTGATAAATGTTAACTCCTTATTGTGATCATTTTGTAATATATACATATACTGAGTCATCATGTTGTTTGTCTGAAACTAATAGGTTCTATGTCAGTTATATCTCAATGGAAAATTTTAAAAATTTAATGGAAGTTTTAATGTTTTATATTATGAAATGATGACTTTTGCATTTTAAAAGGCTATCTTAACAGATCAGACACGTGTGAAATTTTCCTGTAGGAAGTGCTTATTCTCACTAGTTTTAGACCTTAGAGATACCTACTGTGCTGTATTTTGACTTTTTTTTCTTTTCTGGGGAAAACAGGTGTAGGTAAAACCCAGGTGCAAGTCAGAATTTTGGATGACATTAGCAGAATAAATCCAGGAAAAGTTAGAGCAGCGCATTTTCTTGCCAAGGAAAGACTTTCAACGTTGTGTTGGCTGAGGAATCTCTAGGCAAGTTAATAATTTCCAGAAATTTCCAGAAATATATATATAGCACTGAAAGGTAAATGGAGTTCGTTATGCATTGAACTCTCTCCGCTCTTTGCACCCTCCCGGCATCAGGTTCCAACCTTCTTGGAATTCTGCACTTCTCACGCCTTCCCTTCATGCCACCTGTGCTCCAACCAAACATAACGATTAGTTCTCTGTGTAGTCGGTGCATGTGAGGCTTTGGGGTATGGTGTTCTCTCAGCCTTGAATGCTCTTAACCTCAGCCTCTGCATGTCCAAACAGGACACCTTCGGATCCAGCTCCCTCAGGACGTGCACCCTCATTAGTTGGAATAAATGCCCCCACTGCTGAAGTCCCAACACAGTGTGCCTGTGCCACACAGGTAACAGAGGAAGACAAAAAAGAGGGAAAGGGGAACACAAGAGACAGCACAAACTCAACACCAGTAGTGTGATAGATTTAAACATAACCACGTCTGCGATTGTATTAAATGTAAATGTCCTGTCTTAGCACCCACCACAGACTGGGTGGCTTAAACAACAGAAATTTAGGGGATCCCTGGGTGGCTCAGTGGTTTAGCATCACCTTCGGTCCAGGTTGTGATCCTGGAGACCCGGATAGAGTCCCACATCGGGGTCCCTGCATGGAGCCTGCTTCTCCCTCTGCCTGTCTCTCATGAATAAATAAATAAAATCTTAAAAAAAAACCCAGAAATTTATTTTCTTACATTTCATTGATCAAGTCCTTGATCAAGGTGTCGGCCAATTTTGTTTCTGGTGAGAGCTCTCTTCCTGCCTTGTAGGTGGCTGTCCTCTCGCCGTGTCCTCCTGTGACCGAGAGAGAGTTCTGCTGTCTTTCTCTTTTTATAAGGACACCAGTGGTACTGGTTAAGGTCTCAACCCTACGAGCTCATCTAACCTTAATTATCTCCTTAAAGCCCTCTGTCTCTGAATGTAGTCCCATCAGGTGTGAGGGCCTCAAGGGTGAATCTGGGAGGGCACAATTCAGTCCGTAGCAGGGTCTAAATTAAATGCCATCTTGGTTTTGGACACAAAACCAAGACCCAGATACACACTACCTACAAAAAACACACATTACACACAAAGACACAAATAGGTGACAAGTGGAAGAAAGGATGGAGCGTGCTCAGGCAAAGGTTTCTGAGCAGCCAGAGAAGAGAGCTAGGGAGGGGCCTTCCAGGCAATGCTCATGGGTGAGCGTATTTGAGGGCCACTAGAATATGAATTTGTCTGGATGGGCGTTGGGCAGTAGCAGCAGGAGGGGGCTAGGCATGAGAGCAAAATTTGGAGACTGAGGAAAAACTGGAACGCAGAAGATGTTGAATCCCTAGTTGAGGAGCTCAAGCTTTACTTGAGTTCAGGTTGAAGAGGAGGCAGGTGTTTTGTCAGAATTGATCCAGAGGCAATGTTTAGGATTAGCGGGAGAATATAAAGTTGGGTATAGATTTTATTTATTTATTTATTTTAAAGATTTATTTATTCATGAGAGAGAGAGAGAAAGAGAGAGAGGCGGAGGCACAGGTAGAGGGAGAAGCAGGCTCTTTGCCAGGAGCCTGATGTGGGACTCGATCCTGGATCCCAGGATCATGCCCTGAGCTGAAGGCAGATGCTCAACCGCTGAGCCACCCAGGCGTCCCGGGTATAGATTTTAAATTAACTTTTCTAGGAAGAGTGTGAAAATGAATACATTTATGCTAGATAATAAAAATTCTTCAAGCACATAGTACATGCAACCAACCAGGGAGTTTTTGCCACACTTCTGTTTGCTTTCACCCTCTTGTCTCTCCCATTTGCACTCAAAAACATCACAATTTGCCTAGATAGTCCCAGCTCTTGAAAAGAACACTGGGTGTTACAGATGGTGCTTCATTAATCATGGTTTTGCAACAAACCGTTTTCTTAACAAGACTGCTGTCATTTTACAAATACAGGGCTACTAGTTATGTGATATTTTCATATTTCATGAAACAGGAATTTTTGGGAAATAAAAACAGTAATACTTACCCCAGGCTACAGTTGTTTCCATTATAATATTTGCTACGACATTAGAATTAGCTTCTAGGGGGAGGCTGTGGTTACTCTGATGTATTCTCAAGTTGGAAAACCAATTTGCTAGGTGGGTTTGGGGTTTTTTTTTTTTTTTTAAGATTTATTTATTTTAGAGAGCTAGAACATGGGGAAGGAGAACAAGAGGGAGAGGAAGAATCTGGAGCAGGCTCCCCACTGAGTACAGAGCCCAACATAGGGTTTGGCTCAGGGCTTGATCTCATGACCTGAGCCAAAATCGAGAGTCAGCCACTTAACTGACTGAGCCACTCAGGCGCCCTGCTAGGGGGTTTCCAAGAGCACCTTTACCTTTAAATTCCTCAAAAGACACAAACTATCAAAGTTCCTTCAAGAAGAAGTAGATAATTTAAACAGCCCTATATCTGTTAAAGAATCTACCTATTACTACAACTCGAATGAGAGGTGTCCAGTGAAGCTCCAGCAAAACGTGTCCCAGCTTCCTTTAGAGAGAAGGCTTTAAGTTAAAGGCTCCAGACTACCTTTTGAGACCTTCATGAAATACTTTGAAGGGAAAAGAGACTATCATAATAAGAGGTCATTATTATGGATTAGGTGCCTACTGCTTGTAATCTTTACAACTCCACAAACTCACTGTCATGATTCCCATTTTCCCAGAGATAGCCGTGAGGGGTTACCTACCATGCTCCAGGTCACCTAGATAGTAAAAGGTTGAGCTGGGGGCAGGGGCGTCAGTTGAATGGCTGACTTCTGATTTTTTTTTTTTTAAGATTTTATTTATTCATCAGAGAGAGAGAGAGAGAGAGGCAAAGACACAGGCAGAGGGAGAAACAGGCTCTATGCCAGGAGCCTGACATGGGACTCGATCCCAGGTCTTCAGGATCACACCCTGGGCTGAAGGTGGTGCTAAACTGCTGAGCCACCAGGGCTGCCCTGACTTCTGATTTTGACTCAGGTCATGATCTCAGGGTCCTGGGATCAAGCCCCAAGTCAGGCTCCACACTCAGCAGAACTCCCTCATTCTCCCTCTCTCTCTAATAAATAAATAAATAAATAAATAAATAAATAAATAAATAAATCTTTTTTTAAAAAAGAGAGGTTTGTTATAAAAAAAAAAAAGAAAAAAGCTGGGAATCTCAGCCTCTTGCTGTGCTATCTCCTTTCAGCCAGTTAAGAACAGATAGACAAGGTGGCAGCTCCCATAAACCCAAGATGAGATGGAACAAATGGTTCACATATGACCAGAGGCCTCCCATCAGGCTGGGTCCTGATATTTCCCTGAGATCTAAGGTCACAAGGTGCTTTTGATGGTCTTCCCTGACATTCTCCGCAACCCCGTGGGGCTGGCAGTCCAGCCATTCGGATCCCCATCTTACAGATGAGGAACAGAGAGTTCAGAGACATGAATGGTTCCCCCCACCCCCCAGCCTCACAGCCGGCAAGACACCGACCGAGGACTTGAATCCTTCTATTTCCCACTATCCCAGTGCCTTCCACTTTCCCAGGCGCGCCCTGCTAACGATGCAGACATAAACAGAAAGGCAGCACTGAGTCTGTGATTGGAAGCGGTCCCCACAAACAGCACTGAGCCCTAACTATGCAAGATGTTCCTTCATTCCACAGGAAGCAGAAGAAAATCCCAAATGGCTCTGCCAGAAAAGGGGATGCATTACCCACCCCTCCCTTCTGAACTGCCGGGCCTACAGACGGCTTACTTTGATTTTAAAGCCCCCGATCAGACTTCGATCAGAAAATAATTTCTCAGGAACTTTTATTGAAAAGAAACTCCTACTGAAAAATGGTGTTCTCACGGCTGTTCCGTGTCCTTGATTCCCCAGGGCAAGGCTCCCGAGTCTCATACCCTCGAAGCTCTTTAGCCAGCAGCTTTTCCAGGTGTGCGGTGACAGGCCGGGCTGAGCAAGTCCCAGTCCCGGTCACCCCAAGAGGTCCCCAGTGAGCACGACATTTGAGGCTAGAGCCTTCTGGTTGGTTCTCTTTAAAACCACCACATGGATCTTGCAACTGACTCCAAAGCATATCTGTATTTGTTTTAATACAAAAATAACATATCCCTCACATTTTCACACGAAGCAGCTGTGCCAGGACGAAAGTCTGTAATTTAGCCCATGGTTTCCCCAGCGATACTCACACTATCCTTTTTTCTCGACTCGAGGGAGAAGAATTAGTGGGGGGAGTTTGCCTTGTAAGTATTGCGCCCCCAGCCTCCTTTCCTGTGCTCAGGTCTCAGGTTCTGTCCTGCCTGGTGGCATCTTCTGTTCTAGACCTTTGCCTGTTGGCCAGTTGTCTTCTTCCCTCAAGATGATGCCAAAGTCACTCTTTAATGTTGGCAGCTGTATGCGTTTCTCCTTCCTAGGTAAAATGCTTGTAATTTCCCGTGGCATTTCAGGCATCACGGCAGAGAGGTGAGACATCTGGGGGCAAGAGGGCCTCCCCAGCATCCTTACGCTCACGCCACGAAAGCAGCCACCCTGGCAGGGGCACTGCTCCTGGGGACCCGCAGACTATGAGGGAGGCTGGTGAAGTTATCACAGCAGAGAGCCAGAAAGCTTTAGGTCCTATTTATTCACATAGCTTTTCTGGGTTTTCATCGTGGTATTGCTTAGAGCATATTCAGTAGGGTTTAATTTTCAAAAAATGATACAAGGATATGACAGCAGGACTCAAAGAAAGGTTGACCTAAGCTCAGGATGGTCTCCAGGTCCCCAGGAGACCAGAAGATGGTGGCTCTACCTTGGTTTATCCTTCAGGTAAACCATTGCTCATTGAGATTTGAATCTGTTTCTAGCACATCCTGTTAAAATTCTCAGGGCCTGCTCTCCCGTGAACTAAAGTGTTAAGTGCATTTTCAAAGCTGTAAACTCAACGCAACATGTTGGGAAGAGGGTGGGAGGATGAATAAGTGTTTCGAGACACTTTCTGTGCTGGTTTTGCTCACACATCCATTTCTGCCCACATGGTGCTACACAGATTACACCTTTGGGGGCTCTGCAGGGTGTTTTCTTGGTGTATCTATGCGTGTGTGTGTGTGTGTGTGTGTGTGTGTGTAGGTGTAGGTGGTGGAGGGGATTGTATTCTTTTCTTTTTTTTAATTGCAAGCTAATTGGAGATCCTAGAAGTTGCTATGTAGATACCATTTGGGAAATCAAAGTCTTCTATTGGCTTTTTTTTTTTTTTTTTAGATTTTATTTATTTATTTGAGAGAGAGAGAACGTATGCGTGCGTGAGTGGAGGAAGGGCAGAGAGACAAGCAGACTGCCCCCTGACTGTGGATCCCAGGACCCTGAGATCATGGTCTGAGCCAAAGTCAGATGCTTAACTGACTGAGCCAACCAGGTGTTCCGATCTATTTGCTTTGAATACAACGAGCTTTATAGCCATGGGTTCTCCTATTAGCTGTGTCATGGGATAAACATGTTTCTATGGTGCCAGCAGAACCCATGATGTCTCTTGGAAGTATCTGCTCCTTATCTGCACACATGGTTTAAACAACACATCCTTGTTCCCACCCCCTTGCCGTAGCCAGTGGGAGTGGAGTAGCAAATTCCCTGGCCAGGCAGCCTTAGTCTGGTTCTGTCACATTGTGGTGGCGCTAAAAGACAACGAGGAGTTGAAGTGGCCCTGGAGGAGAGTCAGGGAATATTCCTTTTTTTTCCCCTTATTTTAAAAGATGTAATCCATTAATTTGAGGGGGAGAGAGAGAGAAGAGCGCACAGGAGCAGGGGAGAGGGGCAGAAGGAGAGGGAGAAGCAGACTTCCTGCTGCTGAGCAGAGAGCCCAATGTGGGGCTCGATCCCAGGACCCCGGGATCACACCCTGAGCCAAAGGCAGACGCTCAACCACTGAGCCACCCAGGTATCCCCAGACCCATGTTGTCTTATCTTAATATATTTTTATTTGGGGGATTCCACATAGCAGGGAGAAGTCCCAAACCAAGCTATCCGCAAAGCTGCTTCCTCAGTGGCCTGCAACACTTGACATTCCTTCAATCCAGACTCACCTTTGCTGTCACATGTCCTCCTCCCCTGTGTGTCTGTATGTGTCCTCTCTTCTTATAAGGACACCAGTTATTGGATTTAGGGCCCACCTGAATACCCACCTGACCTCATCCTAACTCATTACATCTGCAAAGACTATTCCCACATAAGCCACATTCTGAGGTCCTGTGCATACAGGACCATTTGGAAGACAGTCAACCCACTACAGGGGATCACGTGTACAGGGTGTAATGGTCTCATTCTCTGACTGAAGTCTGTCATTTCCCATCACCTCGCCTGGGGCCAGCCCTCTCTGAAAGAAGATTTTCCAGTAATCTTGGGAACAAAAGTCTTGGTGGATTGTGTAGGGAGAGTGCTGCTCTGGGCACAGTGGGTCACGATGATCAAGCGTTCTGATAATAGACAGACTGAAGTTCCCTTTTGCAAATTGAAAGAACACTGGCGGGATCCCTGGGTGGCGCAGCGGTTTGGCGCCTGCCTTTGGCCCAGGGCGCGATCCTGGAGACCCGGGATCGAATCCCACGTCAGGCTCCCGGTGCATGGAGCCTGCTTCTCCCTCTGCCTGTGTCTCTGCCTCTGTCTCTCTCTCTCTCTGTGTGACTATCATAAATAAATTAAAAAATAAAAAAAAAAGGAAGAGCACTGGCTGTACACCCTGCAGGGCCTGGAAAAATGAACCTTCTCCCCTTCTTTTTTGTGTTCTTGATAAAGGGCTCTGACACAGAGGAAAAATACACAGGCAGCCAGCGGCTATGTTTACACCAAAGTCCACCTGGGACTAACAGAAGCCCGCTGGGAAGAATTAGGGCTGTTATAGGTGCGGCGGAATCAGTGTGAACCGTGGCCCATGCCTTTGTCTGCGGTGGACACGTGGGCTCAGAGTTCTGGGGCAGGAATGGCTGGCACAGGAGGGGGCATCTGCGGGCAGAGAGGAAAGGTCTGTCGTGGGGAAAATATTTATTTACTTTTTTTTTTTTTTAGAGAGAGAGAGAGAGAAAGTGAATGAGCACGTGTGTGCAGTCAAGGTGAGGAGGGGCAGAGGGAGAGGAGAGAGAGAGAATCCTAAGCAGACTCCCCGCTGAGCTCAGAGCCCGATGTGGGGCTCCATCTCACAACCCAGAGATCATGACCTGAGCTGAAATCAAGAGTCAGATGCTGGGACACCTGGGTCACTCAGTGGTTGAGTGTCTGCCTTTGGCTCAGGGCGTGATCCCAGGATCCTGGGATTGAGTCCCACATTGGGCTCCCTACAGGGACCCTGCCTCTCCCTCTGCTTGTGTCTCCGCCTCTGTGTGTCTCTCATGAACAAATGAATAAAATCTTAAAAAAAAAAAGTCAGATGCTTAACTGACTGAGCCACCCAAGTGCCCCTGTGTTGGGAAGAATATTTAGATGGCAGCTATTTGTTTATTCAGCAAACGCTTACTGAAGTCCCACTATGTGCCAGGCACTGTATTATACGTATCTCTTCTTCAACATAACTCAAAGACTACGTCGATGCATATTTCCTATGGTGAAATCCTCAAAATGTGTGGAAAAAGTCATGTGAAGATGACATGGCTTTGCTTCAAGCTGTGTTAACAAAAGCATAGGCTGTTGATGTAAAATAACTAGGCATTGGGCTCGGAGTTAAATGGGAAATGTCAGAGTTTGTATGAGGCTCCGAGAGTCAGATGAAATCAACATGAAGTACAGAGCAAATGACACTGAAATCTACTAACCCAAAGTGACTTCTTAGTCAGGGTGACATTAGGTGCTGTGGAAAAGTCTAGAAAAAAGAAATAGTAAACTTTATCATATATTCTGGAAAATGTGTTGCTTTTGGAGTTTGCATAAACAGAATTGCTAAAAGGAAAAAAGTTAAAACATCTTCCACTAAAATAGCTTTGCTCATATACCTTAACCGTGTGCTTCCCAGCTGGATAATTTTTCCTTTTTTTTTTTAAACACTCCCATTTAAAATTGCTTCAGGGATGCCTGGGTGGCTCAGCGGTTGAGCATCTGCCTTTGGCTCAGGGAGTGATCCTGAATCCTAGGATCAAGTCCTTCATCGGGCTCCCTATGAGGAGCCTGATTCTTCGTCTGCCTGTGTCTCCGCCTCTCTCTCTGTGTCTCTCATGAATAAATAAATCTTTAAAAAAATAATAAAATTGCTTCAAATATTTTTAACAAAGTTTTTATTTATTTATATATTTGATAAAGAGCACATGTGGGAGGGGAAGAGAGGGAGGGAGAGGAACAAGTAGACTCCACACTGAGCACAGAGCCTGACTCAGGGCTCCATCTCACGACCCTGAGGTCATGACCTGAGCTGAAACCAAGAGTCAGATGCCTGACCAACTGAGCCACACAGGTGCCCCTCTATAATTTCTTTTATCTCTTGAAGTGTGAATTTTGGGCGGCCTGGGTGGCCCAGCGGTTTAGTGCCACCTTCAGCCCGGGGTATGATCCTGGAGACCTGGAATCGAGTCCCACATCAGGCTCCCTGCATGGAGCCTGCTTCTCCCTCTGCCTGTGTCTCTGCCTCTCTCTCTCTCTCTCTCTCTCTCTGTCATAAATAAATAAATAAAATCTTTTTTTAAAAAGTGTGAATTTTAATATTGGCTCTGGAAGCCTGTAGAGGCCAGTGGATTTCTTTTTCTTTATGGGCACCAAATCCACGTAATCATTCATTCAGACATGTTTTTGGAGTGACTACCAGGAGCCAGGCACTGGTTGTTTGTGGAGTTGTAGCATTTCACAGCCGGAAGGGCTTGCACAAAGTGTTTAGTCCCTCCGTTTTATGTCTCAGATGAGGACATTGTTCAGGATGTTGAAAGGCCTGGCTCAAAACCACCATCACCAGGGAAACCAGGTCTTCTGAGCCATACTGAATACTTTTTGTGCGAGGCCATTGTTATGGACTAAATGTTTGTGCTCCCCTCAAAACTCATATGTGGAAGCCCTAACCACCCAATATGATGGCTTTTGGAGATGGGACATTTGGGAGGTGTTTAGATGAGGTTATGAAGATGGAACTCCCATAATGGGATTAGTGTCCTTATAAGAAGAGCAAGAGAGACTAGCTCTCTCTCTCTCTCTCTCAGCCAGGAGAGCACACAGTGAGAAGGCATACTTATGCACTAGGAGGAGGACCCTGGCCAGTAATGGCATCTGCCGGCACCTTAATTTTGGACTTCCCAACCTCAAGAACTGTAAGAAATAAAAGTCTGTTCTTTAAGCCTAGTGTATTTTGTCATAACAGCAGAGCTAATCTTGCCTTATTATCCCCTACATTTTTTTTTTGCTTAAGTCCTAGTATCAGCTTGTTTTTCTGTTATTTCAAACAACTCCCTCCATCTGACCCCATTGTCTAAAGCAGAACAAAACAAATACAAAGGCAAAATAGAGTTTGAAATATACTGTAGAAGTTAAATCCCAATACTGAAAAATGAAGAAGCAACAAACAAATAAATAAAATCTAAATGACAAAGATATTTGAATTCAAGTGGACCTATTTCAAATTATCGCCAGCATGGTAAAACTCAGAAGAGTGCAAGAATCCAGGTGGTGCTGAGAATTTTGCCCAGGTGTGACAATCAAAATCTGTGAGCGTAAATAATATGAATGGAGCATCTCTTAGGGCTTTTGCAACCTCAAATCCGTGATCCAATTTTTTCTTGTTTCTTTATTTCTTTCTTTTCCTTTCCCCTTTCCTTTTTCTTTCTTTCTTTTTTCCTTAAAAGGAAAACTTTAAAGAACAGTAATTTTGTGTATATGGTATAACTAACCCACAGGTTGCTCTTTTTCAGGGGATAACTAGCAACAGATTTAATTAAATTCCAACAAATTAATTCAATTCCATCCACTACTCTGCAGCCCAATAGAACCATGTATGTAATGATTTTATGTCTTTCATACCAAACTGTGTACGTAGGTACCCTTAAGGCAAAGCAACAAAAGTTTCCGCAAAACCTATATGGCTTCTCATTATACAACAGCTCTGGAGACTTGAAGATATAAAATCCATTTTTTAATGCAGTCTCCACATCAAGCTAGGAGGCTGGGCTTTCTTTTTACACGAGAACGGAATCTTCTCTCCCAAATCATTACTATGAGGTTTTTGCAAACGTAATGTCTGTTTTAATATGAGCCAGCCTGAAAAAAAAAATATATGAGCCAGCCTGGAATTAACTTTTCTTTGTCTGCTGTGCCTATGTTTCATATTCATGGTGTAGTAATTTTGCATCAGGTACCCACTCATGAGCATTCCAGATATCCCCTGCATAAGGGAATACAGACAGATAAGAAAACTGAGGGTATGTAACTAGCTCAAGAGCACCCAATTAGGTAGCAGATCCTACTGCAGCCACCTTTTCCTACCTCAAAGTCAGCAGAGACTCATGGCGTGTCACCAAGCCTGTACTCACATAGCCTAATCTTACTCATGGGAAAAGCTTATGGATGTGCTGTTTCTTGGGGAGGGTGTGCTTTTTAAAAACATAAATTCCTAGGCCTTCTATGCATCCCTACCAAATCAGATCCTGGGGAACCGTCCCAGGCACAGATATTGTAGACATGTTCTGTGGTTGATGCTTACTTAGGCTTATTAAGGCATTAGAACTGTTTTTAGAGGGGATATTGATTCATAGCAAAGTGGTCACCATGGCAACCTAAGGAACCCATCACCTGAGCTGTATTCCACATGACTTCATGTTTACTGTCTTCTACTTTAAATGATAGATCAGAGATAAATAAAACCCACAAGCGTTTGGGCAAGTCATCATTTATTCATTAACACGACTCCATGTCCAGAAACAGCCTGACATGACAACTTTCCTATCCAGACAATAGAATGACAGGGTCGTGGATCCCCTTCAACAACCAGGGATGTGCTTGCTCCAGAGTGGCCTCTTCAGGGACACATCGTCATTCTGCCAGCTTTCCAACGTGCGACATGGCAGGGTGACCCCCGAGGGAGCTGCTATGTGCTCATTCTATCCCAATCCCTCACCTCATCAAGTGCAAGGATCCATGAATCAGACAACAAATCTGAGATGGAAATAAAAAGGCATTCAGAATAATTTCAGGAAGAGATGGGATGGACCCCTCTTAGAACTCCAGGACCAAAAGGTGAGAAAGGACAAGAGAGAGGGAAGACAAATTTTCCATCTTGCATTTTCTGAGCTTGTGTGCAATTCACTCTTGATAAAGCAGTTTGAATAAAGCTCAGGTGATGGGCTTTTGGTTGTCATGGCAATTACTCAGCTGTGTGCAGCCACCTAATGCTTCCATAATTTCCCTGCGGAAGTGCACCCAAGGTCAGCAGAGGCAGCAGAGTGCCTGCCCCAGACTCCTGGGGACAGAGTTGGACTCTGCCTGGCACATGACCAAAATGTCTTTGAAATCCATCCCATTCCTTGAAATATTAGTCGTCATTTTGACACGACATAAAACAAAGCAGGTTGGAACTTTGGCATGCAGGAAATAGAATTTTATTTTTATGTAACTCCAATTTCTATCTTTAACCCAAGCGGGGGCTGGGAAAATCCAACTGGTCTTCAGGGATCATTGCACTTTCTCAGGGTCATGTGAAGGTGTGGGTGGGGGTTGGTTACAGACTGCCAGGTGTGGGGAAGGAAGGTCTGGGCACATAGGTCGCTGCTGAGACCTCTCTCCCCCTGTCCGCGTGGCTGTCCTCAATCCCACACCTTTGTCTGTTGCTTCGTTCCCTCTTGGGTATGTACCTCTTGGAGGTACCTCTCTTGGAGAGGCTGTTTTTCATCCCCCTCTACATGGACGCAGCACCAGACATCCCCCGTCAGGGGTCTTGAGGTTTCCTCACAGAGTCCATGAGGCAAAGCACAGGGTTCACTCTCTAGAACTCACCAAACTCGGCTTTCATCCATTTCCTTCCATCCCCTCAGATGTTTTTTCAGTATGTGGGTAGGGAATAACTCTTCCTCCTTCCCCCTTTAGAATTTCTCCCACACGTTTTATGGGCGCCCTATCTTTTCCCTCGCCCATGGGCTTAGAGTTCTAGAAACTCAGGAAGACTATTTTCTGCCCAGCTATATTCTCCCTTGAGACATTTATTCCATAAACATTTACTGAGCATCCACTAAGTGCTAAGTACTGTTCCAGGCCATGGAGACATAGTAGTGGGAAAAATACACAAAAATCCTTGTGATTATGCAGCTTAGGACCTGACACAATGAATGAAGGATAAGCTGCATGCTGGGGAAACCAAGAACATGAACAGGGAGGCCAGGAGGGTGGATGAAGTGAGTTCCCATTTTAAAGAGAGAGGATGGGGTGGGCCTTGTGAAGGAGCTGACATTTGAGCACAGACTTCAGGAAGACGGAGAGAGTGAGGTAAGTGAGTATTTTTGGGAAGAGTGTTCTAGGCACAGGGAACCGCTCAGGCAAAGGCCTTAAGATGGGAACATGCTTGGTGTTGTTCAAGCGCAGGTTGTGATCAACGCGTTGGTCCTGGGATTGAGCCTGGCATCGGGCTCCCTGCTCCGCGGGGAGTCTGCTTCTCCCTCCCCCTCTGCCCCTCCCCTCCACTCGTGCTTTCTCTCCCTCTCTCAACTCAATAAATGAAATCTTTAAATACATGAATAAATAAATGACTCAATGGATCACTCTGGCTGCTGTGACGAGAATAGGCCCTGAAGAGTGAAAAGAAGGAGATGGAAAGACCACTGCAGAGCCCCAGGTGTGAGATGGAGCAGGAGGAGATGAGAAGTGTTCGGATAATGGGGTTACAACCCTCCTCCGGCACCTCCACTAGATTTTTAAATTTTTTACTATTTTTTATTTTTATTTTTATTTTATTTTATTTTTTATCATGGTCTTGAAGTTTCGTCTCTTCCTCCCCTGCTAGAGGTGGTAGGCACAGAGCCGTGTTTTATATATAACACGGGATTGGTTTTCCAGGAGCTCTGCTTCCTGACAAGTGGAACTCCTTTCAGGGATAAGGCAGGTGGTCCTCTGTGCCATAGCACTTCTTGAAAAAAAGTAGTTATGCTTCCACATTCTGTCACAATTTGTCACCCTTCACTGCCGAGCAACAGCCCAGCTATCATCTCTGAAGGCCTCCTGTGACCTTCAAAGTAAATCACAGCCCTATGTTGGCACCTGTTGGTACCCATTCTATGCATGACTTGGAGATTGAGGTTCTGGTTTCAACCATATGAATATCGGGGGCCCTGGAGCAGGAGGGGCTGGCATATTACTATTATTTCAGCTACTTTCTATTAACATTCATCCTGAATGTAGTGGTTTCTGCTTGGAAGCTGGTTAAAATGTAGTTGCTGGATGCCTGGGTGGCTCAGTCGGTTGAGCATCTGACTCTTGATTTTGGCTCAGGTTCTGACCCTGAGTCGGGTTCCATGCTCGGCAAGGAGTCTACTTGAGATTTTCTGTCTCCCTCTGCCTCTGTACCCCCACCCCGCACTCTCTTTCTCTCTAAATAATAATAATAATAATAATAATAATAATAATAATAAGTAGTAGTAGTAGTAGTAGTAGTAGTAGTAGCGAGTTGCAAGTACTCGGAAGAAAGCCTATGTGTCTATTTTCACTACTTCAAAATTCTCAAGTAATGATCAAATATGTTGGTTTCATTTGTTTCTTTTGGATTTGGGTCTCCTATTCTAAGTTTCTTCAGTTTGTTAGGTGCTGAGCCATTCAGGGGTCCTGGTCGTGGACAACAGAAATCAAGTCTGGTTAACCCGAACATAGACTGAGTCACAGGGATGTGAGACACAGCCTGGAAATGCTGAGATGGAGAACCAACCTTGAAGGACAGGCAGGGGCCAGGGAAGGAAGGGGACAGTTAAGGCCTCTGCAACGCATCAGATGTTTGTGTTCCCTTCAAATTCATATGTTGAATCCCAGTGGGATGGTATTAGGATGCGAGGTATGTAGGAGGTGATTAGTTCATGAGAATGGGGCCCCCATGAATCACATCAGTGCCCTCATCAAGGAGGCCCCCCCAGAGCTCTGTAGCTCTCTTCCCGCTGTGTGAGGATACAGCCGGGAGGTGGCTGTGTGCAGTCGAGAAAAGGGCCCCCACAGGAACCCCACCACTTCCTCTGACCCTCATAGCCAACCTATCACCAAGTCCTACTGATCCTTTAAAACATCTCTTGGCTCCTTATTGGTCATTGTTAACCACACCGTCATTGTTTACACTATAGCCACACCCTAGGGACGAAGTGCCCAAGACCTGTAACACTCCGAAGTATTCTCCTTGACTCTAGTGTCTCCCTGCCCCAGGGCACCCACGTGTCCCACACAGCATTTGCCAAACCCAGATAATGACCTAGCTTTCTTAAAATGTCTGCAGCAGATCCCACATGAGGTCTTTGGCCTGATGTCAAGTGCCTCTGTTTCCCTCATCGTCATCCAGGCAGCTTAGTCTATACACGGCCTGGGTATAGACTCAGGACATTTTCACCTGTGGTCAGGACCTTCCCATCACCCCTCACTCCCCGCAGGAACGAGCTCACCTCTGTAGCACAGCACGCAAGGCTCTCCTTACCTGGGCCTGCCTCGGTTGGCCTCTTGCACACAGCCTAGAGCTATTTTATTCCTCAGTGCTGATGACGGATGCTCCTCTGTTCTCTCAGACTACAATGCCTGCCCATATTTTTCTTCTTTACAAACTCTTATTTATCCTTAAAGATTTAACTGATTCATCTAGTCCATAATTACTGAATACCTAATATATGTCACATAGCGTCCTGGGCGCAGTGAGCGGGGGTCCGACAGGATTCCTGCTCATGGATCTTAGGTTTCAGAAGACCAACAATTAATTGGAAACAAGTAAATGAAGTAACTGACGATAATGGGAAGATTGCTTAAAGGAATAAAAGAAAATGTGCTTGAGGAGCAGAGGGAGGGGGCTGGCCTTTTACCCTTGTGTTTGAAGAAGGCTCTCTTGGAGAAGGTGCCATTTTATCTGAGACCTGAAGGAGAGAAGGAACTAACATGCAAAGTTCAGGGGAGAAGATCATTCCGGGTAGAGGGACTAGCAAGTGCTAAGGCCCTGAGGCAGAAAAACTTGCTACACTGGAGGAACAGAGAGAGAAGACCAGGGGGCTGAGATACAGTGAACGAAGGGGAGAATAACAGAGATGAGACCAGAGGATTGGTAAGGGCCAGATCATAAAATGTCTTATAATGCATTAAAGGAGTTTAGATTTTTTTACTTTCTCCAATGAACCTTCCCTGACCTTTCACTAACTGAAGAAAAATTTTTAATCCTAAGTGACTCTACTACTGAGAACACCTAGTTGGCCACCCAGTACTCTCATCTTAACTTTCTTTGTGGATCTCTGGTCACTGTTTCATGTATTCTTAGACGACGACACAAACTGTTTCTTTGTTTTAAAATGGCACTAGATCAAGAGAAAATATAAATGAAAAATTGAAAAGGCAATGAGGACATGCGTGGGAAACATGTCGAAACTGGGTTCTCAGTGAACACATTATCCATATCTGCAAATTTGAGGGCTCTGGCATCTCGACAACTGTCCCCTTGAATATCCAAAGGTCTACTGTGCCATGACTTACCAACCTTCCGATGGTCTATTTGTTCAACGAAATTACAAAATCCTTCAAAGATAGGCTCTGTGTCTGAAATGACAACACACAGACACTTCCACACAGTGCCAAACACACTTCTGGTTTCACTGTAGATGGTTGTGAAGTCTGTCAGTAATTCTACCTCAGAAATCATTGCTTACACCGAAAGAGGGATGGTGCAAAGATAGTGCATGGCAAATGATGGTGGGGATTGATGACCATCCAGCATCTGGGGGAGAATGTCCCCAGATGCAAATCTCTCCCCCTCACTAACCAAGGTGGAAGCCATCCTTCCTTCTCCAATTGCCCTTGCAGTTAGGTTGCAGACCCATGACCTTGACTTCTCCAATCAGATGCACCCACGTGACACTTTAATTTGGAAGAGAGCAATGGGAGGGAACAGCTGTTTCCCAGAGTCCAATTTTCAGATGACAGAGCAATGAAGGGATGCAGCTTTCACTCAGCTGGAGGGAGGAGGTGGGAGGGGTCTGGCATTCAGAACTAGGGGTAGGACGCGGCTGCCGGTGTGTCTGCATTCAGTGCTAGGGACCATGACCTTTCCTGAGCTGCCCTGCAGCCTGGTTCACATATTCCTTGACTCTTAGCCTGATGCTAGCCTTCCAGTAATTTCTGCAAGTAATCTCATATCCTTTAATAAGTCCCTTTCCTGTGTAAACCGCTGGTATGCCTTCTGTGTTCCTCCACTAAGAACTCTGGGGCAGGCAGGGTATATAGCAGGGAGGCTTTTAGTTCAGTGTTAGGGTCACAAATGTATCAGGAATTAAAAACAAACCCTGGGGGTGCCTGGGTGGCTCAGTGGTTGAGCGTCTGCCTTCGGCTCAGGGCGTGATCCCAGAGTCCCAGGATCAAGTCCTGCATCGGGCTGCCCTCAGGGAGCCTGCTTCTCTCTGCCTGTGTCTCTGCCTCTGTGTGTGTGTGTCTCTCATGAATAAATAATAGAATCTAGGGCAGCCCGGGTGGCTCAGCGGTTTAGCACCGCCTTCAGCCCAGGGCCTGATCCTGGAGACCCGGGATTGAGTCCCAAGTCGGGCTCCCTGCTTGGAGCCTGCCTCTCCCTCCGCCTATGTCTCTGCCTCTCTCTCTCTCTCTCTCTCTCTCTGAATGAATCTCTCTCTCATGAATAAATAAAATATTCAAAAAAATGAATAAAATCTTTTTTAAAAATCCCAAAACTAAAAAAACCAAAAACCTCTGCAAGTTATAATTTAAGTCAGTGGGGGCCTTGTAGCTGATTTATAAAAATTCAATTTGTTCACTGCCTCTTAGGGAGCATAACTATTGAAATCACATTGTTTTCAAACAGAAGGCAGGTATGTGGCAACTGGTAACACGTAAAGACATTTTGATTGTAAAGCACCCCAGTGAGACGGATGTATAGACGGTTGAAACAAGGCTGCTCTCTCACTTACACTTACAGCAGCTCTCTGCTCGATAGTTTACCTCCTTTTCCAACATGAGCTGTTTCTCCTCTCCTGCAGACTCCGGCATGTACAAGGAAGGCTATGTGAGTGTTTCTACATTGAATTCCTGGTACTTGGAGGGGAGGTTTTGAACTCTTTGGCAGAACTGGTATTCTGGTATTGTAAAAACAGTTCAGGGTCCCCCCCCTCCCACTCTGGACTGTTTTCATAGCTTGTTCTTCATTTTTAATGTAATCCTAGTAGTAGGTATGATTAATTCTGCTGGTTGGGTTCCAAAGATGAAAGCCACCTCAATCTGGGGCTAACCCCTGAGTTAGAATCAATCCTTATGTAAGTCTATCAATAACCCTATAAAGGAGGCATGATTTCTCCTGCTTTCCAGATGGGAAGGGGAGACTCAGGAAGCTGGTGTGTTTCTTCCCCACGTACTTGGGTCGTGTAGTCAGGGTAGCAGTAGGTCACTGTCATAGTCTGTTGGGGCTGCAAGGACAGATTAGCAAACTCTGGGGTGATGTAAACAACAGAAATTTAGCTCTCACATTTCTGGAGGCTGGAAGTCTGAGATCAGGGTGCCCACACAGTTAGGTTCTGGTGAGACTCTTCCACTGTGTTGCACACTACTGACTTCTCATTATGCCCTCACATGGTGCCAAGAGACAGGGAGACCTCTCTGGGGTCTCTTTATAAGGGCACTGACCCTGTTCCTGAGGGCTCCATCCATGTGACCCAATCACCTTCTCAAGACTCCACCTCCAAATACCATCACATTAGGATTGAGGATTTCAACACATGAACTTTAGGGGAACACACACATTTAGTCTATAATACTTACCAAGAGCATTAAAAACAAAGAATAAACAAAACAACAATAGGGTACATTGTGCTTCTCAGGGCCTTCTCTCATGAAGCTCTAGTCTTAGTTTTTTTATATGCACGCAGATGTGAGTCCCGTGATGTAAAAATCTATTTCTTATTTTGCGTTGTGGCAAAAACTGAAAGCTAATGGTGGTAGTCTCGAGCCTTCAGGTTATGGGGAAAGGAACTGAGGCAGAGAAAGATGAGATAAATTGGCTAAAATAACTCAGCTGTGGAGAAGAAAAGACAGACCCAGCAATGAGACTCCTGCTAGACCGTGTCTCTATCCCCATATAAAAATGGTCACTATAATCCCTGTCTTTTCAACCTTACAGAATTGTTGCATGATTTAAATAAGATAATTCAAAAGATCTTTCTTAAAAAAAAAAAACCCATAAACCATTAAACAAATGCAAGGTCCAATCTGTATCAGTCATGGTTACCAGTCCAGAGACAGAAACTGTTCCAGGTCTTCAGGCCGAGAGGAATGTAACACAGGACTTAGCTCACTGAGTTACTGGAAGGGCTGGGGGAACAGAGGAAGGAGGATGGTATCTGGAGCCCAAAATGCCCAGGGCCTCGGCATTCACCGGGTAAGCGCCACAGAGGCAGAAGGAATGGTTTCTGCTTTCCTCCTCCTTTCTAACCTTGGTGCTTCCGGTCAGCTGAACCTAGCAGAATTTTTCTGCTTTTTGGAGGAGGGGAGAGGATACCTCCCTTAAGAATGTGGTTAAGGACCACAGATGATGCCCAACATAATGTTTAATCCAAATTTTCTCCACTTGCACTAGGGCCTCTTAATATAAAACAAAAAAACCCCAAAACCAGTATTCCTCTGGCTCTGTCCCCTTCACAGTTACAGGGGACTTCAGCTCTCACAAAGAGAGCCTCCTGCTATTCCCGTGGGGCTCCTGGAGTGCCTCTGAGTGCCAGTGAGTACACCACGCTTGGGTACCATGTGTTGCTGACACGGTGGCCTCTGGAGCTCCAATTGGTGGGAATCGGCTGCGGTGGGTTTCAATCCTGGTGTCTCTGTGACTTTCCCACCTGCCCTGCTACTACAGGGTCTGCACCCACCGCAGCTCAGGAGCTGCCGTCTGTGGTTGCACCTGCCACTTGGGGTGCCGCTGCCACCATCCGTGGGGCTGTGAGTTCCACCACGATTCGCCAGCTGAACAAGACAGCATCGGAGGCTAAGGCGGCCAAGCCACCACTCTGCCCCCAGAAGGCACTGTTGCTGCTGTCTGTTGGTCTGTGCCTTGTCATGGGGCCAGGCCACCACCCAGCCTCACCACTTGTTGCTTCTCTAGCAGCACACCCTCTGGATGTTCCTGGATTGGCCTGGTACCCATTCCACATCCTGCTGCTTTGTTCTGGGGATGGCTGCTTTCATTGCCCCAAATTTATTGTCACATGTGACTCTGCTGCCCTTATGTCACAGTCTTTGTTTGAAAAAGTGATCTTGGGGCAGCCCGGGTGGCTCAGTGGTTTAGCGCTGCCTTCAGTCCAGGGTCTGATCCTGGAGCCCCAGGATCGAGTCCCACGTCAGGCTCCCTGCATGGAGCCTGCCTCTCCCTCCGTCCGTGTCTCTGCCTCTCTCTCTCTCTGTGTGTGTATCTCTCATTAATAAATAAATAAAATCTTTTTTTTTAAAAAGTGATCTTTTGGTATTCTCTGTTTTTTAAGTTCATTGATCATTTTTCTCTAAGAATGTGACCGTGGGGGCCTAGGCTCAAATCAGTACACCCATTCCTTGGGTCAACAAATATTTGTTGAGACCCAGCCTCATCAGCTCCATTCTGAGCTCTGGAGGTAAAGCAGTGAAGAGAACAAATTTCGGCTTTTGTGGAGCTTATAGTCAGGCTGGAGGCTGACAATAAAGGCAGATCACAAACAATTTTAGAGTATGTCAGGGGATGATGAATGTCATGTATCCCAATGGGGAAGCTAGAGAGAGAGTGAGTGAGAGAGAGGTTTTAGCAGTGGTTAGAGAAGACCTCCATGAGAAGATGACATGTGAGCTCCACTTTTGCTATGGACTAAATTTCTATGTCCCCCTCCCTGACAAATACATACATTGAAACTGAATCCCTAATCACCAACATGATGGTGTTGCGAGGTTGGACTTTGGGAGGTGAGCAGGTCGTAAAGATGGAGATGTCATCTTGTCATCTGTCATGAGTAGAAATGATCCCTCTTATGACCCCAGTAGAAATGACCCAGTAAAAATGACCCAGTAAAATCCCCAGTAGAAATGACCCCAGTAGAAATGACCCAGTAAAAATGACCCAGTAAAATCCCCAGTAGAAATGACCCCAGAGAGATGACCTCTTAACCATATGAGGACACAGCAAGAAAACAGCCATCTGCAGAACCAGGGAAGGGGCTCTCATCAGACACTGAATCTTGATCTTGGACTTCCCAGTCTGTAGAACTATAAGAAATAAATGTTTGTGGTGGAAGCTACCGGTCTGTAGGATTTTTATGATAGCAGCCAAAGTTGACTGAGAGAGCCTTCTATCTATTGGCTATCAACATTTATGCTGTTTCTGTCGACCTCCAACCATCTCAGCGATTCTCCAGCAGCCAATCCTCCAGAATACTCAGGGCACAACATCTGCTAGTCAAATAGAATATTAGACAACCATAACCACCACAACCACAACTCCAGTGGCTAATATATTTTAAGCATCTCTTATGTGCCAGACACTGCTCTATGCATGTGCTCTTTGCACATATGATCTAATTTGATGCTTATCTCCATTCTATGAAGAAAGTACCACCGTTATTTCCATTTCATGATAGGAACGTGGAAACATAGATAGTTCCTCACTCAAAATCACATCGCGCGCACACACACACAGTCTGGCTCCTGAGTCTATGATTTTAAGAGTTATCCTGTATGACATGAAGGTAGACAGAAGGAGCTATGGGAATATCCAGGTGAAGGAGGTTCAGATAAAGAGAATGGCAAAAACTCTGGGAGGTAAGCCTTGGCATACTGGAGAAACAACTGGATACTGGGGTGGCTGGAGTGGAGTGACAGATGTTTTAGGCTGAGTTGTGATCCCCCAAATCCATGTTGAAGCTCTAACCCCCAGCACCTCAGAATGTAACTGTATTTGGAGATAAAGTCTTTAAAGAGGGAGTTAAGTTCAAATGAGGTCTATAGAGTGGGCTCTGATCTAATATGACTAGTATTTTTGTAGGAAGAGGACATTTGGACACAGACATGCCCACAGAGAAACAACCATGTGAAGATACAGGGAGAAAGCATCATTTACAAGCCAAAGAGAGAGTCCTCAGAAGAAATCAACCTTTGTGACACCTTGATGCTGGACTTGGAGCCTCCACACTGTGAGAAAATAAATGTCTGTTGCTTTAGCCGCCCAGTCTATGGTATTTTGTTAAAGCAGCACAAGAAGACTGAGGCAGGAGAGGGAGAGTGGAATGGGGTGAGGACAGGGAGACCCCAGTGCAGACCTACAAGTCTTGTTGGCCATGGTAAAGACCTTGGAGAGGATCTAAGCCTCATCCTGGCTGTCAGAGGTCACGGGGGTGGGAATCAGAGGGTGGAGGACAGCGATCAGGTGAGAGATGGTGGTGGCTGGGAACAGGGTTGTAGCCTCAGAATGAGGGAGAGGTGAGCAGATTCTGGATATATTTTCAGAAGGAGCTATTGGATGTTTGCTGGCAGATCAAATGTAGAGAGTGAGAGAAAGGAATTACAGACACATCTGTGGATCTTTGGTCTCAGCAATATGAGACATCTGATGGAGAGGAGAAATCAAGTGCGAACTATTAGTCATCCAAACGGAGATGTTGAGGAGGCATTGGATACAAGAGTTGGGGTTCAGGCTGGAACACATGGAGATCCTTAGTGGGTAGGTGTACCTTCACATAGTCAGACTGAGATTTCCTAGAGATCATCTAGGAAATACATGTAGGTAGGGATGAGAAGATATTTAGTAACTGTCCCTTCCAAACTCTGGGGATGGGAAAGCCACAGGGATGCAGCAAAAGAGGCTGAGGAGTTGCCAGTAAGAAGAAAACAAGAGAGTGAAGGGTGGAGCCTAATGAAGTGTGTCTCAGCACGGGAGATGCTCTGCAGGGAATAGTGAGTCTACTGATGGAGGAGAGCAGATATTGACCATTGGGCTTACGACTCTCTCACTGGAGGGTAGTGATGAAAATCCGACCAGGGGATTCATGAAAGACAGGAAGGAGAGGAAGGAGAGCCAGCAAGAGCAAATAACCTGTTTTGAGATATTTTTCTGTAAAAGGATGGAAGAAAGGGGCAGTAGCAGGATTGGAGACAGGAGGTCAGGGGAGGTTTTCAGTTTTATGTTTTGTTTTGCTTTCCTTACATTTCCATTTCATGTTTGCACACTAACAGGACCGGTCCAGCAGAAAGGGGGAGCCTAGTGAGGCAGGAAAGAGAGGGGCCACTGCAGGAGGTGAGGGGGGAAGTGTTCTAGGGAAGGGCTTAGCTTTAGATGAAGTGCTGAGAGTTCTAGCCATAGTAACCAGAGGGAAGACCAAGCACATTGGTGAGAGCGTGTGACTTTCTCTTTCAATCGCTCTTATTGTTTCAGGGAAATGTTTGTTTCCCAGGTTAGGGTCCTCAGCTAAGAGTAAGGAGACAGAGGAGATGCTGGAGGTGTGAGGAAAGAGAATGTGTGATCACTCAGGTGAATGCAAGATGGGATTGGCGGTAAGAGCCCCCCTTGGGGACAGATGAGGACTGGATCGTGAGAACAGACAGCAGGGCCATGGGCTTCTCTCCCGCCACATGCACTGGTTTGGGTGCAGGTGCCAAGCAGGTAGAGGGCTGGGCTTTTGAGAGGAAAGAGAAAGAGACAGTGGCCAGGGCAAGGCAGCAACAACGATGTACTGCTGGATTTCAGCCTGGAAAGGGTGGAGTGACAATAGGTAGGGGGTGAGGAACAGTGGAAGAGAGGTAGGCCCAATGGGTTGCGCGTGCCAGTGAGTTTGAAGCGAGGGTATAACAGCATTTAAATCATCCTCCAGCCGTTAAGGGAGTCAGGCTATTGGACCAACCTTATGATCCAGGTTTTTGTTGTTATTCACAGAATGAGTTATTTTCTCCTAGAGATGGAGCCCCCTCCTATAAACAGGATTCTGACATTCCTTCCCCACCATATATGAGGCACATCTGGGCTCTCTGCTCCATATTTTGAACTCTGTATATCCAACTTGGGATTTCTGGTTGACATGCTATTTCTGGATCTACCTTTATGTGGGCCACTTATAGAGACATCTCCCCCGCCCCCCCCCGTGGCCCTAAATACTTCCTTCCAAGCAAGGTGATTCACCTGAGTTGGCTGTCTTATTTAATCAAGCTATTAAAAACCAAACTGCAGTGTGAAAAAGTACAGGCTCAATTTAGGTGCCAACTCATTGAAAAATTGGCCCTTATAGACTATAATTAGGAGAGAAAGAGCCCGCAATTGATCCAAGTGGAATAAAGGAGCAGGAGAGGGAACTGCAGGCCCAGGGCACAGGGAAGTGTCCTCTCTGGATGCTACCCCTCTCGGAGGTGCTTCTTTTCCTTCTCTCCTCATCATCTCAGCCAGCAGCAGTCCCTCCTCCTCAGGAGCTGCCTCCATCCTTGTAGCTCCTCCACCAAAGCCTGAGGCAGCAGGGGGTGGTGAGAGCAGAACCTAACATCCAGTGCTGGATGAGAGGAGTCACTCCAGTGAGCAGAGTAAGCCTGGGGCCCTGCCAAAACCACAGGATACCTCTCTGGTAAGGGAGCCTCTCCTACTCTCTCTTCCTCTCCCCTTCCAGGACTTTGATCCAAAACAAAAGAGGGCTCATTGAACGTCAGGGTCAACCTTCAGAGGCAAGAGACGCAGGAAGTGCAAAACCTGCCAGGGGTAGAGGTAGGAGTTTTTTACCAGGCACTGCCCACTGCAGTCCTGTAGAGCTGGCTCCAGCCACAGTCCCTGACTCAGGAAAGAGAAAACAGGAGCTTAAGAGAAACGTGCCCAGGGGTTGCCTTACTTGGAGCTTCTTTCAAGTCCCCCAAATGATTTCCACATCACTGTACTTAAGTTCACCCTCCCCCTCCCAGCCTCGGCACCAAGCAAAGGTGACTATCACCTAGCTCTTGGTGCTCCCTAACTTCTAGAGCAGTTACAGCCCGTAAGGATGGTTGTGAGATACTAAGAGCAAGCCCACTTCTCCTTTATCCCCTCTGCACATCTTTAGTTCTTAATTTAATATTCACAGAGGAAAACGAATTCAGCTGGTTTGATCACCAGACCGAAGGAAGCACACCTGTAGGCAGGCAAGTGTCAGATACAGCCTACCAACAAGTGTGTGGGGGTGTATGTGTTGGGGGGGGGGGGTTGGTTCATGTCTCATTGTCTCTCTGATGTTTCTCCACCACTCTGTCTTAAGCCATGGAATGATGTCTGAATGGCCCAGTGGCCACTCCTCCTGTATATTGGCAGGGAAGGTCCCCTTGGAGGAATGAAGCAAGTTCCCCAGGTCAGACCTCATAGTAGAAAACAGAGAGGAAGAAGCATTCTGGAGCTGCAAAATAAGAGTCCTCCAAATAAATTCTAAATTACACTGGGTACCATGTCTTCTCCCCACAATTCCTATACCCAATGGTATGCTAGTAAATGTTTAACAAGTGGTTCTATGGGCAGTTGAGGGGGGCGGATTTATAGTCAGTGCCAATTGTTGTGGTATAAATACTCCCACCATGGCCAATTCCAGGCTTTCCAGTGTGAGATCCCTGAATGCAAAGTTGGGAAGAGATGTGTACTGTTGGCTTCTGAGAGCCATTGTGAGCTGGCTCTCGCATACCGTCAGTGTTTTATTAACAGTGTGACAGTCATTAAAGCTGTGGTAGGACCCAGAGAAATAAATGGTATAGGGAGGTAAGCCCGGAAAAGGAGTTGGGCAATAACGTGATTCTGAACCCAATTCTAACATGGGGTGGGAGGGTTTCCTTGCACCACCAAGCAATGATCCGGTCACCAGCATATAGGGTATCCTCTAATTTTTTAAAAAAATATTATATTTATTTATTCATAGAGACACAGAGAGAGAGAGACAGAGACAGAGACACAGGCAGAGGGAGAAGCAGGCTCCATACAAGGAGCCCGACGTGGGACTCGATCCCGGGTCTCCAGGATCACACCCTGGGGCTAAGGTGGTGCTAAACCGCTGAGCCACCCAGGCTGCCCAGAACTCAATTCTGACACACTCTCTATCTACCCAGAGATACCATCAGATTCCACAGATTAAGGGCTCAGTCTCAAAACTGTCATCTGCCCCAACTTCAGATGTCAGTTGCAAGCCTGTATGGTTGTCACCTGTATGTCTGACCAAATGACTATAAACCAGAAGTTGCAACAACCCACTCCTTGGGTTTGATTAATTTGCTAGAGCAGTTGCCAGAACTCAGGAGACCCATTTACTCACTAGATTTACTGGTTAATTATAAAATGATATAACTCAGGAGCAGCCAGAAGGAAGAGCTTCATGGGGCAAGGTATGGGGAAGGGTGTAGAGCTCCTAGGACTGGCGCTCAGTACACACTGTTTGAGTGTTGTTGAGTGGCTAACATCTCTATAGGGCTCTAACCCAGCACAGCCCAACTGAATGTTCTGTAATGATGGAAATGTTTCATATATGTGCTGACAATGGTAGCCACCAGTCACAGATGGCTACTGGACACTTGATGTGGCTACTGCAAAGAACAAAGTGGATTTTAAGTTTTATTTAATTTTAATCATTTATGTAGCCACATGACCAGTGGCTACCATAACGGATGGCACAGCAAACAGCCTGCAAGTCAAATTATGATCTACGGACCAGCAGCTCTGGCATTAGTGTCTGCAGAGCACAATAATGCAAAATGCAATAAAACAGGGCATGCTGGTACCTGGGGAGCCTGTGAGAAATTCAGAATCTCAGGCTCTATCTCTGACCTACAGAATCAGAATCTGTATTCCATTCTCGTGTGTTTGTGTACCTATCAGCACCAGAGAAGCTCTGCTCTAAAAATTGGTAGCACTTTCATAAACTTTATTTCACCTGATCCTCAATAAAAAAAAAATCCACATTGTGGTTATGATGCTTCCCATATTAGACATGAACTCATTAAGCCTCTGGAAGGTTATATGATTTGCTCAAAACCACTAAAGGGAAAGGAGAGACTGACTCTCCACACCCAGCACTTCTTGGGCTATCACACATAGTAGAACAGTCCAGTCCCAGGCAATTTCATCAACATTGTTTCCTTCAGTACTGTTTTAAAGATTTTATTTATTGACTTGAGGGGGGGGGGCAAGGGCAGAGGGAAAGAATCTCAAGCAGAGTCCCAGTGGAATGTGGAGCCTGTCTCGAGGCTTCATCCCAAGACACTGAGATCGTGACCTGAGCTGAAACTAAGAGTTGAACACTTAGGTGCCCCTCTTCCAGTACCGTCTTCAATGGAAGATGATCACAGCACTTTGCTGCCGGAAACACGAGCTGCAGCTGTGATAGCGGAGATGGATTGTGGAATGGGATAGAAATGGTGGGGTAGGTAGGGGATTAGCCATGAAGTCCAGTCTCTTCCTCAAATACATCAAGGGAGGAGGAGTGAAGACAGGGCTAGATGTAATGTCAGGCTGCCTTTTAACCAGAAAAGGAGGTCAGTTTGCTGCCCAGGATCTATTTATATGCATAAGCTAAGCTGCAGTTCTGTTTTCCTTTTGTTATTTCATTATGTGAAAGAGTTGCAGAGATTTTTTTTTGACAATTTAGAGATTAAATATTGATTGGCTTGGTTAAAAATTTCCCCTGAGAAGTCTCAGGAATGAAGGGTGAAAGTGCTTCTTCCAGAATGGCTGAAGGTGAGATAAAATGATAGAGAAGAATGAAGAGTGGTTTCAAATATGAACCCCATGCCCAGCTGGCCCTGTTGGTACAACATGCAACTCTTGATCTTGGGGTCATGAGTTTGAGCCCCACATTGGGAATAAAGATTGTAAATAGATTTTAAAAACCCCACAATCACTCCCTCAAAAAAACCCTCCAAATATAGACCCCAAATCAAAGGTCATAAAGACTGAGACTCTAAATTATAAGACTTGTTTTGCTGGTTCTCACAGAGGCATCACTCTGAAGGAAGCTCCAGGTTCATATTAAATAAATACATAAATGTAATTAATGATGATAAGTGAGTCTCCCAAGCAAAATGAAGATGTCTGCAATATGTATGTGTTGGTCAGTCACTCAGTTTTCATTGCGTGTTCCTCTTCAGAGCAGCACATTCCCTGATCAGCCTCACACTATTTCATCAACCCTAGCTTTAAAGAACGCACACCCTTACGTTAAGAGCCTGGTCACAAATAACAATAGCTAAAGTTGGTGTATGTATTCCTGGTTTGCAAACAAGTAGTGAGAGAGCAAGTAAGAGAAAAGATAAATAAACAAAGAGGAAAAAAGGAAAACAAATGATGGGCATCACTTCCTTGTGACCCATCTACCCCATGGCCTGCTTGCTCCTCCTCTGTTCCCCCGACATGGAGAGTAGTATCTGAGCTCAGAGCCCTGTGGTCACTATGGATTCATCTTCGTATGCAATCCTGACTCATCTCTCTTGCACTTTTCATGTGTAACCAATCATCAAGTCTGGTCAGCTCTAGCTTTTATTTATTTTTTTATTTTTTAAAGATTTTATTTATTTATTCATGAGGGACAAAGAGAGAGAGAGAGAGAGGCAGAGACACAGGCAGAAGGAGAAGCAGGCTCCCTGCAGGGAGCCGGATGTGGGACTCGATCCTGGGACTCCAGGATCACACCCTGAGCCGGAGGCAGGCGCTAAACCACTGAGCCACCCGGGGGTCCCCAGCTCTAGCTTTTAAATAACTCTAGTACATCATTTCTATTCTTAAGGTCATAGTTCAGGTCTTTATTATTTTACCGGGAATTCCGCCTCCTAACTAATCCTTCCCAACTCCATCTTTAATCTCATCCCTCAACAATCCATCATTTCTGCAAAGACTGAAAGCTAAGTACCAAGGATAATTAAACAATCCTCTATATTTCCATCACCCATGGAATGGATGTCATATTGCATTAAGTCATTTACAAAACGATATAATGGTCTAGATAACATCCCCTTTATTCACTAACTCCTGTTTGCATTCCCTTTCTTGCTCCTCCAGAGGCAATTACCATTATAAGTTTGGTGTGGATGGTAGATTGGATTACTTTTTTCACAATAATTTGTTGCCTCCTCATCCTGTTGTTTTCCCTGGAGGTGGAGCACAAATCCTCCATAGTCTAACAGGGCCTGGGAGAGCTGAGCAGAGCCATGGCCAACCTACCGCCTTCATGTAATGTGAATATAAATAAATATGTGCTATTATAATCTGCTAAGATATTGAGCTTATTTGTTACCCAGAAAAAGCTAACTAATTCAAAACATTTATGTATGTGAAGGTTTATGAAATGAATACAAATGTATCTATTGTGATCGTTTTGTATATCTTTGATATACATACATATGTATTTGCAAGCAATATATGGTTCTCCTTGGTATGTTTTACAAGTTTTACATAAATGGTTACATTCTCTGTCTATTTTTCTGCATCTTTTTTTTTTTTTTTAAGAGAGGGAGGAGGAAGGAGCTGGAAAAGGAAGAGAGGTTCTCCAGCAGACTCTCTGCTGAGTGAGGAGTCTGGCAGGGGGCTCAATCCTACGACCCTGAGATCGTGACTTGAGCATATCAAGAGTCAGATGCTTGCTTAACAGACTGAGCAATCCAGGCACCCCTATATTTTTCTACATCTTGATTTTTATATTCAAGATTTGTTTTGGATAGCTCTCCACACGGAAATATATGGATCTAGATCATTCCCTTTAGCAGCTATCAGAGAAATCTTTCCAAATCACAAATTTTGTTCTCAGTTCTCTGCCATGAAGGATGATAGCTGAAGGCAGTTACCAACAACACTCCCAGCAGTGGGGCAACAAGCCTTTCTTGAAAGGGGATCTAGGTGATCCTCACAGCGACCACCACAGTCCACCCTTTGTGCAGCTGAGTCCACTCTTCATATGTATTCTGGAAGCAATCCCTTCTAGGGTCCAGGGGAAAACTCAGAAGAAGAAGGTCTGTAAGATGAGCTTGAGTCCCTGCTCTACATCTGGTCTTAGAACCACAACTGATACTCATCATGTCTCTCCTCTACCATCTATTCTGTTCCTCCCCCACCTCTCTCCTCACAACTCCAGCTAGCACCTCTGCTGATCTTGAGGGCTTACTCAGTGATGTGACCCAGATTTGCATCCCTGCGGGGTCTGTGCCCCCTGGTCACCATGCCATTCTCAGTTTGGGCTTTCTACACTCATGCACTCACTGTCAAAATGGTGCACATACCAAGAGGTGCTCAAGTGGATCACCTGGGTGCCAAACATATTCCTCCTTGCCCCTGTTGCATGGTGGCAACCCAAGCAGAATTTACACACAAAAAAGCGAGTAAAATCCAGGAAACTCATACTAAACCATTTCCCTAACTCCACCCTCAGGTAACCAGCCATTATTTTGATTTCCTCTCCATTGTTCAAACGAGGCTTATTTTAAAGTTCTCATAATTCTCTGTAGGCATCTATAAAGGTATATGTGTAATGTCTATATCTCAGAGGATTTAGAAAAATATAAGGTACACCTTAAAGCCACCAAGGACACCACTAACCAGAGGGAAATACTGTTATCCTCTTGCTATCTTTCTTTGCAAGCTCTTTCTCTATGATCTTAATTCTTTTAAAATGAAAAACTACGAAATTAATATCTGGCCTCTTTTTTAAAAATGTGAATCAGGCTGATTGTGGTTACTTGCAGATAACATTCCTCAAAGTAATCTTTGTGATGAGAACTGATTAACTTCAAAGAACTACACAAAGTTATTTCTCTTTAGAAGGCAAAAAAGTAGCATATGCAATGCAGAGCATAATACAGTAATAACTACTGTAACTAGATAATAAGTGTATTATCTCATTTAACTCAGCAGCCACATTTATGAGCTCAGTGTATGTTATTTACTGTTACTGTAGATGAAGAACTGAAGTGAAGTGTAGAGAGATTAAGTCACTTGCCAGGGGCACACAACCAGAACCCAGAACTGAAGTTCAAATCTAGATTTCCTGCCCTTAAATCCCACACTCATCACTGCTAAAAGACGTTAAGACAAATTTGCTAGGGTGACAAAAGCCCAGGGGACACAGCTACCAGGGATGGGAGAAGTCCAGCAGAGCAAGTGCATTATGGCATCCACTGCAGGCAGGGGCATGCTAAAGAGCTGTCAGTGAGGTTAGGGGTCTGATTCAAGGGTCTCTCTGGAGGGCCCAAGGACTCTGACCTATAGGTCGATGGAAGGACCATGGCAGCACCCTAGCACAGGAGCTGGAGCCCCAGGGGGCAAGTGCATCAGCAGGAAGGCAGCCACTGTTTGGGACAGATCAGAATGCTAGGTATGAGGGAGCTGGTGGAGGAGGATGGTTGGGAAGGAAGGAAGGTGGGAGCTAGAAGTCAGGCCATCAGAATTCCCTTTCCTTCCTTTGTCCTACCCACCACCCACTCTAGGTTACCCTGCCTCACTGTGACAAGGGGAAGGACCCTTGTCAGAAAAGAGGGGAGACAAACCAGCTGCACAAAATAAGACTGATTATACACATTTACCGGAAGACATGCACCAGAATGTTTCTAGAGACATCATTCAAAATAGCCCCAAATCAGAAACTATTCAGAGATCCATCCGATAGGATGCCTAAACAAATGGTGATATAATCACACAGTGGAATACTACACAGCAATGGGTGTGAACAAACCACAACCACATGCACTAATAAAACAGATGAATCTCACAAATATAACGTTCAGTGAAAACAGACCCAAAATATATATTCTGTAAGATTCCATTCATGTAGGATATCACAACAGTCAGAACTATCCTAGGCCCTTGGAAGTAAGGTCATTGTTTGGTGGTAGGGGGTGCCCAGAAGGGGTCATGACAGGGCTCCTAGGGGGCTTGTAATGTTCTTTTGAAAATTTTTGAGTGCAGGTTGCTATTTTATCTAAAACTCCAACAAGGAGTTTATTAGATTAAAAATAAGTAGGAGAAAAGAAATGAACAAGAGTGGCAAGGATAACAGACAGAAAAACCCAAATCATTACGATGAAAACATTAAATTGCACTCCATTGTGGTCTCTGGGTAGAAAATTGCATCTTTTCAGCCATCTGTTTCTATTCAGTTACCCCCAAAAAGTGTCATAGCCCAGTGATCATAAGTGAATCAGCAAGGGAGAAGTTTCATGTAGTCAAATAATTTACAAATGTTCCAAACTACTCTGGAAGGTTCAGAGCTATGGGCTGCAGGGCATGATTCCAAGTAGCTTTGAAGTCCTATTGCATTATTTCTATGTAATGCAAATTGACAAGGTCTCTAAATTAGGCAACTAACTAGAAAATGAGGTCTGAAAGCCAACTTTATTAGCAGCCGGGAATCTGGGCCGAGAGGCTTATCTGTTTGTGGCTGGGCATGGGCGGGGAATACATTTTCCATGCAAGGAATCAGGATAAGAGCAATGAGAAGGAGAAGTTCACATGGAGAAGCCAAGGAATAAACCTAGGAGTTGATAATCTTTCTGGGTTTTACTTAACAAATATTTGTAGAGTGGTTTCTATGTGCCAAGAGCTAAGTACTGACTCTATAAATGAAGAGTCATTTCATCCTTACAACAAACCTATGAGGTGGGACCTCATGGCCTCCTCATGGAGAGGGTGAGGTTCAACATGGAGAGGTTGAAGGACATGCATGAGGCCACATAGCTGCTAAGTGGCAGAACCAGAATCCAAACCCAGTTAATTAGATCCCTGTGCCCTTGTTTTTAACTTTGAGGCCTGTGGCTTATCCCACCAAGATGGCAGCATGGCTCTGCTTTTCATCTTTTCTCATGACTCATCTTTCCTCCATGAGAAAAACCAGGACCTTGGTTTTTCTTGCCGACTTCCCCCCTGGAGGACTCTGGTGGTGGACCTGTCATCTGCCTATATGCCGTGATGAAAGATTGCTGAGAAGACTACCCCCCCTACTTCTGTCCCCTCCCCTAGCATATCTTCCATGTTGTACTATGGCCAACACCTGGACTTCCATCACTGATGTTTATTCTTTTGGGTGAGTGCTCTATTGCCTAGTGTTCCTTATAAAGATGCAGATAGCCCTGCAAAATGTCTGTGAATGAACCTCTGAGTGCCCAACTTTACCTAGTTTTCGGGAAGGGGTGAAAGAGAACCCTGAAGGCCCAGCAGGCTAAGAAGATACCCAAATTGGTGGCTGGGCCTCACTATTCTGTCTCAGTGAAGTGGGTCAGTGGCTAGCTAATGCCCATTTCTTCATCCATCTACTCATTCCCTGTGCTTGCATCCTTATATAGATGCAAGATCTCCTCCTAGGTGTCACATGTGACATAGCAGCTTTACAACTCTCATTATCCCTTATGTGCTGCCTACTTAATTCACAAAACACTTTCTCATGTGATCCTCCACGGTACTTGTCATTATTCCCAATTATCTGAGAAGAAAGTTAGGTTCACAAGGTTTGTGTGAGTTTCCCAGGGTCGCTTGGTTTCTGAACAGCAACTCTGGGATGAGGACCCAGGTCTTTGACTCATCTCAGGCGAGTAGCTGGGGAAGGAGAAGGGAAACCATTTAACGATGGGCGGTTTTTTGGCTTTGCTTGTTTGTTTTGTGGCAAAATATACATAAAATAAAATTTACCATCCGTTCATGTTTGAGTAGACAGTCAGTAGTGTTTGTACCTTTACACTGTCAGGCAACCAATCTGCAGAACTCTTTTGATCTTGCAAAACTGCAACTCCATACCCACTGAACAACTTCCCATTCCCCTGGAAACCACCATCCCACTTCTGTTTCTCGGAATCTGACTACTCCAAGGACCTCACAGAGATGGAATCATACAGTATTTTTTGTTCCGTGATTGGCTTCTTTCACTAAGCATCATGTCCTCAAGGTTCATTGTGCAGTCACCTGTGCCAGAATTTCCTTCTTGTTAAGGCTGAATGACATTCCATTGTATGTATGTAGCACATTTTTGCTTGTCCTTTTCTCCGTCAATGGGCATTTGGATTGTTTTACATTTTGGCTGTTGGGACTAATGCTGCTATGAAAGGACAAGTGTTTCTAAGATCAAGTATTCACATGAAGATCATCAAGACCATGATGAGATCTTAGAAAAGGCTCTGGGAAAGCCAATGTCAATCTGAGGAGTATGTGACTGAGACCCCCAGGGAAGTGGTTAGAATAAAGGGGATTCCTGTTTTCTGTGGTGGGGTCCTCATTTTCTAGCGGTGCAGTCCCCCCAACCCCCGGACTCTCTCCTCCTTATGGTAGGACTGGTTGGTGCCTCTGACCCCTAGTTCAGTGCTCTCTGCTGTGAGCAACCTGTCCATTTGGAGATAGGGTCCAGGACCCCACATGCGGCCCTGGACTTCTCAGAGGACCAACTCTCGATCGTGTTTTTCAGTCCCCAGGGGCTATAAAATCCCCTCCAGCCTGACCGCCAGCCACAGCGTACAGCTGAGATCATGGCAGCTGACGTTCCCTCAATAAAGATACCCTGCAGCTCAGGCTCACACTGGCAGTGCCAAAGGGCCACCATCCAAGTGAACAACATTACCATAGGAGAGAATGTTGGATAAAACTAGCTCTTAAAATTCCAAGAGGAAGAGAAAGAAAATAATGATTTCACCTAACTCTGTATTATCTATAATGGGCAAACTTTAGGGCTCCCATTAGACACACTGTGTTTCAAACACAAGCTGTTTGTGGTGTAAATGAGCCAAAGTCACACTTCCCAGTTCCGCCTCAGCCCCTAGCTTGGCAGGGAAGAACATGCCTTTTCTATCACTACAGAGTTAAGAGACAAGCTGGGATCTTTGAGGACCAGGCTGGCCACAGTGTGGACAGCGAGGGAGGAGTGTGGATGGCTTGCCCACACATGCAGAAAACTCCAATCACACATTCCCCTGAAAACCAGGGATGCCCCTGTGACCTTATAAATGCCTCCTACTCACTCCCTTGGACACCTGAGTGTGGGCTAGTTTGGGTATGGGCTCATAAAAGGCAGGGCTCACACCCATTTGTCTTATTTCATCTTGGGCAGATTTTTTTCCATCTTGTCTCACGACCAGACCCGTCTTGGTAGCATCTCAACATGTCAAGTGGCCTCTGAAAGGACATTTAGGGTCAGAAGTCCCAACCAATCAGTTAGCAGACATCTTAACCGAAGCCTGGTCTTTGATGGACAAAGGCTGCAGAATTTTGGCTCATACTCTATATTTCTTTTCCCTCTGGCTCTTCAAATGCTTTAGAAGTGTGGATCATCAAGACCTCTGCAGGTGAAGAAAAGCACATGACAAGGACAAGGAACCAGGGAGGGGGGATTGCCTAGTTACGGAGCAGGTGTAAGGGTGCAAGGCTCCATCCTGCATCAGGGCTTTGGCTTTGGACCCTCTGCTTGGCTCTTTGTCTCTCTGACTCTTCTTTATGTGGTGGAAATACAGTTCTTTGGAACCAGCAGATGAAATAATGGGCTGGAGAAACACTGCTCCAGGTGGCACCTGTGCTATAAGAAGGCGACCATGAACCCCTCCCTGTGAAATCATTGGGGTTGTTTTATGGCCCTGGTGTCTGTAGCACTGATTAGCCCTCTCCTTGAACACCTGGACAGGTCCAGAGGATGTGTTGCCACCATCTCTTCTGAAGCAAAACAAAGAGTACCATTCAGGTCAAAGAGAGAGATGGAGCTTTCTGCAGAAGGTGCGATTTAAATAAAAAGCGGAAATAGACACTTGGAGAAAGGGCACTTTATTTTTAGAAAAGAAAAGGAATTAGGAGATTAATGGTTGCCATGGCAACAGCAGAGCACCCACGGAAAATATTCTATAGGCTTGGCTTTAAATACGACGCAGAGAACAAAACGGCTTCCCTGGGGACTTCCTGAGAAAATATAGATGACAATAAAAAGGCCGCGCAGAAACAATCTCTCCCGTTACTTCAAGTGCCATTTCCCTGCCACCTTATAAGCTCTGTACTCTGCAGCCCTGTGTTGACTTAAAAACCCATTTTAATGTTTGGCACAAAATTCATGGTCAATGAACATCTTCAGCTCCTTTCTGTTCTGTGTTCCTAATTGTGCTTTCAGAATTGAACGTGAGCCGGGCTTGGTAACCAGTGATTCTCAATCTAAATGGGGAGATGATGTGGGCAGCATCTGTGAGCCTCTGAATTAACCCAGACGGACAACACGAATTGGTTGCTAACATTTTTATGAAAGGACAGCAGTCCTTTCTTGAAGATTTAGAAAAGCTGACCCTCCTGAATCTTCCTTTTTCACATAGTGAAAACCAGCCACAGCTCATTCATGCCTTGATCACATTCATGCCTTGATCACATTCCCTTCTGCCTATTACCCTTGATATCACTGCCTGGTCTCTGCGTGCATTTGGTCTGGAACCCCCACGTAGTTACAGCCAAAGTGCCCCCCCACCTTCAACGCTTCTCAAACTTTAGTACACATCTGAATTACCTGGAGGACTTGTGAAAACATAATTTGCTGGATCCTACCCCCAGAGTTTCTGTTTCTGTGGTTTTGGGGTGAAGCCTAAGAATCTGTGTTTCTAACAAGTCCCCAGAGGATGCCCTTGCGCCTAGTCCAGGGACACACTTTGAGAACCACTGCCCTAGATTAATGGTTCTTATACTCTTGTTAGTAAAGTATCCTTTATGGGGAAATGATTTTCCTCAAATAAATTTATATTAAGTTTAATAAGGGGGGAAATCCTTTCTTCCTTGCCATTCATCAGAAGAAGACAGTCATAGTGAGAGGACAGAGAAGAAACACCATGCTCACGCTACAAAAGGTGATGGCGGGACTGCTTTATGGAGACAAAGCAAGAAATGAGAAAGGAAGAAGGAAAAAAGGGAGATAGAACCCCTTCCAGAGAAGGGGTTCTTATCTTCCAGAGAAGATAAGGAGTTTTTAAAAATGTGAAGTCAGTGAGAGGAAGGGTCCTTGCCAGTGACACCTCTGTCCTGTGACCTCCAAACCTCAGCAAAACTAATTAAACCCACAAAATGCATGTGTGAGTGGATTGTATGTGTGTCTATGTGTGTAAATGGCAACAAAGGTCAGACTGAAGTGGAGTCCAAGAGGGGACAGCATCGGAGCCAGAGGGTAAGGTCATCCCAGGAACCAAATCCCCAGAGGTCTGCAGATGCCTCAGGAAGTCTTTGGATTCCTCAAACTATGGAATTAAGAGACTTGGTGGAGGATTCCTCAGATCTCAGAGCCCCCAGTTGACCTCTGGATTCCATAAGAAAGATTTCATCTGTGCTATGGTCTGAATGTTTGCATCTCCCACCTTACCCCCAATCTGTATGCTGAAATCCTAACCTCCTAGGTGATGGTATTAGGAGGTGAGGCCTTTGGAGGTGATGAAGTTCTGAGGGCAGAGCCCCCACGGATAGGATTTGTGCCACTGTATAAGCAAGCCCAGAGAGATCCCTTGCCCCTTTGGTCAAGTGAGATTACAGAGAAATGATGTCTGTCTAGGAAATGGTTCTCCCAGACACCATAATCTGCCAGCACCATGATCTTGGATTTCCCAGCCTCCAGAACTATGAGCAATAAATGTTTGTTGCTCATAAACAACCCAATCCATGGCATTGTTATTATAGTCATCTGAATTTATGAAGACGTTCTGAGTAAAAATGTATAATTCATTTTGCCCCATTTTTAATCATCAAAAAGATGTCTGGCAAAGAATCCGAGCTTCTGCTCAACACGAATTAACACCTGGGCTGACTTAATTTCAAACAAAAGCTGCAACTCTTGAACTTTTAGGCAGGTTGTGCAGGTTTATAGAGGGAATACTCTGTGTTGGTCTTTCCTTTAAATTCCAATATCAGCTCTTCAGAAATCCATTCTTTTCTCTTTTTTTAAATTTTTTTTTTATTTTTTAAGATTTTATCTATTTATTCATGAGACACACACACAGAGAGAGGCAGAGACACAGGCAGAAGGAGAAGCAGGCTCCCTGCGGGAAACCCGATGCAGGACTCGATCCCAGGACCCTGGGATCATGACCTGAGCCAAAGGCAGAAGCTCAACCCCTGACCCACCCAGGTGTCCCAAATCCATTATTTTCTTTGCAGACCTTTAGGGGCCTGGGGAGGCCCAGGGATACCTCCTGGGCCATTGTGGGGTCTAACGTAGAGGGAGATCCTGTGATGATGGGCCCTTGGAGCACCACAGTGAAGGCCTGGTACCAGGACGAATGACTATTTTACTTGATATCTCCAACATGTTTTGGTCTTATTGAGTATATACAATTACCTATATGAAAGCATTACATAATAACATGTTAGTCGCATACCCCTCCTTTACTGACCATCTACTATGTGTCAAGTGCTTTATGTGCACTTTCTCATTTAATATTTACAACAACCCAGAGAGGTAAGCATTTTACTTCTATTTTACAGACAGAAAACTATGCTCAGAGAGGTTTAGTAAATGTCCAAAGGTCATTCAGCTGGTAAGTGGTGGGGGTGGGATTTGAACCCAGATCTGTCCAACTCCAAATTCTCTATTGTTTTCTTATTATAACCACCCCACTGCTCTCTGCTTCTCTGAAAGGGATTGCCTTTCTTATTTCTACAGCTTTTGCATGTGACAAGCGCTATTCTGGTTGACTTACATTTGTTCAATGTTTAAAACCTATCCCCCAGCTCCAAGAAAAGCATAAAATAAGAATTTGTACTACAACCCTTTGAACAATAATGCTGCATTCCTGAGCCTAAACCTGAAGAGGCCTTCTCCGTAATGACGGTATTTGAAAATGGCCGAATGTTCTGTGATTTTTGTTTTTTTTTTTTCCCAGGGAGCAGTTCCAGCAGAACATAGATTTGCTTTGCAAGTAAGAAAGTTCCACTTGGCTCACCATGAATTTAGTCTCTCAATTTTCCTCAGTTGTGGACATGCAGGAATGAAATTCAAATGAGATGCTATGATAATGGCCCTTCTTTCCTTAGCCTCTCTCACAGCTGGGCTTCATTTATGTGCCCATAAACCAGTGCCTCTTTGCAGCATGGGATTGACTATGAACTGGGAAACTGAGCTAGACCCAAAATAGCAGCCAAACCCTGCGGGCTCTGCTGCCCTCATCTCTGGCTGCCATTTTGTTCGAAGGAGGAGAATGAGTCCATGTAGAGGGGCAGCTGTTCGTCTTTCCTTATGTGTGAAAACACTGTATGACAGAACTGAGGGCAACACTGTCATTTTGCCATGGGGTTTCCGTGGGGAGAGCTCTCTGGCATTGGGCATCCTGTTAACCAGAACTCCCAGCGAATCAGCATCCCTGCTCCCCTAGGATAAAGTAGGTAGGTAGAGATGCTTGGAATGCTGAGCCTGAGGACAAGTTTGCAGTGTTCTAACAGTCCTCACCTGCATCCCTCCCACCCCACTCTCTTCAAGGTCACCCTCCACAGCAGCCCATGTGATCTCTCTAGCACATGAAACTGAGCAACTCACATCTGCCTTTAATTGTTCTCCGATAAGGTCTTTTAGGACCACAGCTCTGCTGACATTTCTAGACGTGTGTTAACATGTGTTCGTGCTTCCCCATGTTTTGGACAGCCTAAACCGGATCATGTCACCCTCCCTGCTCAGACTCCCTCCGCAACCACCACCATCACCACCCTGGGGGTCCCTTACATGCAAAATGAAACCCCAGGTCCTTACTAAAATAGGTCTGGGAGAGACTTGTATTGGCCATTTGGATTTTTTTTTTGGGGGGGGGGAGGGTGTTCAATTCTTCTGTCCACTTTGTCTATTTCTTTTATTCTCAATTTTTTAAAAGATTTTATTTATTTATTCATGAGAGACACAGAGAGAAGCAGAGACACAGAGTGAGAAGCAGGCTCCATGCAAGGAGCCCAACGTGGGACTCAATCCGAGGACTCCAGGATCACGACCTGGGCCAAAGGCAGGTGCCAAACCACTGAACCACCCAGGGATCCCCTTGTTAAAATTTTTTATTTAAATTCAACTTAGTTAACATATAGTGATTAGTTTCAGGGGTAGAATTTAGTGATTCATCAGTTGCATATAATGCCCAGTGCTCAACACATCACGTGCCCTCAATGTCCATCACCCAGTGACCCCCATCCTTCCTCCCCCACCCTGCAACCTTCAGTGTGTTTCCCAGAGTTAAGAGACTCTTATGGTTTGCCTCTCTCTCTATTTTTACATTATTTTTCCCTCTCTTCCCCTGTGTTCATCTGTTTTGCTTCTTAAATTCCACATATGGGTGAAATCATATGGTATTTGTCTTTCTCTGACTTATTTCACTTAGCATAATACCGTCTAGGTTCATCCCAGTCATTGCAAATGGGCATTTTGTCTATTTCTTACTGATTTTCTGGAGTTCTTAATACATTCTGGACACAAGTTCCTTGTTGGTTATATGTTATGTACTTTCTAGCCAATGGCTCGCCTTTTCACTCTTCCAATGTTCTGTTTCTGCCTAAGTTTTAAATTTTAATTAAATTTAATTAATCATTTTTAAAGTTAGTGTTTTTTTGTGTTTTGTTTAAGGAATCTTTGCTTATCCCAAGATCATGAAGATATTTTCCTATCTTATTTCTACATACTTGATGAATTTTACTTTCACATTTAGTTCTATGATCTATCATAAATTAATTTTTGTGTATGGTGGAAAGTAGAGATTGAAATTCATTTTTCCCCATATGGACATCCCAATGATGCAGCATCAACTACTGAAAAGACCAACACTTCTCTACTGAATTGCCATAGAGCTTTTGCTGTAAATCAGGTATCCATATATGCCACACCTCTGTGCTTTTGCTACATGCTCTTTTCCCTTTGCCTGATGGGCCTTCCTCTTCCTTGTTTATTATTCAAGTCTTTCTCACCTTTCAAGACTCCTCCTAAATATTGTCATGCCTGTGAAACCTGTGCCTAATACTGTACTAAATGTAGACAATCAGTAAATGTTTGTCCAGTGAGTAGAGAACTTCTGCATAGCTACAAATAAAAAGGCTAGATTCCCTTTGGTGAATTAAAAGCAATCTGTAAAAAAAAAAAAAAAAGCAATCTGTTCTGGGAGCCTCATTCTTTGAAAAATCAGTATTTTGTGACCAATATGCGATATAACCCAGTGTTTAGGTGTATAAGGTTAACTTGCAAACCAGTCACTTAGATGATAAAAGGGAAGGAAGGAAAGAAGCAAAAAATAGTGTGTTTAAACCAGAGTATTCCTGAGGATATAAAATAGAAAGTATCTAATTATATATGAATTAGGTTTTTTTTCCTTGTTGTGTGCCAAGTCCTACCTCAATTTGTCATCCCCACCCCCCAGTTGTATTGAGATATAATTGACATAGAACATGGTAGTAGTTTAAGGAGTACAGTATAAAGATTTGGTATATGTATATACTGGGAAATGACTACCACACTAAGTCTAGTTAACATCCATCACCTAACATAGTTACAAATTTTTTTCTTGTGATGAGAATTTTAAAAATCTATTTAGCAGCTTCCAATATCTAATACGGTATTGTTAAGTACAGTCACCATGCTGTATATTATATCGTCAGAACATTTTAATCTTGTAACTGAAAGTTTGTACCTTTTAACCATCTTCACCCATTTCCCCCAGCCCCAGATCCCTACTCTGGCAACCACTTACCCATCCTGTTTCCGTGAGCTCATTTTTTTTTTTTTTTTTTTAGATTCCACATATAAGTAAGGTCATACAGTATTTGTCTTTTTCTGTCTGATTTCACTTAGCACAGTGCCCTTAAAGTCCATTTATGTTGTTGCAAGTGGCAGGATTTCCTTTTATTATGACCAAACTATTCCTCTTATATATATAGCACATCTTCTTTATCCATTTATCCACTGATGGACTTAGGTTGTGTTCATGTCTTGGCTAGCGTAAATAATGCTGCAGTAAGAACGGGGTGGGGGGGCAAATATCTCTTTAAGGTCATGATCTCATTTCCTTTAGTCAAATGCCATGCCATAGTTCTTAAATCCCTTTCATCAGAGTCATAATTTCTAGGAGTAGTCATATGGTGAACTTGGTACAAGCATAGAATTTAGAATCAGATCTGGGTTCTAATCCATCATAGATACCTGTAATGTGATCTAAATTTCTCTCTCTCTCAGTTTCATCACCTGTAAAATGGATTGTTATAATGTTTGCATGAGACAGGTATGCAAAACAAAAAACAAAAAAACAAACAAACAAAAAAGCCCAGAACACAGTGCCTGACATAGCACTCCACACATGGTGAAAATATTTGGGAGCTTCTTCTCCAGTGTACTGAAGCCCCAATAAGGACTTATCCAGGAATCTCACAAAACTACAAAAAGATCTCTGTGGTGGAGCCATTGCAATGGAAGGAAGGCAAGAGCTGACATTCGTCGCTATTTTTAGTGCGATGACAATATCATTATGTGCTGGGAGTGCTTTTGCTTTGTGGCAGAGGCTATATAACTCAATGCCCATTCTTTCCCTTCTCCCTTTTAGAATAGAGCTTGTTGTCACTCCCATATAATTTTTGTCAGAGCACATGGCCATCTTGCCCAAGGACGCATTTGCCAGCCAGCCTCCCCTGCAGCTGGATCTGAGTTGGTCATTGGGGTCCCTCCAATGGTGAGAACTACCTTTTTTCCCCTGTGTGCTGAAATGCTGATAGAGTTTTCAAGCTTTGATTCTGTGGATAAGGAAAACAGTCTGTGTCCCAAGGGGGATGGCTAAGCAATGAGATGGAAGACATGTGGGTCTCTCAATGACCTATGGAGCAGTACTGCCTATTCATTCTAGATCGTTCTTATGAGAGAAATGAAGAAATTGTTAACTTTTGAGTTGTGTTTTGGGGGTCTCTTTCATAGCAATTTAGTATCAACCTGAATTACTGAAAATATTGTATATATTTTTTGGATTGTATGTGGGTCCTCCTCCATCCCTGCCAGAGCATTCTCCCTCTACCCTTCTACCTAATTAGCCTTTTTCTTCTTTCAGATCTCAAAGACTTCTTTTTTCCTTCCTTCCTTTCTGCTTCTTTCTTTTCTTTTTTCCTTTCTCCCTTCTTCCCACTCTCTTTTTTCTCTCTCAATCTCTCATTCCTTTCCTCTCTCTTTTTTTTTTTGAAAAACTATGTCCTCCAAATTCTAGCCACCCAATCTGAATGAGCTAGGAATAGAAAAGAATTCTGAAGACCTAGAATTTTCCAGTTCACTGGAAGTTCGACTCTGAACCTTTCAGGGGAAGGCTGTGTCAGATTGCACTGCTACATACTGCATGGGAATGAGGCATCTGTGAGATGAAGCTTATACTTGGCCTTCAATACCAAACTCCTTAGCAGGGCAAACCCATCCCTTCCCAAGACCCTACCTTCACAGAATGAGACTCTTCAAGGGGTTGAGAGCCTCCAATGTATGGACAAGAATTCTGAGGACAACCTTAGAGGACAACCATCCAAGTGGCAGTCCTGTTTCCCTGAATCTGCTCTTGAAACAGAAGCTTTTGCCAAATGCAAGCTCTTTTGGTGGAGCTTGAAATGCAGTTGCACAAGTGTGGCCACCTTGAGCCACTCTTCCCTTCATTTCTGGGGAAATGCAGCCATCAAAGAGAGACATTGTCATCCCTTTGCCTCCCACCAACCTGACGCAGAGACGCAGAGCTTTGCCATAGGAGGGTAACAGAGCTACAAGCTACCCACTCCCGATGGCAGCCTGCAGGACATGATGTCCTTGCAGGAAGGAACAAGCAGGTGCTAGGCATTGCTTTGGGGCTATTGCATTATGTGTCCTTGTGATCATCCTCCTGGGAATTCTAGAGGTTCCAGCCTTGCAGAGAGTGAATTGGGACAGGACAGAGATCTGGCCTCCTGTCAAACCCCCAGGTTGAGACAGAAGGGCCTTGCCTTGCTTCCTCATAAACCAGGTCCTCTCAGGCTTTCTCTGCTGGCTGAACTGGCAGCAGGTCTGGTGACATAAAAAGGTTTGACTCGGCTGCACCTGTCCTTGTCCAGCAGTCAGGAGGTATATGTTCTAGCCCAACTTTCCAGCCCTATAGCTGAGAGACCTAGGGCAAATTATTGCAACTCTGCCTGCTACAGTTTCCTCATCTGTAAAATAAAGGTAAAAAATTGGCCCACCTTTAACCAGTGAGAGAGTACAGGAGCACCTGGGTGGCTCAGTTGGTTAAGGATCTGCCTTCGGTTCAGGTCACGACCTCACATTCCTGAGATTGAGCTCCACATCAGAATCCCTGCTCATTAAGGAGTCTTCTTCTCCTTCTCCCTTTGCTGCTCCCCGTGCTTGTGCTCTCTCTCTAAAAAGTAAAACCTATTTTAAAAATTACATTTGTCTTATTCTGTGATTGTATTTCTTTTTTCACTTCTGCTGATCCCAGGAGGGTACCAAGAGCAACTTTATGAGTATATGACCTGTGTAGTGGCCCAAGCTCTCAGAAAGGGCCCCATGCTTGGTTTATTGCCTTGCTTGCGGGTACTGTCTTCAAATACCTCATCATTTTTTGAAGAAGGGCATGTATTTTCATTTTGCACTGGGTCCTGCAAATCATGAAACCAGTCCTGGTGGTGGATATATCGATGAGCAATCAGCCCCCTTCCTCCCAGAGCCTTCTACTGAGGGACCCAGACCATAGTTCACTCCTTGCGAGGACAGGGGCATAGAACCTTCAGGCAACTGGGATTTCAGTCCTGTGTCTTGCCTACAAGCCATACTCATAATGTGTCATCTTCACCTTCAGTTTCTGGGTGGACACTTAAACACACAGCCACACATTCATGGTGAAAAATCCTCCTAATTTTCCCCACATACTTATAGTGATCTCACTTAGATCTCATTCCACAGCAATTCCTTGGGAACTCTGATTTACAAAGCCTTTCTTACACGCTCAGGGTAGTCTTCATAGACACAACTCTTTCTGCACCCATATTGCACCACTGCAATGATGCTTTATTGTATTATGGGATGAATATAATAAGCACAAATACCATGAACTACTTTGGGATGATTCCTGCAGGCTCTTAGTGAACACACACCTGAGCAGGTAATGCCAGGTCGGTTAAGAGGGCTTTCATTTTCCCATGACTGATCCAACCATGTCATTGGACATTTTGGTGGTTTCCTACTGTATTTTTCTATTATAAAGAATGCCTCACTGAATGTGCTTGTTCTTAAATCTTTGATTTAGTATTTGGTACAAAATGAATGATTTAGGATAAATTTGTAGAAGTAGAGGTTCAGGATCCAACAGTCTACGTGCTTTTAAAGCTTGTGATAAGATTTGCCAAACCGTCCTGCAAATAGTGGCCACAGCTCAGAGGATGAGTCTTTTCTACTCTCTCTCAACTCTGCATAGCACAGGGGAATTGGATCATATACATATTTACTTTGAAATTCAATTCTATGTGTGCAGCAAATCTTCCACAAACATACAAACAAACCATTTTCAGGACAAGCCGAGAGTTCAGCTGCTGCTCTAACCTTGCTGGAATGGCAGTATTATTGAAAAGGAGATTTCCCGAGAGGTGCTACAGCAATCAATCCATGCACCTGCCACAGAGGTGTCCCTGTTCCTGTCCACAAAGGTCCTTCACGTCTAGGGGCTCTCCCCACTACCACCAGGTCGCAGTCAGCTGCCTGCCTAGCCTCCCAAACCAGCTATCTCCTCTTTGGGTCCTGCTGGCTCTAGCAGAAAGCAGATTGCAGGGTCCCCTGTTTAGGAACCTACTGGTATCTGTATCTTCATCAATTATCCTTCATTTCCTCTTCCTACAGTTGAACATTTGCTTGATCTTCAAGAAAAGCCCCCCTTCATCCAAGATTTGGTGGAGTTCTTGTCTTAATCAGCCCAGGTGGCTGTAACAAAAACACCACAGACTGGGTATTATGAACCACAGGGATCTACTTCTCACAGTTCTGGAGGTGTAAGTCTGGGATCAGATGCCAGCATGGCCAGGTTCTGGTGAGGATCCTCCTCCAGGCTGCAGGCTGCTGACTTCTCATTGTATTTTCATATGGTGAGAGAAGAAGGAAGCAAGCCCTCTCCCCAGGCTTACAAGGGCATAGATCCCCTAGAGAGGGCTCTACCCTCATGACCTCATCTAATCCCTTTTACTTCCCAAAGACCCCTCCTCCTAACAAGCCCTGCATAGGGTTTCAACACATGAACTGTCAGGGCACACCAAGATTCACAGTGGTTCTCTCATAGTGGTCAACTGACCACCTAGCCAGAGCCTCAGGCTTTTGGAAACCAAAGTCAGGAGGAGGCTCCTGGGTCATTCTCACTGAGAAGACCTGGCTGCTTGAATGAGGAGAAGGACAGTGAAAGAAAATAGCAGGATAAACAAAGTTTTTTTAAAAATATTTTATTTATTTATTCATGAGAACACAAGCAAATCCCTTAGTACTTAGAATCCCAAGCAAATGCCTCAGATGAGCCTGACACAGGACTCAATCCCATGATCCTAAGATCATGACCTGAGTCAAAATCAAGAGTCGGAGGTTTTACCGACTAAGCCACCCAGGCGCCCCTCAAGCAATCTTTCATTCAGATAATAATTTCCAAATTATTTTAGCTACAGGCTTAACTGTTTTGAGTTTATGATAAAATTAACATGACTTGAATTCTTACTGGTTTCCCACATTGTATAGGGATACAGAATAGAACTCAAAAAATTTTTGAACATCATTGTATTTATTATGAAAATTGAAATGTGTACCAAAACGTAACAAACCTCTGAATTTTCTACGGCTTCCTGTTTTTAATTGGATTAAAATACACATAAAATGAAATTGACCATCTTAGCCATTTTTAAGTGTATAGTTTGGTGGCATTAGGTACATTCCTACTGATGTGCCACCATCACCACCATCACCACCATCAATCCCCAAAACTCTCTCATTTTGTGAAACTGAAACTGTACCTATTAAACACTAACACCCCAGACTCCCTGCTCCCACAGCCCCTGGCAACCCTTACTCTACTTTTTGTCTTTATGATCTTAACTACTCTAGGTACTTCAGACGAATGGAATCCTTATCTGTCCTATTTTTTTTAAGATTTTTTTTTTTTAATTCATGAAAGACACACAGAGAAAGGCAGAGATATAGGCAGATGGAGAAACAGGCTCCTGTGGGAAGCCTGATGCGGGACTCGATCCCACAACCTGAACCAAAGGCTGACACTCAGCCACTGAGCAATCCAGGCATCCCTTGTCCTATCGTGATCAGCTTATTTCATTTAGCATATTGTTCTTGAAGTTAATCCATGTTGTAGTATATCCCCTCCCTTTTAAGGCTCAATAACATTCCATTGTGTGTATATACCATATTTTATTTATTGATTTATCCATAGATGGACACTTGGGTTGCTTCTACATTTTGGCTGCTGTGAATAATGCTGCTAGGACCATGGATGTATGAGTATCTCTTTGAGACTCTGCTTTCAATTCTTTTGGGTATACACCCAGAAGTGGAATTGCTGGGTCATATGGTAACTCTACTCATAATTTTTTTTGAGGAAGTTCCATACTGTTTTCCACAGCAGCTATACCATTTTACATTCCCACCAACAGTGTACAAGAAGAACTTAATTTGGTCCAACAGAATTGTACTGCTCACCTACTGTGTGCAGGGATCTGGGCTAGACCTGGTGGGGGCCAAGGAAATGGAGAGTATACTGCTTTTATCCTAAAGAGTATGCATATTTATCTTACTAATCAGATTGAGAAAAGTTAATTTAAATACTGCATGTTAAATGATTAAGTTTTTAGATGAAATATGCAATTAAAATACTTTTTGGAGAAAATAAACAGAGTAAGACCATCTGGTTGTCTGCTTCTCCCAATCAGGGAGGCAATAACCCAGCACTCTAGGATGCCTTCTGAGAGAGAAACCTAGAATATTTTGCTATTTCTTCTCCCATCTTCAGCAGTCAGCTGAGACAGGTGATATTTCAGGACAGGAGATGCAGACAAGTGCTATGTTCACCCCCTTGAGACATTGTAAGTGCTAATTTGGACCAGGTCAGACCACCTGGGGTGCATACTTCTATCTCATTAATTTTGCCCTTGCACAAATGTCTTCCTGGCATAGAAAGAACATTAGGAATGTTTTTGGAGGTGGACAGACTGGAGTTCCCATTCAAGCTGCTTTGCCTAATGGCTGTATAATCTTGGGTAAAGAATACATACCTTCTTATAAAAGCATCCCTGAGTCCTGTCTCTGCTGTAAATGAATCATCCCCTCTGTACTCCATAATACAAACTTATATTACTGTAACACTTGCATCTCACCATCCTGTTTATTTGATCACTGGTTTGTCTTCTCCTAGCACCTTGGCTTTGGGGAGCATGGCTGCACTGTACCTGTATCCCCAAGACACTGCACAGACCCTGGTACATGGTAGAGGTGTTAGGAAGCACACCTACAGCTGATGCTCTGCAGAAACTGTTACATCTATTAGGTAACACTGTTAGTGACCCACCTAACTCAAACTGTGACATGGCCTCTGATAGTATCATTCAGTATTGTAGAGATCAAAGTATTGAGAGCTAATGAAGAAGAACAAGATTCTAACCTCAACCTCATTATTCTGAGAGCTGCTTTGTATCTATCTTTATTTAGATCACTGTGATGTGATTCTCAATTCTGGTTCCTACACAGTCCCTCCAAAAAGGCCGTCCTGGAGGGGAGTCAACCTGGCTACCAGAAGACTATAGAAATTCGAAGTTCACTTGTTATTGCCTTCTCCTATATGTTATCAGTGGAAGAATGCTAGAAGTCTGGAGACAGGGGCTCTTAGCAGTTTGATTTGTGTGAGGCTGAGTATGTCCTATTTTTAAGGTGCATAGGCTCTAGACTCATTCTCTAAAGAATAGATGCTATCCTTCACATCTCCATCCACATTTATTCCATCTAGCCCTCAAATTACTTTTAAGTGTACTGGATCAGAACCCAACCTCTCCATATTGGACTGAAAGCTAGTACCCCAAAAAGACATGTCCATGTCCTAATCCCAAGAACCTGGGTAACTATATTTGAAAAATGGGTCTTCGCAGATGAAGTTCAGTTATGGATCATGGGATCACACATTGGATGGACTCTAAATCCAATGACAAGTGTCCTTGGAAGAGAAGGAGAAAAGACACACAGAGGAGAAAGTGACATAAAGATGGAGGCAGAGAATGGAAGTAGCCACTCTAGAAGCTGGATGAGGCAAGGAATGAATTCTCCCCTCGAGCTTTTGGAAGGATTATAGCCTTGCCAACTCCTTAATTTTTTATTTATGGCCTCTAGAACCCTGAGGGAACGCATTTCTATTGTTTCAAGCCACTAAGTTTGCGGTAATTTGTTATGGCAGCCCTAGCAAATAAATACACTTTGCACATTTCAGTTTCCTTAGCTGTAAGATGAAATAATCCTTCCCACCAGATTTATTACATGGATTTAATGGGAAACTGCCCATATCAGTGCCCCATATAACAGGCCCTCAAGAAATGGTAGCCACTAGATTCATATGCTCTTGGCATTTATGGAAGCTCATCTGAAGACCATACTTGGGGATTTCACTACAGTGCCCCCACAAGACTCTGGATTGCCCTATCAAAGTTAACCTGGGAGGGAAACTTGATGAAGAAGGGCAAAGAAGTGAAAGGTCACCCCAAAGAGACAAAGCTTTCTCAAGTAAGCAGGATTATCATTAAAGAATGCTATGAGAACCTAAAAAAAGAAGAGCAAAGGGGCAGAGGTTGGCCATTCATGTTCAGATTGTGTTTAAGAGAGAAGGATCTCAGCCAAAAGGTTTCTATGATTTCTTTTTTTTTTTTTGGTTTCTATGATTTCCAATCTCTAGGCAAACCTATCCTATCTATGTGGTAACAGACGGTCTTGATGACATTAAATATTTAAATATTAAATATTTCAAAGCAACCTTTGGATTTCCATGTAGATCTGCTGACCCCTGATAGAGGTTTCTCATGACAGATCCAAAGTGTGGCTTTGGATGAAGATTTGGCTTGCCAAGTATCTTAACTGGAGAGAAGGCACAGATGGTGCCAGCAAAGGCCTGCTTAGTCTTTGTGACAATTATTTTACTTACTGTTGGTTCTTGTCTCCATTTCACATGCATTTCAGTTAGGCTGAGTTAGTCTTCCAGGATTTGATCATGCCTGGCATCAGTGAGGCCCTGGGACCTATAAAACAAAAGGCCTGGCATGGATCACACCACTCTGACACTTCTGGTCCATCCCTTCCTCTGATTCCCACAGAACCACTTTTCACACTCCCTGCAAAACTCATCAAGAACATTCAATTGTGCCTTTCACTGTTTTCAACACCTATGGTGACCCTGTTTTCTAAGACAGAGATTGGACACGCATTGGTGAGTATATGTATGGAGAACAATGGGATAGAATACTTAATAATGAAAGTAATTTTGAAAATGCAAAACAAGTAGCCATTGTGTGTATATATGGTGCTAATGAGAGAAACAGAATTCAATTCCAGTGTACATTTTGCTTCTACTAAAGAATTGATATATTTGCTTCTTCAGTAAAAATAATGCTTTCTTTTCCATGGCTATCAAGAAATTCAATGTTAAAGCTGTTAATCATCATAACTTCATGAATTGTTTTATTTTCTTTGCTCTTAATTTTCTAGTTCTCCTCCTAAAATTATACCACAATTTTAGCTCCTGAAATGGTTGGCTGGCTATCTATTCATGGCAGGGACTGGTTGGTTCTGCCCACATCCCTTCTCCTGTTCTTCCTTATTAACAGAAGCTCTCTTTTAGTGAGGTGTGGCCATATGACTAAGTTTTGGCCAGTGAGCATTAAGTGTAAGTTTTGTGTGAGATTTCCAGGAAGGCTGCTTAAAGGATGCTGAGCCATTAGAGAGGGAGTTTTTTGTCTTTCCTACCTGTTGACTTAGTAGTATCCCTGGCACACCTGTAGCTATCCTGGACCATAAGGTATCCCAAAGGATAGAAGCCAGCACTAGGATGATAGAACAAAAAGATGGGTACTGACACCTGGAAAGTCATTCTATCAGCTCTGGCCACCTAGCTAGAGGCTTGTCTTAGATGAATCACAAATGAACTTATTTTTTTGAAGTCACTCTTATTTTGGGTTTTCCAGTGAAACTGCTACACTGGTTTTTTTTTATAGCACTTCCCAGAACTCTTTCAAAAATTAATTTCAGATTCACTCCATTTGAAGAGAGACCGCTCCAAAAATATTCTCCAAATTTAATGAAAACCTAGTTCAATATTTTTGTGCAAGTGGTAATAGACAAACATTTAATTTTATCTATATAGATGTGCCCTCTGCTGCAGACTGGTTCAGACACTTTGGAAGAGGGAAGAGTGTAAATAAATAAACAACAGTAGTAATAAGTAGGAAAGTATTTCAAGAGGTAGCCTACATCCATCTTTTTTAATGAATATATGAAACATTTTGAAATTAGCATAGTACTTGTATGTAAAAGAAAGTGTCTAATGAATATTCTATCAAGGATATAGAATATCCCCTTAAGACTTATTGATATCATTCACCTGCAGAGCAAAGTCACTTTTTCATAGATTAAACCAAGATAAATACCAGCCTACTGTCTGTCCAAAGTGTTATAAATTTTATATTAGTGAACTAATGAGATTTAATAAAATCCAAATTAAGTCTTATAGTGCTTTGGAAGAATCTTTCTTTCCTCTCAACCCTAGGTCTTCCCACTCATCTTCAAAGGAAGCATTAATGAGAAGCTATAAATCCCAGCATGATCATGATTAAATTTCATGAATTAAACAGAGGTAATTTTGCAAAATGGTAAATTCAATCAGTAGAACAGATACTTTTCTTTCTCAGCCAAACTGAGAGCCAAATGTGCCTCCAGATCTTGGCATAAATGATGACATTTTGATTCTTCCTATAAGTGAGTGTAATGCTTTTAAATACCTTCAAGAGTAAATTGAAAAACTGCAATTAGTGCCTTTAAAAATATGGCTTTGCACTCTTTCCTTCCCTTCCTTTTCCCCCTTCCTCCATTTCCACCCCCCCAACACTTATGCATACAAAGTTGGTGGCTATCTGGGCAACACTGAAGGATAATCATGACTGATTATAGAATGCAGCTTTAAAATTCTGGATTCTCTGTTTTAAGTGAGAAGCACCAGCTTGGAAATAATTTCTCCTAGTCACTATAGGTTTTCCAGTGTCTTGGCAGTTAAGAAACACCAGCTTGCTGACAGCATTTTAAATGACCTACATTTGTGTGGAAAGCCATGTGGTCCAGCCCAGCAGGATTTGAGACGGGAGAAGGTGCTCTGGCACTGATTGCTTATCAGGAGAAGCCGACTCCAGACCTTTCCTGCTTGGTTTCTCCATCTCACCATCTGCATAACTGCTGATTCATTAGGCAGGTGTCTCTCCTGCTGCTGGAAGGGACATTTGTTCCCTATAATTTGCCACTTTTCCAAATGGTTAAGGGAAATTGGACTCACTGCTGGATACTGCAAGTGATGTGGATGAGCTAATGCCAGCACTTCCCCCATGTAAATGTCATTTGTAGAATCAAGGCTCAAATGGCTAATGACTTCCCAGCTAACCTGCAGTGGACACCTACAGGAGAAACCAGCAACCATTGTGACATTTTGGGAACAAGCCTAATTTAAATGTTGCATCCTGTTGTCCCCACATTTATCAGACCGTGCACTTGAATTTTGGTTTGGAGAATATTATCACTGCATTCGAGGTTTAAATTGATTGCCCAGAGTGTGAGTCTTATAAATATGTCCAAATCATGGTAACTCAGAACCCAGGAGATTGAAAGGGACAATGCCCACACATATCCAAGGAGAGGTCAGGGCTCAGGATAATTTACATTCAGTAAGGCCTAAGAGACTACTTCTTAGTGCCATTTGCCCTTAATTTTGGTCAAAGGTCTTCTCTTTGCCATAGCTTTTTTGTCTTACTTTTGGTTCTGTATCTCCTCCCACCCCTAGACACAGGGGCATGACTCAAGATGTGATAATCATAGTACCTCAACCCCCTGGACACAGTGATTAGACTCAGAGGTGGGCAAATTGAGACAGAGTCCTTGCCTTTTGCGTGAAAAAGCCATCTATTCATTCATAAAATTTTTACAAAGCCTTTACTCAAAGAGAGGCATTATTTGGGGTGCTGGGGAAGTGGTAATAAACAAGACCGATGTAATTCCTTTCTTTATGGGGCTTACACGATAGGGCATGGAGGAAAACCATAAACAAGTATATGAACAAGATGACTTGTGAAAGTATTACATTAGGAAGGATGTAAAAAAGCATGAATGATAGTGAATGGGGCTAACACCCAAAGAAAAGTAGAAACTGGAGGTGAAGGAGGCCCCAGGATTGCTCAAGCATTGGCCTTTGCTGTCTCTTAGGGCCAGTTTCACCCCTATTCTTCCTGGGTTTTTAGATCATGAGCCAATAAATTCCCCTTTGGGGCTAAAGCCAGCTCAGTCTCTACTACGCACTCCTTACCCACTCTTTGATGCCAAGATCTTGACTTGAGAAGGGTCAGTCAGTAAGTCTCTGCTGACAGCCTGGTGCTCGGTATTGTGGGGGGTTCAAAGAGAAGTAGGGCATGCTTGCTCCCCTCAGGCAGTTTTCAGTTAAGGGTGGGCTGGGGAGTGGGCACAAATGCATAAGGGCAATATCAATGCATATGGGTAATTGTGCCTACTGCCAGCCTGTTCCTCCTTACTCTTCTTTCTCAGCAAATAGTTCCATCTACCAGGTTGCTCAAGCCAGAAAAGCTCAGAGTCCTTTATTCATCTCTCTCTCACTTCCCATTTACAATCCATCAAAATTGCTTCTTGAGTCCATTCCCATTGACATCACTCACGCTGGCCTGATAGCCCCTCTTACATGGTGTGTGGCAATACCTTCTCCACTTATCTGGAGAAGAGTCAGCTTCCTTGGAATCACATGAATCTCCAAAGGGAAATTGACTGTGATAGGAGAGGGGAGGATGGCAACCAGGAAGGCTGCCATTACACGCTCATTACTGACCCTAGGAAGCCACAAATTCTAAAGTACTCCTAGAGCAAACAGAAATAATGCATGGATCTTCCAATGCATTTGACAACTTGTGATGAGACTCTCATGAGCACAAGTATGGCCAGAATTGAGACTATGTGATGAAATGTTAGTACTGGAAATCATTTTGAAGTCACCCAAACCAACTACCTCCTGGTACTGATAAGGTGCAAGGAAGTTAAATGGCTTATCCTAAATCACCATAATTAATTAAGTATATATGTAATGTCTTATTCCAAACAGATTTAAGATATCCATGATTTAAAAGACTATAGGCACAGTACTTCTTCAAGACATCATCACAAACATTATTTGTACAAATGGGGTTTTTGATAAGAATCAGGTAGCAAGGTACAAGGATATGTCTGATGAGCACTGGGGAATGTGTACTATGGAATAGATTAAGGCTGAGACATATGCCAACCCTCGGAAGAGTCTATACCCTTCTGTAAAGATACAGCCATGCCACCTCCTCGTACCTCACTGTAAGTACGTGCCCCTGGGTATGACCAAGATTTCCCTTAGAAAACATATCTGGTCCTACACTACACTGGACAAATAAATGATTGAGGGCCTCAGTTTTCTGCTAGAGAAAACAGCTATGGTCATTTTAATTTAAGGGTGTTCAGGGGCACCCGGGTGGCCCAGTTGGTTAAGTGACTGCCTCTGGCTCAGGTCATGATCTCAAGGTCCTGGGATGGAGCCTTGCATCAGGGCTCTCTGCTCAGGGGGGAGCCTGCTTCTCCCTCTCCCTCTGCCCCTTTGCCCCAGCTCGTGCTCAATCTCTCTCTAAAATAAATAAAACCTTTAAAAAAGAAAAAAAAGAATGTTCAAATTAGTGTCAACTTGGCCATAAAAACAAAGTATCCATTGAATATCCACTATTATGCAGTTAAATCATGTGAGATAAACTAATTGCAAAATATGTAAATGTGTAAATCAATCCATTGACTTTCCATTTGAAGTGGAGAGTTATAAAACAACTAAAGGTTGAGAGATATCTACTTCAAATGAATTTTTTTGTTTTGGAGTGGTTAATTTAATGTCATTATCTTCCACTTATTTGTCTGTGGGACAACTAATTGACCTATCTAAGTCTCAGTTTACTCTCTCTGTACAGTTGGCCAGTAATATTACTTAATGTTCCAGGTTGTTGGGACAGATGAGATAATTCATATAAAAGGTATAGCATAGCTTTCAATAAATGTTAACATTGTATTATGAATGGGCTATATTAAGGTCAATCTTTATTCATGACAATAAAATCCTGTCATCAGCCTACAGAAGCTTGAGGTGAGGGTTGGGAACATATCCAGGTCATGCTAAAATAGCCAAGGCACTAAGCAAGCTCTAGACAAAATTGAGACTAAAGCTAATTATCTGGACAATGGAGGACAGCTGTCATCAGTTCAGTGATGCTGGGATGACAGAGTAGGGCATCATCTGTGCTTTCGGTGTCCTCCCATGTAGAAGGAAGGTAATAGGTCTTTCCCTACAGAGGGAGTTTTCATAATTGAATTAGATATTGACCATAAGGTCAGTGAATTAAGAAACACAATTTACATTACCCTGATTGCCATTGGTAACAACAGGCTTGTCCTTGGGGATCAGTCCTTGATAAGCAGGATGACAGGTAATAGGAACAAAGCATGAGGACACACAGCAGTGTGTGTGCTTCCTCTTTTGTCAGTTCATGTCATTTCTTTTGTTTTCTGTGTTACGGATTGCGATGCCAGCAAAGTTGCAAGGTCAAGGCCAAGATGACTGAGGTTTGAAGGGCTCTTAGGTGTGTGGCTTATGAGTCAAATGAGATGTTTGGTTCATTTTTGTCTTTCCTGATCAGCAATTTGATATTTTAGCTTGCAATTAAATGCCGTGATTGCTATAAAGCACCTTTATTACAGAAAATCCTACAGACGAGCTAACTTTGTTATTGTAAGCCTTGAACACACTAACTGCAACCCCTTTTATCTCTCACCAAATCAATTGGTTTTTAATTCAATTTTGATAAAGTCAATTTTCTTAGGAACCCAATTATCTTTTTATAGCATATCAGACTGTATAAATAGGCAATGTGGGAACTGCAATGGCAGTGGAATGCATAAAAGAGGAGGGTAACCCAAAATAAGTCTGCCTTGGGGTGTGTGGGTGGCTGAAGGGAGTGTCAAGGGAGGCTATGGAAAAGAGCTGACATTTGAGTCGGAGGCTTAGGAATAAGTACCTGTTTCCCAGGCAGATGGGATGGGAAAGGCTATTCCCGGCAAAGGGAAGGGCTTGAATGTACAAAGCCTTGAGAAGCGCAAATGTAGGCCAAATACAGGAGATGGGTACTGGGATGATGGGTTAGCATCTGCTGGACAAATGTAATTGAATGCATAGCAGGTGTTGTGCTCAGCAAAGGCCACTGGCTGCAAAGAACAGAGATGACGTGGAAAGGCAGGTTGGAGCCAGGAGATGGCTGGAAGGCCTTGTGCCCTCGCTCTGGAGTTTGTAGTCCTGAAGACAGTGTGGTTTTTAAGCAGACAAATGGCAGCAGGAGAACTTCATGTAGAAGAAGAGCACATGAAGAACTGTAGAGAATGGATGGAAGAGGACTGGACAAATGTGGTAGCCCAGGCTGGAGTAGTCAGGGGCAGCAGTGACGTATGATTTGGGGGAGCCCCGCTGACATATCCAGCCCTCTTTCCTGGCACCCACAGGACCCACTTCCCCAGATTTGCAGCTCTTCTAGCACCTGTTCTAGTTTGCAAGGGATTTAAAACACACACACACACACACACACACGCAAAAACAACACCAAAACCCCAACCTAGAAAGTTAAATTGGACTCTTGCTCTCTGAAATTACTTTAGCAAAATAATGGCTTCTTTTAGTTTGCAGGGTTTCGTCTCCTCTTCTAAAGGTTAAAAATAGAAAACAGATTAAAATCCTGAGTATGAATCCTAAAAAGGATTTCTACTCCCTCCCTGTGGGGTGATAAATTTAAAGGGCCACAGGATCTGGAAACTACCTGAGAGACACTTTTGCTTGATGCATTCTTTTTATAGTAGAGCCAACAGTCAAAGACCTGGCCTTGTGCTCTTGTACAGAATTGGTCATCGTTGTGAAACAGGTTTCTACTGTTCTGCAGAGCAGACCTGCTCCTAATCACTTCTATTCTTATTTCAGGTTAGGTGGGGGGAGGGGGGATGGGTAATGAGAGAGGAGAAGAGGGAAGCCTATTTTAGCCTTTGCTTCAAAAATTAACTTGGTTTCCAATGAAGATGTCTAGTCTATTAGCTTCATTCCCTTGGGGCGTGCCCAGAACAGCAGTATCTTCTTTCCACTCTCTCAAATGCTCCTGTGTCCCAGAATTGCAACCCACTTTGTGCTGCTGGGGACCCCACCCTGCCAGAAGCACCCACAGGATGACCACCAGGAGCCCCTGGCTGGGGAGGGGGCAGTGCTCTAAGTGGGCCTTTAGGCTTACATTGGGTGAGCCAACTAATCCGGCCTGGAAATAATGAAACTCATCTAAAAATCTCTCTTAATCCTTCTTAGCCCTGAACCCATAGATATTAACTGCAGGGTGGGGTAGGGGGCATCAGAAGCTCTGGGCAATCTAGCCTCAGTGGTTATGTAAATCAGAAAGTGAATCCTAGCACATTCCATTGCTGGGGGAAGAGATACGGGGACAGGGGAAAGGTGGGTGGCTGGCAGCCCTGGTTCCTTGACATCCGCATGAGAAACATCACCTTATGCTACAGATGACAAGGCACATGTCAGCATGCTTAAAGCCTCCTTCATCCTTCCTGAAATTTCTGATAAAATCAGAAGTTGTCATTGTCTGTTATCTCAGGAAGGTGTTATTTTAAAAATAAGTTGCCATTGACTTAACTTTCCAAAACTCCTCTGCAATATTATTATTCTTTTATTTAAACCCAGAAACATTTTTTTTTTAATTTATGCCCTTTGGACCAAGGATTTTTAGAGTTAGGAACAGTCTATCTGGGATTGCAATGGCAGTCTGTGTTTTCCTACTTTGGCACACCTCCCTGTCTTTTCTAGTAATCGGTCCCTAATTTTCTACTGGAAAAATCAAACAACCACCCACCCCCACACCCTCACTCTCCATTCCTAAGGCAATTTTCAGGCCTTCCTTGCTAATAAATCTCACCTCTGTTTGGGGAACAAAGGGCAAAATTCTAGCTTCCACCTAGAATTCTAGGTGGAATTCTAGAATTCCACTTCCCTTCCAGCTAGCGGTGACTGTGAGACACAATTCTGACCAGTGAGATCTAAGCAGAAGCTTGAGAAGGGCTCCTGGGAAGGCTTTTGTCTTTTGTGAGAGAAGGGGGCAGGTACACTAGAGCAGCTCCTTCACGTTCTTCTTCCTTTGAATGCAGATGTGAGCTGCAGCATTCCATCTATTGGAAAAAGCCAATAAAATCACAGTTCATTGGCCCTTGATTTAATTTCATGCTGGTGACTGCTTGCCTCTGGATATATTATTATATGAGAAAAATAAATTCACGCTTGTTTAAGCCACTGTTAGCCAGGCATTCTGTTCCTTGCAGAGGACTGCATTTTCTGATACACTTGAACTTATGCTAACAGGAAGCCAGTTGCTAAAGCACTGCATTCCCAGAAGGGCAATTCACCCCAAAGTCCATCTCCCCTATGTTAATGGAAAGCATCAAGGAAAACAAAACCCAGGGCAGCTGGATTAACTAATCAAGGCACTCATTCCACTGCCATTGCAGGGAGCTTTCCTATTCCCCTCCAACAGGATCTGGTATAGCCCAGGGACTGATAACCACTGTTTTCTGTTTCCCCTTTTCAAATGAATGTTTTAAAAGCAGTTACCCTGTTTTTTCTTCACTAGTGTTATTGGGTGGGTGGGAAAAAATGTCATTTATTCAAAGCTATAGAACTTGAAGAGCCACACTCAATCTGATGGAGAACATGCATCATCCCAGAAGCCTGGAGGGGCACCTGGTTGGCTCTGTTGGAAGAGCATGTGACTTTTGATCCCGAGGTTGTGAGTTTAAGCCCCACACCAAGTGTAGAGATCACTTAAAAATAAAACCTTTAAAAGGAAAGAAAGTCTAGAATTACATGGATATAGATACAGTAACCAGACAAAACTTTGGGCTATGTCTTTTTAGAGAATGAGATGACTGTGTTTAGTGTTGCACACAGAGCAGCTGCGTTATGTTTGGTGGGCACTCTGAAGCTGGGTTTATAGGAAGACTGTTGTAAGGGAGATTATCAGCTAAGGGGTGGACTGTACTAGGAGCCAGTAATTTGCATTCTCAGAATGCATTCCCCTTTCCTCTGAAAGCAGCACCAACTTTTCTTTAGAGAACTATCCCTCGACTTTCCATCAGGGCATTTTAGTGGGGCTGGCCAGATCCCCAGCTCCAAGGGTGGGCATGTGATAAAATCTAGACAAATCAGAATATTTATTCTTTCGGCCACTGTGACTGCTTCATGGATGAGCTCATGCTTCAGTGCAGCCTAATGAGAGTCAGCATGGAAAGTTCTGCTGACATTACTAGGAAAAGAGGTAGTTATTTTACTGTCAATTATTAGTGATGATCATCTGAACTCCTGGATCCAGCTGACCTTGATTCTAACCCTGGACTTTTCAATTATACAATGCAACAAACTCCTTTTTTGGTCTAAGATCATCAGAGCAGTTTTTTTTGTCATTTGTAGCAAAAAGTACCCTAAATTAAAGAATTATCTAGTTTCACTGCCTTATTTTTTAGATGGGGGGTATAAAACTTATGCAGGGTAAATGACTTGACTGAGGTCACATAGCTATGTAGTGGCAGAGTTCGGAATAGGATCCATGCTTCTTTATTCATGGACCATGAGCTCTTTTCCTGACACCAATTAGCAAATGGGCCAAAACTATGGGAATTCACAGGAGGAAGAGATGATTTCTATTTGAGATGAGCAGGAAACATTTCACAGAGGAAAGAGTATGGACAGTAGAAAGGCTCCTGAAGTTTTAGGTCAGTGGGAAAAGGGGAAGGCACACTAGGAGAAGGGGATGATGTGAGGACATGTGTGGAGATGAAAAAGCTGAAAGAATATTTAGGGAGGAGTGAATGCCAGCTATCCTGGATCAGAGTTTATGGAAGGGAGGAGTTTATTGTCTCTAATGGAAAAGAGTGAGAGAGAACAAAAAGGGAGAGGGAAATAAAAAAGGAAAAAGAAATAAGGCAAAGTGAGAGAAACAAGAGAACTAAATTATATTTATGCACCTATTACATGTTCCAAAAACTACATCAAGTGCTTTATGTTTGGCTTTCAATTCTCATACTTTAAAGGAGTATTTCTCTTCCCATTTTACTAATGGTGAGTTGTTATGTAGAAGCCCATAATAGAAGGCCAAAATTCCAACCCAGACTCCCTGCTCACAAGACCCCCACTGGGGTCACTGGATTCTTTAGCCACAGAGCCCAGGGCAAGGAAAGAGAAATGGCATCTCAGTCAATTCTACAAGGACAGAAGCACTGTGAACAGAGTTAGCCCAGGTTAGTGACTTAAATCAACTTGATTCACCAGATTTGCCCTTCTTAGAAACCAGCAAAGTCACTGCTTTTAGTTTCTGGAGCATCCATAATTTATTACTTTAACACAGGAGCCACTGTCCCTCTGCCTATAGAAACTGATGCTCTTACCTTCCAAGGAGTGGATACATTGGCTGATAAGGGACTTCCTTGTAACAGGATGGCAGTTTGGTCTCAGAATGCTGAAAACTGTGTTTCCATTTGAAGCTGTCCTGGGACAGCTCTTGCAAGCTGGACCACTGCATTTTCTTGGGATCACAAAGGATCTATGCTCACTTCTCCTTATCTATGGAGGACTGTTATCAGCTGATTGTGTCTCCCCAAAATTCATTTATGGAAACCTCCAAGGTGATGGTATTCAGAAGTTGGGACTTTATGGAGGGAAAGTGAGTGAAGCCCCCATGAATGATACTAATGCCCTTGGAAAGAGAGTGCCCTTGCCACTTCCCCCAGGGGAGGACACAACAAAAAGACAGCCATCTATGAACTATGAAGCAGGCTCTCACCTGACATCAAAATCTGCTGGTGCCTTGATCTTAGACTTCCCAGGGTCCAGATCTATAAGGAATAAATTTCTATTGATTGTACACCATCCAGTCCATGCTATTCCGTTATAGAAGCTCAAACAGACTAAGACAAGAATTAAAGGTTGCCACACATTCTTTCACATTCCTTCCATTGAGAGGCGGGTCTGTGTCCTTTTCCCTTTACCAACAGGATAAGCAAAATAAGTGTTTTTGTAGCAGCTTCAAGGCCTTTAGGGATGACATCTCCAACATCCTGTCTCTGGGAACAAGTACTTTTGGAGCCCTGTGCCATGATGTAAGATGTCTGACTTCTACTAGAGAGGCATGGGAGAGGTTCTAAGACTACATGGGAAGACAGGGATCCAGCTTACCCACCAGGCCCCTAGACATGTGAGCAAAGACTTCTGGGACTCTCAATACCAGTGGAGCAGCACTGCCCAGCTGAGGCCCACTCAGATTTCCCCCCGTAAATCGCAAAAATAACAAAATGATTAAATAATTGCTATGTAAGCCATTTGGTGATTTTGCTACATAGCAGTTGATAACCAGAAGAGAACGTCACCAGACAATGAAGGCTTTCATGGAGAGAGGAGCGGAGAGGGGGCTTCTGAGGAGGGTCCTCGTTTGAGAGGAAGTTGTCAACATGGTTCCATTCCTCCTTGAAATAGTCACGGAACCAAAAGACTGCAAGAAAGATGTAATTAGAGGCCTCTCTACCTCCCACCCAGCAATACAGGGTAATTTGGAGAGCAGGAAGCCTAACTGCAGGTGTCCTGGAAATGAGCATGTCAGCACGTGGGTTGCATGAACTTTTTTTTGTCAGTTTGAAAAGGCCTTCTTCTTCTCCAGTGCCAAAAGAGTGGCTGGCGGGGCACCATGCTGAGGCTTTTGCCATCCTGTGGGCTGATCTGGAGCAGGGCCTTTAATTGTCCCACCTGAAAAATAGCATGTATATGCCCTGGAGCTGCTGTAACCTGCAGCAAGGATGCTTAGGGACTGGTGAGGGAAGGCTCTGGGAGAACTGGACAAAGCTTGTCATACACAAGAAGAGAAATCCTCTGCCCTGAGAGGATGTGGATTTTGATGTACAAGGTGCTCTGGAATCCTGGGCAAATATATGACAAAGGAATAAGCTTCCTATGAGGTTGTCAAAATGCATAATTATTCCTTCCTTCCTTCCATAGATATGTACTGAGCCAATACTGGCTCCCAAGCCAATTATTATTTTATTATTATTATTATTATTAATTATTAGGATTCCTTATACAGATATAGATACAAGCTGAAATAAGTTTGAATTAAATGATATGCTACTTGAGATTTGCTTCAAAATAATCCTGGGATAGGGGAATATAGACACTATAAGATTTACCATGAAATGACTAGTTAGTATAGCCAGGAGAAGGGTATATGGGCCTTTAGTAAACTACTTGTGGATTTGTTTGCAATTTTCCATGTTAAAATTAACATCAGAGCTTCCAAGCAAGGTGTGCATAGTCCACATGTGTCACCTGGAAGGGCTAGGACTCTTTAAGTGATGGCCAAAGTGGGATGGCCCCCCACTTATCTAAAGGATCCCCTGTGTCCACTCTGGGCCCTTCAAACCCATTCTCCATAGGAAGCTGGAGTGGGATCTTCAAATGACACATCCAATTGTCCTCCTATTCTTCACCTAGGAAAGACCAAAGCCAAAGTCATCTCCATGGCTGCGGAAGCCCTGTCTTTCCCTGCTCTCCAGCTTGCTGTCTCCCCTCCCTCTCCTGCCTTCTGTACTCTAGCCACACCAGCTTTTAAAAAAAATCTTCAGCTCATCACCCTCCTTCCTGCCTTAGGACCCTTGCTCACACTATGTCCTCTTGGGGAATGCTCTCTTACTCTCCTTTACTCACTTCACTCAATTAATTCCCTCTTCTTCCATTTATAGGTCAGAGGTCAATTCCTCAATGTGGTAAGCAGAATAATGCCCTTTCACCCCCCGCCCCCCCGCCCCCGCAGATGTCCATGTCCTAATCTCCTGAACTCATGTCTATGTCACCTTCCATAACAAAAAGGACTTTGCAGATCTGACTGAGATAAAGACCTTTTGATGGGGAAATTATCCTGGATTATCTGGGTAGGCCCAAGGTAATCACAAAGGTCCTTTTAAAACGCAGCTAGGAGAGTCAGAGACAGGGAAGATGTGACCATGGAAGAAGCACAGGTCAGAGCAATGTAACTGCTGGCTTTGAAGATGGAAGGCGGTCATGAGCCAAGGAGTAGAGATGGCCTCTAGAAGCTGGAAAGACACAGCAGATCCTCCCCTAGGGCTTCTAGAAGGAACACACTCATGCTGGCATCTTGATTTTAACCCGGTGAGGCCCATTTGGGACCTCTGACTTCCAGAACTGTAAGAGAATAAATTTGTGTTGTTTTATGTCACTAAATTGGTGTTGATTTGTTATAGCAGCAACAGGACATTAACACAGTTGAGGAAATCTTTTCTGACCCCGACTCTTGCCCCTACTGCCCAATCAGACACCCCTCCCACACAGCCATCGCTCACTGCAGTTTGTAGGGATTCCTCCAGTGATTTTTGTGTGGTATCTTTTAACCCCACTAGACTGAGAACTCTAGGAAGCAAGGGCCCCAGTGGTGTGTGCACCATTGAGTGTCCAGAGCAAAGCCCTTGCTCCATCAAGAGAAGTGGGGGGCTGTGGCCAGCCTCACTGATGGGGCAGCAAAGCCCAAGGCTCCAGCTCTGGCCATTGCACTTTCCTTGTGTTTCTTCAAACTTTGGTTCCATATGCACCCAATCCTTCCAGACTGAAGTCATGTCTGCCTTTCCTCCCCTATAACCCCAAGGCTTTCCAAGGACCACATCCTAATTCTGTGGCTGGGGCCACACTCCTAAGAGGCTTTGCAGTCATACCAGCCTGGTGTGGGTCACGGCTTTGTCACTTACAAGATATGTGACCAAAGAGTTTTACCCTCCTGAGCCTTGGTTCCTTCATCTGTGTAATGGGGACATAAAATATTTTATGTGGATTAAATAAGAAAACAGAAGGAAAGCAACTAGAATAGATGCTGAGAACAGAACCTGAGCAGAAGAGCTGAACCAGGGTATCAGTTCCTTCCCCTTTTCCTGATGCTGGGCTCTGCTCCTCCGCAAGGACTCTCTTTCCATTGTGGTCATTCCTGATGACTCTCATCTTCCCCACCTGCCCCAGTCACCTATCCAGTCCAACTACAGTCTTCTGTTAGTCCTCCAGGACCCAGGCATCACAGGAGGCCTGGAACCAAACGGTTTCCATGATATGGGGAACAGTATTACATTCTAAGGCCCCAACCTAGGTGAGCCCCAGACCTAGGGGTCTTCTAGCCCCTCAGGCTCACTTCCCAAGTACGTGCACTTGCTGGTTTGCTTTTGTTGAAAATGTCTCTTGAAGCAATAGGGAGAAGAGGGACAGCCTCCCTAAAGTGACTGGTATTTTGATGTTGGGCCCTAGCATCCCAGAGTCGGCCTGAGCATCCATTTCAGTCCCTACCTATCCTTGAGCACACTCAGCCACATCAGCTGCCTCTGACTTCTGGGGTCAGAAACCATGAAGGTATAAGTCCCTGGGGATACTCCCATCTACTGAAGGAGAAGCAGCATCTGGTTAGGCAAAGAAAATGGACCTAGGAATCAAACAAGGACATAGCATCACAAAACTGAGGTGGAAAGAGCCTGTAAATCCATTTTCCAGCTCACACCTTGTAGAGAAAAAACAAGGATCCAACAGGTTACTAGGAGACATTGTGTCACTAATTTCCCAAGGCAGGGCTGTATTCCATCACAACTCTTTAGGCTTCTTTACAAATGTAAATTCCTAGGTGAAATTTACAAAAGTGAATTCCTAGGTGAAATTGGCTTCAGGCACAATGGGATCCAGGAGTTCAAGTCATGTTCCAAATTTCTATCACTCTGTCTCTTCCTCTTTGTATGCAGGCCTCATCCTCTCCTGCCTTAAATTGAACCTTTCCTCAGAGCTCTTTGTTTGAGGAATGACTCAGAGATAGCTCCTCCTGGAGGCCTCTTCACCTGAGGAGACCAGTGTCCCAAGAGGCCTGGGGAGGTTGTGCTTCCCAAGAGGATCCTGGGATGGAGGAGGGTGATGGTACAAGCAGGAGAGCCTATACATCAAATTACTATTTTCCACATTTTTAGCATAGGGTTGCTAGTGTTATTTTTAAAAATATGGCCATGTATTTCACTGTTTCTAAAATCAATCACATAAAAGGGGGTGCCTGGGTGGCTCAGCTGGTCAAGTGTCTGCCTTTGGCTCAGGTCATGATCCCAGGGTCCTGGGATCGAGCCCCTCATCAGGCTCTTTGCTCAGTGGGAAATCTGCTTCTCCCTCTCCCTTGGCCCCCACTTTGTGCTCTCTCCCACTCCCTCTCTCACAAATAAATAAAGTCTTTAAAAAATCAATTACTTGTATTGCATGTACTGATTTTTTTAAAGAATCAAAAAGTATAAGATGATATAAGAGAAAAATGAAAATCTTCTTCTCCTTGTCCTTTAATTCTCCATCTTCACTCCCTAGAGATGACACTGTTAACAGTTTCCCACTTACCTTGTCAGGAAATTTTCTACAAATAAACGTATATCTATTTTTTAAAAAAATACAAATGGGATCATACTACATATATATTAGCCCCAATATAACTATGTTTAAGCCATTGTTTGCCAAACTTATCTACATGGAAAATTTTTATTAACATCTCTATTGACATCCTAAAAAGCAGTTTGGAAAGCACCAAACTTATTTATTAAACAAACAACATCTACTCCATGCTAGATGGGTGAAAACAGATAGGATGTTTGTTCCTATTCAAAGATTTGCCATGTACTAGAAGAGTCAGAGGAAAATACATGGAGACTATACAACGTAATATTGTTAAAATAGAAGTATGCACTATGGACAAGATTCTAGAGATTGACTAACTGGAGATCAATTTCCCTGGAGGGAAAACAAGAGGTCTCAAGGAAGAAAGGCCATTTGTCATTGGGTCCTAAAGGATGAAGGAGTTCAACCAGCTAGCCACCAGGGTGAGCATTTTAGGAAGAGGGGGCATGTGCAAGAGCATAGTGCATTGGAAATGATGAGAGTCCAGTGTGACTTCAGAACAGAATAAGAGTCTGGGAGATGAGAAAGAAAATCTGAGGTCAAGAGTTGAGAAACTTGAAGGAATCTGGGGTTTAGCAAACTTGGGTGATATGGGTGACTTGAAGTCACTAATTGTTTTTTTCCCCCCCAAGTATAGAAGACATAACTGGATTTGTATTTTAGAAAGATTAGCCAGGCCCCACTATGGAAGCTGGATTGGAGGTGGGGGGAGCCCAGGGGTAAGGAGAGTGGTTGGAAGGCCATCGTAATGGTCTAGGGCTGAAATGGTAATACTGTTTAACTAAGGCGTTGCTAATGGAGGGGAACAGGCTGGGACATACAGGGAGCCTGTTAAAATGGACAATCAGTAGAACTTGGTGAACGACTTGAAATGGGGTTTCTGATAGTAATAAGTGAATGGTGGCTCCATTAGCAGAGGCTCCAGAGCTCTGGTTCTCTACTGACCTTTTGCCTCTCTTGGCCACTAAGGGAGCCTCCTAGACGATGAGTTCCATGAAGGCAAGTATCATTCTTTCCTCATCTTTGTAGATCTTCCGCATAAGCCAAGGCAGGACTCACATACAGAGCTGGTGTGTAGAATTTGCTTAATAAATGATGGGCCATGGCATCCTCCTTTGCATAGAGGAAGAACAAATGGACCAGGATGACACAGCTGAAATAAACTGTTGCTTGTGCCATCAAGGCTACACGTGATCTTGCCCCGGCCTACCTTGCTAACATCATGCCCTACATCTCCTACTGCCACCCTCCCTTGGTGAATACATCCCAGCCAGTCTCTTGCTCTTCTTCAACCACCAAATGCACTTCCTTGTCAAAGCCTTTGAAATCACTGTTCCCTCTGCCAGGTATATCCTTCCCTTAATATTTTCAAACAGGAGCAAACTGTTTGAAACAGGAGCAAACTGCTCCTTCACTTAATTATGTTCTTTAGAGAGGCCTTTCCTGGCTCCAACATAGCTCCTTAAACCTGCCACAACCCTATCCCCTATGTTAAATGCTCTATTTTATCCATAGCACTAAGCACTCTGGAGACTATGTCTTATATTAATTATATATTAACCACAATTAACATGTTATAAATTATATATATATTATACATTACCTATATTATGTGTACTATATATTCTATATATTAATACAATATATTATGTATTGATAATATATTAATATCTTTTATTATGTCACTGCACTAGTTTATAAGCCCCCATGAGAACAAGGATTTCACAACTCCTATCCTCTACAGTATTTCCAGGGCTGCAGCAGCATCTAGTACACAAAAGGAGCTCAATAAAATTGTTGACTGACAAGTGAGAGCAAAGATTGACCTCTTGGAGATGGTGGTTTCTAAGACTACTTTCAAGAGTCTTTTTATTTATTTTTATTTTTTCATTCTTCCCCCCAGTGCTTTGCACCCAGGAGGTCTTCATACATTTCTAAAGTTGACTGAAGGCTAAATTCTGGGCACTAAATTTTTTTTTTTAATGTGTAAGTTTGTTTAAGACTACTGCATGGTTTTTGCTGGGTTTTATTTATTTATTTTTGAATTCCCAAATAGTATCCTCTTGATTCTGCATAAAGTGCCTTAAGAACTTATCAGAGAGCCTGGCTGAGCTGCCCTGCATTCCTGCCTGCCTGCGAGCTCCTGGGTGGGGGCTGAGGAAGGTGGGCTGTCTACCTGGACTTAGCACTGGTTGCTGGCTATCAGTCCAGGCCTCACACAGCTGCAGCCCGGGTGTTTGTCTTAAAATTTATGCCCGGGTCAACACTGCTGCCATCTTTCTCAGGCTCTCATTACCATTTTCATGATCTTCCCTGCTCTGTATCAACATTTGACCTTTTCTGACCTATCTCAGTCTGCAGATCTACCCTGAACATTGTAGACTGGCTTATCACTCCAGCTGACTCCCAATTCTGTCAAACTTCAGGCAAGAGCTTGGCAGCAATTCCTTGTACAATTTCTCTATTAAACAGATAGTTTTTTTGGATTAGAGGCTCCAAGGGATAACGATGTAGATGTTGGTGTCAGTCAGACTTGAGTGGGAATCCTGACTCCACTGTTTTCTAACTGTGTAAGTTTGGCCAAATACATTGTCCTCTCTCATTTCAGTTCTTGGCAAAATGTAATTTTTAAAAGCATGATTCTTGTACAAGTATACAGTGAACATATGTACAAGATTTATTTAATCCATTGTGATAGTTAATTTTATGCATTGACTCAACTGGATCACGGGATACCCAAATATCTGGTTAAACATTATTTTTGGGTGTGTCTGTGAGAATGTTTCTGGGAAAGATCACCGTTTGAATCAGTAGACCGAGTAAAGCAGACTGGTCTCCCCAATACGGGTGGGCCTCTTTCAATCCATTGGCTCGAATAGAACAGAAAGGTAGAGGAAGAGATTTGCCCTTTTTCTGCCTGTCTGAGATGTCACATGGATCTTCTGCCCTCAGGACTCCTGGTTTTCAGGCCTTCAAAATACACCATCAGCTTCATTGAATCTCCAGCTTGCAGATGACAGACTGTAGGGCTCCTCAATCTCCATTGTCACATGAGCCATTTCCTTTTAATAAATTTTATTTTTCTCTCTCTCCCCCCTATTGGTTCTGTTTCTCTAGAGAACTATGACTAATACATTCATTAAGGAGGGAATCTGCAGGATAGTGAAGCTGGCTCAAAGTGCATTCAAAACAGATATTTATTCAAGACATTTGGAAACACATATTTAGTCTGTCAGGAAAGGAATGTTGAAATAAAACTGCTATGTTAGATGTAAAAGTGTCACATATTCTATGGGAGAATATATCTGTAATCTTTGGGGCTATCTTTTCTACAGGGATAAGAAATACAGAAATAATTTGCATCTCTACTGAACAAAATATTTGCAGCTTATCAATCTTTCTCAAGCTAAGATAGAACTTTGGACAGTACAGACTCTAATTAATAGTAAATAGTAAATGAAACAAAGATACATTTTCCTAGAGTTAGATAATCCATAGGAATAGCTGCTAGACAATGCCCCAACATGATATTAAAGGACATGTAACAGGGGCACATGGGTGGCTCAGTGAGTTGGCTATCTGCCTTCGGCTTGGGTTATGATCCTGGGGTCCTGGGATCAAGCCCCAAGTGGGGCTCCCTGCTCAGTGGGGAGTCTGCTTCTCCCTCTCCTTTTGCCTCTGCTTATGTTCTTTCTCTATCTAATAAAGTCTTTTTTTTAAAAAAAAAAAAAAGGACATATAACATTCTTTGCCTTTTTCCATGTTTTGAATAATTTTTAAGTTTTCTAATATAAAATATGGTCTTTGAGATACATTTCGTATTATACTGAGCCACATATGAAGCCCTTCTTTCTTGATCAACTGGACTGATAGCTTACCAAGCCATTGGCAGTCATTAACTTCTTATTATGTATTAATAGCATTATGAGGCAGAGAGGTGTATCCTTCTTCCAACCTTCGAGGCTCTGAAGATCCCAACTTCTCCCCTTTGTTGCTCCAGCCCCATGAGTTAGTAGCTTATTCCAGCTATTACTACCTCAGTGTTCCCTTTTACCTTTATCTTTCTTTTATCCTCTACTTAATAAATTCACAATTTTCTCTGTTAAAATAAGTAGTATGGTTTCTGGTTTCCTGACCCAACCGTGTTACAGAGAGAGAAGGAACATATATTTCCTCCATTTCCTGGTAATAAAGAAATGTCCTATTAAAAACCTGATGACTCCTATAAGTAATTATTACATTCAGAACTGTTCATGTTACTACTTCTGGAAAGCCTTTGCTGAGTTTTTCATACTCAAACCTACAAGCTATTTATTACTCTTATCTTCACTCTAAAGGTGGAGAAATTGAAGTTCAAAGAGGTCAGGTAGCCCACACCAAGATCCCACTAGCAAATGGTGGGTGGGGGATTCAAACCCAGGTTGCCACGTGACTCATAGATCCTATTTATGTTGTGACACTATAAAAAGGGCAAACTCCTCCTCAAGATAAAAACAACAACAACAACAACAACAACAAAGAAAACCTACAAGCAGTGAAGGCATTTGACAAGGATCACTGGGGACTCAGAGCCAGAAGACACGATGTCATCGCCAGTGGTGATTGTTCAGAACCATGGACAGTAGCTGTGGTGGGTTTTTTTTTTGGGGGGGGGGTGTTCTTTTGTTTTTTTCCCCCCATATGGCCATGCCCATCCAAACACATTTCTTGTTTGCAGACTGCCCTGTATCACTCTGTAGGTTGTATCTTGCATAGGAGTGCCTTGCTAAGGGGATGAGTATGGGCTCTGATTAAGAGACAGCCTTGGAAGGGATCCTTGGTGGCTCAGTGGTTTAGCACCTGCCTTTGACCCAGGGCGCGATCCTGGAGTCCCAGGATTGAGTCCCAGGATCGAGTCCCACATCAGGCTCCCAGTATGGAGCCAGCTTCTCCCTCCTGTGTCTCTGCCTCTCTCTCTCTCTCTCTCTGTCTATCATAAATAAATAAATCTTTTAAGAAAAGAGAGAGAGAAAAAAAAAGAGAGAGAGAGACAGCCTTGGAAAGCATGAGGATGTTAGATGTTTAAGGAGAAAGAATAAAGAAGAGAGGAGGTTGCTTAGGGAAACAAACTCTTTAGATGTGGCTGGCCCCAACTTGAGCTTTGAGACAGCAAAGGGAGACAAGACTGGTGAATTGCACACTTTTTTCTTAATAAGTGATTATTAATCTTTTTTAAAAAATCTCAGCAATCTAGGAAAAGAAGATTAACTTCCTTAATCTGATAAAGGGCATTTACAAAAAATAAAAAAAGATGGGTTAAATTCTGATCATTAGACTTTGAACTTGAAGGAAGAAGTTGCATTTAATTCATTTTTGTGTCTTTAGTTCTGGGCATGACGTGCGAGGTGCTTGTGTATTAAACCAAACTACCTACAAATTCTATGCAGTCTTAAGCCAATCCTTCTATAAATGTCTGAGACTGTCTCCTCATCTACAAAATAGGGTCCTGTTTACTCATAGAGTTATTGTGAACATCAAATGAAATAGTCGTTGTATAGTTTTAACAGTGCAAATTGACGGGTCCCTGTTTCTATTTATGCAGAGTAGAATATAACGTGGAATCTATTGGAAAGAGTTTGGGGAAATAGTAGTAGATTTCAAAGGCTGCCACTACAAATGCTGTGTGAAAATCAGAATTCTATATTAAAAGAGAAGATAATCTTTTATATATAGAAGAGAATTCTATATATAAAAGAGAAATGAAGTATTTTCATTATTAAAATGGTGTAAACACATTCCACTTCAAAAAACCTTTGTGCAACCTAGTAAATGCAATCTCTATGGCTTCTGAAAGGATGTTTTCTCCTTCTAGTTTCTTTATTGGTTTGAAAAGTCATTATTTGACACTTCTACAAAGTCCAGAATTCAAAACAAACCCAGCAGGCAATCTCCACCAGGAGATGCAACTCCCTGATTTGGAGATCAAAATCCAGACCAAGACATTAACAAGTTGCAGAAATTATTTCAAAACTATGTAGTATTGGTAAGACTATGGTGGGTGCTAAGAGAGTGAGGGAGATGGGAGGAAGAAAGGGAGAGAGACAGGGAAATGACCAAATGCTCCCCAAGCCCAAGCAAATTTAGAAGCTTTTCCATATCAGGACACCTGCTGTTAAGACTAAAATATCCATTTTGAGGCTTTAAATAGATGAGCACCAAAGTGACACCACTGATGTCATTCTGGGAAACACTGATCCATTAGGGTGATTTTTCACAACATTCTCTCCAAAGATGTAAATGTTATTTGTTTCAAACGAGGAATAGAACAACACCAGTCCAAATCACACTTCCCTAGCTATTCTTTTTACAGCATAAATTAATGATCTCACGGTTTGCACTGACAGATACTCAGAGGTGTTTAATCAGCTGTCTCTGACAAAACATGGCATTTTTTAGGCTGGCACATTTACAAATAAAGAAAAAACAGCCTGTAATCCCTCATAAAGTGGAGCCATGGTTCAGCTCCATTTGATGAAATGACATTATCTTGAGCACTTGCTCATGAATGCATAAATAGGGCACAGCTTGGGAAGTTCAGGTACGTGCAGAGCATAAATATTACATGGGATACATTAACCAGGGCCCAGGTAAAATGAGGAAGGGGAAGATGGTATGGCCAAGGCAAGAAATCACCTGTTAACTTCCAAAGAGTTTGCATCATGCAGAGAAAAAGTCTTCACCCTTGTGGAGGAAGCAGGGGTAGGAGAATGGAGATAATAGAGATAGACATTCCCCTGAGCAGGGGAGAATCGGTGCATGCAAGAGACAGATAATTATTATCTGCCCTGAGTGCTGCCTCATTGGAAGCAAAAGGATGAAAGTGTTCAAGTGTATAATGTCTCCCAGAGTTGGGCCTAGACATTGTTGGCAGTCTATGCACAAACACAACAATTACTGAATGCCCACTGCTTGCTAGGACTGTGGATACAAAGGCAATGAAGATACTCCTACTGTTGAGGAGCTCACAGGCTCAACAGGGAAAAACATAAGTCAAGGCTCTTGGTGTCAATAGAACTCAGTTCTGGCCAAGTTAAGCAGAAAAGGGATTTATTAAAAGAATATTGGCTTTTAAGGCTTACAGACTGGGGTGACTGGGGCTGAGAATAGGACCAAATCTTGAAAGCATGCCCCAGCTTGCACTGCTGGTACCACCAACACAGGACCCCAGTTTGGCCACTGGAATGGCTGCCACTGCTACAGCCACCCTCATCAGCATGGGGTCCTCACCTCTCTGTGGCATAAATTTCTGGGTCAAGCCTGGAGAGGGGTATATGACTGGAGAAAACAAGTCAGGAGCCCTTGCTTGAATGAAAGAAAGATTGAGTGAATGTGCATCTGGCATTTTCTGATTCTGCAGTGGGACTTCAGCTTACTGAAGGATGCACCAAATATCAGTAGAGGGTCCAGATGCTAGGTTCAAAAAGAAATACAAATGTCCACTGCAGATCAATAAAACATGTATTTCACAACATTATGAGATGTGCTCAATAGTGGCACACACAGGGAGTTTTAGGAGCACTAAGTAGGGAGGACGGGAACTTGGCCAACTGGTACTGGAGGGAATGATGCAGAGTCTGGAGGAGAAGTAATAGTAACCCAATGAATACAGAAGAACAGATGCTGTAAACAGAGAAGAGCACAGACAGTTGAGTTTCCGCAGTAGAGAGGATGGGGGTGGAGATAGATGAGCTGTAGCCTTTGCAAAGGAGTGCAGGGAGGACCTTGCATGCCATGGTGGGGGTTTAAAGATATGGTAAAAAATTATACTCTAGAAGGACAATTTTGGCAGCAACATGGAAAGGGGGTTGAGGCAAGCAAACCTCAAGGCAGGAAGGTCAATAGAATGCTGCTGCAATTGCTAAGTGAAGGGTAATAAAGGCCTGAGTTAGAGTGGAAAGGACTGTGTAGGTTCAGGAAATATCTGTGAAGCCAAAGGAACAAGAATTAATTTTTGAGTAGTTGTGGAGGGTGAAGGAAGATCCACGATAACTGTTAAGTCCAGGGTAGGTGACTGGGAAAGTGGTGTTTTCACTAGCCAACAGAGAAAAGAAGTAGAGGAATAAGAGGCAATTTCAAATCGGGAAATAGACTCAATTTTGGACAGATTGAGTGGGAGATCTCCATAGGATGACCAAGATATCAAGTCAGCAGTTGGACACATAAGTCAGAGTTCAGGAGAAAGATTAGGATGAAAGTATGCTTTGGTATGTCATCCTGCTAGTCAAGATTAAAAGAGGACCACTGGCTTGTCCAAATCAAGCATGTAGAGGGAGAAGGACAAGAACAGAATTCTTGAGAACAAGACTCATGTTTAAGAAGTGGGTACTGGAGCCAAGGAAGGAACCAGAATATAAGCTGGAGAGGTGGGCCACCCCAATGATGTGTGGTCCTAAGTATTAGCAATAGCTGAGAGGACAAGCAGGAACTGAGTTGAAAACCCCTCATTGGGTTTAAAACCATGGAGGCCATGGGTAACTAGCAAAAGCAGTTCTAGCATAATGAGGACCATGAAAGCCAGATTTCAGGGGGCTATGGAGGAAATAAGAAGTAAAGAAATAGAAACAGTAAGCATCAGCTGCTTCTTTGTCTTTGTAAGACTCTTTGTGTCAAGAAGCAATGGAGAGAGAGAGAAGGCTGTGGAGAGAAGGGATAGGAAGGTCATAGAAGGTTTTCTATGAGGTCTGAGCAATGTGATGGATAGTATGTGCAACTTGAGGGAACATAGCTGATAGAAAGAGAAAGTGTAGAGATTTAGAAGAGAGAGGAGAGACCTGTGGAAGCAAAGTCATGGGGTAAATGGAGAAGCACATTAGGGAGGGAATGGGAATGAACCTTGGAAAATAGAGGTGCATCTGAACCTCTGACAATGGTGAGGAGGTAACCAAGGGTACAGACAAATGAGTAGGAGAGTAGGTTATTAGGGTAAAAGCTACCCTATAAAGGCTGCTATAACAGAGAGACCACAGAATTTAGTGGCTCAAATAAGACAGCACTTTATTTTTCTCTCATGTGATGGTTCAGGAAGAGTAGGCAGGCTCTGCATCACAAAATCACCTGGAGACCCAGGCCAGCAAGCCAACACTGCCATCCTCAACATATAGTTCCCAAGGCTATTCCCAGCCCATGGGAAGAAAATGCATGAGAAAGTCTAGGGTGAGATCTTTAGGAAAATGATGGATGTACATTTATTTTACTCATCACCTATTGCAGAGAGCTTAGTCACAGGGCCACCATTACCTACAAGGAGGCTGGGAAATATAGTACCTAGCTGCACAGCCAAATGCCCAGGAAAACATGGAAAACAGATCTAGGGGGACGACAGTGGAGAATGGGGATGGACAGGTGACTTCAAAAGAGTAGTGAAGGTAAGGCACAACCAGTGAGGGAAATAGAAAGACAACTAGCAGACTATTGAGTGGTTCTAACATTCCACTTGGCTGGTATAGTGCCATGTGGGGGTACTTATCTGTGTCAGTACAGCTTTAGCAGAGGCCAGATGGCAGCCCTGATCCAGACACGGAGTTTTGACGGCAAGGAATAGATTTGAATTCTGTAGGGCAAGGAATAGATTTGAATTCCGTAGAATCCCAGCAGGAAGCAGAATTGAAGGTCAATGCAGCATTGAGACTCCAACGTAGGACTAGGGATGGGTCTGAGAGAGTAATCAAGCTACTAGGGATCTCTTGGAGGTCAAAGAGTACACCTATGTAGAGGAGGTTCTAAGAAGGGGAAGGACAAGAGAATGTGTTCAGAGTGAGAGATTCTAGAGTTTTAGACTTTGGAAGCAGCTCAAGGAATAACAAGGTCCAGGGGAGGAAAAGAGGAGAGTGGTTTAAGTAGAGAGAGGTGGAGGTTATTCAGATTGAGACCAGAATATTTAGTGGTTAATGGCACTCCTCAGGATGATGGAATTTAGTAGAAAGGAAGAGCAAGATCTGGGTGCCAAGAGACTGAAGAATTGGGAGAGCAGCCAGGAAGCCTGTAGAAGTAGGTGGGAGAGGTGTGAGTTTCAGGGGAAGGAGGCAGAAGCTTCCACAAGAGCAGAAGCAACAATGCCTCATGGGACCCACACCTAACGGAATGTTAAGCCTACCTCCAGGATGTGAGTTGTGCAAGAAATGACTCCTGTATTATAGATGGCTATGGGGAAGAAGCGTTGTTGGAAAAAGCTTGTTGTAACTAAGGCACAAGACAAAGAAGCTGAGGATGCCGGACAAGTGTGACGTCTACCGTGGGAGATGGCAAAGTGTAAAGACTGGTGATGATGATGGTGGGGACACAGGGAATACAGAGGGCATGGGGGAACAGCACTAAGGAGCTGAGACAGCTGAGAGGAGACAGAATGCACGGCTGGACTGGATGCCTCAGTTCCCGGTGGACTCTCAAAGCTGTCCAGGGTAGTAGTGGCTGCTGAAAATGACTCTAGGGCACTTGCAGGTTCTGTGAGGCAAGTACAGCAGTTGATTAACAGTGTCTGTTTTGCACATAAACAGGGAGAGTGAAACAATGGAAGACACAAAGATGAGCAAGCTCTTGAAAGCAAGCAAGCAGAATGTCGGAAGAATGGCCATACCTCTTGGTCTTAGAGGCACCCCCTGAGATCTCCCCCACCCTCCACATCCTCTGTTTCTTGTAACTTCTGCCCCTGTCCCTCACTCCAGGGGAGCACTGTGTCCTATCTCAGGGACACTTGTAACAGATTCTTAAACCTCTCCCTGTCTTCTCTTAGCACAACTAGGTTGGACTAAAATAGCAACTTGAATCTTAAAGGAAAGAAAGAGAAAATACTCATAGTAGAGATTTAGCTAGATATCTATTGCACGGGTGAATTAATCCTTTTCAGATGCTCCCTGCCCCTATTTGAGTGATTGCTGAAGCATTATTTTACCCTTTCCCCTCAGAGATGAAATTATCTCTGCCTTTACTTTCCTATTGATAAAGGGAACTTCTGCCCTTAAACATGA